>NW_028252325.1:0-714476 GCF_964263255.1 Lissotriton vulgaris | reverse complement strand
CTGCAGCGAGAAAATTACAAAAAAATTACAAAAAACAATTTGATGGACAGAATGTAGATCAATGTCTTACATTCACCCCAGTACAAGGATCTGAGCCTAAATCCATCGTTTTTTGCACTCCACACCACCCTGGGTTAGATAATGGCTTTATGCAAATCAGCTCTGACCCTGTGCCCCATGGGAACAGTCCAGTCCGAACTACAACAGCCATATCTTTCCCAGACCGGAATCAAGCATCCGAGGACCGGACCGGTTTCGAGGTAACACCTCTCATCAGCCCGGCTAGCTTGACTCCAGTGGTGTGGAGGCTCTGGGACCCACGTCTGAGCTACCCCAGTACACTCAGGGAGAAAATTACAAAAAACAATTTGATGGACAGAATGTAGATCAATGTCTTACATTCACCCCAGTACAAGCATCTGAGCCTAAATCCATCGTTTTTTGCACTCCACACCACCCTGGGTTAGATAATGGCTTCATGCAAATCAGCTCTGACCCTGTGCCCCATGGGAACAGTCCAGTCCGAACTACAACAGCCATATCTTTCCCAGACCGGAATCAAGCATCCGAGGACCGGACCGGTTTCGAGGTAACACCTCTCATCAGCCCGGCTAGCTTGACTCCAGTGGTGTGGAGGCTCTGGGACCCACGTCTGAGCTACCCCAGTACACTCAGGGAGAAAATTACAAAAAACAATTTGATGGACAGAATGTAGATCAATGTCTTACATTCACCCCAGTACAAGGATCTGAGCCTAAATCCATCGTTTTTTGCACTCCACACCACCCTGGGTTAGATAATGGCTTTATGCAAATCAGCTCTGACCCTGTGCCCCATGGGAACAGTCCAGTCCGAACTACAACAGCCATATCTTTCCCAGACCGGAATCAAGCATCCGAGGACCGGACCGGTTTCGAGGTAACACCTCTCATCAGCCCGGCTAGCTTGACTCCAGTGGTGTGGAGGCTCTGGGACCCACGTCTGAGCTACCCCAGTACACTCAGGGAGAAAATTACAAAAAACAATTTGATGGACAGAATGTAGATCAATGTCTTACATTCACCCCAGTACAAGGATCTGAGCCTAAATCCATCGTTTTTTGCACTCCACACCACCCTGGGTTAGATAATGGCTTTATGCAAATCAGCTCTGACCCTGTGCCCCATGGGAACAGTCCAGTCCGAACTACAACAGCCATATCTTTCCCAGACCGGAATCAAGCAACCGAGGACCGGACCGGTTTCGAGGTAACACCTCTCATCAGCCCGGCTAGCTTGACTCCAGTGGTGTGGAGGCTCTGGGACCCACGTCTGAGCTACCCCAGTACACTGCAGCGGCATGGCAGAGTTGATGTGGCCCGTCCAGCCACTGTGGAAAAACGGCCCTGGCACAGGCTAGACCATGATGTGCTTGCTTCTTGGTTAGCGGAACATAGACCCCAACTTCCCTCAGACATTGAGGGAGCGAACTTGTGTTTTCAAGACTGGCTGTTGGCCGGTTTGGATAGTTGTATCCCAGCCAAACGGGGTGGCAAAGGACGCGGGCCTTCAAACCCATGGTTCAATGACTCGCTAACCCAGGCAAAGAAGGGGTGTAAGCAGCTGGAGCTTGCCTGGTGCCGCTCCTATGAGGCTTCTGCAAAACTAAAATATCGAGCAGCGGTTAAGGAATACCATAAGCTTATTCAAAGAACGCGGGCGGAGTTTGTAGCCAATACAATCTTGGCCAGCTCCAATCCTGCCAAGACAATTTTCTCCATGCTCAAAAATATGAAGAGTGTGGGCGCGACTAGTGCCTCTCGTGTAGCCTCTAACTATTCTTGTTGAGAATGTCGTGCCTGGAGGGGTGGACATTATGGTGGGCAATTGTTTGTTTTTCCTCCCTTTGCTGACGCCCCAGGAATTTGAGGCCTGGTGCTTCAAAATCAAGTCTGGCTCCCCAGCTGACCCGATGTAATCTGTCCACTTCTGCCAGCTCCGCTCATCTATCGCCCCCGTGGGCCTAAAATTGGCCAATCTGTCATTCCGTTGATAAAAAAAGTAATCACTTGATCCGGAAGACCCTGGCAATTATCGCCCTATATCCGAGCTGCCTTTTCTGGCCAAGTAGGCAGAAGCTCATTTAAATTCCATCCTGTCTAAGTTTATTGATGCGTTTAACATATTCGACTCATCTCAACATGAGTTTCGTCCTCGCCATAGCACTGAGTCAGAGCTTTTGGATGTGACGGAATTCATTCAGAGCAGGCTGGATGTGGGAGACTCTGCGGCCTTGTTCCTATTGGACCTAAGTGCCACTTTCGATATAGTGTCTCATGCGATCCTTCTTGGCAGGGTGGTCCTTCCAGGTTTCTGTGCCACCTTTCCACTCCCAGGATTATGCCCTGCACCATGGGGTTCCTCAGGGCTCTTTTTTGAGCCAGTTTTATATGAGACCCTTGGCGGAAGTGGCTAGAGGCAGGGGGCTGTCGTTGGTGTTGTACGCTGACGACACCCATCTGGTGATTGCCTTCTCTAAAAACTGTTATGCTAACTTGGAGAGGTTTAAGGAGGATTTGTCGGTTATCTCAGTTTGGATGAGGGCTAATTGTCTTCAATTAAATGCTAGCAAATCCAAGATCCTACTATTTGGGAAGGACCAAGAACTCTAGTCCGATCAGTGGTAGCCTGACCATCTTAAACCTGCCTGTTACCTAAGTAGGCTGTTAAGAACCTGGGTGTCTGGTTTGATAATGGACTGACATTTGAGAAACAGACAAAAGCTGTTGCCGCCGTTTGCTTTGGGCTCTTGAGAGGACTTAGACCCTTGCTTGGTTTTTGCTCTTCCCAGAGTGCGACAGACTATCGTGCAGGCTTCCATTCTTGCTAGGCTTGATTATGGAAATTTTCTATATCTAGGTGCTAACAAAGCCAGCATTAAACGCCTGCAGAGGGTTCAGAACGCGGCAGCGCGTCTGTTAGTGGCTCTCCCAAAACCTGTTCGGTTGTGCATGTGCTCCCCAAGCTTCATTGGCCGCCCCTCGAACCGTGTATTCAGTTTAAGGTGCTGTGCATCTCTTAGAAAATCTTGAAGCACCAAGCCCCTGCTGGGTTATCATGTTTACTGATGCCCTATATTGCCAGATGCGCTTTGCAATCTGCTGACCATGGGCTTGTTTGTGTCCCTCGAGTTTGGAGAGGGAGGGCTTGGGGGTGTTCGTTTGGCCTCTTAGCGGCTAATCTTTGGAACTCTCTCTGTGCGCACATTAGAGGTATTCCAAATCTCTTGATGTTTTGCAAGACCATAAAAACTTGGCTGTTTCCATTATCTGATGTTTAGGCGCCTGCAGGTCTCCTGATTCTTTCTTTGGTTTCTGGTTGCATTGGAACGCCTCGTTGTTGAGGAAGCCATGTGCATTACAAATCCCTAATAAATAAATTAGCTTAGCTAACTATAACTGCAGAATTTCACGGGTTTTGTTTGAGTCAAACCTGAGCCGAACTATAAAGTCTCTGTAACCTTTGATTTTTTTCATTGATCAGTGACATCACTGATGGCATCACTGATGACATCTCAAATGACATCACTGATGGACATCATCCAATTACTGTGTGTTTCTGTAAAATTTGAATATATTACATATGGTCCAGTTGAAGGCATTCGCTGAAACTCGTCGAATGTCGTTTCATGGTTGCACTGATGGTGTTTAAAGAATAAAAGTACCTTAAAAAAAGATTATTGCGGACATCCTCTGTGCTGTGGATATTCTGGTGGGGATTTTCCAGAGTTTGTTTAAAAAAAATAATATATGCATATATATATATATATCCAAAGTCAATTCCACACGATAAAGAAAGGAATGTCCAGGCCAGCTTTGCAGTTTTCAAAGAGCTTTAATTGTTAGCTCCTACCCAACGCGTTTCGAGGTAAAACCTCTTGATCACGAGCGTGAGTCTAAGTGATTTCATTGCTTAAGTATGGTCACATGACCTTCAAAAAACATAGTGAACAGACTCGTGAGAAAGTCACAAACCAATAATTAGTTATTCATTGCAATGCACAAATTGAACGGAATAGAAACAAAGTAGCACACATTGTAAATGCTAATAAATAAAGAAAGAATTAATTCATGAATGGAAAGACAAAACATTCCGAGGACATCACATTATTTCATCATGTTCAGTCTCTCATGTTATGGATTTTAGGCGCGCATTGCACACGGAAACAAACTAGTCCAGTGTGTCGTTTGCATGTTGCAGTGTCTCTCCCTTTACCAATAGTCGGACAATATTGCATTAAATAGTCATGCAACATTCATGTAACCTCAGACGCATGTTAATACCAATAACGTGGGCACAAAAATCTGCCTGTCATATTTACATTTCTAACACACAGAAGCTGTTGCAGCCCAAGTAGGCAAAGCACTGCGAGTGCCTGTTTATGTCCGTTATTCCGCCCCAGTGGGCATACCGTACATGTCATGAGGAACGGAACAATATCATAGACCTACTGCACCGCCATTGCTCGTGTTACCGTCCATACGTGTCAACTTCCATACGTGAAAACGTGCTTAAGTGTTCGTGCATTGCCAATTCTTGTGACTTCTCACATAGATCTGGTGAAAAGAAAATAATACATTCAGTGATTAGAAGTGCATCAGTGACATATTTCATTACATCAATACATATACACAAGTTTCTCACAAACCAAAATTATATACATTGCTGAACTGGTCGTCAACCAGGTGCCAATTTTATTAGGTGATGGAGTCTACCAGCTAACCCAGATGGACTTCTAGTTCTTCATCAAGGTTATGCCCATCCGGCTGTTTAGTTCGATATTTTATGATCAGAAGGGATTCCAGCCTGCGGAGTTCCTGTATACTGTTACCCCCCCTTTCCCTTGCGGGTATGGATGCAAGCACACAAAAGGATAGGAGATTGGGGTTACTTTTGTGAACGGATTCAAAATGTCTCGCTATGGGGTAGCTTTTGTCTTTATGATTAATGGCCCTCATATGTTGCAGCACTCTGTCTTTGGCAGATAATTTCGTGCTACCTATGTAGGTCAGTTTACAAGGGCACATGAGTGCATACACAGCATGGTTGACATGTTGTGTGTACTCGGATGGTAAAAGGGTCGAGATGTTTGGAAAGTTTGATAGTCTTTGTGCTAGCGCTGTTCTTACAGGCTTTGCACATGCCACAAATATAGAATCCAGTAACAGGAGTGCTCCTGATTTTCTTGGGAACAAGCGTAGTACAAAGTGTATCCTTAAGAGATTTGGCTTTCCTAAAGGTAATCTGGGGGTGCGGGCTAATAGCTGTTGCAATGTCCTTATCAAGTGTGAGGACATTCCAGTATTTGTCCAGGGCCTTCCTCACCTCTCTATTTTGGCCATGGAAATCTGTTATGAATCTGGTAGTAGGAGAGGGGGTTTCATTCATCTGGTCCTTCTCTATTAACAAGTCAGTTCGGTTTAGAGTCTTCACTTTGGACAGAGCAGCGTTGATGCTTTTATTGCTATAACCCCTTGTTATGAATCTTTGGGTCATGATTTTGGCTTCCTTCTCAAAGTCCGAATTGTCAGAACAATTTCTCTTGGCTCTCAGGAATTCGCCTAGGGGGATGGAGTTGATAAGGGAGTGTGGATGGCAGCTGCTCGCATGGAGCAGACTGTTGCCTGCTGTATCTTTTCTAAAGAGTATAGTGGTGAGGGTATTTTCCACCACCCGAACCTTAAGGTCAAGAAAGTCCACTTCCTCTTTATTGATGTGGCAAGTAAAGGAGAGATTCAAGTTGTTAGTATTAAGGGTTTCCACAAAGTCCATCGCTTCCTCTACAGTACCATTCCAAATGACAAAAATGTCATCCAAGTATCTCAGCCAGGTGATAACCTTGGACTGAAACTCCTGGGACCTGTAGACCTCTTGCTCTTCCCACCAGCCCAGAAAAAGTCCGGCAAAGCTGGGAGCAAAGCAAGAACCCATCGCGGTCCCAAGGAGTTGATGGAAAATCTCCCCATTAAAGGTAAAATAATTCTGGGTAAGGCATAGCAGGGCCATGTCCAGAATCATCTCAGTGTGTGACATAAATGAGACAGATCTAGTTTGCAGAAAGTGCCTGCATGCCTGTATCCCTAAGTGATGTGGGATGCAGGTGTACAAACTGCTGGGTTATCATGTTTACTGATGCCCTATATTGCCAGATGCGCTTTGCAATCTGCTGACCATGGGCTTGTTTGTGTCCCTCGAGTTTGGAGAGGGAGGGCTTGGGGGTGTTCGTTTGGCCTCTTAGCGGCTAATCTTTGGAACTCTCTCTGTGCGCACATTAGAGGTATTCCAAATCTCTTGATGTTTTGCAAGACCATAAAAACTTGGCTGTTTCCATTATCTGATGTTTAGGCGCCTGCAGGTCTCCTGATTCTTTCTTTGGTTTCTGGTTGCATTGGAACGCCTCGTTGTTGAGGAAGCCATGTGCATTACAAATCCCTAATAAATAAATTAGCTTAGCTAACTATAACTGCAGAATTTCACGGGTTTTGTTTGAGTCAAACCTGAGCCGAACTATAAAGTCTCTGTAACCTTTGATTTTTTTCATTGATCAGTGACATCACTGATGGCATCACTGATGACATCTCAAATGACATCACTGATGGACATCATCCAATTACTGTGTGTTTCTGTAAAATTTGAATATATTACATATGGTCCAGTTGAAGGCATTTGCTGAAACTCGTCGAATGTCGTTTCATGGTTGCACTGATGGTGTTTAAAGAATAAAAGTACCTTAAAAAAAGATTATTGCGGACATCCTCTGTGCTGTGGATATTCTGGTGGGGATTTTCCAGAGTTTGTTTAAAAAAAATAATATATGCATATATATATATATATCCAAAGTCAATTCCACACGATAAAGAAAGGAATGTCCAGGTCAGCTTTGCAGTTTTCAAAGAGCTTTAATTGTTAGCTCCTACCCAACGCGTTTCGAGGTAAAACCTCTTGATCACGAGCGTGAGTCTAAGTGATTTCATTGCTTAAGTATGGTCACATGACCTTCAAAAAACATAGTGAACAGACTCGTGAGAAAGTCACAAACCAATAATTAGTTATTCATTGCAATGCACAAATTGAACGGAATAGAAACAAAGTAGCACACATTGTAAATGCTAATAAATAAAGAAAGAATTAATTCATGAATGGAAAGACAAAACATTCCGAGGACATCACATTATTTCATCATGTTCAGTCTCTCATGTTATGGATTTTAGGCGCGCATTGCACACGGAAACAAACTAGTCCAGTGTGTCGTTTGCATGTTGCAGTGTCTCTCCCTTTACCAATAGTCGGACAATATTGCATTAAATAGTCATGCAACATTCATGTAACCTCAGACGCATGTTAATACCAATAACGTGGGCACAAAAATCTGCCTGTCATATTTACATTTCTAACACACAGAAGCTGTTGCAGCCCAAGTGGGCAAAGCACTGCGAGTGCCTGTTTATGTCCGTTATTCCGCCCCAGTGGGCATACCGTACATGTCATGAGGAACGGAACAATATCATAGACCTACTGCACCGCCATTGCTCGTGTTACCGTCCATACGTGTCAACTTCCATACGTGAAAACGTGCTTAAGTGTTCGTGCATTGCCAATTCTTGTGACTTCTCACATAGATCTGGTGAAAAGAAAATAATACATTCAGTGATTAGAAGTGCATCAGTGACATATTTCATTACATCAATACATATACACAAGTTTCTCACAAACCAAAATTATATACATTGCTGAACTGGTCGTCAACCAGGTGCCAATTTTATTAGGTGATGGAGTCTACCAGCTAACCCAGATGGACTTCTAGTTCTTCATCAAGGTTATGCCCATCCGGCTGTTTAGTTCGATATTTTATGATCAGAAGGGATTCCAGCCTGCGGAGTTCCTGTATCCTGTTACCCCCCCTTTCCCTTGCGGGTATGGATGCAAGCACACAAAAGGATAGGAGATTGGGGTTACTTTTGTGAACGGATTCAAAATGTCTCGCTATGGGGTAGCTTTTGTCTTTATGATTAATGGCCCTCATATGTTGCAGCACTCTGTCTTTGGCAGATAATTTCGTGCTACCTATGTAGGTCAGTTTACAAGGGCACATGAGTGCATACACAGCATGGTTGACATGTTGTGTGTACTCGGATGGTAAAAGGGTCGAGATGTTTGGAAAGTTTGATAGTCTTTGTGCTAGCGCTGTTCTTACAGGCTTTGCACATGCCACAAATATAGAATCCAGTAACAGGAGTGCTCCTGATTTTCTTGGGAACAAGCGTAGTACAAAGTGTATCCTTAAGAGATTTGGCTTTCCTAAAGGTAATCTGGGGGTGCGGGCTAATAGCTGTTGCAATGTCCTTATCAAGTGTGAGGACATTCCAGTATTTGTCCAGGGCCTTCCTCACCTCTCTATTTTGGCCATGGAAATCTGTTATGAATCTGGTAGTAGGAGAGGGGGTTTCATTCATCTGGTCCTTCTCTATTAACAAGTCAGTTTGGTTTAGAGTCTTCACTTTGGACAGAGCAGCGTTGATGCTTTTATTGCTATAACCCCTTGTTATGAATCTTTGGGTCATGATTTTGGCTTCCTTCTCAAAGTCCGAATTGTCAGAACAATTTCTCTTGGCTCTCAGGAATTCGCCTAGGGGGATGGAGTTGATAAGGGAGTGTGGATGGCAGCTGCTCGCATGGAGCAGACTGTTGCCTGCTGTATCTTTTCTAAAGAGTATAGTGGTGAGGGTATTTTCCACCACCCGAACCTTAAGGTCAAGAAAGTCCACTTCCTCTTTATTGATGTGGCAAGTAAAGGAGAGATTCAAGTTGTTAGTATTAAGGGTTTCCACAAAGTCCATCGCTTCCTCTACAGTACCATTCCAAATGACAAAAATGTCATCCAAGTATCTCAGCCAGGTGATAACCTTGGACTGAAACTCCTGGGACCTGTAGACCTCTTGCTCTTCCCACCAGCCCAGAAAAAGTCCGGCAAAGCTGGGAGCAAAGCAAGAACCCATCGCGGTCCCAAGGAGTTGATGGAAAATCTCCCCATTAAAGGTAAAATAATTCTGGGTAAGGCATAGCAGGGCCATGTCCAGAATCATCTCAGTGTGTGACATAAATGAGACAGATCTAGTTTGCAGAAAGTGCCTGCATGCCTGTATCCCTAAGTGATGTGGGATGCAGGTGTACAAACTGCTGGGTTATCATGTTTACTGATGCCCTATATTGCCAGATGCGCTTTGCAATCTGCTGACCATGGGCTTGTTTGTGTCCCTCGAGTTTGGAGAGGGAGGGCTTGGGGGTGTTCGTTTGGCCTCTTTGCGGCTAATCTTTGGAACTCTCTCTGTGCGCACATTAGAGGTATTCCAAATCTCTTGATGTTTTGCAAGACCATAAAAACTTGGCTGTTTCCATTATCTGATGTTTAGGCGCCTGCAGGTCTCCTGATTCTTTCTTTGGTTTCTGGTTGCATTGGAACGCCTCGTTGTTGAGGAAGCCATGTGCATTACAAATCCCTAATAAATAAATTAGCTTAGCTAACTATAACTGCAGAATTTCACGGGTTTTGTTTGAGTCAAACCTGAGCCGAACTATAAAGTCTCTGTAACCTTTGATTTTTTTCATTGATCAGTGACATCACTGATGGCATCACTGATGACATCTCAAATGACATCACTGATGGACATCATCCAATTACTGTGTGTTTCTGTAAAATTTGAATATATTACATATGGTCCAGTTGAAGGCATTCGCTGAAACTCGTCGAATGTCGTTTCATGGTTGCACTGATGGTGTTTAAAGAATAAAAGTACCTTAAAAAAAGATTATTGCGGACATCCTCTGTGCTGTGGATATTCTGGTGGGGATTTTCCAGAGTTTGTTTAAAAAAAATAATATATGCATATATATGTATATATATATATATATATATTTAGATATTCTTAATGAAATTTATGTTCACAAACCCAACTTTACTTTTCGCAAGGCCCACTTCATGAAATCAGACCTAGTTAAAACTAGCCCAGAAATATTCAATAATGGGAACTGGTTTCCCTCCCGGAACGGCTTTTTTAAATGCAGCTCGTGCCGAGCCTGCAAATTTGGCACTAATACCGCAACTTACACCAACGCATTTTCAGATCGTCCGATCAAAATAAAAGGGCACTTTACGTGCAAAACTGAATATGCGGTGTACGTTTTAACTTGTATATGCGGATTGAAATATGTCGGGAGTACGAAGCTACCAGTGCAGGCAAGAATACTACAACTTTTAAGGGCCACAGTAAATTCTGACCCTACGTATCCTGTGGCTAGATACGTTGAAGCAGAACACGGGAACAACTTGAACGTGCTCAGCTACTTTGTCATTGATAGCGTTCTGAGTAATAAAAGGGGAGGCGACAGAGAAAAACAACTTTGTCGCCTAGAAACCAGTTACATAGTGGACCTGGATACCAAGAGCCCGCGGGTCTTAATATTTGTGAAGACGTGTACCATTTTCTGTAATTAGCCAACACAACACATATATTCAAAATAAGTCAATATGCTGCAATAATCACACCGTGATAGGATAATGATTAGAAGAAAGTATAGCCTGATGCACTAATTTTTAGCACTGTGGAACTTTAGGCAAATTTTATAATCTGGATTTTATATGTAGTGAATGTTTTTATGTCTATTTATTTTTTATGCGGTGTACCAGGCTTACTGGTTACTGTGTTGAAAATGGATGGATTGAACACAACACAATAATATATCTGTTAAGCATGTCCAGCTAAATGAAAGTTCCTATGTAGCCGATGTTTTGGCTAGGTTATTTATTCCAGGAATTGTGGAAAACTGGTCCTAATTGTACCATGTCACAAGATCAATTACAAGTTGGGTTTAACATAATAGACAGAGTTTTGTGAACGTTAATTCCTAGTTCCATGGGTTGTAAGAAGTATTTGTACAGGTATTAATCTTGCAATAATGAAATCAGTAGTCTGCCCGAAATCCCTGATCCCCTCTCTTTTGTGTAAATATATTAACTTTGACTCAGTGTAAGGCTGTTTTAAAACTCCCGGCTGGGAGATCAACCTTTTGCACTATGTGAGGAAATGTTTACTGTTAGCACTTTAGAAACTGCACTTTGCACTATTTATGGTGAGCGCCATTTGTTTAGTTTTAACATAATGATGAAATGCTGAAACGATAGCACTGTATCTTTGATTTAAAGGATGAAGTTACACACA
Source organism: Lissotriton vulgaris (assembly GCF_964263255.1). Classification (NCBI taxonomy): domain Eukaryota; kingdom Metazoa; phylum Chordata; class Amphibia; order Caudata; family Salamandridae; genus Lissotriton; species Lissotriton vulgaris. The sequence continues at coordinate 703,222 of NW_028252325.1, read as the reverse complement.
CGCATATTTGCACAGGAAACGAAATGGCTTAATTTATTATAGCCTGATGTATATATAATTTATTATATACAAATCTATTTAATGTGTGAATTGTGTACAGAATATTTCAGAAACTGTAAGTCAGAGACAGCATCCTTATATCGGAGTCTGTCTTCTTCAAAGATATCCCTACATCGTTGATGCTAGTTTTTCAAGTATGTCATTTATGTCTATTATGTGGTCGCGACCAATCACTGGGTTGTATGTAATTTAAATAAGAGGAGGGTTTTGAACACACACTACCAGCGAGCAAGGCGACTGGGATCGCCGAAACGCATTTTGTTATGGACACAGCAATGCACAAATAAAAATTGAATAAAATTACCAGTGGTAATATATATGTATATATATATATATATATATATATATATATATATATATATATATATATATATATATATATTCAATGAAAAAACCATTGGTTTTAGGCCATATATAGTTAGGGATTTGCATTTCGAAAACCTTATTTTACTCGCATAAAACCATTGAAATTCCATATATAGTTATAAGCGCTAACTATATATCGCGCACCCGCAATCCACTGCTGATGATGTCACATATTACATCATTCATGACATGGTTAGTGACATCACTGATGACATCACTGATGACATCTCAAATGACATCACTGATGACATCACTGATTACAACATCCAGTGACTGTATGTTTCTGTAAAGTTAAAATATGTTTTACATATTGAAGAATGAGTGGATGTATAAGTGTCTGGATGAAGGATTTAGTAGGTGCAAGACTGACTGTATGAGTGAGTGATTAAATGTGTCTCACTGAGTGCATGGGTTAGTGACTAAACTGTTTTAATTTGTGCATCATTATATCTGTTGTTCTACAAACTGCTGCATATGTTGATCAGTAGCTATATGAGTAACTGTATGGGTTATTGATTGGTTGTCCAAGTATTTGTATGGGAAACTGAGTGTGTGTGTATGGGTGGCTGGGAGGTGTGTGACTCTGTACATAGATGTGTGAGTAGTTGATTCACTATATGTATAGATTCAAAACTGCATGTGGAAACAGCTGTATGGGCGGTTGACTGTGCATGAGTGTATTAGTGAGTGAATGGATATCACAGTGCTACATGTCAAATTAAGTACATATGTAAAACACAGTACATGTGAGAGTTGACATCTATAAATAACTGTGCATAAGAGCTAGTGAATGTGTGAGTGGCTGTATGGATCATTGTGAACATGTATCAGAGATTGTATAAGAGAGTAAAGTAAATATGTGTTAGTATATGTTTGAATAAGTAAGGTGTGTATAACTGTATAGTTGAGAAAATGGAGGTGTGATTGATTTTTGGCATAACTGACTAGGTGTGTGAGTAACTCCATGGATGAGTGACTGTCTGTTTACACTGATTGTATCTAAGGTTATATTAGAGTCTGAAGAGGTTCATGGTATTATCACATGAATGATATCATCAGTGATGTGATCAGTCATGTCAAATGAGATGTTATCAGTGATGTCATCAGTGATGTCATTTGAGATGTCATCAGTGATGTCATCAGTGATGTCACTAACCATGTCATGAATGATGTAATATGTGACATCATCAGCAGTGGATTGCGGGTGCGCGATATATAGTTAGCGCTTATAACTATATATGGAATTTCAATGGTTTTATGCGAGTAAAATAAGGTTTTCTAAATGCAAATCCCTAACTATATATGGCCTAAAACCAATGGTTTTTTCATTGAATTTTCAAGGTTTTGTAAATGCAAATTCCTAACTATATATGGAGTATAACCTATGGTTTTTTCTGTGAATTTCAATGGTTTTTTAATAGCAAACATCAAAAGCTGTCAAATGTCAAGTACGTGATAGGTAAAAACGTTTTCGTGTTTATGCACGCTGATGTGCTTTGAACGCTGCCCCCCCCCCCCCACTCCCCTCTTTTCTCTTAGTAGTACTCTCTCTTTGCAGATAGTGAACGGTAGTTAACGCAGACCTTTACCCCAGTTGTAATCCGTCGTACCTGCTTGTCTCTCCATTTGATTGATTATTATCCAAGCATTTACTGTTTTACAATTGGTTCTCTTTGGATCATTCTCTATTTACAAACAAGCACAAAGTCGCAATACTCTGTTTAGTCTTTGCAGATAGTGAAAAATCGTGTAAAAAAATAAAAGTAATCGAGCAAAATCAGTAGACCACTAATTCGATCTCTTTTTAACCTCGGTAAAATACAAACATTAGGAATAACCCTTCATGAGAAATACGAAAATAGTGAAATGAATTGAGCTCCACACCATGAGGGCTGCAAAACAGCTCGACTCCGCCACCCACACCGCCCAAAATAACGGCAAACCCTATGCAAATATTATAAATATACACAACACACCACCAAAGAAACAGAATAAAACATTTTATTAAATAACTATTTACATAACTATTTTATACTTTTTATTGCCCGATCCGGCTAGCTCAATCGATCGAGCATGAAAGTCATGCACTGATAACAAGCGTTGAGAGTTTGTAGAATGATGGCTTCAGATTTTCCACATACGGTGTAGTGGCGCGAACTGGCAGGGGGCGTTTGGATTCTACCCCTTCTCCAAATAAGATTTTCATACGTGAATGTTCGTTCATGCTTTTTGTCCCTGAGTTGCTTCCATGTCACTGCCTTACATAAATGGCATAAGTCCTGGTTATTGAGTGCCATACTTCAGAGTTCTAAGCAGTTCTTGTAACACTGTTTAAACCTTATTTGCACCTGCTGCAGCTTCACTATTCCAAGTAAGTGGGGTCCATTTGTGGACCTGACTGCATTGGAAAACAATGTGATACGGTGCCTCCCTAAACCGCTTGACGGAGGCCCCCGAGGGGCGGTGAGATGGCGCGGACTGAGAGGAGGCGCTTGGCTCCTGCCCCCTCCCCAAGTCGTGTTGCCCTGGTGAGGCCTGAGATCGCCCCCGGCATAGGCGGCCGGCTCCCGGGGTCCGGCGGAATTTTTTCCCTTTTGAAGAATCTTTCATTCTGGACCTTGTCCCACAATCCGTTTCACCTGAAGACACGCTGTCGTAGGGCGCCCCTTTACCGTTTTAGTTGCCATTCCGCCCGCTTTTGGTACTCTGTGCCTCTTCCGCCATTCAGCTGTTTACCGCTCGCTCTTGCGACTACAACGTCTCGCTCACCATGTAGTTGAGTTGCTCCCGCTCTTAAGATTTGACCGAACTTTTTGGACTGCTGAAAGCGGTGGAATTCCGACCGCTGGTTGGTGGAGACATTTTGACTATATTCTGCACCTGCATTGTCGCGTAATGCGTCATATGACGCGACGCGTTAGCGCACCCGGAAGTGCTCCGGTGCGCATGGCGCAGCTTCCCGGAAACGATCCAGAGCGCGCCGCGCAGCGCGTAACGTAAGCATAACAGGTCATGTGACTTGTTAATAAAACTTTTCATTGGTTCATTTTACTTTTCTTTTCCTAATTATGTAAGACTAGGTCATGTGACCTAAAAATAACACTTTTCATTGGATTAAAACATTTTTTTTCCCCAAACGATGAAAGCCCCACCTTGTTTCTGGATGTTTCAGACTGAAGCTGGCGTCACCATGAGAGCACCACCATCTCGTAGCTCCGTCGTGGCCATTCCGCAAGCAATCATGGCAGCCGCTCCCCACCGGAAGCCTGCGGGAGTCGAGGGCCTCCAAGACTTTTGTACAATCTTCAAGGCTGAGGGGACGCTTTCGAGAATGGAACCCAAGCCCTGGCAGACAAGCGTCCGAGTTCCAAGGTGTCCCAGGGCCATTTTACTGCACCAGGCCCAAATCCGAAGAGCCGGCCGCCATTTTAAGAGTCCTGTGGCAGCCGCCTACCGCTGCACCGCAAGAGTGGGAGCAACTCAACTACATGGTGAGCGAGACGCTGTAGCCGTAAGAGCGGGCGGTAAACAGCTGAATGGCGGATGAGGCACAGTGTAGCAAAAGCGGGCGGAATGGCGACTGAAACGATAAAGGGGCGCCCCACTACAGCAGACAAGCCTCCGCCATGTGCTTCAAAACTGCATATGTATCTCGTGATATCAAGGTTGGGCAACCAGTACAGAACAAGCAGTTACGAGTCCCATTTACACCGGCGCCATTTTGGGCGCGGCCGGGCAGGTCCAGGATCTACTGAAACATAAAAAATGAGGCTGACGTCTCTGAAGCAGTTCACGAACAGCAGGACATAGCAAATAAACATGAACTCTCTAAAGCTGTTAACTAACTGCAGAACAAAACAAGTGAACCTGAAACCTCTGGAATAATTGTCGCTCAAAAGAACAACACACAAAACTCTGTAGAGCCTGAAGAAAAAAAAACAGAAGGGCACTGTAGTTTCAGACACACTTAACACTAATGACTAAACAAAGATATCGTCTGTTTATAAAGCAGTTATCATCTTGACAGAATTGACAAAGAAGTGTACAGACACCAATGCATCAGCATTCTCGGAGATAACATCTTAAGGAACAAAGAAAGACCTGTTCACTCTTGACACCCCAGGTGCTGTGTATATTGCACTATAGTGCTGCATCGAGAAAACGGGCAACCCTATTGATGTGGATTTTTCATTATTGATTATTGTAAAGAAATGGCGACTCCCCCCTTTAGCAGATTAGCTAAATGTTTGCGTAATTTAGGCATAAAAGTTATATTATTGTTGTTGTTGTTGTTATCGTTATAGTTCTGGTTAATTTCAAAAAATGGTTAAATATATTTACAGTTTTTGTTGCGTTCGTTATATTTAAATATTAATAAAGTTTTAAAATGTAACTGTCTTGGAGTACTATATTTTTTTAAAAAATCGGGTGAATGGGGCCTTGAATCGGGTTATTGTCATGTGTGGGCTTTGCAAGTGTACTGCTACAAGATCGGACATTTCAAGCTCAAATGCACGTTCTTTTTCTTACCTTTCCGAAGCATGGAGCGCAATAGCAGGCAGAGAAAGGGTGATGCACGTGTTGAACACTGCCTGGCCTGCAAATTTCTGGCAGTGCCCCCCCGCCCGCTCCTGAAAGAGGACACACACACACCGCCGCCCCGAGTACTTCACAAATCTTTAAAAGACCATGCGCTTGTTCAATGGGAAGTGGATAACATGGCTAAGAGCATTTGCTGACTAATGCATGAATATCGCTGACTTTTCAGCGATATTCATGCATTGCGGCCGTTTTTTATCGCATTTGCGATAAACCTTGCTAATAGCAAGGTTTATGTGCGATAAAATTCGCCGAAGTGCGGCGATAATTATTGTCTCTAAACAAGTTAGAGACAAAAATTACCGCTAGTTGTTGGAAATATGCCCCCGGGTTTTTCCTTGCAGGAATCGGGAAGCGAAAGACTAGCACTGAAATCAGTAGTCTAACACCTGAATCGGGAGGGTTGGCATGTCTGGATACTCTACAGCTGGAGCCATAAACTACATCCGCAGGGCTAGGTGATAGCCTAGGTCCGGCCTGGACAATCGGACACAGAGGAAGAGAAGTGTCAGAGGGTGCGGTAGTGAATAGGGTGAAAGGGAGGTGTCGAGCGGGCACAGGGTGTGATTCTCAGAGAAGAGCAGTGCAGATGGGGGAAGTATATGGCCCATGCATGAGAGAGAGAGCGGGGGTGACCATTGCGTGGGGGAGATGCGTGCGAGGGTAAGGGGGCCATGCTGAGAATCGGCGGCGTGCAGAGAGTGGCCCTGGTCAAGGCATCTAAAATGGCTGCCGTGCACGACAAAATTGTGGCATTGGACAAAAACGCAAGATGGCGCAGACAATGTTTATCAATAAGGATTCATTTATAACAAAATATTTACTCGCAGTGACAAAATGGTGTTCAACACTTCCTGATTTCCATCGAATCGAACGTTAACAAACGTCACGCAGCAAAAAAAAAAAAAAAAAAAGCTCACGCACAGAGCGGTTTTTAGCCATGTTATCCAATGGAAGGTGGTTAACATGGCTAAGAGCATTTGCTGGATAATGCATGAATATCGCTGACTTTTCAGCGATATTCATGCATTGTGGCTGATGTGCGGCGATAATTTTTGTCTCTAAACAATTAAAACGAAGCACAAAATGGCGAATTCCCGTTTCGCTACCAGTTTGCGGCCCAGTTTGCGGCCCGTGAAGCGCTTCTACCGTGAAAAATCATTTTTTTTTTATTTTCCCCACGGGACCCTTTAATAACCCCAACAACATTCCTAGGGGGTCAAGAGGGGTATACCTTGCCCCCTTTCAATAAATTCCCCCTTCGTTTTTCACCTCTTCTTCTCTCTCGATCCTACCGAGAGATAAGATGGCGGCCGCTCCGGACTATTTAGAATGTTGACAGACACCGGAGAGCCAATCAGCTTTCTGTTATCCAATGGAAGGTGGATAACATGGCTAAGAGCATTTGCTGGATAATGCATGAATATCGCTGACTTTTCAACGATATTCATGCATTGTGGCCGATGTGCGGCGATAATTTTTGTCTCTAAACAATTAAAACGAAGCACAAAATGGCGAATTCCGGTTTCGCTACCAGTTTGCGGCCCAGTTCGCGGCCCGGGAAACGCTTCTACCGTGAAAAATCATTTTTTTTTTATTTTCCCCACGGAACCCTTTAATAACCCCAACAACAATCCTAGGGGGTCAAGAGGGGTATACCTTGCACCCTTTCAATAAATTCCCCCTTCGTTTTTCACCTCTTCTCTCTCTATCCTACCGAGAGATAAGATGGCGGCCGCTCCGGACTGTTTAGAATGTTGACAGACACCGGAGAGCCAATCAGCTTTCTGCGCGCAAAGTTCCGTTTCGCGAAAAGTAAGCGGACCGGATCGCTGCCCGGAGCGCTGTTACAGATATATATCTTGTCTTGAACGTTAATTTCTCAAAAACTACTAAAGCACATATATTGAGACCTAACAAAGGCACATCGGGCTAACAGTCCCTACAATTTTGCCAAGTTTCGTGCAAATCCATTCAGCCGTTCGAGCTAAAAGTGAGTCCAACCGCCCTATGGAAAAATGAATGGGAAAAACGCGTTTTGGGACCCCCCTTTTTTCTCAGCCCCCCCTTGACGAAACTCCACCAAATTTTCAGGGGCTGCTCGGAAACAAAATGTGCCATTTTCCTGAAAATTTCAGCCGATTCCGTCCTCAAACGCCAAAGTTATTAGACATAGAATTTTCAGAAATCCCATAGGGAATTAATCCTAACTATATATACCTACTGGCGATAGCCAGTAGGTAATATATATATATATATATATTAATACGTGTCTTGCTGAATGCACAGGTTAGTGACTAAACTGGGTGAATGTCTGTATCAGTCTGTCTGTTGGTATGTAAGCAGCTACATGGGTTGGTGAGTAGCTACATGAGTATCTATATGGGTTATTGATTGGTTGTCTGAGTATCTGTGTGGGTGCCTGAGGATCTATGTGGGGGGTGTGACTCTGTGCATAGATGTGTGAATGATTGATTCACTGGGTCTATGGGTTCAAGAGTGCATCTACGAAGGGCTGTATGGGTGGGAAAGTGTGTGTATGGGTGTGTTAGTGAGTGGATGGATGTCTCATTGGTACATGTGTGAGTAACTGCATATGGGAAAGGCAGTATATGTGAGTGTTGGAGTATGTAAATGACTATATGTGCGAGTGAGTGATTGTGAGAGTGGATGTATGGATGAGTGTGTACTTGTATCAGTGATTGTTAAGAGAGTAAGAATGTGTTAGTATCTGTATGAATAAGGGAGGTGGTGTGTGTATAACTGTATAGGTGACTAAATGGGAGTGTGATTGATTCTTTGCATGACTGACTAGGTATGTGAGTAATGCTATGGACAAATGGCTCTGTATGAGTGTCTGTATAGGTGTATGAGTGCATATGATGTATTGATGAGTGACTGCATGTATGAGTGACTGTATTGGTGAATGATTGGATATGTGTGTAGACCTAGGAATCAGTGAGTGGGTATGTAGTAACTGGTATTGGTGTGTCCATGGTTTTAAAAATGGTAGTCTATATTTTATAGTGGGTGTACCAAAGGTTATATTAGGGTGAGAGGAAGTGCATTAGATTATAACTTGGATGATGTTATCAGTGATGTCATTTGAGATGTCATCTGTGATGTCATGATGTCACTGACCAAGTCATGAATGATGTAATATGTGAAGTCGTCAGCATTGTATTGCGGGGGTGCGAGTTATAGTTAGCTCAGCTAACTATAATGGCAGAAATTCTCTTGTTTTGTATGAGTGAAGTGTCCAACTAAATATAACATCCCTGAAACCAGTGTTTTTTTCAGTGAATTTTAAAGTTTTTTAAAATGCTGATTTCTAACTATAAGGTCCCTGAAACCTATGGTTTTTTTCAGTGAATTTCTAAGGTTTTTTACATGCTTATTTCCAACTATGCCTACAGAGGTAGAACATGTGCAGAAAGAGGAAGAAAGGCATAGAAAGAAGCAAGAGCAATTCAGAAAGAGGCAATAGAAGTCCAGAAAGAGGAAGAAAGGTGCAGAATGAAGCAAGATATATGTAGAAAGAACCAACAGAGATGCAGAAAGAGGCCTTGTTGCAAAGTCATCCTGTGCCCCCAACATTTTGGTGACTGGTCTGGTGGTAACTGACTCAGACTAACCAGTCCCAGAGACAGTGCTATGCTGAAAGATGCTTAGAATACAGTAAGAACACCTACATACACTAAGGTACACTATGGGTTGGGGTACCCCTGTGATTGGCCTGACCTCCCTGTATGGGCCTAGTACTTAATAGGGCAGGAGGATTAAAACTACCCCTAAGTCAGAGGTGCAGAAAGAGGAAAGAGATGTGTAGAAAGAAACAACATAGGTGCTGAAAGAGGCAAGAGAGGTGCATAAACAGGTAAGAAAGGTGCTAAGGAGTGAACAGGGTTGCAGAAAGAGGTAAGAGGGATATGTACATTTGCAAGAGAAGTACAGAAAGAAGCAAGAGCAGTGCAGAAAGAACTTACATAGGTGCAAAAAGAGGCAAGAGGGGTACAGAAAGAGGCAGGAGAAGTGTACAAAGAGGCAAGAGAGATACAGAAAGAGGCAGGAGGTGTGGACACTGCAAACAAAAAGGAAGAGAAGTGCATAAAGAAGCAAGATATAGGTAGAAAGAACCAACAGGGATGCAGAAAAAGGCCTTGTTGCAAAGTCATCCTGTGCCCCCAACATGTTTGGTGACTGGTCTAGTGGTAACTGACTCTGACTAACCAGTCCCAGAGACAGTGCTATGCTGAAAGATACTTAGAATACAGTAAAAACACCTACATACACTAAGGTACACTATGGGTTGGGGTACCCCTGTGATTGGCATGACCTCCCCTGTAAGGGCCTAGTACATAATAGGGCAGGAGGATTAAAACAACCCCTAAGTCAGAGGTGCAGAAAGAGGCAAGAAATGTGCAGAAAGAAACAACATAGGTGCCGAAAGAGGCAAGAGAGGCGCAGAAACAGACAAGAAAGGTGCTAAAGAGTGAACAGGGTTGCAGAAAGAGGTAAGATGGATATGTACATTTGCAAGAGAAGTACAGAAAGAACTTACATAGGTGCAAAAAGAGGCAAGAGGGGTGCAGAAAGAGGTAGGAGAAGTGTACAAAGAGGCAAGAGAGATACAGAAAGAGGCAGGAGGGTGCAAAAAAAGGAAGAAATGTGCAGAAAGAAGCAACAGAGGTGCTGAAAGAGGCTTGAAATGTGCAGACAGAGGCAAGAGAAGTGCAGAAATAAGAAACAGAGGTATGGAAAGAGGCAAGAGAGGTATAGACACAAAAGGCGCAGAAAGAAGGAACAGGGGTGCATAAAGAGGCAAGAGCAGTGCAGAAAGACGCAAGTGAGCTGCAGAAAGAAGCAAGAGAGGTGCAGAAACAGGCAAGAAGAGAGCAGAAAGTCTTAAGAGAATTGCGGAAAGAAACAACAGAAGTATAGAAAGAAGCAAGATAAGTACAGAAAGAGGCATGTGAAGTGCAGAAAAAAGCAAGAGCGGTGCAGAATGAACCAACTGAGGTATAAAAAGAGGCAGATGGGGTGCAGAAAGAGGTGGGAGAGGTACACAGAGAGGCAAGAGAGGTACAGAAAGAGGAAGGAGGGGTGCAGAAATAAGCAAGACAAGTGCAGAAAGAGGCAAGAGAATTGCTGTAAGAAGCAACAGAGGTGTAGAAAGAAGCAAGAGAAGTGTAGAAAGAGGCACGTGAGGTACAGAAAGAAGCAAGAGCAGTGCAGAAAGAACCAAAGGCAAGAGGGGTGCAGAAAAAAGTAGAAGAGGTGCACAAAGAGAGGTACAAAAAGCGGCAGCAGCGGTACAGAAAGAAGGAAGAGAAGTGCAGAAAGAAGCAACAGATGTGTAGAAAGAAGCAACAGAGGTGCAGAAAGAAGCAAGAACAGTGTCGAAAGAAACAACAGAGGTGCAAAAAAAGGCAAAAGGAGTGTAGAAAAAGGTAGGAGGGGTGCACAAAGAGGCAAGAGAGGTAAAGCAAGAGGCTGGAGGGGGCATAAAGAAGAAAGAGAAGTGCAGGAAGAAGCAACAGAGGTGCAGAAATATTAAAGAGAAGTTTTGAAACAATAGAGGTATAGAAAGAAGCAAGAAAAGTACATAAAGAGGCATGTGAGATGCAGAAAGAAGCAAGAGCAGTGCAGAATGATCCAACTGAGGTATAAAAAGAGGCAAGAGGGGTACAGAAAGAGGTAGGAGAAGTACACAGAGAGGCAAGAGAGGTACAGAAAGAGGCAGGAGGGGTGTAGAAACAAGCAAGAGAAGTGCAGAAAGAGGCCAGAGAATTGCTGAAAGAAGCAACAGACGTGTGGAAAGAAGCAAGAGAGGTGCAGAAAAAACAAAAGAAGTACAGAAACAAGGAACAGATGTGCAGAAAGAGGCAAGAGGGGTGAGAAAAGATGGGTGAGAGGTGCAGAAAGAAGCAACAGAGTTGCAGAATGAGGGAAGAGGGCTGGAGAAAGAAACAAGAGAGGTACCAAAAGAAGCAACCGATGTGGACAAATAGGGAAGTGTGATAAAAAAGAGGCAAGAGGGGTGCAGAAAAAAGCAAGAGCAGTGCAGAAAGAGACAAGAGGAGTGCAGAAAAATGCGAGGGGGGGCAGAAAAGGGCACAAGGGTTGCAGAAAGAAGCAAGAGAGGTACAGAAAGATGCAAAATAACTGAAGAAAGAAGCAACAGAGATGCAGAAAAGGGGAAAATGGGTAGAGAAAGAGGCACGAGGGATGCAGAAAGTAGAATAGATGTGCAGAAAGAGGCAAGCAAAGTTCAGAAAAAAAGAAAGGTACAGCAAGAAGCAACAGAAATAGAGAAAGAGGCAAGAGAGGTGCAGAAAGAAGCAAGAGTGGTTTGCACACCATTAGTACCAATTTAACACCCACATTTAGCAATAATAAACAGGTGGCCATTGTAGGTTTACAAATTAACACTTGTCGCTGCATCTTTGGTAACGTTTGATCCGTTTGAGCTAGATATAAGGCTTTTCTTTGTTCACATCTGCAGATTAGGCAGCAGATGATGAAGTATGTGGGTAATGCGGAAAATGTATAATTGTGCAAAAGTTGGTGCTGCTATACAGTCGCATAGTTCCAGTGGCCCTGCTCGTACTTCTGACTAGGTCTAGAAGTGCTCCTCAGTGATTCCTTCTTTTTTTTGTCTGATTGAGTTCATAGTTAAGTTTCTATGGAAACGAGGAAGACTAATCCTGAGGTTATCACTCCACAACACAGACTACCATGCCACATAATTACTCTCCATAACACATGAATGAATGAATGAAATAATTTTGTAAAGTGCGCACTACCCGGAGGTGTCTTAGAACTAGGCAGATCTAGGACAGAAAGAGACGCAGGCCAAAATAAGTCTGCGAACACTTGCTCTAATCCGGCGAAAACAGCCAAGTCTTTACCTGTTTCCTGAACAGTTGCAGGCTTTGTTGGGAATGGAGGGCCAGAGGGAGGGAATTCCAGAACTTTCCCCCTGGATTGTCAGTGTTCTACTTTCCAATTTCGATCAATTGATTCTGGGAATCTGAGCCTTGTACTCTGTGCTAGATCTAAGCATTCTACGAGGCATATACCATGTAAATAGCTCCTGGAAATAGAGGGGCCCAGTACTGCGATGCGCCTTGTGCATTAAGCACAATGTTTTTAAAGAAATTCTCCCCTCTACTGTGAATGCCATGTAGTAGACGCAACACTGGTTTAAACTTGGGGATGTTCAGGAGGGTTCTGGCCACCGCATTTTGAAGAGACTGCAATTGTTTTATCAGGTATTTCGAGGTACCGAGATAAAGCGCATTGCAGTACTCTAGCTTCGACCTAATGAGGGCCAACATTACAGTATTCTGGATATCATTTGGAATAAAAGAGAGGAATTTTTTTTAGAATCTGTAACAAAAAATAGCCACAAGTGGTCACTGCATTAATCTGAGCATTGAAGCATAGCTTGGTACCCAAGATGACTCCCAGATTTTTGGCCTTCAAAACTGGCTTCGGTAGTTCCCCCAACTCCTGGGGCCACCAAGATGCATTCCAGAAGGAGGTTTCATTCCCAAAAAGCAGTATCTCCATCTTCCCATAGATTAATTTAAGACAGTTCTCCTTCATCCAACCTGTGACTGCAGTCATACAGCTGCGGAAGTTGTTGGCCTCATTTTGAAACTGAGATGATACAGACACCACAATCTGTGTGTCATCAGCGTAAGATAGCATGGTCAAACCAAAACTCACGATAAGCTTTACCAGAGGGTAACATACGCATTGAAGAGCGTAGGTCTGAGCGTGAGCCCTGAAGCTCCTACTGTTGCCTGTTTTCAAGAAAGGAGCTCAGCAGGGATAGTGCATTGTTCCTAATGCCCAAAGAGTGCAGATGTTTCCTAAGGAGCACGTGGTAGACTGTGCCAAAGGTGGCAGAGAGATCGAGTAAGATTTATGCCGCTCTGCTGCGCTTGTCCCCCCTCACTCTAATTTCCTCTGATGGGCCACCAGTACAGACTAAGTGCAGTGGTTGGCTATGAAACCATGCTGTGCTGCATCTAGCAGTTGATGGGTCAACATTTCTGCGTTCATGGCCTTCTCTAACACCTTAGATGGGAGTCGACAGATAGGTCTATAGCTGTCCACCGACTTAGGGTCCAGAGAGGGTTTCATCACTAGCGGAAGAATAGAGGCCTTTTTCCAAATGTCAGGATATAGCCCAGAGCTCGGTACTTTGTTCCAAAGATCTTTAAGTGGTCCCGCCACCTGATTAGCCAACTTGTTGAAGATCCCTGGAGGCAGGGGCCAGAGGGGGCCCAGGACTTAATAGAGCTCATAAGGCTGATAGTTGTATCCTGCGAGAAAACTCCTCAAAAGTGGGAAAGACTTCCTGACCAATAACTGAGCTTGAGACCAAAGCCTCTACCGAATTGCAAATGAAATTATTCAATTCAATTCAAATATAGCTTTATTCGATTTTAACAAGGAAAATCATAAAAGCACATTTAATACAGCATAAAAATGAGTACGGGGCTCAATCATAAAACATACAATTTTAGAAATGAAACAAAAAAAAAAAAATTCAGATTGTGCAAATTATGGCTGTCGGGGAGCAGAAGACAGTTAATTCATGGACGCTCTACACCTTACTGCAAATTTCAGGAAGCTAGTAGCTGCAATGATTGTAAGTTCATCTTCGAGCATGTATAGCTTGAGTAAGGCTGGCCTGCACTGTCTTAAGCCCCACAGTTTCAAGAGTGGGAGGAGAAGTTTCCTTCTGCCCCAGTCGTAAAATTTGCAAAATAAAATAACGTGAATGTTGGATTGCTTGGAAACATTGTCACAGGGACAGGCCACCAGAGTAGTCGACCAGTCATTTATGGTGGGAAATGTTAGTAGACGGAAGAAACAATCCTTCCTCATCCTTGTTAGCAACATTCTCGTGTAGGTTGTAAAAATCGGGGAACGATAAAGGGGAATGCCAGCATCATAAAGTAAGAGGTTGTGGTGAGTGATCGATGGTTTATTACCTTCAAGATAATTGCGTCTATCTGAAAGTAGACCTAAACAGCGAGCCTTGAGGTCCTTTTTAGAAATAATTTGGCACATAGTCGGGTTAATATACAAATCAGCAAGATCCAATGAGATTAAACATTTCTGTGCATAGGCGAGCCAGGGTATTTTTCTTGAGTCAGTTAGGGCCATACAGTCCTTGATTACGTCTTGGTTCAACACCGTTTTTTCCGAGGACCATACTTTATGCCATAGCAGAATTGGTGCGACTTTGATTGTGTCCGAGATATGTACACGTGCGAGCTCATTGTGACAGACTGTGGTTGAAATAGATCGAGGAACAGCCAGCAGAAATCTTAGGAATGCATTCTCGCTGGTTTGTATCTCTCCACAGTCCACCAGACCCCAGATACCAGCTCCATATGTTGCGGTGGAGACACATTTAGCAGCAAATTTGTCCAACAAAATCCTAACCGGTTTCCCACCTAGTTTAGTGGCAAATTTCTTTAAGGCTCCAATTTGTCTGATAAAAGCCAAATTTCGAGTGTGTACGGCATTCTTCCATGAACCTGTGCTGCTAAAAAGTATACCCAGGTAAGTGAAGGTTTTCGTGAGGCTGATCTTGGTTGCATCAATGAACGTATTGCAGGAAGTGTTCTTTTTGTTACTGCAACACATTGTAAAAGTTTTGCTTACATTGATCTTGAGACCTCTCGAACCCATAAAAGTTGAAAAGGCTGACAATGCTTTTTGAAGCCCTAGTTGGGTCCTGGACATGATGACAGCGTCGTCCGCATATAAAAGAATTGGAACCGCGAGGCCATTTATTTTTGGATAATCGACATCTAAATTGGCCAGGCAGTCAGCGACGCTGTTAATATACAGATTAAAAAGAAAGGGGGCAAGGATGCAGCCCTGCCTGACCCCCTTTTTGATAGGAAACTTACTCGTACAGGCTCCGTCCTTTCTGTAGCGAACCTTGGCCCCAGCTCCTCGATATAGTTCTTTTATAAAGGCCAGGATGTTAGAGTCAACGCCCATGTCAATGAGGGTAGACCATAGTAAGCTGTGGTTAAGGCAATCAAAAGCAGAGCTTAAGTCCACGAAAGTCATGTATATATTGCCCCTTTTTGCCATCACGTATTTGTCGATGATCAGAGCTAAATTTAAGCATTGTTCCACTGTCCCGAGACCAGAAACGAACCCATATTGAAATTTAGACAAAATGTTATTTTACTGAGCCCATGTTTGTAATTGGTTCAGCAGGACTCTCCCAGCCACCTTCATCATGGAGTCCAATAAGGAAATTGGTCTATAACATTTTGGGTACGTTCTTTCACCTTTTTTAAAAATGGGTATTATGATCGCTTCTTGCCAAGTTGCAGGGAATCCTTTGTGGGCATAAGAGTTGAGGACGTTTGTAAGAATAGGTGCCCATAGTTGAATATTGTCTTTAAATAGATCTATAGGAATTCCATCCGGGCCGGGAGCTTTGGCATTAGAGCTTTCAAGGATGGCCAGTTCCACTTCTGAATAGTTAAAGTAGATGGATAGCGGGAACGGCTCAGTGTTGTTGATTTGCGGCTCATTACTCTCCATTGGTTGAGTTTCGAGGTTAAGTGGTTCAATCTGGTCATCTAATTTGTACAGTTCGGTGAAATGATTTATCCAAACTTCTTCCGTGAAGGCAATTTCTATGAGGTCTGTTGACCTGTCGCTAAAAAAGGGGGCATTGACCTCCCTCCAAAAGGCCGTATTGTCTCTTAAAGTGCTAGCTTTCAACAAAGCTTCCCAGGCCGCAGTTTTCAGTTCCTTTTTTCTGTTTTTAATTGCCTGTTTATAAGCAGCACGGGCGGATCTTATTTCCACCCGTTTTTTGGGAGATTTATTAAGGGTAGCCTTCAGAATGTTATGAGTGTTTGAACACTCATGGTCAAACCAACCACGGCTCTTGGAGACATTGTTTTTGTTGTAATTTCTGGTCAAATTTTTTCTAATTTGTAAGGCAATTTGATCAAAGGCAAGGATGATTTATTGTGGATTGGGAGGGTATTCTAAGCAAGACCGAAAAAAATCAGGGGCAGTTTTGATCAGATTTTCGAGACATTTCGATGTGTCAATTTTTGCCCATTTTATAGTGTACCCATTTCTTGATGAAAGAGATATAGTATGTGAGAAAAGATTTTCTATGTTGCTCCCAGGCTTAGTTCCACTGGAGGGGGAATATATTTTGGCACTGATGGGATAGTGATCGCTCAGAACCAGCTCCTCTCTGCTAATTTCTAGGGCGTCGCCATGATGACTGTGAGACAAGAGGATGAAGTCTATTGTCGTGAGCGATCCCCTTCCATGAAATGTGGGTAGAAAGTCGGTCGGGGGCGCTGTTAAATCGTTGAAGAAGCCCAGATCCCATTCATGTAATAGATTGTTCAGTTGGAATCCCATAGTTGAATGTTCGAAATGGGTAGTATGTTCGCCATTTGGGGCTCTTTGATCACAAACCCTGGTTCCACTATGTGGGCATAGGTGACAGTTAAAATCACCTAATATAATTAAACGTCTGTCTGAGCAGGACCCTCCCATACCCTTCTTTATAAGTTTGGAAAGAAACTCTATAAATTTTGGTTGGTCGTCTCTCTGTGCACTGTTATATAGATTTAAAATGAGAGAGCCGACAGCCTCTTTCCCAGACATTTTGAAGGCCTGTAGGGAGCGACCAAAGGACTTTGAGCTAGAATTGGTTGGGGTGAGCTCAACGCGTTCTAAAGATACATTTAGTCTGTTTGAGACATAAAAACAATGACCTCCCGAAGGCCTACCTCTGCTTGACTGGATGGATGGGGTAAAGTGTGTGCTATAGCCGTCCAGGTTTGTAGGTGTCAGATCCCAACATTCCTGAAACGCTATGATGTCAAAGGTATTTATATAGTTCAGGAAGGTTGGGTCCTTTGCTTTATTTGAAAGACCGGCTATGTTCCAAGTTAAAATTGACATATATTGATCTTGATCAGAATGAATTAATGGGCGGTGAAGAAGGCTTAAGTCAGAGGTTGAGGGTAAAAGGGGAGCCAGAGATCCATCAGTTTGTGCGATTCCCGGCCCAGGAGGGCCATGTAACGGGGACATGTTAGAGGAATCCACAGTGAGTTGGACCGAAACAGGTTCCCCAGGTTGACTTGGAGATGGCCCTAAGCTATCAGGAGACGGGGGGGTTTTAGTCTTGTTATTGGGAGGTAATTGGTTGTTTGATGGTCAGTCAACCATTTCTAGGGTTGAAAAATAATTACTAGTTGGTGCCCCTCTCCACCCCTCTGCATAGGGTCGATCTCTTCTTGGGTTCCAAGGATAATGATCCCAGTCCCTCCTCCTGTTACGCGTTTCTACTTGAGTCCAACTACAGCCTGGGGATTGGTTCCAACTAAGAGGATAATCTTGTTCACGAGGAAACCTTGGGGGATAGAAAAAGGACAGACGATTAGTGTCTATACTTCCCTTTCTCTCCAAGGTTGACCAGGAACATATATAACTGACTGTCTCTGGATTATCAAAATTGATGATAATACAGTCCCCCTTTATTCTTTTCCTTGTTTCCCCAATCCAAGAAACTCTACGTACCATAGAAAGTCTGCTTTTACAATATGAGGGAAGGGGTCTGTTAATCTGGAGCCACTGCATGACTTTATTTTTTAGTGACCAAGTGGATTCGCTAGTATTTTCCTCCAGTTCTGGGACCCCCGTGAGAATTACAGTATAGGGGCTTGCCTCTGGAGGAAGATGGACTGGCCTCTTTAAACTAACTGGTTTGCTGGTAGTATCAACAGCTTGTTGGGTGGCCGAAGGTTTAGGCGAAGGGGGCTTTGATTTTGTTCTAGGGGGGTCAGCAGTTGTTACTGGCTTTCCATGTGTTTGTTTAGTGGTGCCCTTAGTTTCTGTTAGAATCGCTTGTGTGGTAGTAGGGGTTTTAGGGATTTTTCCTGAGGGTAGGGGAGTTTTATGTGTTAAGGATGGGGGTGCAGGTTTCTGTGCAGTGACTGCCTTAGTGTGATTGGCAGTCGTGGGGGCTAGTGAAGCTAGGGTGGTGGTAGGTGGTTTAAGATGACTTGTGTGGTTGATTAATCTGGCAATCTGCTTCTCAATGTTATTTAGGGTTCGCTCAATTGGTAGTAGTTGGGATTTTATGAGATCCTTGATTGTGTCTAGCACTTGTGCGTTGAGCTCAGGGTAGTTTATAATGGCAGCATCATGACCCCTCTGAGCGTCATCCAGCAATGCAACTGTA
Source organism: Lissotriton vulgaris (assembly GCF_964263255.1). Taxonomy (NCBI): domain Eukaryota; kingdom Metazoa; phylum Chordata; class Amphibia; order Caudata; family Salamandridae; genus Lissotriton; species Lissotriton vulgaris. The sequence continues at coordinate 684,924 of NW_028252325.1, read as the reverse complement.
ACAGAGGGGTCATCCACATTAACAGGCAATGAATGAGTCGCATTATTTCGATGGTTGGTACGAGGGGATTTTTTAGACCTGGTGTGCTTTGGTAGGCAGTGCTGCTTAGTCTTAACTACTGGCCTTGTGCTATCTTGTTTGGGAATGGCACCCTCCCTTGGCTCCTTATCAGTTTTTGTGGGGGAAGCTACTACTGGAGGTGGTGACTCTATCAAGGGTTGCGACTCTATCAGGGTTAGCGGGGCAGTTTGAGTGGGGCTAATCACCAGAGTGGGTGTTTTCTCCAAATCTTCCAGAGTAACTTCCCCTAGAGATAAGTGAGTGACAGATAAGTCGACGCTCATTGGGATAGTGTGGAGTTCAGCACGAATTTCTTGCAATAGTGGGACGTTAGTTTCTTGTTGGATAGGTGTTTTGGCTAAAGCCAGAAGACCCATTGAGGATCTTCGTGCTGCAGCAAGGTCCTGGGAAACACGTCTTTCTAAGAGTACGATCCCCTGATTGATTGCATCATTTGCTTTTGTGATGAATTGGTCAATTGGGCCAGTCACCTGACCCACTCCTTGAGCCGTCTTGTTCCTCATGGCCCTTGTAGTCATAATGGCGCTGTAGTACACGTGGATTGGTGAGAGTAGAAGGTAATAGCAAGGGGCTACCAAGATGAGGTGTAAATATCAATAGGCAAGATGAAAAGGAGTTGGCCCGGACCAGACTTGCCCTGGCTTGAACGGGTTTAAACGGGCCCGCCCTTTGCCCGGGCTTCGCCCCGGGCTGCGGCCCGCGCGCGTCCCGCGATGCGCGTTACGGGCCCTGCTTAAGTGTCTGTGAGGTGAGGGGGGGCAGGGCACTGGGAGGGGGCGTGGCTCACGTGGGAAGAGGAAACAGCTGATGTTGTTGACGCTGTACCTCGCAGTCCCGGGGCCGCGCCTCTCACCTCCTCTGCGGCCTCGCGTCTCCTCCCTCTGGGTCACAATGGAGTTAGTAGATGAAGGCTACTCCTGTAGCAGAGTCAGGTCAGAACTCGCAAAACACTGGAACAACCTCTACGGTGAGCGGCTCCCGCGGAGCGGGGGCCGCGAGAGGTTAAATACGCCTTGTTGGGGGCGGGGCACTAGGAGGGGGCGCGGCTCACGCGGGAAGAGGAAACAGCTGATGTTGTTGACGCTGTACCTCGCAGTCCCGGGGCCGCGCCTCTCACCTCCTCTGCGTCCTCGCTTCTCCTCCCTCTGGGTCACAATGGAGTTAGTAGATGAAGGCTACTCCTGTAGCAGAGTCAGGTCAGAACTCGCAAAACACTGGAACAACCTCTACGGTGAGCGGCTCCCGCGGAGCGGGGGCCGCGAGAGGTTAAATACGCCTTGTTGGGGGCGGGGCACTGGGAGGGGGCGCGGCTCACGCGGGAAGAGGAAACAGCTGATGTTGTTGACGCTGTACCTCGCAGTCCCGGGGCCGCGCCTCTCACCTCCTCTGCGTCCTCGCGTCTCCTCCCTCTGGGTCACAATGGAGTTAGTAGATGAAGGCTACTCCTGTAGCAGAGTCAGGTCAGAACTCGCAAAACACTGGATTAACCTCTACGGCGAGCGGCAAATGAAATTAGTTCTGGGAGGCTGCTGAGAAAATGCCTGAAAGATGGAATTGACCTTGGATTGGAAGAATTCCGCCAGCTTACTGCAGAAGGCTTCATCTATCTCAAAGGAGTTGTTATCACTCCAGTTAGACAGATCTTTAACTGTTTTAAAAAGTTTCCTGGAGGAGTTTTCTGCTATTCTAATTTTCCCTGAGAAATTTTTTGTCTTTTCAGGTTTAATAAGCTCTTTGTACTCTGCAAGGTTATTTTTATACCAAACTTTTTTCCTGGGGAAGTAATCTCCCCAGAGACGCTCTTCCCGCCTGCACCACAGTTGTGTCTCTTTCACCGTTGGAGAACCAAGGAGCAGAAGGATTTTTCCTATGGCTTTTAAATGTTCTCACATGTACTATTTTGCTGCATACTGTCTCCAGCCATTGTGTAAGGCTGGTAGCTGCCTTGTCATTACACTTCAGGTACAGATTTGGAAAGAGCCTCCTGTAGAGCCTCTATCTTGGCAGCTTTTGATGGCCGGAACTTAACAACTGTAGCTGTGTTATTAACCCTTTCCGTTCTAATGACGGAGTGGATTCGTCATAAGCCACAGTCAACGTGTGCTCATGACCAAACAGCTCCGTCATGGCACCCACCCACAGGGGAAACACTGGTGCTCCCCCCATGGGCAGCCAATCTAGCCCCCACAGAGGGGGATGGCAGCCGAGTTTCCACGGCCACCCGACGCCCCTTCGGCGATCCTGTGACCTCAGCGTGCGCCAACGTCATCAGGAAGTGCTGGACGGCTGGAAACCATTTGTTTCCAGGCATCCAGGTGAGGAGGAGGTGAGTTATGGGCTCCGGTGGGGCCTGGTGGGGGTATATCTGGTCACATTGAGGCATCGGGGAGAGGGAAGAGTGTTTCCAATCCCCTGATGTCTCAATGCAGGGCATTCCCCCACTAGACACCAGGGATTTTTTGTGTGAAAAGGACGCAACCCCTTGGGTAAGGGTCGCTTCCTTAGGCGGCAATAATATTTTCAGACTTTGTGCCCCCTAGAGACAGATCAGCCACATTTTTGGGCGTTTCTGGTCCAGGGGGACAGAAAAGCCCAGTAGAGCCAGGGATATATAAAAAAAATTAAATGGAAGCGACCCCTTGGGCAAGGGTGGCTTTCTGGGGCCATATTTTTTTTAATGTGTATTCTGCCCCCCCGGATTGGGTCAACTGGTTTATTTGGCCTTTCTGAATACCCAACTAGATACTAGGCAGGTCTTTATTTATTGAAAGGAAGTGACCCCTTGAGCAAGGGCCGCTTCCTTAGTGGGCACATTATTTTTAAGACTTCTCTGGTTCCGGGTAGAAAAGCTCACTAGAGCCAGGGATATTTTAAAAAATAAAATGGAAGTGACCCCTTGAGCAAGGGTTGCTTCCAGGGGGCATATTTTTTTTAATGGGTATTCTCCCCCCCTGCAGGCAGATCGGCCTGTTTATTTGGCCTTTCTGCCCCCGGGCGCACAATACCCTACTAGACACCAGGCAGTTCTTTAAAATTTAAATGGAAGGAACTTGGGCAAGGGTTGCTCCCAGGGGGGCATTTGGTTTTCTATGTGTGTATTCTGGGAAGATTGGCCTGTTTAAAACCCCCACTAGACACTAAGGACCAATTTTAAAATTAAAATGGAAGCAACCCCTTGGGCAAGGGTCCCTTCCAAGGGGCATATTTTTTATATGTGTATTCTGTCCCCCCTGGTCATTTGTTTGGCCTTTCCGTCCCGGGGGGGGGCAGCAAACCCCACTAGGCACCAGAGATTTTGTTTTGTGTGTAATGGAGATTGCTTCCAAGGGGGTAAAATTAGCTTCATGTTTTTTCTGCCCCTCCTGAGGACATATCTGCCCCTTTTTTGCCTTTCTGCCCTAGGCAGGAGGGGGAGACAGAAAACCCTACTAGGCACCAGGGATTTTTTTTTTATTTTGCAATGGGGCAGATTTCTGTCAGCTGTTTTTTGCCCCACCTGGTGGACAGATCAGCCTGGCCGACAAACTGACTCGATCCATTGGGAAGATCACCCCCCATTTTTCTCAGCCCTATTTGAAGGCCCAATCTGGCAGATTAACTATTTAGGTAGTGACATAGCGTGTTATAATGTTCATTTTTTATGTGCAGTTTTTTTTTAAATACATTTTTATTAGGACATCAGAGAAAAATATAATATTACACATGGAAACATCACATAAAAAAACATATTGGATGTCCATATTTCGGTTTCATTAAACCCCCCACCTACCACCCCGGTGGATCCCCACATAAAAAACTAATATACAACAAAACAAAGATACTGGTTATTCACATCACAATGACCACCTAATCCTTATTTAGCCACTTAGTTAATGGTTATAAATAAATAATAATTTACTAAACCACACATGTATCGAAGGAGGATTCTGATCCAGCCAAACCATGGCCAGACATAGCTGAAATACAGCCATTGTTTTATATACCAATTTCCTATCCTATTCCTTCATTTTCTGATTGCTGATCCCTAATACAATAACCTGGGGGGGCAATGCAACAGAATATCACAATATAGATTCTTAACATTGCTCGACTTTATTCAGCAATTGCAAAAGACTAGGGCAGGTAGCAAACATATGTGCACTGTCTGCGGCCAACAACCCACACCGTGAATAGTGGCTCCCCGAAGTTCCTCCCCATATATGAATGCGCGCCGGAGTTATATATAGATTGCACCATGTCTTGTAACATTGTACCTGTAGGCTTGCTGAAATACATGCTGTTTGGCTAAAAAAAAGGGAATCTTCACATTCTCCCTGCCTGGCATGTAACATTGTTTGCCATCTATCAAACTTTTTTACTAAATCATCCCCCATCTTTTCTTTTATAAGTTTATATAAAGTAGACGTTGTGGATTGGCTCCCAAGGATCTGATCTAATAAGGGAAATCTGCTCCCCGAGATATGTTTTTTGGTAAAAAAATCCCTTCTCTGCAAATATTTGAAAAAATATTTATTCTTGATCCCAAATTTCTCTTTAAGAACCTCAAAAGTAGATATTTCGGCATGAGATATAAGATCCCCTATAAACCGAATACCTTTCTCATTCCAGTGTTTGAAATATGTGTCTTGAAATATCTCCCGAAGTAGTTTATTATTGACTAAAGGGGAATATCTGTGTAGCCGCCCAATCCCAAACTTTTTCCTGACAGCTGTCCAGACCCTGAAAGCACCGAGCAGGACCTTAAATTTGACCCTCTTAAAATAAGCGTAATCTATATGACGTATTAATGTCGTGAAGTTAATACATAATGACAATTAATGTCAAATGTAAATTATTCAGTCTCCAAGAATCTGATTTAATTTTTTGTAACAGTGGTTTCAGATTGATACCAAGAATATCCTAGGATTTAGAATTTATTTCTATACCTAGATATCTGGCACTTGGTACTATCCGCTGCTCCACTAATATAATGTTGTCATTAATAACAATTTGAGTTTTGTGTTCATTCAAATGATATTCAGATATATTACCAAAGTGCAATGTTAAAGTGTTTATTTCTTCAAGAGCAGATGTCATAATGGCCAAGTCATCGGCATATGCCAAAATGTTGACTTCTCCCCCTTTAGCCTGGACAGGTTGAATCCTTTGGTCTTCCAGAATCTCCCTAATTAAAAGGTTAATCTAGATGGAAAAAATTAGGGGGGAGCACGGACATCCTTGTCTCGTACCTCGTGCTATATTGAATTTCCCTACTGAGCTCCCATTAATGCAATGAATAGCTCTTATGAATCCTTCCCCTATACCGTTATGTTTCATGACTGCCCATAAAAAAGGCCAGGAGTTCCTATCAAATGCCTTTTCTGCGTCCAGCAGAATTAAGGCCATAATGTCTCCTGTAACCTTGATATAATCAAATAAGACTATTGTCTGGCGAATATGGTCGATAGTTTCCCAGCCGGGCAAAAAACTGTGTTGCTGGGGGGATACCATTTTTTTAATGACTGACGACAATCTATTTGCAAAGATCTTGGAATAAATTGTTATGTCGCTATTTATCAAGGTAATGAGCCTGTATGACCCTGGTTCAGTCGCCACTTTACCTTTTTTTAAATAAATATTACGATCTTAGCAGTCCTCCACGACTCTGGAGGTGTATCCCCACTCTTTACTAAGCGAAACATCTCAAATAATATTAGTATCAGTTGGGTCCGAAAAATCTTGTAAAATTTGCCTGGTAAGAAATTGTGCCCGACCGCTTTACCAGGTGGAAGTTAGTCTATAGCAGCTTGTATTTCTTCCAACCTGATCGAACATATTCTGATCCAAAGAAGTCAGTTGGTCTAATTTAACCTCATTAGTATACCTCCTAATTTCAGCTTGGATCCCGCAATTATCATTTATATCTTGCAAATATAACTTCTGATACATTTTTGGAAGGTCAAGAGTATTGCTCCTGCATCAGTTACCAAACATATCTGGATCCAAAATTCCTTTAATCCTTGTTTGTGTCTCCTTTTCGACAGCCAACATATGACCCTCCCTTTCATTACTCTCATAAAGTTTAGACCGCCAGGCTAAATATCTGCCCGCTGATTTGGCAAGTGAAATTTCGGTTATGGCAGATTTCGTAATTATAATCTTTGTTTGTGCTACCTTGACTCCCCGCCCTCTGATAACACCTTAACAAGATAGGTCTCAGCTTTTACCAACACTTTATACAGCGCATTGATCCTATTCTTCTCTTTCTTTTAGGTCTCCCAGCCAAACTTTGTTGTCTCCCCCCTAATACCCGCTTTGAGAGTATCCCAAACCTTTTGAATACCCATGCTTCCCTTATTTTCCTCTAGAAACCTAGGAATCCACTTATCCATATAATCAATATAGGAATTATTATTTAACAAAGCCCCATTGAAAGTCCAGCTAGTTACTTTTTTTTAAAATTTGATGTTCACTCCAAGTACCAGAGGATTATGGCCGGACATGACTCTTGGAAATTTAGTGAACTTGCTGCCCTGAACCATACATTGAGAAATAAAAAAGTAATCCAGTCTTGCATGAGTTCTTTGTGGGGCTGAGAAATAGGTAAACCCTGGATCGTTTCCCTCCAATTGTGCCCATGTATCTACTAGTCCATGCAAGACCTTTAATTGGGAAAGAGATTGATAAACATTTTGGTTTTCGCCCTTGATACATGATCTCAGGATGATTAGATAACCCACAGCCCAGATATATATTAAAATCACCACATAATATGATTGGGGATGGCCAACCCACCAGTTCTAAACTCAGCCAGTTGTACAATTCAGGGTCATCTAATACCGGTCCATAAACAGAACATAGTGTAAACATACTGCTACCAATTGAGCATTGTACAATTGCCCATATGCAATATTCATCTTCACACCTTTAGTTTTAACTTCTTGTTTCGCCCATCCAGATTCAATATTTTATTTCTACTTGCTTTTATATGTGTTTCTTGAAAGCAGATAATATCTGCCTTCAAGATTCGGACATCTTCACTAATCCTGCACCTTTTTACAGGATCATTTAATCCACAAATATTAATAGAAGCTATCCTAATACTCAACATTATAGATATAAAACAAATCTAAATACATTATAGCCATAACAGTCATAACAAACACATCTAAACAGTTAGAAACAGCACCATATGAGATCCCCCTCTTCCCAAATTAGATCCACCCCCTCCCCCCAACAACCCCTGCACTCCTCACTATAGCAAAGAATGTCCTCAGACCCTTGTGAAGCCTCCCGCGTTCCACTGTGCGCCCCTGTAACTCCCCAACCTTTCTAAAAAGAGAGACCCATTTAGAACAGCTAGAAATACAATAAACAATATGCCCTTATCTCTTTTTTGAGAAAAAAAAGAACAGAAAAACAAGAGATCACAGACTAAATCAACCACAAGTTAATTCCTGCAAGTAATTCTGAGCCTGAATCTCAGAGGTGAAGAGCCGAACTCTCCCCTGGCATATAACTTTCAACTGAGCAGGATTCATTAAATATATTTCACATCCAAGTTTTTGGAAGGGGCTAATCATCTACCCCAACCGCCATCTTCTTTCTACTGTTGTGTGGCAGAAATCTGGCCGGACAAAAAATGTCTGGCCCTCTGATGTTCTTTTGGCGTCAGGTCTTGCATTTTTGAATATCGCCTGCCGCAGTGGAAAGTTCCCCCCCAAAATTTGAATTGTTCTGAGCTTGGTGTTAGGGCCAGATTTGCTTTTTAACATCAAGGGAAATCTATGTCCATGCTGAATCTCTCCCTCCTAGTTCCAGTGGGATAATTCAGGAAAGGCGGACTTAAAACGTTTCAGTACAAATCCTAGTATATCACTCCCCTCGACTTATTCTTCAAAACCAAGCAAATGTAGATGATTTCATCGCTGCCTATTCTCGGATTCTTCCAGTTTCCACAGAATGTCCATCATTCCAGCGTCATTTGCAGTTGTTTTTTGGTCTGTACTTCCTAAGCCAACCTCCAGCCCCACCACACACTCCTCCGAAGCAGTAGTTCTTGCTACAATCTCCTAAACTCAGAAAAATCTTAACTTTAAGACTTCGGGTATTCACAGAAGGCATTTAGGAGTCCTAAAGTTAGGACTCCTAACTTCTGTGAATACCGAAAAGAGTAAGTGCCGTCAGTGAATACCAAAATGAGTAAGTGCCTTCTGTGAATACCAAAATGGTAGTAAGTTTAGGATTTTTTCTTAAGTTAGTTCTATGAATCGGGCCCAAGGTTTCCAGTTGGAAGTGATGACCTCTGGGTTGCACCAGGCATTGTGCAACCAGCATTGCTAGACTTTACTGGTGTTCCAGGTTGTAGGGAATACAGAATTTTTTTTGCTGATACATTTTTTCATTTGTTTATGGACAATGTGTTTTTGGAGGAGATTGTTGTGCAGCCTAATTAGTATGCTGAACAGTTTTTGAGGGACAACAGTACCAGCCTTAGGCCCCTTCTGTAGAGCTCCCCAGTGTACTCCCACAAATCTGGAAGAGATGAAGTTCTTGGGATTAACTTTTTTGATAGGCTTGCTAAGGAAACCATCAATATCTTCATATTGGTCTACTAGTCGCTTGTCGGCAACGGCTATATTTCCGGTAGTCAAGAGGCGTGAGAGGTATTTTTTTTCTACTTCGGATAATGCATTTTGTCGATAATGGTTTAGCATTGCCACAAGATCACCCAGATTGTGACCGTCTTTTTAAGATTAGGCCTGTCGTTTATCACTTTCTTGATCGATTTTCTGAGATCTATGCTCCAGGGAAAGAAATAGCAGTTGGTGAGTCTTTGGTGTTTTCCAATGGCTGCTTGGTTTTTAGGCAATAAATTCCTAGTAAGAGGGCACGCTATGGAATTAGGCTGTATATGCAGAGTGACAGTAGGACTGGATATGTCTCTTATTTCAGGGTGTCAACAGGTAAGAAATCCTGGATTAACCCCCCTCGTTGTGAGTCAACTTTTGGAGTGACTGAGAAAATTGTTTCGAAACTTGGTAGAGGTCTTATTAACAAAGGTCACCATTTATAAGTAGATAACTTCTACACTGGTGTGCGGTTGTTCAGGTAATTGCCCAAAGTGGACACTGTTGCTAGTGGCACAATCCACTCTAACCATAAAGGTTTCCAGAAATAACTTGTTTGTCAAAAGCTTGTGCGGGGACAGTGCACTGCGTTCTAGCTGTTAGGTTTTGAGACAGGAGAGATGTCTACATGTTGACTACCATCATGATGAAAGCACTTAACCTGTGACTGTTTGGGGTCATGTTGCTGATGCACGCACACCTGTGTGCATTTTATACTATAATAGGCACATGGGTGGTGTTGATAGAGTAGACTGGAGGTTGGAACCTTATGCTGCTCTTCGTAATTCTTACATTTGGTATAAGAAGTTGGCTATCCATTTTTTCCACTTGGCAACCTTTATTGCTTTGGCTGTATTCAAGGATGCTTGTCCTGAGTCAAAGATGACTTTTGCTAAGTTTCAGGAGTCTGTAATAGGCAGCCTTGTTTTAGTGGAACAGGCAAGTGTTCCTAGAGTTGGAGTGGTGGAGGATGTGGCTAGTTTGAAAGATCAAAGCGGTACAAAAGGGGGTGGTGATGGACAGAGCATCTGAACCAATCAAACACTCACACCCAGTCAACAGATCTGAGTTGAATCCATCACCGTTCTTTAGCCCACTCTGCCACCCCAGTTCAGATATGGCCATATGCAAATCAGTCTGACCCTGTGCCTCATGGGAACAGTCCAGCCCGAACTGCCAAGCCATGCCTTCCCTGGACCGGAAACAAGCTTCCGAGGACCGGTTTCTGGCATTTCAGCCGTCTTCAGCCTGGCTTGCTTGAATCCAGGGGCAAAGTGAGCAAGGGACTCATGTCTGAGCATACCCTGCCAACTTATAGCGAACAAAGCAGTACAAAAGGGGGTGGTGATGGACCGAGCATCTGAACCAATCAAACATTCACACCCAGTCAACAGATCTGGGTGGAATCCATCACTGTTCTTTAGCCCACTCTGCCACCCCAGTTCAGACATGGCCATATGCAAATCAGTCTGACCCTGTGCCTCATGGGAACAGTCCAGCCCGAACTGCCAAGCCACGTCTTCCCTGGACCGGAAACAAGCTTCTTAGGACCGGTATCTGGCATTTCAGCCGTCTTGAGCCCGGCTTGCTTGAATCCACTGGCAAAGTGAGCAAGGGACTCACGTCTGAGCATCCCTGCCAACTTATGGCGAACAAAGCGGTACAAATGGGGGTGGTGATGGACGGAGCATCTGAACCAATCAAACACTCACACCCAGTCAACAGATCTGGGTTGAATCCATCACCGTTCTTTAGCCCACTCTGCCACCCCAGTTCAGACATGGCCATATGCAAATCAGTCTGACCCTGTGCCTCATAGGAACAGTCCAGCCGGAACTGCCAAGCCATGCCTTCCCTGGACCGGAAACAAGCTTCCGAGGACCGGTTTCTGGCATTTCAGCCGTCTGCAGCCCGGCTTGCTTGAATCCAGTGGCAAAGAGGCACAGGGTCAGACTGATTTGCATATGGCCATGTCTGAACTGGGGTGGCAGAGTGGGGTAAAGAACGGTGAAGGATTCAACCCAGATCTGTTTATTGGGTGTGAGCGTTTGATTGGTTCAGATGCTCCATCCATCCCCACCCCCGTTTGTACTTTGTACCGCTTTGTTTGCCATAAGTTGGCAGGGTTTGCTCAGACGTGAGTCCCTTGCTCACTTTGCCACTGGATTGAAGCGAGCTGGGCTGAAGACGGCTGAAATGCCAGAAACCGGTCCTCAGAAGCTAATTTCCGGTCCAGGGAAGGCACGGCTTGGCAATTTGGGTTGGACTGTTCCCATGAAGCACAGGGTCAGACTGATTTGCATATGGCCATGTCTGAACTGGGGTGGCAGAGTGGGCTAAAGAACGGTGATGGATTCAACCCAGATCTGTTGACTGGGTATGAGTGTTTGATTGGTTCAGATGCTCGGTCCATCACCACCCCCTTTTGTACCACTTTATTTGCTATAAGTTGGCAGGGTATGATCAGACGTGAGTCTCTTGCTCACTTTGCCACTGAATTCAAGCATGCCGGGCTGAAGACGGCTGAAATGCCAGAAACCGATCCACGGAAGCTTGTTTCCGGTCCAGGGAAGGAATGGCTTGGCAGTTCGGGCTGGACTGTTCCCATGAAGCACAGGGTCAGACTGATTAGCATATGGCCATGTCTGAACTGGGGTGGCAGAGTGGGCTAAAGAACGGTGATGGATTAAACCCAGATCAGTGTACTGGGGGTGAGTGCTTGTATTGTCAACGCTCCGTCCATCATTTCCTTTGGTTTTTCTTTGTTCGCCATAAGTTGGGAGGGTATGCTCAGACGTGAGTCCCTTGCTCACTTTGCCACTGAATTCAAGCAAGCCGGGCTGAAGACGACTGAAATGCCAGAAACCGGTCCTCGGTAGCTTGTTTCCGGTCCAGGGAAGGCATGGCTTGGCAGTTCGGGCTGGACTTTTCCCATGAAGCACGGGGTCAGACTGATTTGCATATGGCCATGTCTTAACTGGGGTGGCAGAGTGGGCTAAAGAATGGTGATGGATTCAACCCAGATCTGTTGACTGGGTGTGAGTGTTTGATTGGTTCAGATGCTCGGTCATCACCACATCCTTTTGTACCGCTTTGTTCACCATAAGTTGGCAGGGTATGCTCAGACGTGAGTCCCTTGCTCACTTTGCCACTGGATTCAAGCAAGCCGGGCCAAAGACGGCTGAAATGCCAGAAACCGGTCCTAGAAAGCTTGTTTCCCGTCCAGGGAAGGCATGGCTTGGCAGTTCGGGCTGGACTTTTCCCATGAAGCACAGGGTCAGACTGATTTTCATATGGCCATGTCTGAACTGGGGTGGCAGAGTGGGCTAAAGAACAGGGATGGATTCAACCCGATCTGTTGACTGGGTGTGAGTGTTTGATTGGTTCAGATGCTTGGTCATCACCACCCCCTTGTGTACCGCTTTGTTCGCCATAAGTTGGCAGGGTATGCTCAGACGTGAGTCCCTTGCTCACTTTGCCACTGGATTCAAGCAAGCCGGGCTGAAGACGGCTGTAATGCCAGAAACCGATCCTCAGAAGCTTGTTTCCGGTCCAGGGAAGACATGGCTTGGCAGTTCGGGCTGGACTGTTCCCATGAGGCACAGGTTCAGACTGATTTGCATATGGCCATGTCTGAAATTGGGTGGCAGAGTGGGCTAAAGAACGGTGATGGATTAGACCCAGATCTGTTGACTGGGTGTGAGTGTTTGATTGGTTCAGATGCTCCGTTCATCACCACCCACTTTTGTACCGCTAGATTGAAAGATCACCACTTCCCTGATCACATTCCTCTCACACCCTCAAAAGACTTTCCCAGTAGGATAAGTAGAGTCCGTTGGTGAAGAGGTACGCAGAATGAGACTCATATGTACTACCTCAAGTGTCCTTCTAACCCTGGGCTGTGTGTGCCTACTTGTTTTAGAATGTACCACACGCAAAATAAGTTTTGGGAGCATCCATGAGTGGCAAAGTGAACTGCCTAGTCTCTATTGTTTTACATTTTTTGTTTAGTGTCAACGTTGGTATTTGTGCAATGTATTTAGTTTCAGATTTTGTGTTAGTAGGTTTGCATCTATTTGCAATATGTTTGTGTTTTCTTTTTTGCATAAAAAAATCCTAAATGTGATGGCGGTGTGTGTAGGCTGGCACTTGGCTGGTGGTGTGCGTGGACTGGCGCTTGGCTGGCAGTGTGTGTAGGCTGGCACTTTGCTGGCAGTGTGCGTGGACTGGCGCTTGGCTGGCAGTGTGTGTGAACTGGTGCGTTGCTGGCAGTGTGGGTGGACTTGTGTGGGTGGAGTTGTGTATGGCTGGCCATGTGTGTAGACGGGTGCTTGGCTGGTGGTGTGTGTGGACCGGTGCTTGGCTGGCCGTGTGGGTGAACTGGTGCTCTTCTGGCAGTGAGCATGGACTGGCACTTGGCTGGTAGTGTGTGAGTAGTGACTTGCTGCTGGTCACTACAAACACTGCTATCCAAACGCCACTCCACACAATCCCTGAGCTGGTGTGTTTGATGTGTGAGTAATGTGGGGGTGTGAAAGTGATGGGCCCTTGAATGGCGTTGTCCGCTGGTGTGAGTGTTGTAATGTGCTGGGCCCCCGGCTGGCGGTGTGAATGATTTTGTAAGTGTCACACGTATGAACGGTGTATGAAAGGCCGGTAAAGAGGTTGGTGCCTTGTTGTGGCTTTACAGCTCACGAGCTGTGAGTCAATGGTTCAGTTTCTCCTCCTTTCAATTATTAACAGTTCATTGAATTTTTATGAAATCTCTTGTTAATACAACTGTACATACTGAACGATCACTCACCCTCATGCCAAATCCAACTGGTATGTATGTGTGCTTGAGGAATAGGTGGTTGTGCAGAAATATTTGTTTTTTCTGTCTTTTCTGTCTTACTCGCATTTTTATCAGGAGACCTGGAGGAACCCTGGGTGGTAGGACATTTGTGGATCCATGCAAATTCCAGAACTTTCCCACACAGAACTTTGAGAAACAATGTACTTTTTCAGCTAAATTAGAAGTTTGCAGGGGATTCTGGGTATGAAACCGTTGGGGACACAAGCAAGCCATACCTCGTTGGAATAACCCAGGTGTCTAGTTTTCAGAATTGCTTGGGTTTGGTAGGTTTCCCTGGATGGCTGCCTAGCCTGGGGCCAAAAACTCAAGGGACCCTTTGCAAAACCAGGTTGTTTGTGATAGGTCATTTTGATGTCGCCTCAATAGGTTTTGAGCCCTTGCCTGTTGCGGGTACTTGACCCTCCCACACAAGTGAGGTACCATTTTTTTGGAAGACTTTGGAAAACGCGGGGTGGGTGGAGTTGTGTGGATCCACGCATATTCCAGACCTTTCTACAACAGAAATGTGGGGAAAATTAGTTTTTTGACAATTTTTTAGGTTTGCAAGGGATTCTGGGTAACAGAACCTGGTGAAAGCCAGTCAAGTCACCCCATCCTGAATTCCCCTGGGTGTCTAGTTGTGAAAAATGTATAGGTTTGCTAGGTTTCCCTAAGTGCCGGCAGAGCAAAGGTTAAAAAACTGCAGCTAGGCTCATAGCGAAAAAAGGGTCCTTTTTCACTGTGAAAATGTGGTGTGTCTATGTTGCATTTCGCAGTTTTCTGTTGCGAGTACTAGGCCTACCCACACAAGAGAGGTACCATTTTTCTCTGAAGACTTTGGGGAAGCAGGGTGGGTGGAATTTTGTGGATCCACGCAGATTCCAGAGCTTTCGACCACAGAAATGTGAGGACATTTCTTTTTTTTTTTAACAAATGTTTTGGTATGCAAGGGATTCTGGGTAACAGAACCTGGTGAGAGCCAGTCAAGTTACTCCATTCTGGATTTCCCTGGTTGTCTAGTTTTCAAAAATGTATATGTTTGCTAGGGTTCCCTAGGTTCCGGCAGAGCTAGGGTTAAAAAACTACAGCTAGGCACTTTGCAAAAAAAGGGTAATTTTTCACTGTGAAAATGTGGTGTGTCCATGTTGTGTTTTGTGGCGTTTCCTGTTGCAGGCACCCGGTCTACCCACACAAGTGAGGTATCATTTTTCTTGGAACTCTTTGGGTCGCGCGGTGTGCATTGAACTTTGTGGATCCACGCAGATTCCAAAACTTTCCACCATAGAAATATGATGAAAATGGGTTTTTTTGGTACATTTTTTAGGTTTTCGAGGGATTCTGGGTACCAGAACCTGGTGAGAGCCAGTCAAGGCACCCCATCCTGGACTTTGCTGGCTGTCTAGTTCGAAAAAATGTATAGCCTTGCTAGGTTTCCCTACGTGCCGGTAGAGCTAGGGTTAAAAAACTACAGCTAGGCACTTTGCAAAAAAGAGGGTCATTTTTCACTGTGAAAATGTGGTGTGTCCTTGTTGCGTTTTATGATGTTTCCTGTTGTGGGCACTAGGCCTACCCACACAAGTGAAGTACCATTTTTCTCAGAAGACTTTGGGGAACGTGGGGTGGGTGCAATTACATGGATCCACACAGATTCCAGAACTTTCCACCACAGAAATGTGAGGAAAATGTGTTTTTTTTGTCAAGTTTTTATGTTTACAAGGGATTATGGGTAACAGAACCTGGTGCGAGCCAGTCACGTCTCCCAATTGTGGATTCCCCTAGGTGTCTACTTTTCAAAAATATATAGGTTTGCTAGGTTTCCCTAGGTGTCGGCAGTGCTAGGATTCAAAAACTACAGCTAGGCACTTCGCAAAAAAAGGGTAATTTTTCACTGTGAAAATGTGGTGTGTCTTTTTTGCGTTTTGCTCTGTTTCCTGTCGGGTCACTAGGCCTACCCACACAAATGAGTTACTATTTTTCTCTGAAGACTTTTCAGAACGCAAGGTGGGAGGAATTTTGTGGATCCATGCAGATTCCAGAACTTTCCACAACAGAAATTTGAGGAAAATGTGTATTTTTTGTAAAATAAATTATGTTTGAAAGGGATTCTGGGTAACAGAACCTGGTGAGAGCCAGTCAAGTTACCCCATGCTGGATTTTACTGTGTGTCTAGTTTTAAAAAATGTATAGGTTTGCTAGGTTTCCCTAGGTGCCGGCAGAGCTAGTGTTCAAAAACTACAGCTAGGCACTTTGCAAAAAAAAGGGTCATTTCTCACCGTGGTGAAACACAATGTGGTGTGTCCACATTGTGTTTCACCCCATTTCCTGTCACAGGTACTAGGCCTAACCCCACAAGAGAGGTACCATTTTTCTCGGAAGACTTTGGTGAATGCAGGGTGGGTGGAATTTTGTGGATCCATGCAGATTCCAGGACTTTCCACCACAGAAATGTGAGGAAAATTAGTTTTTTTTATGATTGTTTAGGTTTGCAAGGGATTCTGGGTAACAGAACCAGGTGAGAGTCAGTCAAGTCACTCCATCCTGGATTCCCCTGGGTGTCTAGTTTTAAAAAATTTATATATTTGCTAGGTTCCCTAAGTGCCGGCAGAGCTAGGGTTAAAAAACAACAGCTAGGCACTTTGTAAAAAAGGGTAATTTTTCACTGTGAAAATGTGGTGTGTCCATGTTGCGTTTTACGCCGTTTCCTGTCCCGGGCACTAGGCCTACCCACATAAGTGAGGTATCATTTTTTTCAGTAGACTTTGGGGAACGCGGGGTGAGTAGAATTTTGTAGATACATGAAGATTCCAGTCCTTTCCACCACAGAAATGTGAGGAAAATATATTTCTTTGTAAATTGTTTGGGTTTACAAGGGATTCTGGGTGACAGAACCTGGTGAGAGCCAGTCAAGTCACCCCATCCTGGATTTCCCTGTGTGTCAAGTTTCCAAAAATGTATATGTTTGCTAGGTTTCCGTATGTGACGGCAGAGCTAGGGTTCAAAACTCACGGCTAGGCACTTTGCAAAAAAAGGATCATTTTTCACTGTGAAAATGTGGTGTGTCCAAGTTGCATTTTGCGCTGTTTCCTGAAGCGGGCACTAGGCCTATCCACACAAGTGAGGTATCATTTTTCTCAGAAACAAGTGTACTAGTAATTGTCAATGAGCAAGCAATGTGACTTACCACCACCCATCTCTGTGCCGCTGGGAGTCCCTCTTCAGCCGCCACCTGGTCTGCCCCACTGGCGCTGCTGCTGGCCCTGGCACTGGTAGGCTGTGTGGCTAGTAAAAAAAAGAATTACAGATTTTAAATGCTAGATACTCCTCCCCTTATTAATATTTTTTAAATAAAATACAACCAAAATTCATCACTACAGGTCATTTGCAGTATGTTCTGTCAGAAATATCACGTTTGGCATTTTGATGGTTGGCAATATTTAAAAAATCAAGCAGTCAAGCCAACAAAAAACATTTCATTATGGAGCAGCAGAGCTATGAGGACTCTGAGTCATTGAAGCGCAAAGCAGGGGTGGAATAATTTGTCAATGAAATACATTTTGTCTTGGTTGGCAAATGCAATGAGACCTTCCTCATTTTAGTTTCCTAAAATCAGTTCTCTAACGGCCACATGCATCAAAGGAAATTGCATTCGCAAATGGTGCGAATCGCAAAATTCGGCCGTTTGCTAATGCAATTTCCCTTCTTGGGATGCAGTATCATTTTTGTTATTTTCGCAATTTAATAAATCACAAAATTGTCATTTCTTAAATTGCGATTGCATTTAAGGAATCTCAAATTGAGGTTCCTTAAATGCAATACATCAAACTTTAAAAACTTGCAAATTCGCAAATATGGGGTGCAAATTACCATGAAGTTGAACTTCATGGTAATTTGCGAAAACTTTGAAAAATGCACTAAAGTTTCATTTCACACGCACAGATGCCCTTGGGGCATGTGTGTGTGCAAAATGTACTTATGGGCAGATTTAAGGGTTGCAACAGGGTGTCATTTGGACACCCCTGCACCCTTGAAATTGCATTCTTAATTTGCGAATTTCTAACAGTGAATCGCAAATTAAGAATGTCATTCCCATTCATTCCTATGGGCCTCTAGGCCCATAGGAATGAATGGGGTGGTATTCCTTAATTGCGATTCTCAATTAGAGAATCGCAATTAAGGAATTTTAGGGAATCGCTGTTTTTTTGGCGATTTTTTGATGCATTGCATTTTGCAATTCCTTAATTGCGATTCCTTATTTTTCGCAATTAAGGAATCGCAAAATGCAATATTGATGCATGTGCCCATTAGTCTTACATTACCAGTCCACAAGATATATTAGGGAAGAGGTAAAGCTTACTGACAATAAATGATTCTAAATGTAGAGCGGTAAAAAGGGAAATAATAATAATATTGACCGGAGGACTTACTGGGGCCAGCAGATCTGCTGGTAGTAGTGGTGGTAGTGGAACTTCTACCCGCTATGGCACTGGTGGTGGCACCCGAGCACCCTGACCCACCTTCATGCTGCTAGCCCTCTTCTTACCCCTGGATGCATTTGTAAGAAATAAAGAAGATAATATAAAAAAGATTAGTGGTACAGTTAATAATCTCCCCAAACATATTTTCACAGGCAAAGGCAAACACAGTAACATTGTACTTTTCTAAATCAGATCGCCTATACTATTAGTATCGAGATTACCTAGTGATAATTTCCTCAACCTAAGCCCTAGTGCAAATTTCCTAAACCTAGACTTGATGTTGGATCTACTAATGCACTACAATGCATGATCTTTGCTTTTTCATTCATTTTTCAATGCATAGATGCACACTACACATCACTGGAAGATTGATTGGCACTGTAAAAAGTACATAAAGAAAGGCACAGAGAATGCAAACTTACTTATATTACTGTTACTACAACTATCTTAGTGACAGGACAGAGGAGTCTGCATTACTGCTTTAATAATCAGCCCAAGCTAGCACCTACAAGCACATCAGTGATGTCATCAGGGATGTCATATGAGATGTCATCAGTGATGTCGTGAGTGATGTCACTGACCATGTCATGAGTGATGTAATATGTGACGTCATCAGCAGTGCATTACGGGCGCGGAAGTTATAGTTAACAGAGGAATTTCAAAGGTTTTGTATGAGAGAAATGTTCAGCTAACTATAACGTGTGAAACCTATTGTTTTTCAATGAATTTGCATGGTTTTTTTAAATGCTAATTCCTAACTATAACGTGTGTGAAACCTATGTTTTTTTTAGTGAATTTCATAGGTTTTGTAAATGATAATTTATAAATGTATTAATTATTGTGTCTTTCTTTTTATACTAATTTCTTATATTTTTAATATAAATATTAATATTTATTTTATTTTGTAGATTAGATTTCATATTCTTATTATAAAATAATAACAAAACTAAATTGCAAAGTAATTTTTGGATGAATTAATGCTTGAAGTCGGTTGCAAGTATAACACAGCTCCAGCAATTCTCTTGGGGCCCTATGCTCACAATGCTGTATCAATCCTTACACCTGCTTCAAGCATGTACAAGGTTTTGATGCAGCATAAGCTCAAAAGTCACTGAATAAAATGTTATACATTTCACTCAGTCACTTTTAGGAGGCCTTGCTGCACCCCCTTCTGCACAACAAACCCTCTTCTGGCGCAGTGCTTTACAATGTAATACAACCTCCAGATGAGTCACATTGTTAATACCACACACCATGGCACATCTTTTGCACCACCGCTGTGTCACAAAAGGTTACACACAACAGCTGTGTAAAAGAGGCACAAGGGGATTGTAAATCCACCCCTAAGACATACAAATTCACCCATGCACTTTCACCAGCAACACAAATTGAAACATAGACTTGTAACATATTTATGTACATATGATACATTCAAGTGCTTCGGACATACTACAGTATACTATAGATAAACACCTTATAGATTTATGCTGTAGCAGTTCTTTATAGTTCTGCACTTTCACATTCTCCATACACTAGTAACATATTCATTCATTCATTTATGAACTACACATTAATTCTGACAAAGTTTTACACACTAACATAGAAATATAGTTCTTTCTTTGACCAGTGAAGGTAGTTCTAAAAAGAACAGTATTTTTTGTTTTGTATTTTTTTGTGTTTTCTCAACAAATTCCAAGCGGAACAAAAGAATGAAAAAAAGAACAACTAATGTCGAGGACAGCAATGATCCTGCATCCTGCGTTTCATCAAGTCTATAGACTGTTCCCCATAACACAAAAGTTTATCGCAATAAATGCATAGAATTTTAACTTTAGCAAAGTCAGAATCAATATGTGGGTGTGGACTGCTTGCTGAAAATGCTGCTGCCGCAGTTGATTTGCTAGGTGTAGCAGAAAGTTGGTTCTCGTGCAACCTCCGTCTTGCAGCTGGAGCAAAGTTCTTGGGGTGCAAATTCTTCACGTGTCGCACCATATTTGCTGTGCCAAAGGAGTATTTTTTACATGGATCACCCGTTGAAAGAGTTGTTTCGCAAATTTTACAAGTTACTTTTGAAGCATTAACCTTTTTTTGACCTTCTGGAAAAGTGAAAAATTTCCCGAATTAGAGCTTCTTTCCTCTTCTTTGGAGGTTCTTCAGGAATCCAAATCCCTCTGAAGAACTGCTGGAATATGACTCCATTGCTTTTATTATTGTGATCTTCCTTCTATTTGAGAAGATTCTCAGAACAAATGCTTCTTCTTAGAAAGTCAAAGTCGAATAATTATAATGGGACGGAACTTTCAACAGTCGCAATAGGAAAAGTTACGAACCAATCAAATCTCTACTTTTAAAGTCACATGGCTTTGCGTACGCTTATGATGCACTTGCGCAACTCTTTCAATACGAGTACGCATGATGTTCTACCGCGATTTGTGTAGTTCTTTTCAAAAGTAATATATGATTATTACAAGTGTTAAAAAAAATTCATAGTTATCCCAAAAGTCTGACCTTACTATGTACATTAAATACATACATGTTTTAAACCAAGTAGAAACATTGCCCCTTTTCGCATACAGAATGCCTTACATGATGTCACACCGAAGCTTTATTGCGACGCGTAACGTCAAACCATATTCGTACTGTATGCGCGGGTACACGCTGAGTATGATAAGCAGTACAAACTATGGTGCGATCACCCTCTCAGTGACAAATCAGAGCTCAGGGCACGCTAAGGAGAATGATTAGAAGTGCTGACTCATTGCAGATCCGATTCTGGACCTACCTCTGCACACATGATAACACCGCCCCCATCTCTCTCTGTTGTTAATTGTTGGTGCACATACTCACACTTGCACATGCGCGGTGCACGCCCGCCCACACTCCAAACATGCCACCACCAAGCATGCTTGCTATCATTTAGCATGGAAACCAATACATTAGCCAATGGGATGTCCCCTAGGGCCATCATTCTTGCAGACTGCAAAAACGCTACCAATGACGGCCCTGGGCATGGTTTGGTCAGTCCCCGCGGTTCCCATATAATGTGGGCACTGACGTGAGAATGCTCTCTTTTGCCTGCTTCTGCTTCGATGATACACAGACTGTCGAAAACACCCCAGGCTCAGCGAAACCACAGCCTTTCAAGACAAGACAAAAGACGACAAAAACAAAGGTAAGAGAAGACGTCACAACATCAGCCTCCACTGTAAATTGTATATGCATAATACTATTTTTTTATCCTTCATATGGCTTTCCTACCCCTCAATGGTTTTAAATTGTACTTACATAATTGAAATATTTCTTTATAAGTCACAAGGTCCTATACACCTCTAATCTTAAAAATTGTGCGAGCATAAATTTCTGTGTCGCATTTCTGTACTACGCCAAGTGCTTAGGCCTCTAT
This sequence comes from Lissotriton vulgaris, assembly GCF_964263255.1. Classification (NCBI taxonomy): domain Eukaryota; kingdom Metazoa; phylum Chordata; class Amphibia; order Caudata; family Salamandridae; genus Lissotriton; species Lissotriton vulgaris. The sequence continues at coordinate 663,522 of NW_028252325.1, read as the reverse complement.
TATTATTAATTATGCGTCCATGATAGTATTTTATTTTCTGCGTCACGAGGCCGTCCCAAGCCTCTATTAACTTATTGATCTTCCTTTGTTTGCTGTAGCTGCAACACTCTTAACTACGGAATATTAAGAACTCACATTAAAATTCACTTTTGATAGTAGTTACGTTACTCCGTTTACGATGATAAATCAAAATGTCCTTTTGTTTCCTTCAGCAAAAATCGTTCAGAAGCAACTACGGCCTATCGACCAACAGCAATGAAATTCTCTGCAACTTATTGAATATACTTTGACGTATAGAAGCAGAGTTCAAGTGGAGTGGTGAACTCCGGTAGCCGCACTCTTTATAGAAGGTAAGCACAGCAGCCTAGATCTAGAAAGCCTTCACAAGAATGCATTAGAAATAAGTCGCAATAACGGTCGTCAGTAACGCAGTAGCACTTCCACTATAACAACTGAATTATACCAGGTACACTGCACTCGTAAAACTGTAGTGTTAGCTTTATTTGTGAAACGAGAGAGGGCCATATTATCAAGCCTGGGCGACAAAAGTATCGCCACTTTATCAGCAGGAAAGTGGCGATAATGGGTTGGATAATATGCTCTATAGAATTCCAATCGAAGGTCATGTTATATGTAAAGGACATCAGACATGACCTTCGATTGGAATTCCATAGATCATATTATCAAACGCATTATCGCCACTTCAGCAACACTTTCCTGCGATAAAGTGGCGATAATTTTGTCGCCCAGGCTTGATATTATGGCCCAGAGAGCGTACTGTACAGTAACTTCTGTTTAAATTCTATAATTAGCTCAAGCAGTGACAACAGATAGGTTACAACAGTCTGACAAACAGATCTACAACCTTATTACGCCACTTTTGAGTCCCTTTTAACATGGTTAAAGTGATGCAAGGAAAAAATCTCAACTCCAGACTCTGCGTCACAGTTTTAATGTTGTTTTCGCTCTCTCACACTCTCTGTGACATCATTTCTCTTTCTCTCTTAAACTGAGACACTGCTGTCTGCTTAAGCATGTAGAAGAATTGTTGAAATCAAGTTGTCAATCCAACTGCCTGAAGTTTTAGGCCGCAAGGTTTATACAACGGTAAGCACAGAGGCATAGATATACAAATCCTTCAAATGAATGCATTAGAAATAATTTGGCATAACAGGCGGTAGTAACGCAGTAGGCACTTCCATATAGATACCACTTAAATGCAGCACTATAACAAATAAAATTTACCATGTACACTGCACTTGTAAAACTGTAGTGTAGCTTTTATTTATGAAAGGAGAGACAACCATATTATCAAACTTGGGCAACAAAATTATCGCCACTTTATCGGCACCAAACTGCCGCTAAAGTGGCCATAATAGGTTTGATAATATGCTCTATAGAATTCCAATTGAATCTCATGTTAGATGTGAAGGACATCTAACATGAGCTTCGATTGGATTTCCATAGAGCATATTATCAAACCCATTATCGCCACTTTAGTGACACTTTCCTGCCGATAAAGTGGCGATAATTTTGTCACCCAGGCTTGATATTATGGCCCAGAGTTTTAATGTTTTCTCTCTCTCTCACTCTCTGTGACATCATTTCTCTTTCTCTCTTAAACTTAGACACTGCTGTCTGCTTGGACGTGTAGAAGAATTGTTGAACTTAAGCTGTGAAGTCTACTTTCTAATGTGTTTGGCCGCAAGGTTTATACAACAGTAAGCAGAGAGGCCTAGATCTACAAATCCTTCATAGGAATGCATTAGAAATAATTCAGCAAAACGGGCGTTAGTAACGCAGTAGGCACTTCCATATAGGCACCACTTGAACGCAGCACTATAACAAGTAAAATGTACCAGGCACACTGCACTCATAAAACTGTAGTGTTAGCTTTATTTGTGAAACGAGAGACGGCCATATTATCAAGCCCTGGCGACAAAATTATCGCCACTTTATCGGCAGCAAACTGCTGCTAAAGTGGCTATAATGGGTTTGATCTATAATTACCTCCGAGCAATGACAACAGGTAGGTTACAACAGTTTGACAAACAGATCCACAACCTTATTACCCCACTTTTGAGTCATTTTTAACATGAGTAAAGTGACGTAAGGAAAAAATCCCAACTCCAGACTCTGCGACAGAGTCTTATTGTTGTTTTCTCTCTCTTTCTCTCTCTCACTCTCTGTGACATCATTTATCTTTCTCTCATAAACTTAGACACTGCTGTCTTCAAAGTGTAGACGTGTAGAAGAATTGTTCAGAATAAGTTGTGACACCAACTGCCTAAAATGTTTACCCCCAAGGTTTATACAACGGTAAGCACAAAGGCCTAGATCTACAAAGCCTTCACAGGAATGCATTAGAAATAAGTCGCCTTAACGGGCGTCAGTAATGCACTAGGCACTTCCATATAGACACCACTTGAACTCAGCACTATAACAGAACTGGAATATACGAGTCACACTGCACACGTAAAACAGTATAGTTACCAAAACTTGTAGGGGCATAGTATCAAGAACGGCGATAAAACTATCGCCGTTTCAGCGGCAAGAGACTGCCGCTAAAGCGGCGATAATAAGCTTGATAATATGCCTTGTAAATTTCCATAGTAGCCCAGGTTAACACCAGAACCTGCACTGTAATGGGAATTCACAACATGTTATCAAGCCATTATCGATGCTTTACCTGCAGTTTCTTGATAATATGCCCCGTAATGCTTCAGCTCATTTACTCACATCTACATAATTCTAAACTCTAATTTTCTTTTTTCTTTTGCAGATTACCAATCGGACACCTTTTGGAATCCATATCACACTTTGTTTATAACATTGTTTAAGTTATTTTTCCAGTTCTAATATAGTTATAACTGAGTTTCGTTTATATTTATTGTTTAATCAAAGTTAATTAAAAAAAACTACATACTTCTTTTATTTTGTGGGAAAGGGGTATGACGGCCCACAATAAAAATAATGTTGAAATACTATATAAGATAGTCAAGACTAGGATTGAAAACTACTGAGTTCTACTAAAATGGCGATGGACGAAGTACGTAATCAACGTTTGGCTCCTCAGGACTACCTTTCTAATAAATATATAAAATATATATCTATTAATACTGTACAAAAGTACAGCAGCAAATGATACACACGAACCGGAAAAAGAAAGCAACAGATTTACTAACTGATATAAAGAAAGGTTTGCTTGTTGAACTTGATGAAAAAGAAAACGTGGGTTTCGAAACGACGCTAGTTCAAGTTTGAAATTTGTATAGCACCCTATATACCCAGAGGGTCTCAAGGCGCTTGGGGGAAGGGGAAGTGTATTTGTCGAATATCCAAGTTTTTAGTTGTTTTCTGAAGGTGAGGTGGTTCTGGGTAAGGCGGAGATGGGTGGGGAGAGAGTTCCAGGTTTTGGCCGCTAAGTAGGAGAAGGATCTTCCTCCCATGGTGGACTTATGGATGCGTGGGATTGCGGCGAGGGCTTGCGTGGATGATCGTAGTTGGCGGGGGGGGGGGTGTAAAAGGACAGGCGTGTGTTGAGGCAGTCGCGTCCTAGGTCGTAGAGGGCTTTGTGTGCGTGGGTAAGGAGGCGGAACGTTATTCTATTGTTGACGGGAAGCTAGTGGAGGTCTTTCAGGTGCCCGGAGATGTGAGCTCGGCGGGGGAGGTCCATTATAAGTCTGGCTGAGGCGTTTTGGATGCGTTGGAGTTTTTTCTGGAGTTTGGTGGTGGTTCCGGCGTAGAGGGTGTTTCCGTAGTCCAGTCGGCTGGTAACCAGTGCGTGGGTGACCGTTTTTCTTGTTTCGGTGGGGATCCAGCGGAAGATTTTTTTAAGCATGCGTAGGATGTTGAAGCAAGATGAGGTGATGGCGTTGACTTGTCTGGTCATTGAGAGGGAGGAGTCTAGGATGAAACCCAGGTTGCGTGCGTGGTCAGCAGGTGTGGGTGCAATTCCCAGGGCCGGTGGCCACCAAGCATCGTCCCAGGCGGAGGGGGATGAGCCTAAGATGAGGACTTCAGTTTTGTCCGAGTTCAGTTTTAGACGGCTGTCTTTCATCCATTCGGCTACTTCTTTCAATTCCTTCGTGTAGGTTGGTTTTGGCGGTACTGGGATCGTTGGTGAGGGAGAGGATGAGCTGTGTGTTGTCTGCATAGGAGATGATGTTGAGGTTGTGTTTGCGTGCGTTGGATGCGAGGGGACTCATGTATACGTTGAAGAGGGTGGGGCTGAGTGAAGATCCTTGTGGTACACCACAGATGACTTCGGTGGCCTCTGATCTGAAGGGGGGAGGCGGACTCTCTGAGTTCTACCGGCAAGGAACGAGACTATCCAGTCTAGTGCTTTACCTCGTATCCCGACGTTGCTAAGGCGTTTGATAAGGGTGGTATGGCAGACTGTGTCGAATGCTGCGGAGAGGTCAAGTAGGATGAGTGCGGTTGTGTCTCCATTGTCCAGTAGTGTCCGAATGTCGTCAGTTGCTGCGATGAGGGCGGTTTCTGTGCTGTGTTTGGCTCGGAAGCCGGATTGTGAAGGGTCGAGGGATTTGTTGGATTCGAGGAAGGCGGCGAGCTGATTGTTGATGGCTTTCTCGATGACTTTGGCAGGGAAAGGAAGGAGTGAGATGGGGCGGTAATTCTTGAGTTCGGTGGGGTCTGCTGTGGGTTTCTTCAGGAGGGCGCTGAGTTCAGCGTGTTTCCAGCTTTCTGGGAAGGTGGCAGCGTTTAGGGAGCAGTTGATGACATCTCGGAGATGGGGTGCGATAACGGAGTCTGCTTTGTTGAAAATGTAGTGGGGACATGGGTCGGTTTGTGATCCTGAGTGGATGGAGTTCATCAGACGGATGGTTTCTTCAGTGGAGATTGGGTTCCAGGCGCAGAGGTTGTTAGGGGGGTGTTTAAGTTCAGGTGAGGGTGGTGGGGCTTGGATTCCGGTCTCATTTGCGAAGCTGTTATGTATGTCTGCGATTTTGTTGTGGAAGAATGAGGCTAAGGAGTCGCAGAGGTCTTGGGAGGGGGTGATATCGTTCGTGCCGGCGGGGGGGTTGGTGAATTCTTTGACAATGTTGAATAGTTCCTTGCTGTTTTGGGCGTTGTTGTCGAGTCGGTCTTTGAGTGCTGATTTCTTGGTGGATCGGATCAGTTGGTGGTGTTTGCGGATGGCGTTCTTGAAGGCTGCCTGGTTGTCAGAGGTTCGGTCTTTTTTCCAGGCTTTCTCGAGGGTGCGGCAGGTCTTCTTGGAGTTTTTGAGGTCCTCATTAAACCAAGGGGCTTTATTGTTGATTTGTTTGGATTGCTGTTTTTTCAAGGGTGCTAATTCATCAGCGCTGTGGGTGATCCATTGTGTGAGGTTGGTTGCTGCAAGGTTTGGGTCCGATGATTTTTCAGGGAGGTTTTGTTGCAGTGATGTGAAGAGTTGGTCGGTTGTAATTTTGTTCCAGTTTCTGCACGGAATTGGTTGAGGGAGGTTGTGGGTTGTAGTCTTTTTGTAGCTGAAGTGAACGCAGCTGTGGTCTGTCCATTGGTGGGCTATGGTGTGGTCGAAGGAGATATGCTTGCTGGAGGTGAAGATTGGGTCGAGCGTGTGGCCTGCGTTGTGAGTGGGGGTGTTGACAAGTTGTTTGAGTCCGAGATTGGCGAGGTTGTCCAGAAGGGTGGTGGTGTTGCTGTCATTGTTCTTTTCTAGGTGGAAGTTGATGTCCCCTAGCAGGATGTAGTCCTCGGAGGGGAGGGCGTGAGGGGTGACGAATTCAGTGATGTCTTCGCAGAATTGTGCGCGGGGACCTGGTGGTCTATAGATGAGGGTGCCTCTGAGTGTGGACTTCGAGTCGGTGTGGATCTGGAAGTGGAGGTGTTCGGCGGTAGCGAGGTTATCGTCGGAGCTGGTAGAGATGCGGATGGTGTTCTTATGGACGATGGCGATGCCTCCTCCTATTTGTTTGGTGGTGCGATCTTTTTGGATGATCTTGTAGCCGTCCGGAATGGCTATGGCGATGTCGGGTGCTGAAGATGTGTTCATCCAGGTTTCTGTGAGAAAGGCGATGTCCGGCGCTGTGGTGTCAAGTAGGTTCCATAGTTCGATGGCGTTACTGTGGACCGAGCGAGTGTTGAGCAGGATGCACTTCAGGTGGTTGGGGTCGGATCACGGTTTGGAATCTGAGGGTGTGGTGGGTTTCTTAGTGCAGTTGTACTTGCAGGAGTGGCAGGCGAATGGTCCATGGGTGCGTCCAGATTCGGCTTGGTAGCATAAGGGCTGAGAGGGTAGCTGCATTGTATGTGATGCGGGAGGGGTGGAGTTTGCGGGGACCAGGGGGTCTGGCGCTGGGTGCGGTCTTGGCGCGGACGGGCGTAGACGGGCTTACCTTTGGCGCACCTTCGGCGCGGCCGCTGCGCGTAGGACCATCTGACTTAAATGGATAGTGGAGGGGGCGGAGCGTGGGAGGGGCAGCTGGGAGGCTGGGAGGAGACACGGGCCACGAGCACAACAAATGGAGGGAGGAAAAGTGAAACTGGGGCACGGACACACAGAAGGGGACAGCTAAAACCCAGTGAATGCGGCGCTATGTAAGTAAAATATGCTGTAAAGTAAAACGAATTTACACAGGGCAGGCAATGCAGCGCTTTTAAAATAAAATAAAATAAAATGTGATATGCCCTAAATAACGATACCACACAGGCAATGAGCGCTAGTCCGGCGTCGAGGCGCTAGAACTGCAGGCGATGTCTGGCAGTGATTAGCAGGAGTGTTTCCAGGTGGTAGGGGAAGTGAGGCAGGGAGCGAGAGGGAGCGACCGTCGAGGAGTGAGTCCAGCTGGTCACAGAGAGCCAGGGGAGGAGCGCTCTGACTCGGCCAGTGCGTGGGAGGGGCAGCTGGGAGGCTGGGAGGAGACACCGGCCACGAGCACATCAAATGGAGGGAGGGAAAGTGAAACTGGGGCACGGACACACAGAAGGGGACAGCTAAAACCCAGTGAATGCAGCGCTATGTAAGTAAAATATGCTGTAAAGTAAAACGAATTTACACAGGGCAGGCAATGCAGCGCTTTTAAAATAAAATAAAATAAAATGTGATATGCCCTAAATAACGATACCACACAGGCAATGAGCGCTAGTCCGGCGTCGAGGCGCTAGAACTGCAGGCGATGTCTGGCAGTGATTAGCAGGAGTGTTTCCAGGTGGTAGGGGAAGTGAGGCAGGGAGCGAGAGGGAGCGACCGTCAAGGAGTGAGTCCAGCTGGTCACAGAGAGGCAGGGGAGGAGCGCTCTGACTCGGCCAGTGCGTGGGAGGGGCAGCTGGGAGGCTGGGAGGAGACACGGGCCACGAGCACAACAAATGGAGGGAGGGAAAGTGAAACTGGGGCACGGACACACAGAAGGGGACAGCTAAAACCCAGTGAATGCAGCGCTATGTAAGTAAAATATGCTGTAAAGTAAAACGAATTTACACAGGGCAGGCAATGCAGCGCTTTTAAAATAAAATAAAATAAAATGTGATATGCCCTAAATAACGATACCACACAGGCAATGAGCGCTAGTCCGGCGTCGAGGTGCTAGAACTGCAGGCGATGTCTGGCAGTGATTAGCAGGAGTGTTTCCAGGTGGTAGGGGAAGTGAGGCAGGGAGCGAGAGGGAGCGACCGTCGAGGAGTGAGTCCAGCTGGTCACAGAGAGCCAGGGGAGGAGCGCTCTGACTCGGCCAGTGCGTGGGAGGGGCAGCTGGGAGGCTGGGAGGAGACACGGGCCACGAGCACAACAAATGGAGGGAGGGAAAGTGAAACTGGGGCACGGACACACAGAAGGGGACAGTACAACTGCTACACCAAAAAAAAGGAAACCTTTACATACTATCATAGAAATGAACGAGCATATCATCAACAAAAGGTGATACATTATTGCTGCTTTTATCGACAGGAAACTGACAATAAAGCGGCGATAATGGTCTTGATAATAGGCCCTTGTAACTTCCCATAGCAACCCAGGTTCTGGTGTTAACCTGGGCTCCTATGGTTATTCACAAGGGCATATTTAAGCGAGGGCGTGAAATCCGTTTCGCGGGCGAATTTGCGGATTATTGACGATTACGCGATTCTCGCGAATTTACCCAATAATCCACAAATTCGCAAGCTGCGAAATATTTTGCTTGGTCGCGCTTGAAAAATACAATATCGCGCGAGCGGCATTGACTCTGAGCCATGTTGTTTTTCTCCCGGTTTTGCGTGTGCTGCCTTTTCGATCTTGCTGCGTGATCGCGCGAGAGTTTTTCGAACGCAATTACGTCATTGCAGCTTGCCATCTTGCACGGTGAGAGTTTGACAATGCGAGTACGTCATAAAGACCCGCAACAGCGCGCAGCTGACTTCCGGCGGGAGGTTTGAACAGCTCAAGTTCCCGAAATTGCAAAAATTGCAATTCTGCACAAGAAATTCACTGCAGGAAGCATGAACCTTATGAAAATGATGATTTTGATCAGAACAACTCCTCAGATTGACATTTGGCTGCACTTTTTGGTGCAGGAGTCCATTTTGAGGGGGGGGTGGGAGGAAGGAAGTGCCCCAGAGTCTCCAACTTCCTGTTCCCGTCCAGCAGGCTACTTCCCGGGCTTTGTCCTTGTTCTGATCACTTTTCATTTCGCTGTGGAGGTGGAAGGATTACTTTTTCTGGCTGATGGTGGATATTTGTATTTGAGGACTTTTTGGACTTTGGAGTTTGGATCACTTTTGGACTTGAGATTTTACAAATAAGTTGGTGTTGTTTGTTTGGGGCATTGCAGTTGAGGCAACTCCAGTTCTAAAACTTTTTTCACAACTTTAAGAAAATATATATTGTGGTGGGTAGCTAGCCACAGTATCCAGTAGGCCAAGGGTTAGTCATGGATGCATGATACAACTGTTTTAATTTTGGGGTGCCTGTAAAGCCTCACTAGCCAGTAGGCCCAGGGGTACTCAGTGGTGCATGGACCAAGTCTTTCTGTGGGGTGTCTTGAATGTAAACATCATTGAGGGCTAGGATGGCATTGGATTGTGGTGATCTTTATGTGTTTTTCGATTTTTGTGGGTGTTGTTGGTGCCTGGCCATGTGGGTGGGGGGCATTTTGAGGGCTGGTACAGGCAGGGCCTGGCCATGTGGTGGGGGTCAAGGGACCATTTTGAAGGTAGGCAGTGTGCTCAGGCCTGCACCCACTTTGCCTTGCTTTCAACCATTATGCCCAAGGGCTACTCAGTGGTGCTTGGGTCTAGTCTTTCTCTGGGGTGTCTTGAATTTAAATATCATTGAGGGCATGGATGGTATGGGATGTTGGTGATTTTTGAGTGTTTTTCGATTTTTGGGGGTGTTGTTGGGGCCTTGCCATGTTGTTGGGGGCCATCTTGAGACCTGGTACAGGCAGGGCCTGGCCATGTGGTGGGGTCAAGGAGCCATTTTGAAGGCAGGCAGTGTGTGTCATGAGATAACTGTATGTCATGTATCCAATAGTCATTGTATATAGTCATTGTATAAGCCCTGTCATTGTGCAGTCAATAGTATCTTCTATTTATCCACTAGTTGCTCTTTGGTAAACGTGTAGCTAGCAATGCTTGTTGGTTTTTGTGGACGTTCAGTTCTGCTTCTGGCACCTGTATCATCTACGCCCTGAATTCACGTGTGAAAACGGTTCTGAACCGCACGTGAGGATTACAGCCAACGCCCAGCTAAAAGCTATAAATACTGTGCCCCTGGCTCATGAAGACGCTTTGCTTCCTGTTGCTGCGTCTTCACGAGCGATCCTGCCCTGCAATCAAGAACCTTCAAACGCGATCCTGCCCTGCAATTGAGGACCCATCCAGCCTTCCAGACATTACCTGCACTCCTCTCTCCCTCCGAGTAACCTCTGACTGGCTCCCTGAACTCCGGACCTTCCCCGCAACATTTCCTTACCTTTCATTACCGACGGAGTCACCAGAGCTGGTTCCGCTTTAAAGATACCGGAGAGGTTTCTGCCGGTTTGGTAAACCATCTTCTGACGACATCCCGGAATTTGCAAAAAAAACAAGTAAGAGCGTTATTTGTTACCTAGCAACCACGAAGGAAAGCAAAACAAAAAAGAACATTGGTAAAGACAAAGGATAATCGTGTTTAAAGCAACTTTAATGCTGAATTACAAAACGGACAAAGCTGACATTATTTAATAAGAATGTTTGGTTTGAAACTAAGTTTGTGAACATTGTTATTTTCATCTTTAATGAACCTTGAATATACAAAGGTTTAAATTGATGCAGAGACTTTAGATCTGAAAAGTATTTTGGTTAGGACATAATTAGAGTCCTGAATTGAAGCGCAAAAGAAGGCAGGTTGTGTGTTTTGCTTCTCTCTTTTCAGAACCCCATTTAAAAGACGGTCTACATTAAGATCAAGGTGAGACAAGAAACAGTTGTGACTTTGCATGACATAACACAACTAACCAGTTATTTCACGTATGTATCCAGTGAAAGTATTTTCTTTGATTCTTGAAATGTTAATTTACATTTAGCTGTGTTTTTTCTAGATTAATGTAGATTCAAGATATTTTATTTCGCAAGAACTGTTTGAATGGTCTCTCCAACATTAAGGTACTTCCTCTAATGTTAAATCATTATTTATGTAAGATGATCAAGGAATGCTGGTGTTATATGCACTAATTTCGTCAAAAGCGTTAGACAAGCCGGAGAAGCCCAGATCACTTCAAGTGGGAAACAGAAGTCTGAAATCCTTCAAGAGAAGAGATCCTGTGTTGTTTCTCTTGTTTCTCTAAATCCACTTCCCCTTTCCCTTGTGGGTATATCAGTGGGTCCACGTGTAATATTCTTGGCTTACTGGTAGGTTCACGAGGGAGTTGGGAACTAGCGCCGTCAAGAAGGAAAACAACAGGACCTCGTGAGCAGACACTTGACAGTGTGCTCAGGCCTGCACCCACTTTGCCTTGCTTTCAACCATTATGCCCAAGGGCTACTCAGTGGTGCATGGGCCTAGTCTTTCTCTGGGATGTCTTGAATTTAAACATCATTGAGGGCATGGATGGCATGGGATTGTGGTGATTTTTTAGTGTTTTTCGATTTTTGGGGGTGTTGTTGGGGCCTGGCCATGTGGGTGGGGGCCATCTGGAGGCCTGGTACAGGCAGGGCCTGGCCATGTGGTGGGGGTCAAGGGACCATTATGAAGGCAGGCAGTGTGCTGAGGCCTGCACCCACTTTGCCTTGAATTCAACCATTATGCCCAAGGGATACTCAGTGGTGCATGGGCCGAGTCTTTCTCTGGGGTGTCTTGAATGTAAACATCATTGATGGCATGGATGGCATGGGATTGTGGTGATTTTTGAGTGTTTTTCAACTTTTTGGGGTGTATAACTGATGTTCCTCTGGCTTCCATTGCTTTTAGGTGCACAAGAGAACCACCAGTGCCAAGAAGAAGTCCTGCAGCAGTGTGTGCAGCACAACGTCACGTGACGCCACGTGTGGCCACAGACAAGACAACTCTGCAACTTGTGCAACTGCGGCCTGCTGTTCTGACATCTCAAGAAGATGGCCCCAAAGAAAGTTGGCCGTAGCGCCTCAGCAAAAAAAGTCGCCAGTGCCACTGCCAGTAAGAAGGAGCAGAAGAAGCAAGTGGCACCACCTACCAAGGAGACTGGTGTGCTCACCAAAACCTTTTTTGGGAAAAAAAACCTACGCCTGCAGCAGCAGCGGTGTCCGCCGGGGACCAAGCTGGAAGCAGCACCTCTGCTTCATTGGGCTCAGTGCCACCACACCAAGTTAGGTCCAAGACCACCATGAGTGCTGCTGTGGAAGCCACTTTTGGTTGTTGAATCACCATCGACAAGTGATCTTGGCTCATCACAAGAAAGTACCATCCAATCAACGTCGGGTGTAACTCAGCTGACAAGTGTTTCATTAACCACAGCCGCAACGACAACCACAGGTGCAATAGTACAAGCGCAAGTACATGGGCAAGGAGAGGCGCAAGGAGAGGCGCATGGAGAGGTGCAAGGAGAGGCGCATAGAGAGGCGCAAGGAGAGGCGCAAGTAGAGGCGCAAGTAGAGGCACAAGTACAGGCGCAAGGAGAGCCGCAAGGAGAGGCACACGGACAGGTGCATGGAGAGGTGCAACCAGAGGTTCATGGAGCGGCACAACTGCCTACAACGCTTGTTCCTCCAGAAGTAGGGGCACATCAGGAAATTGCTATTCAAGAGGAGGTATCCGAGGAAGCCACTCCTCCTGATGATGATTATCCATTATCTTCCAGATCCCCAGCAAGAAAAAGGTCAAGGAGGGATACTAGAAGTTATTCTTCAAGCCCCCTTCCTTCTGATGATGCTGATGTTGAGTGGAACCCACCAATGCAGTCTGAGAGTGAGTCACCCCATGATGAGCCGACAAAGGTAGCTAAGCCTAAAAGGAAGGCTCCCGCAAAGCTTCCACTTATGGGTGATGACGACGAACAAGAAGTTATATCTTCTGCTGCTGATGAACAGTCTGACGATGACCCAGTCATCACAGTCGTCACTCCAACCCCAGCAGGCATGCAGCAGACAGACATTTTAACCCTAGCCCGAATGGCTGCTGAGAGGGATATGGGTGGCGTGGCACTGGTACCACCAGCGTTAACTATAACACCAACACGACCTACAGCTTCCATCTTTTTTAGTCAGAAGGGCCAGCATGGACCTCCATCCAGCTCGACCTCAAGTAGTGGTGCTGTAAGTGAACAACAGAAACGAATTCAGCCACGCCCATCGTCCACTTCATCTGGCATTGAAAGTCAAAGTAGCACCTCCACCACCAGCAGACATCACCAGTCCGCAGTTTGGGACTTCTTTACTGTTAGCGCATAGGCGAAAAACGTGGTCGTTTGTTCGATTTGTAAAACATAAGTTAGTCGGGGTAAGCTTGGTACCAACTATGGTACCGGAGGCCAGAGAGGTCATCTCCTGGTGATACCTGGTGGCCCCCTGTGCTGGGTGTGACTCCTATTCCTGTTCTAGAGGTAAAAAACTTGGGGGTTTGGTTAGATCCTGCCCTCAGTTTTTGTGGCCACACTAAAAAAGTGGCGGCCACATGTTTTGGCATCTTACGAGGGTTGAGACCTATTTTGAGGTTCTTTGATGCTTCCACCAGGCAGCTGGTCATACAGGCATCCATCTTATCTCGGCTTGACTATGCCAGCTCGCTCCTGTTGGGAGCCAATCAGGCCGAGATCGCTCGGATGCACCGTGTCCAGAACGCCACAGCCAGAGCCCTGGTGGGCTTACCGAGGTTCTGTTCTGCGGATAGTACCATCCGTTCCCTGTACTGGCTGCCTATGGCACAGAGGATTCATTTTAAGTCCTTATGCCTCTCTTTTAAGATTCTCAAGTTGGCCTCTCTCCAGATCCTTGACAATCTTTTGGTGCCTTATATAACCTCACGCCCTTTGAGATCTTTGGGGCAAAATCTGGTAGTAATTCCATGGTTTAGGCTGTGCAGGGCTGGAGGTTGGTCCTTCCGGGTGTTGGCTGCAAAATTGTGGAATTCTCTTCTGCCCTACATTCGTGAAATGGTTCACCTCCTGAAGTTTAGGAAGGCCATTAAAACGCATCTGTTCCCTCACACAGTTTAGTTTTCTGATCTGTGCGCTTTTGTCCGTAGCTGCTGTGCTGTGCTTGGGTACTTTCTATGAAGCGTTGGGACGCCCCTTGGCTGGGGCAGCTGTGCGCTATAAAAGTGTTTTTAACATAACATAACATCTCAAGAAACACCACCCTATCCAGTGGGAAGCACACATGAGGAACATCGAGGAAGGCAAAAGAAAAACAAATCCAAATGTATCCATTGATACTGAATCTGATGATGACGAGAATCTGATTGTGCAGGGGGGAAGTGAAGAAGCGACAGACATTTTTTCTGGTACACCCAGTACCCCTGGCAGCAGCACTGCAGTGGTATCACCCACACCCTCTACCCCTGTATCATCTATGAGGCACACTAAGAGTGTTGGAGAGACACCAATGCGAAAAAATACATCAAGGGGCCTAACTGGTTTGAAGAGGTCATCATCATCATCATAATAATCCAGCCCACCATTAGCAGAATGTTCTGGTCGGAGGCGCCATTTGAACGCAACCACCCAACGGTACGTCTGTTTAACGCGAAGCTGGCTAAAATGCTAGCGCTGGACCTTCTCCCTTTTTCTTTCGTGGAAGGGGTGGGGGTTTTAGAATTAGTGGCAACAGTCTGCCCTAAATGGAAGGTTCCTAGCCGGTTCTATTTTGCCAGAGTTGCGGTTCCAGCACTACATCAAGATGTGCTGGAGGTGATTGGGGCAGCTTTGCAGAAGAGTGCTGTTCACACTATCCACTTGACAACAGACATGTGGACCAGTTGCCAAGCCCTTGATTACATGTGCATCACTGCACACTGGGTCTCTTTTGCAGGGTCTTTTGCAGGGGTTAGAGACAAGTCAAGTGCAGTTGCTGACCTGGACACAGTTTTTCAAGCTTCTCGAAAACATGCAACATTAGCCATGTTTGCCATGGAGAAAAGTCATACTGCAAAAAACATTTTGAATGAGTTTAAAAGTAAGGTCTCGGAATGGCTGCAACCAAGAAATCGCATAGTTGGTTATGTTTCCATGGATAATGGCAGTAATATAGTTAGGGCCATGCAGGACGGTGACTATTTCAGAGTGCCGTGTTTGGTCCACTGTATCAACCTGGCTGTTCAAGATTTCTTGAAAACTGAACCCCAAGTCAGGAAGTTACTGTCTATGTGCCGAAGAATCTGCACACATTTTAGCCATTCTTTTTAGGCCCGGAGGCAGCTGAGGAGCATTCAGCATGTAAAGTGCCAGTCAAAGGACTCATCCAGGAGGTGGCAACACGTTGGAACTCAACCTTTTACATGCTTGAGCGTCTGTATGAGCAGTGCATGGTAATCAATGACTATATCTTTACAGTAGGTTCTACTATTAATGACATGAGGCTAGAGTCGGAGGAATGGCAGCTAGATAAAAGCCTGACAGACATGCTTCGTCCTTCTGAGGTCTTCACGCGTGAAGTCAGCAAGGAGGACTGTTCTTTGAGCAAAGCTATCCCATTGTTGCGCATTCTAGAGCACCAACTGAAGGCGGTGTCTTCAACGTTGAGAGATGATGGTGGAAAGCAAGCTGCATATCTGTTGGCAGAGAACTTATTAAGCCGCCTAATTGCCAATGAAATACTTCAAAAGATACATACAGAACAACATTACATTTGTGCCACTATTCTGGATCCACGGTACAAAAGGCAGTGGCCAGCAAAGCATTAATTCCTTTTGATGAGTCAGATGTTTCAAAGTACAAACATTGGATAGCTGTATCAGCCAGATGGTTCGAAAAATATCGGCAGAGAATTCAAGGAGCCGTCAGAAGTCCAACTGAATCAGCAGGCGATACAGCGTCAAGTTCCACTTCTGAATCTGTGGCCGAAGGGAGTCACTTTCCCTCACAGCCGGTAACGACACCAGCAGCAACCCTATCATCATCCTCACCTGCACCAGGCCCAGCCATAATATTGTCAGTAGCGGATTGGCTAACTCATCAAGGGTTTGTTCGTTCTAGTGCTGAGAAGGCCACAGATAGTACACAAAGTGGAGCAACCGTGGAGAACCTTGAGTTGATGGTGCAGGCCTATCTGGATGAGCCAACACAGTTATTTGTTCCTACGAACCCATTGTTGTATTGGTACAGGAAAATGGCTCTATGGCCACTGATCGCCAACATGGCTCTAAATTATTTGTCTTACCCACTCGCAACCGTGTCTTCTGAACGTGTTTTCAGTGCTGCTGGTGCCATTGTAACTTCAAAAAGGTCCCGCCTCTCGGCCAAAAATGTGGAGAGGCTAACACTGATCAAGATGAATCAGCACTTGATACCACCAGATTACAAAGTACGTGAATGCACGCAGGAAGAAGAGGACACCGACTTAGGTGACAGAAGTTCTTCTCTGTTAACTGACCTACTCCCGTCTCAAATCATGGAGTTGGAGGACGAGCTCTACTTCCCTGACACCGAGCCCTGAAAATGACTTGCTTTTTTTCGTCCTTATTCACTTTTATTCCTGTGTGTCTTTCTTTGTTTTGCAACTTTTACCACAATAAAACTCTAATCACCTAATCACAACAAGTCCATCAGCAGCACTGTCTTCATCTTACATTCCTTATTGATTTGAAGGTGCCTCAGTCTGCATTCCTGAGGTTCACATGTTCACAACTCAATCATGCTCCTTTATACTCCTCCTCCAGACTCCCCCTATCCATTTCCCTCAGCGTTTAGGCCCTGTTCTGTCCCTGTCCTCAGCTGCCCAGCAAGTAGTGGGAAGCTGCTATATTTAGGTTTTGGTGCTGTGGCGCAACCGGGACTTGGATGTAAGTTCTGTGCTAAGGTAATTTCTGCGAATTCTCCTGTGCTGCACCTCTGAATGTGTTTTGATGCATCATGTGCCTTTTCTTACACCTCTGACTGTGTTGTTTATGCATCATGTGTTCTCCTGTGCTGCACCTCTGAATGTGTTTAATGCATCATGTGCCTTGTTCTTGCACCGCTAAATGTATGTTTATGCATCATGTGTTTTGTTCCTAGGCCTATACTCCTAAATGTACGGTGATATTTAGTTGGTTGTTTTCTCCTAGTACAGGTGTTCCCTGTGAGGTCCTGGTTCCCTGCGTAATATTCTCCTAAGGTGGTTAGGGTTGCGTAGGTGGG
Organism: Lissotriton vulgaris; assembly: GCF_964263255.1. Lineage (NCBI taxonomy): Eukaryota > Metazoa > Chordata > Amphibia > Caudata > Salamandridae > Lissotriton > Lissotriton vulgaris. The sequence continues at coordinate 646,798 of NW_028252325.1, read as the reverse complement.
ACTTACCTGTTACCAGTAGTTACCGGTTGTGTGCTAAAGTGATTTATACTCTATGTTTTAAGTGCTAATTCTAACAGTATTTCTAGTTATAAAAGTGCTGATTCCTGACAGTGGTACAGGTGACCCTGTCTTGTACATATCCCCTGTAAATTCTGCCCGTGCCTGTTGGCACATTGTGAAGTGTGTGTTTTTATCTAGTGTGTTTTGGTGTAATACAAAGGCTATTTTTATACATAACCTTGAGTGGAGTTTCCTTTGTGGTGGGCCTTGGGTGTTGTTGCTGGGGGTGCATGTGCAAACACTTAACTCACATTGCCTCCGAGTTTAGCCTTACTGCTCGTGCTACGTTACCAAGGGGGTGAGCAGGGGTTATCTTGGCGCGTAACTCCCTTGCCCTGACGTGGAAATGGTGGTCTCTGACTGACTTTGGCGTAAGCCCTGGCCGGCCAGGGATCCCATTTCTAACATTGGCTCGTTCATAATGATGTTGGCAATGTTTTAGGGGGGTTTGGTGTTCTTTGGTCCAGAATTGGCAGAATTTTGGCCTTTTTGGGTGTTTTGCGGGCGCGTGTGTTTGGGTGAAAACTAAGTGAAAACTAGTCGTAGACCTTCCTTCTTCTTCTTCTTCTTCAAAGAGCGCAGTGGTTCGATTTTGTTCTGCCTTGCTGAGATTCTCGTGAATCGCTGGAACACGTGACTGTCCATGTGAGTTTCAAGAGGATCGAAGTAGTGGAAGTGCTGAAAACAGCAATGTTTTGTGAACAGCTCAATTTGCCATGTTTTTAATTTACCAGTATTGCATGTTTTTGGGGGGCTGTTTGGGGGGCTTCTAGGTTTCTGTGGGTGGGTTTTGGGTCTGGGAGCACTGATGGCACAGTCTAATGTTGATTGCATTTGTTTTCCAGGAAATCCATTGTGGAAAAGTGGAGTTATGACCTAGCTGCAGAGCGTATTTGGACTGAATTGAAGGTAGGCCCATTCTTGCTTTTTGCCTATTTGGGGGTGTTCTGCTTTTGGGCGGGTGGCTGCAGGGGTCTGGGGGCATAGCTCGGAAGGTCTAATATCGGAATCAAGTGTTTTGGACCAAATCGGAGGTGAAAAAGTTTTTCCATTTTCAGGAAATTCGCTCACTTTAGCATTTTCGGGGGCCTGCTTGGGGGGGTTCCTGGTGTTTGGGGGAGGGTTGGAGGGTCTTGGAGCAACGCTGGGTATGGATACTTTTGATTGCAAGTGGTTTGGAGAAAATCCATAGTGGAAAAGGGGAGTTAGGGCCTAGCTGCAGAGCGCGCACGGAGTGATGTGGAAATATGCAGAAATTTGTCTGTGACCATTTTTCCGTTTTTGCTTTTTGGCTGTTTGGGGGGGGGTTAAACTTGTTTCCGCCTGGGTTGACGGGTCTGGGGTCATTGCTGTGATAGTCTAATACCGGATAAAAGTGGTTTGGAGAAAATCGGAGGTGAAAAAGTTTTTCCATTTTCATGAATTTCGCTCACTTTAGCGTTTTCGGGGGGCTCTTTGGGGGGTTCCTGGTGTTTGTGGGTGGGTTTTGGGGTCTTAGAGCAACGCTGGGTATGGATACTTTTGATTGCAAGAGGTTTGAAGCAAATCCATGGTGTCAAAGGGGAGTTAGGGCCTAGCTGCAGAGCTCGCATGGAGTGATTTTGGAATGAGGCCAAAATAATTCTAAGTGCCCATTTTTGTATTTTTGCTTTTTGGCTGTTTTGGGGTCTTCTACTTGTTTTCGCCCGGGTTGACAGATCTGGGGGCATTGCTGGGAAGCTCTAATACCGGATAAATGTGGTTTGGAGAAAATCGGAGGTGAAAAAATGTTTCCATTTTCAGGAATTTCGCTCACTTTAGCATTTTCAGGGGGGCTGTTTGGGGGGGTTCCTGATGTTTTTGGGTGGGTTTGGGGTCTTGGAGCCATGCTGGGTATGGATACTTTTGATTGCAAGAGGTTTGACGGAAATCCATGGTGGCAAAGGGGAGTTAGGGCCTAGCTGCAGAGCGCGCATGGAGTGATCTGGGAAATATGCAGAAATATGTCAAAGTGCCCATTTTTCCATTTGTGCTTTTTGGCTATTTGGGGGTGTTAAAATTGTTTCCGCCTGAGTCGACGGGTCTGGGGGCATTGCTGTCAAGGTCTAATGCCGGATAAAAGTGGTTTGGATAAAATTGGAGGTGAAAAAGTTTTTTCCATTTTCAGGAATTTCGCTCACTTTAGCGTTTTTGGGTGTCTGTTTGGGGGGGTTCCTGGTGTTTGTGGGTGGGTTTTGGGGTCTTGGAGCAACACTGGGTATGGATACTTTTGATTGCAAGAGGTTTGAAGCAAATCCATGGTGGCAAAGGGGAGCTAGGGCCTAGCTGCAGAGCTCGCATGGAGTGTTTTTGGAATGAGGCAAAAATAGTGCCCATTTTTGTATTTTTGATTTTTGGCTGTTTGGGGGTCTTCTACTTGTTTTTGCCTGGGTTGACGGGTCTGGGGGCATTGCTGGGAAGGTCCAATACCGGATAAAAGTGGTTTGGAGAAAATCGGAGGTGAAAAAGATTTTGTGTTTTTGCTCACTTGCTTGTCATTGGGGTGCTGTTTGGGGGGGTTCCTGGTGTTTGGGGGTGGGTTTTGGGGTCTTGGAGCACTGCTGGCACAGTCTAATTTTGATTGCATTTGCTTTCAAGGATATCCATGGTGGAAAAGTGGAGTTATGACCTAGCTGCACAGCACGTTTGGACAGAATTGAAAGAAGGCCGAAAATATTCTAAGTATGAGATTTTCCATTTTTGCTTTTTGCCTGCTTGGGGGTGTTCTGCTTTTTTGCGGGTGGGATGGTGGGTCTTGGGGCACTGCTGGGAAGGTCTAATAACGGATAAAAGTGGTTTGGAGAAAATCCATGCTGAAAAGCGTTTTGGCCCTTTTTTTAACTTAGGGCTCGTTAGGGTTAGCAGCAGTATTGCATGTGTTTAGGGGTGTTCTAGATTTTTGCAACTGGGTTCTGGGGTCTTAGAGCACTCGTGGGAATGTGTAATTTTGGTTGCAAGTGGTTTGAAGAAAATCCGTGCTGGGAAAAGGGGGATTTGGCCTAGTTAAAGAAAGCGTTTGCCACTATTCTGAACGTAGGGCTCGTTAGGGTTAGCAGTATTGTATTGCATGTGTTTGGGCGGGGGTTCTAGATTTTTACGACTGGGTAGGGTCTTGGAACACTTGTTGGAATGTCTAATTTTGATTGCAAGTGGTTTGAAAAAAATCCATTATGGGAAAAGGGGGTTTTGGGCATACTTTCTGAGTGCGTTTTGGCACAATTTGAAATTAGGCTTTTGCGAGGTAGCAGCAGTATTCTGCACGTTTTTGGGAGGGTAATGTGGGGTGTTTTAGATTTTGGGGATTGTCATCTCTGAAAGTGAAAGTATCATTTTTGCACTACACAGCGTGCCTTATATATTTTTTTCTCTGAGTTGCCTTTAACACTAACTGTTGTGTTTTTCCATCATCAATTACAGGCAGGCTTTTACCCTGTGCCATTGATTTACTACTCAGGCTTACAATTAGCGATCCGCAAATCCGCATCAAGCAGGCAGTGGACAGTGTGTCTGGTCACCAAGATTGATCAACGGAGCATCCGATGGAATGAAGGAGTACCGCGAATAAGAGGAATGGCTGGATGCATCAACTTCACAAATTCAAAGGGACAACTACAAAAAACAGTAACAGTATCCAAAATTCTCCTTATCTTTGAAATGATATTCTTGTGAACTTGAACTTACTTCTACGAGTGTGACTCTGTGCGTTTGTTTGATCTCTGCTTCAAATTCATCCCTCCAGCTATTTGATGTGTCTCTGCTATGTTTAACACTAATTTAATGTTCTAAGTGTTTATTCTCTCTGAGGGCAGAGAGGCAAGTGAAATTGCGTAATGACTGCAGCCCTGTACTGTCAACTTGTTTCTTCGTAGTTACAAGTAAGTTGCAGTAAGTAGTAGTACTACTTTTCAGTAACCTAACCAACCATTTAGTAAACAACTTCTGGCATGCAGTAGTGCACTTCCTTTATGTCCCTTTAAAGATTTATCAATATCTTCTAATCCAAAGATTTGTTTCTCTTCATTTGTTGTTTGACTGTCCATGCTATGTTTTTTTCCTCTCTACCAAACTTTCCCAAAAACCCCCATTCCCATCCAATTTTCAAACCCTAACCCTCTTCCCCCGGGCTGTTTGGTATTTCATTTAGGTGTGACTGACAACAACAATAAATTCCACACACTTGCTGGGGAGGATAAGGTCAAAGCAACCAGAAGTTCATGTACGCCATCGTGGATTGATAAGAACATCCTCCTCCTACACGACGTGAACAATCAAATGCTTAATGCTTCCCTTACGTTGGCACTGCTTAGGCTACAATTTAGGGCACTGTTCTGTACCGTACTATCTATTGTACTGTATCTAATGCTACGCTCAGGCCACTCAATGTTTAATTTTCTCTTTTTTTCATATGGGGATACTGCCAGTGTGTACCACTACTGCTACCAGCACAACAAGGATATTGCATCCGTCGAGGATTCAAGTCAACAACCAACCTTAATCACCATTTGCAATGCAGCCAGCCCTGGGGCTACCCCGATTCTCAAACACAAATCACAGGTAAGATAAGCATATTGGAGAGGTAGTAGAATAATGGGCTAGGAGCACTAAGTTGGAAGGAGAGCAGAGACTGACAGTACTACTAGTAAAGTACAGTAGTAGGGCTACTAAATTTACTAACTCGGTTACTTGCATTTTGGCACATTTCAGGACTAGATGTTTCATTCATCCTGGTAAGTTTGAAGAAAACAAACGTCCAGTAACCACCGCCAACCCCCACACAAAAAAATATATGAACTCGTATACTCTGTTTTTGTAAGAAAAATAATTATTAAGAAATATATCTTCGTGTTGTTTTCAGCACAACAATAAAATAAAATTACCCGAACTCACCCCCCTCCCTAACCCAACCAATGTCAAAAATTCCAAAAGTCCCCTTTCTCAAACACCCAATTCCCACCCCCCAACAGTCTTTAAAAAAGGGGCAAGGGACAGTCACTTCCTCCGGTGGAGTAGTTTGGCAAGCTGTTGCTGCATGTCCCGCTGCTCTTTGCGGAGGTCCCGGAGCTGGCGCTGATGTTTTTCACACAACTGCTCCAGGTAGTCCACTCGCTTTCGGAGGCGGCGCACACGTGCCATCCATGCTCTGGGGGGCAGCCGTTGTTTTTGCTGTTGTGCGGCTGCGGCGGGAGGCTGTCGGGCCACGGCTCCGTTTGGCTGGAGGCTTGTGGCTGGTGGACCCGGGGGCAGTGGAGGAGGATGTACTGGTTGTTGTAGTGTCCTAATGCTCCCAAGCCCACAACCGGCGATACTCAGCACAAATAGCCTCCAGCTTACGGGCCCTGGCCCGGACAGCCATCTCCTTACGGGTGAGCTTTTTTGGAGTAGCATCTATGAAGAAAGAAAGAAAAATACTGTAGCCAATAGTCTTTACCAAAAAGTCAAAATAATTCAACAGAAAGTTGACACTCAGTAACACCAGCATCAGTAACACCAGCAAGTAGCAAACACAGTATAACATTTTGAAGATAACGGACCAGGTTTTTTTTGATTGTCGATCCACAACTGGCGCCTCCCGTGTGTGACGTTATTTATAATTTCTAACCACTATTTTGAGGGTACCCCAGATAGGAGGAAGAACCTAAACTTCCAATTAGGACCAAGATCCAAACATAATTGATACAACAGGTATCTGTGCACACGTCGCCTTTTACAGAGTAAATGCTGTAGGTAATCAAACAACACAACCAATAGACAAACAATGTGGAAGTAGTCTTGATGGAAGTTTTTCTTCAATTCAGATTTTATTCACCACGCCCAGCCAACACGTGTTTTGTCAGGGCTAGTAGCCCACGACTTCATCAGGGCTCCCACTGGCAGCGGTTCCAAAGCTATTGCCGCAATGGCTAGGTGCTCTCAGCTGGTTCTAATTCCGACCCGGCTACCGGGTACTGTGGAGGTTCTCGCTGATTTGTCCCAGCCGTCTCAGCTTTCCAGTGTCTCCGCGTGTAAATGACTTCTGCATTTACACGCGGAGACCCTGGAAAGCAGGACGGCTTAACCTGCCGCTCACACAGATATTCCTATGGTGTGTCGCATCTTTGGTATTAACCATCACACCGACGGCTGAGACGAATCAGCGAGAACCTCCACAGTACCCGGTAACCGGGTCGGAATTAGAAGCGGCTGAGAGCACATAGCCATTGTGGCAATAGCTTTGGAACCACTGCCCTCGGGAGCCCTGATGAAGTTGTGGACTACTAGCCCTGACGAAACACGTGTTGGCTGGGCGTGGTGGATAAAATCTGAATTGAAGAAAAACTTCTATCAAGACTACTTCCACATTGTTTGTCTATTGGTTGTGTTGTTTGATTACCTACAGCATTTACTCTGTAAAGACTTGAAGCTCAAATTCAGCGACACATTAACCAGCCCCAAATGAATTCATCTCAGTTGAGGCTGGGAAGGTGTGCTTTGCTTTCCCCCCATAATCTACAGTGGTGAACAAGAGGGTGGTAATGGTAAACCAGAGGGTGCTGTAATAAACCAGAGGGGGACAGTGATGATCCAGAGGGTGGCAGTGGTAAACCAGAGGGTGGCAGTGATGAACCAGAGGGTGGCAGTGATGATCCAGAGGGTGGCAGTGGCAAACTAGAGGGTGGCAGTGATGAACCAGAGGGTGGCAGTGATAATCCAGAGGGTGGCACTGGTGAATCAGAGGGTGGCAGTGATGAGCAAGAGGGTGGCAGGGGTGAACCAGAGGATGGCAGTGATCAACCAGAGGGTGGCAGCCTTGAATCAGAGGGTGTCACTGATCAACCAGAGGGTGGCAGTGATGAACCAGAGGGTGGCACTGGTGAATCAGAGGGTGGCAGTGATGATCCAGAGGGTGGCAGTGGCAAACCAGAGGGTGGCAGTGATGAACCAGAGGGTGGCAGTGATAATCCAGATGGTGGCACTGGTGAACCAGAGGGGGCAGTGATGAACCAAAGGGTGGCAGTGATAATACAGAGGGTGGCAGTGGCTAACCAGAGAGTGGCAGTGATGAACCAGAGGGTGGCAGTGAAGATCCAGAGGGTGGCAGTGATAATCCAGAGGGTGGCACTGGTGAACCAGAGGGTGGCAGTGCGGAACCAGAGGGTGGCAGTGATCAACCAGAGGGTGGCAGTGGCGAACCAGAGGGTGGAGGTAATGAACCAGAGGGTGGCAGTGATGAACCAGAGGGTGGCAGTGGTGAACCACAAGGTGATGAACCAGAGGATAGCAGTGATGAACCAGAGGGTGGCAGCCTTGAACCAGAGGGTGGCAGTGATCAACCAGAGGGTGGCAGTGATCAACCAGAGGGTGGCACTGGTGAACCAGAGGGTGGCAGTGATGATCCAGAGGGTGGCAAACCAGAGGGTGGCAGTGATAAACCAGAGGGTGGCAGTGGCAAACCAGAGGGTGGCAGTGGTGAACCACAAGGTGATGAACCAAAGGATAGCAGTGATGAACCAGAGGGTGGCAGTGGTGAACCAGAGGGTGGCAGTGATGAACCAGAGGGTGGCAGTGGCAAACCAGAGGGTGGCATTGGTGAACCAGAGGGTGGCAGTGATGAACCGGAGGGTGGCTGCGATGAACCACAGGGTCGCAAACAGGCTGGACACGTAGAAACAACTTGGTTGCGACCATTGCGACCACAAAAGTAAGTTCACGTACCCGAACTTGTAAAAAAAACCTCGCGAACTGGCAAAAACAGCAAATACGCAAATTCGCACGAATTCGCGAATTTTTGCGAATTCGCTTTCGCACGAATTCGCGTATCGCAAATTTGCAAATTTCGCCCATACTTAGGCATATTGTCAAGCCCATTATCGCCGCCTTATCTGCAGTTTCCTGCCGATAAAAGCGACGATAATGTATCGCCTTTTGTTGATAATATGGCTCATTGCTCTTTTTTGACCAGTAAACTTAGGTGCATATTATCAAGGACCGGTGTTACAATTATCGCTGTTTTATTGGTAAGAAACTGCAGATAAAACGGCGATAATGACCATGATAATACGGCCTTGTTATTTCCCATAGGGGCCTACGTTAACACCAGAACATAGGCTTCTATGGCAATTAACAAGAACATATTATCAAGCCCACCCTCACAACATTAATAAAAAACCATAGGCTCTTGTAAATTCCCATAGCAGCCAAGTTCTGATGTTAACCTGGGCTGCTATGGTTATTCACAAGGGCATATTATCAAGCCCATTATCGCCGCTTTATCAGCAGTTTCCTGACAATAAAAGTTACCATAATGTATCGCCTTTTGTTGATAATATGGCCCATTGCTCTTTTTTTTACCACTAAACTTAGGTGCATATTATCAAGGACCGGTGTTAAAATTATCGCAGTTTTATTGGCAGGAAACTGCTGATAAAACGGCAATAATGACCTTCAAAATACAGCCTTGTTATTTCCTATTAAACCCATGTTAACACCAGAACATAGGCTTCTATGGAAATTAACAAGGACGTATTATCAAGCCCACCCTCCTAAAATTAATGAAAAACTCCACACAATGCAGGTACCCGGAGCTGGAAGGTCATTTTACATATCACTGCCCCAGAAATGTGGCGTTCCCCGTGACGTGTACGGGGAGAGAGAGAGAGAGATCTCAAAACATATTTGTTTTTTTTAAAAGACCCGAGGGGTGCCGCTCACCGAGACTGCGGGGAGTACGAACGTAACCCCCACCCCCGCAAACTTCAAAATAAAACCAGAGGAGTTCCGTTCCCCAGTGCTCGGGGCACCTTGCAAGCCTCCATTATGCAGAAAAATTGCCCCGTAATATCCCCCCCGGGACCTAATAAATAAAACGGACTTCTACTTTTTTTCAACTTTTCGACGGCGTACAACTACTGCACGAGTACCCCGCTTTTTTTTTTTTTTTTATAAAAATTGAGCCTAAAGATCCATGTACCACCCCCTGACCAAGACTATAGGCTCAGAATGTTTCTACCCTGCCCCGTTTCATTATTTCTCAACTTTGTTTTACTCTTTTCTTCTAACTCTGCTCTCCCGACAAACAACATGGCTGCTAACACTTTCTGGTTTGGAGTATTAACAGCCAATCAATATGCAGCTCCTGCTCGTAATTGTACGTATTTCCATATGCGTACGCCGTGATTTTTCTTTAAAAAAAAAAATAGATCCTAAACATCTATGTACGACCCCCTGAGCAAGTCTAGAGGGTCAGAATGTCTTTACCCTACCCCCTTCCCTTATTTCTCAACTTTGTTTTACTGTTTTCTTGTGACTCGGTTCTAGCGAGGCACAAGATGGCCGCCAACACTTCCTGGTTTTGAATGTTGACAGACAGTTTACAGCCAATCAGCATGCAGCTCGTGCTCATAATTGAACAGATTTCAGTACGCGTGCTGAACTCCGTCTCTAGATATCGCTATGATTTTACTTGCAATTTTCTCAGAAACTACTGAACGGATTTACACCATTTAACAAAAAGCACATTCTGCGAACAGAACTCTACCTCTCTCCCAAATTTCGTCTAACTTCGTTCAGCCGTTCGGGCTGTAACCTTGGCTAAAGGTCCCTAAGAAAAGTTGCATGGGGAAAACATGTTTGGGACCCATCTTTTTTCTCGGCCCCCGCTTGACGAATCACCCCAAAACTTTCAGGGAAGGAGTGTAACCGAGCAGGCCATTTTCTTGGAGAAATTCACGAAGATTCGTCCTGCGGCACCAAAGGTATTCCAAATAGAATGTTGTGGATTTCCTATGGAAACTAGGTCCTAACTATAACTACCTACTGGCGAACGCCAGTAGGTAATATATATATATATATATATATATATACTAGTAGCCCGTCCCGACCTTGTCCGGGAGCAATCAGGCTTCCCCGACCCCTGCCTGCCCCGACATTGGCCAGCAGCCCAGGCCCCCGTCGGCCCCGTCCCCCGGCTGCCCCGACCCAGGCCTGCCCTGACATTGTCCTCTGGAGGCTTACCTCACACAATTATGCGCTCAGTTTGCAGGGAGGCGAGGATGAGCAGAGGTTGCAGTGATAAGAGTAGGAGTTCACAGAATATGGAGTGGCTGGCGGGAGTCGGGAGCTTGAGCACAATTATGCCAGAGGGTCCCCCGCCTGTCCCGACCCCCACCTGCCCCGACATTGTCCCCCAGAGCTTTTTTGTTGTAACTCCCCATCCCCCGCGTGCCCCGACCCCCGCCTGCCACGACATTGTCCCCCGTAGCCTTACCTCAGCCTCGGCTCCTCAGTTCAGGGCTCCTCGCCGCTCCGCCGGTCTGCTGCTGCTCACCGCCTGTGTGCCGCTCGTCAGTGCTCGTCCCACATAACATGTCAGCCGCTCCTCCTCCTGTTCCTGGACGCCACTTCTCCTCGCGCTCCTGGACGACATCAGCACGCAGGTCGCGGCCGGTGCTACTTCGAGGGGACTACTTTTTTCTAAATGTAAATTTTTTTAATATAACGTATTTTTTAAATTTATATAGCCTATGTCAATCTGCACACCCTGAGGATTCCAACGATGTTTCGGGTGTGTGGATTGGCGCTGTGGTTCCCGAGTTTACCTGCCTCAAAGCCTCAAAGTTCTTCCTTTATAATAGTAGTATAGATATATGTATATATATATATATATATATACATGTATATTCACTGGAAAAAACATAGGTTTAAGGAAAGCTATAGTTAGAAATTAGGATTTAAAAAACCTTAGAAATGAACTGCAAAAAAGTACAGGTTTCAGGGACGTTACAGTTAGGTGGACATTTCACTCATACAAAACTAGAGAAACTTGGCCGTTATAGTTAGTTGAGCTAACTATAACTCACGCCGCCTCAATGCACTGCTGATGACATCACATATTGCATCATTCATGACATGGTCAATGACATCCCTGATAACATCACTGATGACATCACTAATGAATCATCCAGTGACTGTGTGTTTCTGTAAAGATTAAATATGTTTCATATATATATATATATATATAAGCCAAGGTGTAATGAAGTCTGAATGGATGATTTAGTAGGTATCTGACTGACTGTATAAGTGAGTGATTAAATGTGTCTTACTGAATGCATGGGTTAGTGACTAAGCTGTGTGAATATCTGTATCAGTCTATCTGTTGGTGTGTAAGTGTTTGCATGGGTTGGTGAATAGCTACATGAGTGTCTATATGGGCTATTGATTGCTTGTCTCAGTATCTGTATGGGTGCTTGAGTGTTTGTGTGGGTGGGGGGTCTGTGACTCACTGCATGGATGTGTAAGTGGGTGATTCACTGGGCATATGGGTTCAAGAGTGCATCTGCAAGAGGCTGTATGGGTGGGTGAGTGTGTGTATGGGTGTGTTGGTGAGTGAATTGGTGTCTCAGGGGTACAAGTGTGAATAGCTACATATGTGAAAGGCAGTATATGTGAGTGTTGGAGTATATATTTGACTATATGTGAGAGTGAGTAATTGTGAGAGTGGCTGTATGGATGTGTGTGTGTTTGTATCAGTGAGAGTAAGTATGTGTTAGTATATGTATGAATAAGTGAGGTGGTATGTGTATAACTGTATACGTGAGTAAATGGGAGTATGACTCATTCTTTGCATGATTGACTAGGTTTGTGAGTAACTCTATGGATGAATGGAGATGTGTGAGTGTCTGTATAGGTGTATGAGTGAAATTGATAGTGCTGTATTGATAAGTGTCTGCATGTATGAATGACTGTATGGGTGATTGAGTAGACGTGTGTGTAGACCTAGGAACCAGTGGGTGGGTATGTAGTAACTGGTATTGGTGTGTCTATGGTTTCGAAAATGGTAGTCTGTAGTTCATAGTGGGTGTATCAAAGGTTATATTAGGGTGTGAGGAGGTGCATCAGATTATCACATGGATGATGTCATCACTGATGTCATTTTAGATGTCATCAGTGATGTCACTGACCATGTCATGAATGATGTAATATGTGACGTCATCAGCAGTGCATTGCGGGAGATATAGTTAACTGAACTAACTATAACAGCCACATTTCTCTGGTTTCGTACGAGTGAAATGTCCAACTGACTATAATGACCCTGAAACCAATATTTTTTCAGTGAATTTCCATGTTTTTTTAAATGCTCATTTCTAACTATAACATCCCTGAAACCTATGGGTTTTTTGTGAATTTCACATGTTTTTATTAAATGCTAATTTCTAACTATAACTTCCCTGAAACCTTTGATTTTATCAGTGAATTTCAAAGGGTTTTTGAAATGATAATTTCTAACTATGCCTACAAAGGTAGACCTTGTGAAGAAAGAAGAAGAAAGGCACAGAAAGAAGCAACAGAAGTCAAGAAAGACCTAGAAAAGTACAGGAAGAAGCTAGATATATGCAGAAAGAACCAACAGAGGTGCTGAAAAGGCCTTGTTGCAAAGTCATCCTGTGCCCCCAATTTTTTACAGACTGCTACTGGTGGTAACTGACTCTGACTAACCAGACCTGGAGTCAGTGCTATGCTGAAAGACACTTATAATACAGTAAAAAAACACCTACATACTCTAGGGTACACTATGGGTTGGTGTACCCCTGTGATTGGCATGATCTCAACTGTAAGGCCCTAGTACACAATTGGGCAGGGGGATTAAAACTACCTCTAATTCAGAGGTGTAAAAAGTGTCAAGAGAAGTGCATAAACAGGCAGGAATGGTACATAAACAGGAAACATGGGTGCAGAAAGAAGCAAGTGAGGTGCAGAAAGAAGTAAGAGCAGTGCAGAAAGAACCAGCAGAGGTGCAAAAAGAGGAAAGAGAGGTGTAGAACGAAGGAAGAGAGGTGCAGAATGAAGGAAGAGAAGTGCAGAAAGCGGGAAGAGAAATGCTGAAGGAAGCAACCAAGATACCAAGAACCAAGATAAGTGCAGAAAGAGGCAAGTGAGGTGCAGATAGAAGCAAGAGCAGTGCAGAAAGAACCAACAGAGGTGCAATAAGAGGCAAGAGTGGTATAGAAAGAGGTAGGAGAGGTGCACAAAGAGGTACAGAAAGAGGCCGGAGGGGTGCAAAAAGAAGGACGAGAAGTACAGAAAGAGGCAAGAGAAATTCTGAAAGAAGCAAAAGATGTGTAAAAAGAAGCAAGAGAAGTGCGAAAAAGGCAAGTGTGGTGCAGAAAGAAGCAAGAGCAGTGCAGAAAGAACTAACAGAGGTGCTGAAAGAGGCAAGAGGTACAGAAGGAGGTAATGGGGTGCAGAAAGAAGGAAGGGGAGTGCAGAAAGAAGCAACAGAGGTGCTGAAAGAGGCATGAGGAAGGGTACAGAAAGAGGCAAGAGAAGTACAGAAAGAAGCAACAGAGGTACAGAAAGAGGCAAGAGTGGTGCAGGAAGAGGGAAGAGATGTGTAGAAAGAGGCATGAGAGTTACACAAATAGGGAAGAGGGGTGCATAGAGAGGCAGGAGGGATGCAGAAAGAAGAAACAGAGGTGCAGAAACAAGCAAGAGGAGTGCAGAAAGATTCAAGTGAATTTCTGAAAGAAGAAACAGAGGTTAAGAAAAAAGCAAGAGAAGTGTAGAAAGAGGCAAGTGAGGTACAGAAAGAACCAACAGAGATGCTGAAAGAGGCATCAGAGGTGCAGAAGGAATTACAAGGGTGCCGAAAGTAGGAAGAGCAGTGCTGAAAGAAGCAACAGAGGTACTGAAAGGGGCACAAAGAGTGCAGAAAGAGACAAGAGAAATACAGAAAGAAGCAAAAGAGGTACATAAAGAGGCAAGAGTGGTGCAGAAAGAAGGAGAAGAGGCTAGACAGTTGTACAAAGAAGGAAGACGGGCGCAGAAAGGGGCAAGAGGGGTTCAGACACAGGTAGGAGAACTTCAGAAAGAGGCAAGAGAATTGCTGCAAGAAGAAACAGAGGTGTAGAAAGAAGCAAGAAAAGTACAGAAAGAGGCAACTGACATGCAGAAACAGGCATGAAAGGTACAGAAAAAGCGAAGACAAGTGCAGAAAGAGACAGATGGGGTGCAGAATGAAGCAAGACAGGTGCAGAAAGAAGCATGGAAAGTGCAGAATGAAGCAACAGGGGTGCAGAAAGAGGCAAGAGAATTGAAGAAAGAGACAAGAGAGTTGCAGAAACAGGCAAAAGAGGTACAGAAAGAGGGAACAGGGGTGCAGACAGAGGCAAGAGAGGTGCAGAACCAGGAATAATGGGTGCAGAACGACATAAGAGGGGTGCAGAAACGTGCAAGAGGGGTACAGAAAGAACAAGCGCAATGCAAAAGAACCAACCGAGGTGTAACAAGAGGCAAGTGAGGTACAGAAGGAGGCAAGAGAACTGCAGAAACCGACAAGAGAGTTGTAGAAACAGCCAAACGAGGTACAGAAAGAGGGAACAGGTGGGCAGACTGAGGCAATAGAGATGCCAAAAAATTGAAGAGTGGTGCAGAAAAAGACAAGTGAAGTACAGAACAAAGCAGAACAGCTGCCGAAAGAACCAACAGAGGTAGAAAAACAAGCAAGTGGTATTCAGAAAGGGGTAGGAGAGGTGCACAAAGAGGCAAGAGGGATACAGAAAGAGACAAGAGGGGTGCAGAAAGAGGCCCAAAAGGTACAGAAAGAGACAATACAGGTGAAGAAAGAATGAACAAAGGTACAGAAAGAGGCAAGAGTGGTACAGAAAGAGGGAAAAGAGGTGTAGAAAGAGGCAAGAGAGTTGCACAAAGAGGGAAGAGGGGTGAAGAAACAGGCAAAAGGGGTGCAGAAAGAAGCAAGTGAAATGCAGAAAGAGGCAAGAGAGTTACAGAAAGAGGCAAGAGAAGTGCAGAAGGAGGTAAGAGAATAGGCAGAAAGAGGCAATAGTGGTGCAGAAAGAGGCAAGTGAGATGCAGAAAGAAGCAATATAAGTGCAGAAAGAAGCCACAGAGGTATAAAAAGAGACAAGAGTGGTGCAGGAAGAAGGAGGAGAGGTATAGAAAGAGGCTAGGCAGTTGTACAAAGAAGGAAGACGGGTGCAGAAAGAGGCAAGAGGGGTTCAGAAACAGGTAAGAGAACTTCAGAAAGAGGCAAGAGAATTGCTGCAAGAAGAAACAGAGGTGTAGAAAGAAGCAAGGAAAGTACAGAAATAGGCAACTGACATGCAGAAACAGGCATGAAAGGTACAGAAAGAGGGAAGACAAGTGCAGAAAGAGACAGCAGGGGTGCAGAATGAAGCAAGATAGGTGCAGAAAGAAGCATGGGAAGTGCAGAATGAAGCAACAGGGGTGCAGAAAGAAGCAGGATAAGTACAGAATGAAGCAACAGAGGTGCAGAAAGAGGCAAGAGAACTGAAGAGACAAGAGAATTGCAGAAACAGGCAAAAGAGGTACAGAAAGAGGGAAGAGAGGTGCAGACAAAAGGCAAGAGAGGTGCAGAACCAGGTAGAATGGGTGCAGAACGACATAAGAGGGGTGCAGACATTTACAAGAGGGGTACAGAAAGAACAAGTGCAATGCAAAAGAACCAACCGAGGTTCAACAAGAGGCAATTGAGGTACAGAAGGAGGCTAGAGAACTTCAGAAACAGGCAAGAGAGTTGCAGAAACAGCCAAAAGAGGTACAGAAAGAGGGAACAGGTGGGCAGACTGAGGCAAGATAGATCCAGGAAGATGGAAGAGTGGTGCACAAAAAGGCAAGTGAAGTACAGAACAAAGCAGAACAGCTGCAGAAAGAACCAACAGAGGTAGAAAAAACAAGCAAGTGGGATGCAGAAAGGGGTAGGAGAGGTGCATAAAGAGGCTAGAGGGGTACAGAAAGAGACTGGAAGGGTGCGTAAAGAGGAAGAGAACTGCAGAAAGAAGCAACAGAGCTCCTGAAAGAGGCCCAAAAGGTACAGAAAGAGACAAGACAGGTGAAGAAAGAAGGAACAAAGGTACAGAAAGAGGCAAGAGTGGCACAGAAAGAGGGAAGAGAGGTGTAGAAAGAGGCAAGGGAGTTGCACAAAGAGGGAAAAGGGGTGAAGAAATAGGCAACATAGGTCTAGAAAGAAGCAAGTGAGATGCAGAAAGAGGCAAGAGAGTTACAGAAAGAGGCAAGAGAAGTGCAGAAGGAGGCAAGTGAAGTGCAGAAGGAGGTAAGAGAACTGCAGAAAGAGGCAATAGGGAAGCAGAAAGAAGCAATATAAGTGCAGAAAGAAGCAACAGAAATGCAGAATGAGGGGTGGAGGGAGAGGCAAGAGGGTTGCAGAAATAAGAAAGATGGGTACAGAAAGGAACAAAAGAAGTACAAAAAAATAGGGAATGAGGTGCCGAAAGTGGCAACAGACATGCAGAAAGAGGGAAAAGGGGTACAGAAACAACAAGATATTTGCAGAAAGAGGTCAAGAGAAGTTCAGAAAGAGAAAGAAATGTGCAGAAAAAAGCAACAGAAATGCAGAAAGAGGCAAGAGAGACGCAGAGGGAAGCAAGAGTGGCTTCCACACCATTAGTAACAATTTAACATACACATTTACCAATAAGTAACAGGTTACCATTCCAGCTTTGCAAAGGGCCTTCCACCACTCTGTCACACTTGGCGCTGCATTTTTGGTAAGGTTTGAGCCGTTTGAGCTAGAAACAATGCTTTTTTGGTTCAAATCTGCAGATTAGGGTGCAGATGATGAATTATGTGGCTAATGCAGAAAATGTAAACTTGCGCAAAAGTCGGTGCAGCCAAACAGTCACATGCTCCTCAGTGATTCCATCTTTTTTGTCTCACTGAGTTCATTGTTGAGGTTCAATGGAAACGAGGAAGAAATGAGGTTACATTTGTTGAAATAGGGGTAACATGGTCCAAATCCCTTACTGACCAGCATATGAGCGTATATTTTTTTTTTGGTTCTTGTCCTTGATAGGGGGAAAAAACCCTAACCCCCTAATGTAAGCAAAGTTCGGCAGGTTTGTCTGGGCAAGATTTGCTTCGTCTGTTCTGTTCTGTTCTGGAAAGAATCGCACTGGTTTTGTTTGTAGGGTGTTTATAATAACATTGACACTCTATCAATAAAAGTGAGTGAGAAAGAACAGCCAACACGTGTTTCACCCCTTTACATGGCCATCCGGCCTGGGGCTTCCTCAGGGCTGTACATACATTTAGGATTCAAAAAAGGGACAGTGAGATATACCATCAAGAAGGGAAGGAATAATTAGAACTAGGGATAGCGAAAATAGAAAAGGGGAAGATGAAAATATGATCAGTAAGTTTGTGTGGTAACCAAGACAGGAGTCGGCGTGGTAGATCGGGAGGGAAAAAGATGAACAAAGGTGGGGAAAAAGGTGGGCGTCTAAATTTGCGTTTTTTTTGGTTGATAATGTCTTCTTCAAATTCGTCTACTATCTGGTTCAGGATGTCATAATTTTTCTTGCTGAGATCTCCCCAGTTTGAATTCTCGATATGTTTACTTAGGTTGACCACCTCAGTTTTGGCCTTGTTGTTTTCTTCCTCCGAATGGTCAATTAATTGTCTAATCATGTTATTTGATCATTCTTCAAGGTTCTCCTCCCATCTACCAATGTATTGAGGGTTGGTAGTGTCTGAAGGGGGAAAGATCAGGATTCTTAACCCCTGTGGGATTCAGTCAGCTTCGAGATACTTTTTCAAAGATTCAGCTTCCCACCATTTGGTGGTTTCTATTTTGACTGCGCGTTCCAATGTTTGGAAAGTGCTTCTAGCCGATGTAGGGTTTGGTTTGTTTGTTATGTTCCTATTCGTTACAGGTTCAGTAGAAAATGTTTCTTCAATTCTGGTCGAACGTTGTGCTCTGCGATCTTGGCAAAATGCCATGAGTTGAGAGGTATGGTTAATCCTAAGTTCCTTGTTATCTATCTTCGTTTTCTTGATGTTTTTGCCCAGGCAATTTATTAAGCTCGTTGGTTGTTCGGGGATATGACCTCGTGGAATAGTTTGTTGAAATAGGGGAAAAAAGGTCCCAATCCCTTACTGACGGGCATATGAGCATAGATTTTCTTTCTTTGGTTCTTGCCCTTGACAGGGGGGAAAAAACCCTAACCCCCTAATGTAAGCAAAGTTCAGCAGGTTTGTCTGGGCAAGATTTGCTTTGTCTGATCTGTTCTGGAAAGAATCGCATTGGTTTTGTTTGTAGGGTGTTTATAATATTATTGACACTCTATTAATAAGAGTGAGTGTGAAAGAACAGCCAACAAGTGTTTCACCCCTTTACATGGCCATCCAGCCTGGGGCTTCCTCAGGGATGTACATACATTTAAGATTCAAAAAAGGGACAGTGAGATATACCATCAAGAAGGGAAGGAATAATTAGAAATAGGGATAGCGTAAATAGAAAAGGGGACGATGATAATAAGATTAGTAAGTTTGTGTGGTGACCAAGAGAGGGGTAGGTGTGGTAGATCGGGAGGGAAAAAGATGAAAAAAGGTGGGGAAAAAAGGTGGGTTTAGAGGAAATGAGGGAAGGTACACAACGACATTGCAGTGTCAATGTTTAGGACAATCCGGTTTTTACAAATAATTTTTCAGGTATAAATGACAGACATAGATTAAAAGACAGGAAAAATAGTTTTGAAGTAGTTATATAAAAGGGAAGGGAGTTTGGAATTTAAATGGAGAGACAACAAAGTGTGAGATAGGTTAGAAAGGAAAAGAGAGGAGGTAGGGGAGGGGAGGAAGGGAGAGGAATGGTAAGCGTTTGATATGTGACATATAAATTTACATGGACATTGTTCGAATTTACATGAAAGAATGCATAATAATAAGCAAGGTATTATTAAAATACATTTAAAAAATATATTTTTTTACCCAAAACCAGTCAATAATGTACCATTTGTCATGGCATGTAATAGATTTTGGTCAACATTAAATTGGAACAGATCCATTTAAGATTCACATGATAAGGTGGGATTATATGCCAGGCGAAAGTTCAATCCACGGTCATTATAGCAATGTAATACGATTCATGGTTGGAAACATTAGGAGAAAATACGATATATTCATGTATAATTGGCAGATTTTGAATGGCAGAAAACACAATGTGGGATAGCAGAGTGATCAATAGCCAGGTATCAATTGGCAGAGGTATATTCGGTTCAGACCGTATATTGGGAAATGAGGGGGCAAGCAGGCCGAATGCAGGCATCATGCATTACCGTTATAATTACAGTACACAGTGAAGTAGGCTCAAAGGTGACAAGGTTCACGTTTTGTGCCACAGATCGGTGGCAATTGAGTCACACAGTTATTTTTTAATAATTAGACCGTTCAAATAGAAAGAGGTGGTGAGAAGGCCGAGTGAGGCACTGTGTATTATCGTTAGATTCACAGAGCAATATGAAATGTGAGCAAGGTGACAAGGTTCACATTTGATGCCACAGATCGGTAATAATTTAATCATTACGTTTTTAGGAGAAAAAGAGTGCTCACTCTGCTATCCCACATTGTGTTTTCTGCCGTTACACACTCACACAACCGCTCATCAACCTATCTAGTCTGGCACACCTACTCACACACCCTCACAGCCAGTCAAACACCTACTCACTTACCCTGTTACACACTCACAAACTCACTCAGTGACCTATACCATGACTCACATGACCAGTTAAAGATCCATATACACTCTTAAACACCCACTCCCATAACATCAAAACCACTGACGCATAGAGCTATGGAGGCACTCCCACACTCACTTAGCTACCTATGTAGTCAGTTATATGCCTACTGTATTCAATGTGTTACTGTTTTACATAAATAGGTTTGGTTAAGGAAACCTTGTTTTTGTTATATGTTGAATTCGTTCTGGTTTGGTATCTGTGGTGCTCAAAACACTTAATTATGACCCATAATCCACACTATGACCATTTTGGAGGGTAGTAGGAGTAGCAGAGAGGAGAAGGCTGCAGTAGAATGAGGCAGTTTTGAAGATGAGTAAGTAGGATATATAATAACATATTTGATTGAATGGCGAAGATGTGCTTGGAAGTACAATTAGGTGGTGATTTAGAGAAAAAAGTAACTAGATCTGTGATTGATTTTGAAAAAAAATATGTATATATGTTGTTAGGGATATGCTTGAAATTGCAACCAGTCAAACACACCTGCTATAGTTTAATTTGAAGCTAGTTTTCTGCTTACAGAAAGTAATGTGCTCTTTTGACCTATTGGTAGGTAGAGAGTGCTGGTAATATGGTAACAAAGCTAAAAGAATATGGGGGAGGGGTAGAAAAATGAGTGCACTTTGAAACTCAAAAAAGGGAGGTGTGAAAACATTGGTAATTATGGAGTATTTGGCTTTTAATTGAGTAGTTTTTGCAAAGTAAAAAATAAAAACAAACTAGTAAATAGTAGATTGCGAAAAGCTTCTATGGGCTTCCACATGAAACTATCAAATTGGGCTTCTTCCCAGGAAGCATGGAAAAGGTTAAACAATACTGACCATTTAGAAGTGATATAAGAAAAAAAGGAAGCATGTGATTTGTTAACTAAGGAGTATACATAAGAGCACATGGTGAAAGGTAGCCATTTTAGCTGCTTTTGTCTTGAGAGTGGTGGATCTGTGTCATACCAATGACTACAGATTTCAAAAGAAAACAAATGTTAACAGAAATAGAAATTAAAGTTTGAGACCCGCAAAAAACATTTTTAGGTATGTTAATTTGATTGTACTATTAATAAAAAGGCTATTCAGATAAAACATTGTGGTATAAGTAGGAACAAAGAAAATGCGTAGATTCTAGACACTATACTTGTAAGCAAAACAGAAGTTACCTTAAATGAGAACATTAACTAAAAAAAGAGGGGAAGTGGGGGAGGACAAAGAGGAATTTATATGCTGACAACATAGTAATATAATTAAGCCAGTATGAATAAATGTGTTTGCACCCAGATGTGGATGTTTGCCTATAGTAAGTAATTTAATAGAAAGTAATGTTCACCCTCACACACAGCCAGGCAGGCACTTACACACCCAGTTACAATCTCATAAAAGCACTTATGTACCCACCTGAAATATAGCTAGACAGTGACTGCCACACTCAGTCACACATCTACAAACTCATTCACACACTCATTTACTCACCTATACATTCACTCATCTAATTATTGACATACTCATCCAGGTACTGGCACACCCACTCACACACCTGTGCATGCATACATGTGCCCAGCACTCAATCAGTTATACATGCATTTACACACCCATACACCAAGTCACCTACCCATACACCTACTCGCATGACTATTTACACAACCATATAGCTACTCACACACCCAGTGGGAGAGCAACAGAGGCACTTACACATAGATTCAGATACCTACACAGCACTTATATAGCGAGCAGTAACTAAGATAGTTGCACACACAGTTGCATACCCTAAAATTCACAAATAATGCCAGAAAGAAATCCATACAGCCACTTGCATACACATTTACAGACCTCTGTGCACGGGACCCACGTGCCACTCTACGGTGCGCCTTACTATTGTTGTCCGGATCGATGGACGAAGTGAGACAACACGTCTCTGTTATTTAACTTTTCCCGTGGACCGACAGCGGGAAATTATTAAGTTATGCTTGCTACAACAAGCCACCCACTTGAATTGATATATATATCCTTTGGACCACTGATAAGAATTATTTTGGGAGTCCTCATCCGAAACATTTGAAGACGATCTTACTTTGGACACTGTATACTTCACCCAGAGGCCGAATCCTTGGTTTTGAAGTTTATAGTCAGACTTTGAGAGGCGTGGAACTGGTGACTACAGAATCTTTGCCTCAGTTAACAATTGCTTCAACTATATGATTTGATTGCACATGACCAACATTACCTTTGGGAAAACTTCGGGTTCTATTATTATCTGCGTTATTACTTTCTACTGCACGTGTAATCTAAACAACTGGATTGTGTTCTTAATGTTTCAGACCGATTGAAGTCTCATTTACATTTTGCCCTGAGGAAGCTCCCAGTGTGGGAGAGAAACGCGTTGGCTGATCTTTGATGCAACTGATTTTTATCTAAAAGAACTTGATTGAATAAAGAAGAGATATTTTCACATATTTTCTGCCTCTCTCGCCTTCTTAAATTGTGCACCCCCATTACTATTTAGAACATTTACAGATCCATACAGTTACTAAGAGAGCCTGTCATATAGCAACGTAGTTACATACACGTCCAGTGACACAGCCACAGAGGGTCTAATAGAGTCATTCAGATATGTACTCAAGTACTGATACCCCTAGTCACCCATTCAAACATGTAACTCTTTAAACATGTCTGAGGTGTGCTACTGTAGAACGTATGTGTGCAGTTTTACAGGTTGTATTGACTTGGCATCAAAACCCCCTTGCCAAGTAATAAACTTCCCTTCTAGTACATATAAGTCACCATAAGGTAGACAGTAGGTAGGTCATAGGGAAGTGTGCTATGTAACTAAAAGGTGAGACATGTACTTTGAATTTTAAGTGAGTTACATGTGCACTTACAGACTCATATTCCCAGTTACACATCTAGTGTCCCACCCATAACGCGACTCACATGTCTATGTACAAAAGGATAGAGGCACTAACACACCCAGTCAGACAGCGAGACAGGTAGTTGTACATTCACTCAAACACCCACATAGCAGTTATGTATCAATCAGTAACTGAGCCAACTGTACACAGAGTTACATACTCCAACACTCACAAAGACAGAGAGTAGGCAATGCATACAAACACACTTACAGACCCATAGAGTTACTGAAAGAGGCAATCATATGCTGACATAGTTACTTACATATTCAATTACACATCCACAGAGGGAATGTTACATTCATTCAGGCATGTACTCAAGAACTGACACTGCTAGTCAGCCATCTAGATATGTAGCCCTTTAAACCTGAGAGAGGCCTGCTACTGCTGCACATGTGTGTGCACTCTACTGCCACTTCAACTTGGCATTTAATATCCTTTACCAATATTTAAACTCTCCTTTCTTTACACATAAGTCACCCCTAAGTTACGCCATAGTTAACCCAATGGGCAGGATGCTCTGCAGTTCAGAGGTACGACTTATACTTTAAGTTTCAGGCACTTACATATGCACCTAGAGACCCATACCCGCAGGTAAACAGCCAGTCCCCGCTTATACAGCCACAAACATACCATTCATTAACCCATTTCGCCATTGTCACATCCAGTCAGACAATGACAGAATCACTTACACATCCACTCATCCACTCACACTATTTATGTATGCACTACGAATAGAACCACTTGCACACACAGGTACACAGCCAAACACTGACTAACACAGCTAGTTACTAATACATGCATCCACCTATATGCACATTTAGGCATCGATACAGTCACTAACACACCAATTCCATTTAGACACCCAAACAGCCACTAATTCACCCAGTCACATAGTGAGAACCCCATTTAACCAATGGAATCTGAGCAGTTTACCACTGCTAGATACTGGGGGAGTGTATGTGCTTCTCACCTACACATGGTTTCATTGAATTATTCGCAGCTGGTACATTTAGTTGATCTGTAAGACCCTAGTAGTGTGCAATACCTATTCCCAAGGCCTGTAAATTAAACATTAGCAATGAGCATGTGACACTAATTGAGTCATCCATACAAGTAACCCTTTAAACCTTATTGAGGCCTGCCACTTCTGAGGCAGTGTGTGCACGTTTCCTGCTATTTCAACTTGGCATTTACTATCCTTACCAATATTTAAACTCTCCTTTTTTTATACATAAGTTACCCCATAGGTACTGGCCAAGGTGCTCTGCAGTTAAGAGGTACAACTTGTACTTTAAGTTTCAGGCACTTATACATGCACTTACAGACCCATACCCCCAGGTAAACAACCAGTCATCCACCTACACAGCAACACATATACCTACTTAGAAAACCATAGAGCTACTGTCACATTCCAACAGACAATGACAGAATCACTTACACATCCACTGAAGCACTCACACAGTACTTATGTATCTACTCCTGATAGAGCCACTTCCACCCACAGTTACACACCCAAACATCCATTAACATGGTCAGTAAGCAATTGATACAGTCACTTACAAACCCATGTGAACACCCAAACAATCACTACAACACGTTCCGGCATGTAAGCAGTGTATCACTGCATGTTAGAAATGGGGGTCTCTAGTTGGCAATGGCTGGCGCCAATGACCATATAGGGATCCTTGCTTCTAAGTTAGAGTAAGGGGGTTACACCCTTTGATAACCCCCTCTTAACCCTGTGGTAACATAGCACGATCAGTCAGGCTTATTTCAGAGGCAGTGTGTGAAGCATTTATAACCATGCACAGTAACACAGTGAAAACACTACGAAGGGACACCACACAGGAATTATCAAAAATAAATGGTTTTATAGACGCTTAGCACAAGACCCAAAATTACAAAAATCCACAATACATTAGAGCAAAAATACTCTCAAAATGCAGACAAAAATACATCAAAGTGGGCAAAAAGAGTTCAGTTCAAAGCAGGGGTCTATGCAACCCTTTTACTGACAAACTACATCGAGGTGGGGAGCAAAATAACCAGAATGTCGCAAAGAAGCTGCAGCAGTGATTCCGGACACATGAGGTAGGTAGGGCATCGATTCCTTGCTGCGAGAGAGGAGACAATTTGCTGTTCCTGTCATGGGGCGGTGATGCAACAAACTTCTGCACACAAGGTCGGTGACGCGTCAACTCCTTGCTGCGAGAGGGGAGATTAAGCGATGACCCTGATGCGAGGTGATAAAAAGGGCGTCCATGGTGACATCTGCTCTGTGATGATCTGATGCAACAATCTCTATGCGAGGTGATGCTCTTGATGCGAGGTGATGATTCTGTTGCTAGGCAATGCGGGCACTCAGCGGCAGCAGCACGGTCTTTGAAAATGGCACTTTCAGCTGGAGTGGCCTGCAAACGTGTGTTAGTGATGAGGTTCAGCCTGTGTTCTCTTACAGCATAACACAGGCCCTGGATTAATCAAGAGGAGCCCCTCTGCAGATAGAATTCCCCGCTGGATAATTCATAGAGCTGTTGGTGAAGTCTTTTGACCCTGAGACTTCAGGCAGGAGACAAGCTCGATTCAAGCCTCTGGGTGATTGCTTCAGCAAGATCTATGAAAGTGCAAAGTCCTTTTTCCTCTTCAGAAGTCCACTGGTAACCACTGTAGGACAACTCCAGAAAATAGCTCTCTGGCACATTGGCAGTATCACTCCTTCAGATTCCCTGGTTACACGGACAGAGGTTTGTCTTGACATCCAGAAGTAATTCCAATTGTAGGGGTTTCAGTACAGATATTTATACCCGAAAAGTCTTTGTTCTCATGAGTCACAAGTCACTGGACCCAGCCAGAACCAGTTCTGTGCAGTCATGGAGCACTCTGTTTACAAGGCTGTGTCCTTCCTTTCAGAAAGAGGGGGTCTGCCATCAGACGCACAGTAGGAGGTGGGGCCAGCATTCATCTGTCCTGGCACAGCCCTATTCAGGTCAAGGAGCTACCTCTCCCCATACTCTAAATGCAGATCTCTCTATTCAGCCTAGGTCTGAATCAGCCTGCCCTGTCCCTCCAAAAGCAGACAGCCAATACACATAATAGCAGAGCACACTGGAAGACTTGGGCAAGAAAATATCTATGTCCTAAAAGGGGTATTTTCAAACAAATAATATCAAAATAACCTCCACTAAAAGATGTATTTTAATATTCTGTGCTCGGGCATACTAAAATTGACTTTCCCATCATGTTCCCTGTGTCAGTTAGGATTATAGAATGCTACAAGCAGACTGCCCATTCTGGCCTATGGAAACAGATAGCCTTGCAATAGTGAAAAACAAAATGGGGTGTAATTCACTAACAGGACATGCTATACAGACCAATGCATGTCCTACTCTTCACATACAATGCACCCTGCCATAGGGGTGACTTACGTGATGCCAAGGGAAGGTTTAGGGACTGGGATGAGGGTGCACTTCACAGTCAAACATGGCAGTTCTGGACTGCACATAGACCCTGCAATGGTAGTTCTGATACACACTTTACAAGCTGCTTCTGTGGGTGGCCTAAACAGTGCTGCAGGCGCACCAGCTTAATTTGGTCTACCAGCACTGGGCACGCACGGTGCACTATACTAGAGGCTAAAAGGTAAATCAAATGAGCCAATTAGGGGAATACCAATTCATACAGACATATTTACAACAGGGAGCACTTGCGCTGTGGGACTGAATGGCAGTGGCACAGCACCCAAAGCATCTAACACCAACAAAAACAGAGGAAATAAAAGCAAAACGCGGAAGGTGCCAGGTCTAACACTGCTCAATAGTGGTAAAGTATGTGTTGTTCTCCACTAAACATAGTTTGATTGACTTTACCACAATTAGGATATTTAATTTATATGATGTAAGTCTCTAGTAGTGTGTACTACATGTGCCCAGGGTGTGTAAATTAAATGCTAGTAGTGTTTCTGCAGCACTGATTTATGTTTTTTTTTTCAAATAATGTCTAGGAAGAAAATAAACAAGGAAATAAAGGGGTAATGGAAGGTAGCTGGGAAGAAGCAACTGGCTTCAGTCTGTGAAAACCATGAGGGTTCAACAGGGAGGAAAAAAAAAATTAACAATGGTGATTCTTTACTATATTCAGGTATAAAGCCACGGACAACATCTTCAGAGCCATGGGCATCTGGCATTTGCTACAGTGAGTTACTTGCCCAAATAACTTATCAGAAACAGCGGGAACAGCTATGACAGCAAGTGATAAAAAATCTCCCAAGGCTACTGCAGATATTGACTACTGGACCTGCCTTCTTCTGCAGTATGCAATAGTAGATATGATAGTTCTGATGTACTTTCACATGAAACTAGTCTCATGGGAATACTGCTTTCCAGTCTGTCTATATAATTGCTTGCTGCAGACATTGCAATGAACACACTAGGTACTAACCTTTTTCTCTCCCAAAGAATTTCTGAAATGTATCCAAACATTACTCTCCTTTTTTTCTGGAGGTGGCGTCTCATTCTGCTCATGCATTAGACGGTCAGGTTGTTCTTGCTGGTCAAGAAGAGACATACTTGCAGCTATCTAAAGTACTTGTGCAGAAAAATGTATTTGTAAATGGTTATATGAGTAATGTTATGTTTATTTTCTACTTTTTTATTTTACATTTTATAATGTTACCCTCTCAGATAACTTATTGAGGTAAGTTATCTTACATTGTTATTTGTTGAACATTTGAAGGATCCCCAAGGACTAGTACAGAAGGTGAGTGTGCTTCCCCTCAAGTTGCCTCATTTCACATGAAGTGATTGTGCGTCCTTGTGTGGATGCTTTGAACATGCGTTCACATTGAACTTGCCCTGTAAGATTCCTTTTTACCATTCTCTCTTGATAATTGTTTGCCACAGGTGTTACACTGCACAGACTTGGCAAATTCACAACTCTATCTTTGAGTTCTCCGGGTGTCTTAAATTTGATGACTTTAATGTTAGATTTTGTTTCTCTCAAAAAGTTATGTAAGTCATACCATGGGCATTATGCACATCTGAGGGTCAGAAACCAAGTTGGTGTTGTTAAATTTCAGAACATGCACTTAAGCTCACCATGATGACGATACCAGTACTCATTGGTTCCACTTTGGCATACCATTACATTTAACAAATTTGGAGAGGTAAAATGAATAGACAGCAGTACTTCAAGTACATGGGTGGGGTCTTAATGTAGTTAATTAGAGGTTCAGGTTTGGGTATGTTTCTGTATTTGTAAATAGTTAAATAAGTTATGTTATGTTTATTTGTTAATTCTTTGGTTTATATTGCATTATAATATGTTATTAAAATGTATTTGTAAATATATAAATATGTATATTACTAATTTAAGTTGAAGGTTACAAACACAGCCATACAGGTACTTATACATGAACTCACATGCCTATAAAGTAAATTAACGCAAATAAATGATGGACGGAAAGCTGAATAAATCATACATTAACCCCCAGTCTAGAGACCTGGGTTTAATCAATTGTTGCTTTGCTCACCATGCCCTCCCAGTTTAGAACCAGCCATATGCAAATCAGTCTTGACCATGTGCCTCATGGCTACAGTCCAGTTTGAAGTGCCAAGCCAGGTCATCCTGGGGTCGGAAAAAAGCATTCCTGGGACCGGTTTCAGGGTATTACCCTTCATCAGCAGGCTAGTTTGAATCCAGTGGGTGCCGCTGGTGGTGGTACTGTGGATTGGAGCTTCAGGGGCAGTGTTTCTTACCTGACGGGACTGCGAGGACCAGCAGCCTTTGCCGCCTTCGCTGTGTGCCTCTTCCAGCCCTCCCACGCTGGACTTTAAAACAGTGGCTCACGCCCCCGCTCAGCGGGTGCCTCTGGTGGTGGTACTGGGGATTGGAGCTTCAGGGGCAGTGTTTCTTACCTGGCAGGACTGCGAGGACCAGCAGCCTTTGCCACCTGATGCTGTGTGCCTCTTCCCGCCCTCCCACACCGGACTTTAAAACAGCGGCTTGCAGCCCCCACTCTGCGGGAGCCACTTGTGGTGGTACTGTGGATTGGAGCTTCAGGGGCAGTGTTTCCTACCTGGCGGGACTGCGAGGACCAGCAGCCTTTGCCGCCTGACGCTGTGTGCCTCTTCCCGCCCCTCCCACACGCCATATATCTTAGATCCCGCTTCCCGCTTCGCGGTACGCGTGCCCGGGCCAAGGGCGGGCCCGTTTAAGCCCGTTATAGCCCGGAGGAGACCGGACCGGGCCCCCCCTCTTTCATCCGGTGTAATCCCCACTACAACCATCCAGAAGACTTGTAAGTACTAAATTGGCTAAGAGGCTGCAATACTAACATGGCAGCGCGCAAAAGCAGGAGCAAAACTGTCATTTCTAGTGGGAAGCTAACAGGAACACTTGATAATTTTATAACCAGAGCTAACTCTGTCATCGACCAGGGGATAATTTTAATGGAGCGCTGAGTTTCCCAAGACCTAGCCATTGCCAAGAGATCTTCTATGGGCCATTTTGCAAATGCCCGTACACCAGAACCTATCAGGTGAGCAAACATTGATGATGTTCCTCTGATTGTTCACAGTCCACCTATCTCTCAGGACCAGGGCCTTATTTCTTTATCGGAGTACCCACATCTATCATAAGTAATAGAGACTACCATTGCATCATCTACGGCTAGCTCTCCTAAGAGACCCAATACTCGGCAGTTACGAGAGGGACGTGAGGGGGCGATGCCTAAGAGGAAACGGGGTGCCGCTATTGGTGCTGGAGATAGAAAACCTAAAGTTGCCAAAGGTAGTGGCAATAGTGACATAACATCTAAGCAAAAGTGGTCAGAAGCCCCCAACTCTATGGACATTCATGCTCCACCAACATTGTCTGCAATTCGTGTCGGAGCATTTTGCCAAGTCCCGGTCATTTCCAGTGGCGAACTAGTGGCAGTGGATGATCACCTTCTCGCAAAATTGGGTGTCCTATTAGGAACTTTTGGCCAACCACTTGAAGCAAGACTCATGCGGATTGAGCTGCAGCTCTCCAAGATTGAACAAGCGTCACTGGAAACTGTGGACAGATTGAAGGAAAATATGTCATATTCGGGTATTGCACAAACGAATATTGCACAGGGGGGGATTGCCGCAGACAAATCAACCGCCCCAGCAGCACCCCCTACTCCCAAAGTACCTACTGTAAACCAGTCTCCACCGTTGGTCACACGCACTAATGTTCTGAGGGAGGGTACTTTAGTACAGTCTAAAGAGGGTGTTCAGGCTATCCCCGCTAGGGATTCCCCTAGGGAACGTAGAATCGGTCTGCCCCCTGAATCAAGCCCTTATCTGGTAGTCCTGACAGGGGTCCCCGAAATATCTAACCCGAGTCTGGAATCTATTATGTCCCTAAAAAATAAAGTATCAGACTGGCTCAATAAAAATCGACCACTTCCCCCCCCACATCACCAGTGAAATACTGATGGTGCGCAGGCTGTCATGGGTGGGGCACAGGCTAAAAACCATAAATAGTGATTGCGTGCTGGTTAATTTCAAGGACCCAAGGACTGTGGAGCATATTTGTAATTGGAGATACCACAGTCTAGGGGCTAATATTCAACGACTCCCACTGTCATATTTCTATCCCCCAACCTATTCGCAAGACCCTGAAGCTGAATGGACTCTAGTAGAGCATTGAGGTATGGGCAGGACTGTGAGGGGTTTGCACGCCCAACCACACGCATCAAGCCAAATAATTACCCAAAAGAGGTATCGTTGCCTGGAAATGGTCGATTGACTTCAGGACACCCGGGAAGAAACTTATGCTACCACCCACAAAAAGAGCAAGGCTAGTTCTGGGGAAACGGCTGAGACAATCAGTACTAATTTGGCCAGCGATAATTCTGATCCCCGCCCTTCTATTCAGGGGACTGCCATAGGCACCGGTGAGGACCGACTTGGCAGTACTGTGCCAGCCCGCTCACTGGAGCCCCATCAAGTATTCATTATTGGGGGTGCCCCAATGGGGAACGGTGTCATTAGCGCGGTTGCTAGCAAACTAAAATCTTTGACAATATTGTCTTGGAACGTGGCAGGCCTACCTAACAAATTGCCTTGCCCTCAGTGGGGTTCCTTTGTAGATAAGAATGACATCTGCCTCTTTCAAGAGACTTGGTCCAGGGAAGAACAAATGAGATTGGGATTTGCTGCATTCCATGTACCGGCTCGATGGGGGGGAAGGGGCGGCCATCAGGGGGCCTCACCATCTGGGTCGGATTGCACCTGGGCTGTATGGCCGAGACTGTGACCACCCACTCGGATGATGTCCTGTGTGTAATACTGAGTTGGCCCAGGTCCTTTAAGCTTGCTATCGTGAATGTTTATTCACGACCAGTAATTGTAGCCAGCGAGTCAACCACTATCGAAGAGTTGTCGAATTTCTTGTACTCTATTGCTAGCGATACCCATCTCCTGATAGCGGGTGATTTAAACTGCCACTATGAGCCCCTACAGGGGATAAATGAAGGTGCTCTTTTTTTTTTTTGTAACATCGTTTTTATTGCAGTACCAAATCTTTGTGTATACATTACAGCGATAAGTATGTTATCAATGCAGTAGTGAAATATAAAGTTTGCCTGAACGACACAATTACACAGCCTGTATGCCCACATCCAGAACGCCGGGCGGCGTCGGTGACATATTCATCCTCTGCATTTTCCTCCAATTCACGTTGGCTTGGGCATTAGGATAACGTGGTCCGCTTTTATATTTTCACCCCACCCCCTCCCCCTAACATCATCCCCCTGAACTCCCAAACCCCCCCGTGTCTGCGCTATAATGGATTACTAGGTAACGTAAGTTCCGGTGTGTGCGAGGCGGAATTTAACATTCGCTACGAGTGTGTGCCCGGTGTACTAGTGGGTTCATCCATGCCAGTGTCTGTGTGTTCGCCCTCCTCCTCTCCAGTACCATCTCAGAGTGCCTGCACTAGTGTCTCCCACGCTGTCGCCCTTTCTAATGCCTTCTCGTCTGCAGCCCGTCTAGCTAGTTGATATTGCAAGGTGCTTTCGCTCGCCGCCCACTTTAGACATTCATTGTACCATCGCTTGTACGTGGGCCCCCTCTTGGATTTCCAATTCCTAGTGATTTCCCTCTTCGCTAATATCAGCACCATATCTATAAACTTACTGGTCGTCTTATTTTTGGGCGTGTGAGGAAACCAGTGCAGCACTCCCACCGCTTTAGTATATTGCAACTCCCTGTCTGTAGCATTGTTCAGTGCCTCTCCGATCTCTCGCCAATAATCCCTCAGTTGGGGGCAATCCCATAACATGTGACCCAGATCTGCCTCCATTGTGTTGCATCTAGGGCAAGCCGCCTGTTCTACTCCAAAGTATTGCTTCAGTTTCCCTGGTGTGAGGTATGCCCTATGGAGAATGTAAAAGTGTATCAGTTGGAATCTAGCGTTTCTCGTGCTCTTCCTCGCCCTCCGCAGCAACTGACCCCAGGTGGTGTCGGCTATCTCTATTTGGAGGTCCAGTTCCCACTTAGCTTTCAGGGCAGTGAGTGGCTGCAGGGTTTCCTGCAGCATTCAGAAATACAGGCAGGTCACCGCCTTAAAAGTTCCTGCTGCCATCATCGTATATTGGCAGGCCATAGAACTGGCAGGTTCCTGCAGTCCCTCACCCCAATGCTCCTGCATGGCTCCGATTACAGCAGCGTGCATCAAATAATCCCCCCTGGGTAGATCGATCCGTTCTTGCAGAGTCTGGAATGGGAGCAATACCCTGTCCTCATAGAGGTCACCTAACATCTGTAGCCCAGCATCCTCCCAGCCCTGCAGTTTCGACCAATCCCCACCGTGAGGTAGCGCCGTAATCATTCCCAGCGGGATCTCCGGTGCATACATCCGCCGAATCCCCGCTCTTCGACGCGCACGGTTCCAGCAAAGTCTAAACGTCTGCTCCTCTACAGACAAGTCTCTGACGAGAAGTCTTTGGTGAAGGGTAATGTACGCGAGCACATGGCGTGGGGTACCCTCGTCTCTGCTCTGCTCTGGACCTCAGTAGACCCTCGCAATCTCCTGAGTAAAGGATTGCAACTGTGCCGCCAAATAATAGCACTCAAAATCAGCCACTGCCATGCCTCCCTCATCCTTGGGCCGCAAGAGGGTGTCCAGCGCTATCCGTCGCCTGCCCGTACCCCATAGACATGCTATCACTAGCGATCTTAATTGACGGAAGATCGAACTCGGTATCCATACCGGTAATGTACAGAAGTAGTATAGCAGCCGTGGAAGCGCTATCATCTTCAGCAAGGAGACACGGCCCGTCATCGAGAGTGGTAGAGTGGCCCAAAAGTCCATGCTCCCCTTCAGTGCATTAATGCAACGGGTAACATTTCCATCCAACATATCCGCTGCCGTATGATATACATAGACACCTAAATAATGTAGGCAGTGAGGCTCCCATCTGAGCTCCTGGGTGTTGAGAGGGCGCAACTCCCCCTGTCGCAACAGGAATAGGCAGGATTTGGCCCAGTTAACCTTTAGACCCGACAATCTCCCGAAAATTCCGAGAAGTCGCTTTGCTCCCTCCAATTCCTCATCCGCGTTAGCTAAAAACAGCAGAAGGTCGTCTGCGTACAGCGAGATGGCCTTTGGTCTGGCTCTATAAACTAGTCCCTTATAGTAGCGCCCTGATCTGGCTTCAGCCGCAAACGGTTCCATCGCCAACGCGAACAGTAGGGGGGACAACGAACACCCCTGTCTGGTTCCACGGCGCACCTGATACTGACTCGAGATATGCGAACCCACTCGAACTCTCGCCGTGGCCGCCGTGTACAACACTTTGGTCCAACTGATATAGCCATCTCCCAGCCCAAAATGTCGCATCACTCTATAGAGATAGTCCCATTCCAGGCTGTCGAACGCCTTCTCAATATCTATAGAGAACACCAGGGGCGCCGACGCCTCCGACAACTGGTCGACGAGCAGTCGAGTCAGCCTTCGAATGTTGTTCGTAGTGTTCCGTGTAGGAATAAAGCCCGATTGATCTTTATGGATCAGGCCCGTCATATGGCTCAGCAACCTATTAGCTGATATTTTACTCAGAATCTTGTAATCTGTTGTCAACATGGATTGTGGACGATACGAAGAGAGGTCACTACTCACCCTACCCGGTTTCAACAGAGGGATCATAAGAGCCTCACACATAGATTGAGGTAGTCTCCCTCTCGATTTTGCTTCATTATAGACCGTCTGCAACTGCGGGGCTAGGGGCTCCTGATATTTACTATAGAACTCTATTGGCAGACCGTCTAGTCCCGGGGTTTTATTCTGAGCCATCTGCTTCACCGCACTCCCTATTTCCCCTAGCGTGATGTTGAGGCCCAGTTCCTCTGCCTCTGCTTGTTCCAACTGTGGTAGCTGCAGCCCCCCAAGGAAGGCGTCAAGCTCAGCCTCTCCGCCTACCAGCACGCTCTCATATAATCCTTCGTAGTGCGTCCTAAACCTATCCAGGATCCCAGCTTGGGTGTGACAAAGCCCGCCCCCTTCCACCTCGACGGACAAGATTCGACAACTGCGCCTAGTCGGGTTGGCAAGCCAGGCCAGCATTGTCCCCGCCTTATCGCCTTCCGCATGCGCCTTAGTCAGATAAACCTTGTGATCAAAGCTCCGCAGTCGCTCCAGTTCCACAGCCACTGCTTCCTTGACCTTACCAACTTCTTCCTGAAGCTCGGGATGATTCATGCGCTCACGTTCTAATTTTCGCAGCCCTCGTTCTGCCCGTTCAAGATCATCTAATAATGTCTTACGGGCGCCCGCTGTGGCCCCAATGCAGTGTCCTCGGACCACTACCTTAAAGGCATCCCAGTCCGTTGCCCTAGTGGACGCAGTGCCACTGGTCTCCTCAAAGTAAAGAGTCAAACGCTCGCCCAGAGCCTCCCTAAACAATAAATCATCCAGGGTGTCCGGTTGTAATCGCCAGGTCGGAACGCATGAGACATCAATCATCAAATTCAGGGACAACAATAGGGGGTTGTGGTCAGACAATGTGCGAGCCAGGTACTCCGCACTCCCCACTGCTGGGAGTATAAGGGAAGAGCACAAGAACACATCCAACCGGACATGTAGGTTGTGTATACTAGAATGAAATGAGTAATCCCTCGTATTGGGGTGTAATGTTCTCCATGCATCTCCCAGATCCCAACTCTCCTGCCATTCCAATCTACGCTTTGCTAGTCTATGCACTGGTGATGTATGCAATGGTGGGTGAGATCTATCCAGTGTGATGTCTGCTACTGAATTAAAATCCCCTCCCATGATTATTGGGCCCGTCAAATAGCTCGCCAACTTACCTGAGAGCTTCGTCAGAAAGGCGGGTAAATCTACGTTAGGAGCATATACGCTACACAACGACACAACCCGACCCCTGAGCCTCCCCTCCACAGCTACGAATCTGCCCTCCGGATCTATCATCTGTTTGGTTACCTGAACGGGAACCCCAGCTCGGATCCATATCATGGCACCCCTTGCGAAGGCCGAATACGTTGTATTGAACAGCTGTCCCCTCCATCTTCTCTGTAGCGCCACTCCCTCCTGCTTTGTGAGGTGTGTTTCCTGGAGCAATGCTATGTGTACCCCTCTACGGATCAAGTAGGCATGTATCTTGTGTCTGCGCACCATGGTATGCAGGCCCGCACGTTCCAGGTCACACATTTTAAAGCTCCCGTATTAGCCATTGCCCCCTGCATTTCCGAACACAACAACAACAGTTTTCATCCATGCGCATATGCTGACACAATTCTGACCCCCCATCCCTCTCCCAACATCTAATACCCAAACCCCGCCAACTCCAACAGTCTCCCAAACTACTCTCGGTTCCCACCCCCTCAGGACAGGCCCTATCTCAGCCAGAGTAGTACCCATCCAAACTGTAGCAACTGGGTGAACCCCCCTCAAATATGCACACTATAATTCGCAGTCTCCACTGCGATGACCTTAGGGGCCAGTAGGGCGCGGTCTGTTCCGAGGGTGCTCGTTATACTAGGATAGCCCCGCGTGTCCCGCCCCACAATCCCCCCATGATCACTCACGAGTCTCCATGTTTCTGCCTAACAACACACGGCATCTACGGGCATGGCCGCCTGTTTCCAGTCCACCACTCCAAGTTTCTTTCCTCAGGCTTCAACGATCTCTCCTGACGTTTGTGGCGTCACGATTGGGCCTTTGCCGCTACCAAGTTCCAAAAGGTCCGTTTCTGACCCCGTAGCCTGTTCCTCAGAATCTGAGCCCTTACCGGATTTGCTCTGTACCGTCCCTGATAAATCCACTATTGCTTGAAGAGCGGCCCTCCGTTCCTCCTCCGTCTATGACATTGTTGGCTTCCCAGTCCCGCGTCGGCGTTTCCGAATACGCTGCGACTTTCTGGTCGGCTGTTTCCGTTGTGCTTCCTCCGCTCTGAATCTGGCCCTTATAAGTGTCCCACCATGCCCAAGCGTCCGCCGATGTGGTAAAGAAGAGAATTTTATCATCCACCACTATTCTGAGTTTTGCTGGAAAAAGGAGGGAGTATTTAATGCCCTCTACACGGAGCTCTCGTTTGATTGAGAGGAAGCTGGCTCAGAGCTTCTGTGTCTCGAACGTGTAATCCGGGAACAGGGTAACCTTGTTGTTGCCAACCTGGAAGGGGCCTACCTTCCTAGCTCTCTGCAGCAACCAGTCTCGGTCCTTGTAGTGTAAAAGTTTGATCACCACAGGGCGAGGGGGTAGGCCAGGGGCTGGCGGCCGGGCCGGGACTCTGTGAGCTCGTTCCAGCGAAAAGAAGGGGAGAACTCCTCCGGTGCCACTTCAGTACGGAGCCATTGATTAAGATAGCCCACCATATCATCGCCCTCTGTTTTTTCCGGAAGGCCCACCAGGCGGACGTTGTTGCGCCTACTACGGTTTTCAGCGTCCTCCGCTTGCCTCTCAAGCGCCTTTATTCGATCCAGAGCATCTTCCATCCGGCCTTCCATAGATTTGTGCGCCGGGGCCAGTTCCTGTAGGGTTATCTCCGCGTTCTTGACCCTATCTTTAAGTTTATCATGCTCGGCTTTCAGGAGCCCCAGGCCTGTCGCCACCTGGGCAATGTCCTGCTGCAGGGCGTCCTTCGTGGCTGAGATAGCATCCAGAATGTGGTCTTGCATACGTTGGAGGTCAGTGTGGCCTTGATCCGCTCCGTCCATCGTTTCAGAGCCAGCTGCTCCGTCCCCCTTTCCCTATGTCTTCCCCATCTCGGTGTGGTCGAGTCAGGGGCAAGATAGCCAACAGCTATTGGCGCAGGCAGCCGTAGGCCACGACAGCCTGATCGTCCGAAATGTGCGGCCTGCTTCCAATCCCCAGTCAGCCTTTCCGTATTTCAGGACCGGTTGTTCCGGATAGTTCCCCAGGGCGGCATAGACTGTAAGTCCGGGTGGATCTTGGGGCACAGAGCTCTGCGCAGGCCACTCTTATGGGGTGAGTCAGCTCCCTCTAGTCAAAGCAGTGGTGATGGGGCCTCCGTCACCTCGACTGGTACACAAAGACCGCAGCTGTCAGTTCATGGGGCTGCCGCCATTTTAGGTCCGCTCTGAAAAAATTTCCCCACTCCACCGTCGTAGTTTCACCAAGGCGGGAAGGAGGGTTGTTTGAGCTACCTTTCAGATCCGACGCCGATCTTCCGCTCCAACAATCGCCGCTGTTATAAGATCTTTAGAGGTGCAGATCAGCAGGCCCCCTTTGTTCTCCATATCACCAACTCAGGTCCCGGGCCGCCATCTTAGATCGAGGCTTCTCGTTCCCCCGGTACTTTCCAATTTCAATTTTTTTGGTGGTTCACGGAAAGTGACTGCGAACCCAGGGCGCTGGTGCCTCCGTGACGCCTTCAGCCAGTAGATTGTTCGATTCCTGTCGGAATTTGTGCGATTTATCAGGGTTTTATCCGGGATCGGGCGCGGAGCTCCGGGCTCACGCTGCCTATCTCCTCGGCATCCAAGCCACGCCCCCCATGAAGGTGCTCTTATGGCGGAGGATGACTATTAGGCGATCCCTCCAAGCCAATCTCCATTTCCTAAGACATGGTCTCCCCTAGCGATCCAGATAACGGCCCTAACTTTAAATCACTCTGTTAGGGCCTGTAATGGTTGCACTCACTCTGATACTCCAACAAGGTGCACGTTTAATAAAAAGGGGCATGAGTCACGTCTAGACTATATTATGGTTGAGACGCGGCTGTGGTCCAAGGTCATCAACTTTGAGGTCATTACTAGGGTCGACAGCGATCATAACACTCTGAGCCTGGAGATGGATTTTCCCGGTCTCAGAGCGAATGTATTGCCAGACCCAGAAGATTTAACAGATGGATCAATATTGTCAAATGAAAGACGTAGGGTAAAGTGGGAAAAGATAGTGGCGGTATCAGACGAACTATCCAAATAATATAATTTAATTCTTCCCCTGTTCGCGGAGGTTGATGCTTTAAACTCACAACAACAGCCTCCCGATTTTAATGAAAAACTGCAGGTTCTGCATTTGAGCTTAGATTCCACCCTAGCCGCTGTTTTTAATCCACAGGTGTCCAAACGGAGAAAAAGGGCCCCTGC
Organism: Lissotriton vulgaris; assembly: GCF_964263255.1. Classification (NCBI taxonomy): domain Eukaryota; kingdom Metazoa; phylum Chordata; class Amphibia; order Caudata; family Salamandridae; genus Lissotriton; species Lissotriton vulgaris. Next base: position 608,672 of record NW_028252325.1, on the reverse strand, counting down.
ATCTTCATGGTTTTAATGCCGCATGTCGAACGGCTTAGTCAGAGCTGGTCCAGGCCCTAAAGCTTGGTAGCAATAAACCTCTTATTCAGGCTCGCAAAAAATGTTTTCTGCAGCTTATCCTAGATAGCCAAGCAAGTCTAAGGAATATCCCTGGACTAACTATAAGACAACAGATTCTCTGGAAATACCACTATGATCACATTTCATCCTTCCATATACCCTTTGGAAACAGGCCAAGAACTAAAATATAACATTTACACTCTTTATTAAAATATAATCAGATTATTTCATGTTAAAATTTCAGAAAAAACAAATATTCTGAAAAAATACAGTGTAAAAACATCTTATACATTTAAATAAAATACATACAGGAAATAAAAAGATATTTTATCAATGCAATTCATAAGACAATGACCTAATACAGTAAATACACTTCACATTGCAATCATTAACAATTAGACAAAATACAAAGCACACAAAACACCCCTTGTTCTCTGATGGTTCGAATGATATTTCTACCAATTAGTGGGATCCAATAGCCTCAAACAATTCATATGTTATTCCCAGGGTTCATAGATTTGACATATAGCTGGTGGCCTCTAGGCTTTACTTGGATTCTCTATTTCTCAGTGCGTCGACGCGTTTCGGTGTTGGTACCGTAGATAAGGTCACACCTTCTTCAGGACACATATATTAGAAAGATATCCATCAGTAAGAGACACTATCTCTATTTACGAAACAGTGATTCACAAGTCTTAGTAATCATTTAGGTTTAGCTAATAACATACAGGATTGGAAAACCATTACATCTGACTCGATACTGCGACCTATATTGTGCAGTTACCCGGTCATCCGTTGGTATTCTATTGGGCCTATACCATAATATCATACAGACTGTATACATGATCTATACATCCATATTTACCCATATTTCATGATTCATTTTACTTCAATGGTGTTCACATCCCATCATTAGTCCCTGGGGCCTCCATTATATTTTAGCTATTGGCCTCCTGAGCAGTAGACTACCTAAAGGTTACGCAGTAAATTATCTGTACATGATTACCAACCTAAGGAATTTGGTGTCGGCGTAGTCTTATGTTACTCTATGTTATCGAGATTTTGTCTATTATTTCCCACCAACCTTTTGTAATCTTGTCCGGGTCGCCGTGAATTGACAGGGTCCTATATAACCAGACTCCCTGGGTATGGGAACTGGCTGCCCTTTGTTCCGGTATCATTTTCGTACATCTAAAAGGAATTTCAATGGGCACTCATTAAAATCATATCATCTATTTCTAATAAGCTCCCTTTTTATTGGGATTCTAACCATAACTCTTTTCTTACCTATTTTTAACGTTTGTGCGTTTACTTGCTCTCTCTCCACCTCCAAGGTTAAATGATGCTTTCTATTTTTTGGTTATGCAGAAGTCTATTATAGAAAAAATGTATGATCTCTCAGTATTCAGACTTTAGAAATATAATGATCCCCCTGCCTCCTTTCAGCTTCTAATTTGATATCCTTACCGTTTATTTAGAGGGTTGTTGGTATTTGTAAAGATTCCACTTGATTTCGAGGTTATGTGGTACACTCATCGGCGGAGTTCTAGAACTGGATATGTTCTATGGAAGAAATAACATACCTTTATTTTATTTTAATTGTATTCCTCTTCTAAAGTTGTATTTATATTATTATTATTATCTATTTTAGGTTACCCAATCTTTCTACCACTTCGCCTTCTCCTTATTTCGGGGGACCGGTTTTAATTAACTAGTGTGGTTTTTTTACATATAAAAAATCCCATTGCCATGTTGTTTGTTAGGTGCTATTCTGTTGATGTCTCCCCTTACATCCCTCTCAACTAGATCACACGCATTTATCATCTCTCCCCATGTTTATCCTTATAAGCAAAAACTTCTGGTGCCTTCCTTAACTGTGTTTACAGGGCATTTAATATTTGTGGGCAGATTAGCATTTCCTACACCTTTTTAATATAACGTTTCATGCTCAATCTATCTTATACTTGCCCTCGGAACCCATTCTAATAAGCACCTTGTTAAATTGTATTCCCTACTTTGCGATCTGTTCCCATTACCCTCACATATAGCAGGATAGCCTCGCCGCATTAAAGTCAACATTTCCCATTCCATACCTTTCAGTTTGCCGCTTTCGTTGTAGCCTCGTGTCATTTCTCGTTTTTTAATAATTCACGGACCCTCCAGGTTTGCGTCTTTTTAAGCATCCGGGACTAATTCGGGTCAGGTGTAGGGTGTTGTTTCCTTGTGTTTACGGCTGCGCTATACTTTAGCGCATGCGCACTTCTACCCATCAAGTTGATACTAATGTAGCCATCTTGAAAAGGGACAATCATTTCCGTATTCGGTGGGTTACGGGTTCCTATTTACCCTCACACGATTACATTTATTCAATATCTATTGAGTATCAGCGCCACTTTATCTCGACTCGCGTCTTATTAAACGTGAGGGGCTAATTCGTACCGGATATTTTACCTCTTGTCTATCGTGTGCACTACACCTTAGCGCATGCGCGCTTTTCACAAATCAAGTAATTTTGGCCGCGGCCATCTTGGAGAAGGATGGTCCGTCCGTATTAGGTGGGTTTTAGGTTCAAATTTTACCTTCTGAGTTAGATACCTACAGTTTTAAGAGATCTAGTCGGATAATGAAATTAATGGTGATGTCTATACTTATATTTTTTCAGAATTTTTGCTTTTTCTGAAATTTTAACATGAAATAATCTGATTATATTTTATAAAGAGTGTAAACGTTATATTTTAGTTCTTGGCCTGTTTCCAAAGGGTATATGGAAGGATGAAATGTGATCATAGTGGTATTTCCACAGAATCTGTTGTCTTATAGTTAGTCCAGGGATATTCCTTAGACTTGCTTGGTCATTTAGTACCCTGTTCCCTGGAACTCAAGGGGTCTTCTCTCTTATCTTGACCTATCGTAGATAGCCTACAGGACTGGATGGAGGAGCACGCAGTCCTCAGTCCGTACCAAGCGGGGTTCAGAAGGAACACTTCCACCATGGATCAAATCTTCCGCCTAATATTGCTATTCTGGAAAACAGCGAAGATAGAGGGTGGCAGCCTCTACATGGTGTTTGTGGACCTCCGATCCGCTTTTGATTTAGTGCACTACGGAAAACTCTGGACCGTGTTTCAAAACTTGGGTGTCCCACAACAACTTCTGAAAGTCCTGGTGAGGCAGCATGAGGGGAACTTCGCGCAGGTCAGATGCGGGAGGAATGGGGCTTTGTCATCAAGGTTCCCCATTGGCAGGGTGGTCAGGCAAGGGTGCGTATTGGCACCTACCCTGTTCTGCCTCTACGTTAACGGCATAATTTCACATCTGGACAGTGTCCCCAATAGCGATGCGCCAAGGTTGGCAGGGAGCAGGGTACCAGCGATTATGTTCGCAGATGACACCCTGTTGCTGTCCAAATCTCCAATGGGGATTCAGCGTGTGTTGGACGGCTTTGAGGATTTCTGTAGATGCCGTTGTCTGGAGATAAATGTTGATAAAACGAAATTCATTATCTTCAACCCTCCGGCATCTACTCATCCGAATCCTATACTGGGCACAGTGAGACTAGAAAGGGTAGCGACCTTTGAGTATTTGGGGGGAACCATAAAGGGTAACCATAAATGAAAATCTGTCTTGGGGCCCCCAACAAGGAAAATCTCAAATGAAACTGGCCCAGCTTGCGGGGGGAATATTCAAGCTCTCCAACACGTCTACATATAAACCCATTAAACCACCGTTGGAGATCTACAAGACTCAGGTGAGGGCTGCAATTTTGTATGGGGGGGAGTTGTGGGGGCATTCGTGTAGGCCCGTAATTGCCCAAACAGAAAATAAATTTATCAGACAGTTATTGGCACTCCCACAAAGCACCCCGCTATTACCTTTAAGGTTGGACTTGGGCCTGAGACCTATTGAAGCCGAATTAGCACTTAAACCCCTTAGGTTCTGGCGTAGACTCTGGATAACACCAGAATTGCTGAACTTAGGCTAGAACTGAAGGAAATACTAAGCAGTAACAGTGCTGTAAAAATACACTGGCTTAGGTTCCTAAAACAGGAATTCTTAAGACTGGGATTGCCTGATATGAGGTACGACCCGGAAAGGAGCTGCCAGGAGGTCTCGCGAAAGTCGCTTACCAAGATTTTCATGGATGAGAAACTTACTGCAGTCCAGTCCGTTCCTAAAGTAGGCACCCTAACTAATTCTTTTTTAACATTTAAAGATTTTTATTCCTTTGAGGACTTCTTGGATGTCACTTATCCTATTGCATTGAGGAAACTTTATTTGCAATGGAGATACGGTACTCTACCCTTAAGAGCTTTTACGAACAAATGGTCAACTATTTCCATCAAGATTTGTCCAGGCTGTAGCTGTGACCTAAAAGATGAACTTCATGTACTGTTCTTTTGTCTAGCCTACACTAAATCTAGGAAGTATTGGCTAGTTGCTCTCTGTAAAAATGTGGGTTTTGTACAGTGTAAATATGCTTTTAGAATTTTAAAAATAAATACGTCGAGGCATATAGTATTCGCAGTTTCTCAGTTCTTTTCCTGATTGATTGCTATTGAATGTTAAATTCTCTTATACGGCAAGATTGTCTTACTGTAATCATGTTTTACTCTAGCTTGAATGATTTTATTTCTAAGGTTACTATTCTAATGAATTGTGTTTTAGCCTTGTACATGTATTATTCGGTACTCTTTTTAAGGCAAAAAAGCCGAAATAAAGATTCCTTGATGTTGATGAATTCAGTGGCACAGTGACCAACGGACCCAAGTCGGGGCATACCCATCCCACTTAGGGTGAAAAGTGCTATGCAAACAAATGATGGACGGAATGCTGAATAAATCATATATTGATCCCCAGGTAAGAGATTTGGGTTAAATCCATTGTTCTTTTGCTCACCATGCCTTCACAGTTTAGATCCGGGTATATGTAAATAAGTATTGACACTGTGCCTCATGGAAACAGTCGAGACTCAACTGCCAAGCCAGGTCCTTCCTGGAATGGAAACAAGCATCCAGGAACGGTTTCTGGGTATTACCCTTCATCAGACAAGCTAGCTTGAATCCAGTGGCACAGTGATCAAGGGACCCACGTCTGGGCATACCATCCCACTTAGGGTGAAAAGTGCTATGCAAACAAATAAAGGACAGAATGCTGAAGAAATCATACATTCACCCCCAGTCAAGAGATCATGGTTAAATCCATTGTTCTTTTGCTCACCATGCCATCCAAGTTTAGACCCAGCCATATGCAATCATTCTTGACCCTGTGCCTCATGGGAACAGTCCAGACCAAACTGCCAAGCCATGTACTTCCTGGACCGGAAACAAGCATCCTTGGAACAGTTTCTAGGTATTACCCTTCATCAGCCAGGGTAGCTTGAATCCAGTGGCACAGTGAGCAACGGAGCCACATCTGGGCATACCCATCCCACTTAGGGTGAAAAGTGCTACGCAAACAAATGATGGATGGAATGCTGATTAAATCATAAATTCACCCCCACGGAAAAGATCTGAGTTAAATCCATCATTCTCTTGCCCACCATGCCATTCCAATTTAGGCCCAGCCATATGCAAATAGGTATTGACTCTGTGACTCATGGGAACAGTCAAGACTGAACTGCCAAGCCAGGTTCTCCCTGGGACGGATCAAGCATCCTTGGACTGGTTTACGGGTATAACCCTTCATCAGCCTGGATAGCTTGAATTCAGTGGCACAGTGAGCAAGGGACCCACATCTGGGCAAACCCATCCCACTTAGGGTGAGAAGTGATGGATGGAATGCTGACTAAATTGCACATTCACCCCCAGTCAAGAGATCTTGGTTAAATACATCGTTCTTTTGCTCATCATGCCATCCCAGTTTAGACAAAGCCATATGCAAATAACTCTTGACCCTGTGCCTCATGGGAACAGTCCAGACCGAACTGCCAAGCCAGGTGCTCCCTGGACCGGAAACAAGCATCCTGGGACCATTTTCTGGGTATTACCCTTCATCAGCCAGGCTACCTTAAATTCAGTGGCACAGTTAGCAAGGGACCCACGTGTATTTGTAAATAATTAAATAAGTTGTGTTAATTTGTTTTTGTTTTAATTAAATTGTATTGTATTCACACACCCATATAGGTACTCATACATGAACTATCACACCTATACAATTATTCACACAGGTAGTCACCCACCCACAAATATACTCACACACCCAGTCACAATCCCTTAGTCATTCAGACACTCAATCACACATGCAAACACCTACTCACATAGACTCATACACCTACACAATCACAAACACATACTCATACACTGATGCAGCCACTCACATACCAAGCCACACAGTAATGCAGCCACTTATACACACAGCAATACACTGATACACCCACTCTCACACAAATACAAACCCCCAATACAGATAAGCACCTACCCACCCATATACTGTTAAAACCACACAGAGACTGACTCATCCATGCACAGACCAATAAAGTCCCTGACACACCAGGCACTCACTGATACAGCCATTGCCAGAACCTTGCTCCCACAGATGAAACCACTGAGAGACACAGGGACACGCTGACACAGCACCTCACATACCCAGACCCACACTGATAGAACTACCAACATACCCAGCCACACTCTAATACAGAAACTGACACACCAGATGCATTCTCATGCAGCCAATGACACACCCAGGCACATGCTCATACACCTCCTAGCACATTGATAGAGCCACTTAAATACCAAGGCACACACTGATACAGCCACTGACATGCCCAACCACACTCCAATACACAGACGGGAACATTCATATGCACACAGATAAAGCCGCTGACATACTCAACTACACACCAATACAGCTACTAAAACACCCATTCAAACACTAATACACTCACTTACACACCAGGCCAAACACTGATACAACCTCTCAACTTTTACACACTCAGATACAGACAATGACCCACCTAACCACACACTGATACAGCTACTGGCACGCACAGTCAAACACTAACACAGTCACTTATACACCCCGACAAATTGTGAAACATCCTCTCAAACACCTGTACACACACACAGCTACTGACACACCCAGGCACAAACTGATACAGAGACTGAAACACCCAGGCATACACCAATGCAGCCACTGACACACCCAATCACACACTGATACAGTCTCTGACACATTAAAAACAGAGTTAGCTCTTTCTTTGACCAGATTTTGGTTCTAAAAATGACCATTTTTAGTAGAAGGGTTTTTCAAATGTTTTATTTATTTCTTGTTAAAAAAACACAGGGTAGTAAAATGGTACGACTAGGAACATGGAAAGAAGCAACTGGCTTCAGTGTTCAAAAAACATTATGTGGTAACTGGAAACACAAATAAAAAACTAACAGCCATGCTTCTTCACTGTATCCAAGAATCTACTGACAGAAGACATTTTTACAGCAACAAGCATGTGACATTTTGCACAGTGAGTAACTATCTCACTCAATTCTTTGCAGGCAGCTAGTACTGTAACGACTACACGTGATGAAAGTTTATTCCGAAGGTGATATAGAGGTGGACTGTCTTGCTGTGCCTGCTTTCTCCTGCATCATTCAGTTGTTGACACTTTCATCAATTGTTTTTAGGTGCTACCACATGGAACTTCTCCCATGTGAATACTTCTTGGCAGTGCTCCTGGAAAACTGATTTCTACAAACGCTGCCTGCACATATTTCGCTCTAACTCAATTTTCCCATTAAGTTATTCTTCCGTACATTGCTTGGTTTTCTTGGAGGTGGTGTATCTTCCTCTACATTCTCAAAAGGTTCTGGGTATTCATCCTGGACAGAAGATGAAGCTTCAGCCATTCTATGAAAGTAGAGCACCACTAGGTTCTCAATCCTCTTTCTATAGGGTTCGTTGGAGAAATAAGTGGTTTGGGGTGTGGTTTTGAATGTGCATGGGTGGGGTCCTTATGTACCCAAACAAAAGGCAAGGTTTGGGTGTGTCATTGAGTGAATTTACAAATCCTGTATATAGATTTGTGGGTTTACAAATCTCTTAACTTGAGTAACTTTCTTGAAAAAGTGATATAAGGGGCTATATTTATACTTGTAAATATATTTATACAGATTTCATTAATGAACATAGAGGAAGGTACATATGTAAAATATTCTTTAAAGTTTTCCATGAATCCGCGGGTCAGGCTTTGCGGATTCATTCCAATCACATGATCAGAATTAAAAACCATAGAGTACTTGTGGTCCCATCTATGTTTCTGGATGCACAGAGGTAAAACACAACCAAAATATATATATTTTTTTAATCTTGTCCAATTATATTTACAAAAACAAATATATAGTTTACATTAAGTAGATAGCTGATTTTTACCTTTAAAATGTATACAAAGTTTACAAAATATGTATTACTAAATTAAAAATCAAAATACATTGTAGTATATGTAGACAGTGCTAGAAATAAACCCTAGAAAGTTAGTCACATTACAGGGACATAATACTTTAGTAATAGATTTTGAAAAATCTTAGAACTTCACTGGAAATCCAAAGGGTACAGGAACGTTATAGTTAGGAAATAGAATTAAAAACCCTTAGAAACTCACTGAAAAAAACAAAGGTTACAAGGACTTTATTGTTAGGCTCAGATTATACATGCAGTTATAGTTACCTGATGACATAACTAACGACATCTCAAATGACATCACTAATGACATCATCCGCAGAACCACTCACACACCCTCTCATACACTCTTTCACACACCCATTCAAACACTCATACATCTGTTTCTCATCCGTTGAGCCACTCACATACCCCACTCATGCATTCATACAGCCACTCATACAACCAGTCACTTACCAATACAACTGCTCACACATCCATACTGTCACTCATACAGACACTCACTCACCCATACTGCCTCTCAACAGAGCCACTGAGATATTCAACCAACCACTTACATACCCATTGCTACCTCCATATAAACTCTCACACATCTGTTCACTGAACCATACAGCGACCCATGCAATCTCTCTCTAACAAGGTCACTTCTATACCCACTCAGTTAGCCAAACACCCACTCAAACAGCCACTCACTCGCCTATACAGCCACTTACACATCCAGTAACTCACCCATACAGTCACTCACACAACCATGTAGACACCCACACAACTACTCACACAGCCTCTCACCCACTCAAATAGCTATGCACACAACCACTCACTCAGCAATGCAGCCACTAACACAGCACCCATGCAGCTATTCATACACCCACTTATTAAGTCATACAGCCCCTCAGACATCCACTCGCACCCACTCACACAGATACACACAGTCACATAATGTAGGTTAAACAATGGAATCACTCATTTTAGTACCCCTGTATTTAACTTTTGGGGTACCTTAGTATATATGTTTAACAATCAGACATACTAGAAAGCACTCACAAGCACTGGAGGATGTCATCAGTGATGTAATTTGAGGTGTCACAGACCATGTCATGAATGGTGTAATATGTGAGGTCATAAGCTTTGCATTGTGGGGACGTAAGTTATAGTTAGCTCAGGTAACTATAACTGCAGAATTTCTATGGTTTTGTTCGGGTATACTCTGAGCCTAACTAGAACATCTCCCTATATATATTTATTTTTAGAAATGGGTCTGGAGATGGGGTCCCTAGAGCCTAAACACACTAGAGGGGGTCACACAATGGCCCTCCGTCCTTTTAATAATAATAACAATTTAAAAAAAAGCCCTTGGGGAATGGGGACCCCAGGACCATACCCTATGATCAACCCCCCGCTATGCACAGCCGAATGCCGTGTGCAGGTAGAGGTCGGCTGCTTTTGGGGGGGCTTGATATCTGAAACAAGAACAACCCAACATGCCTCCTGTACTTGGGTAAATGTGTATATCAACCTATGCACAAAGTCATGCGGGATTCATTCAGATCCAGAGAACTCATCCAAAGGTATGAAGACTCTGTTATTCACTTTCTCACATTCGGTGCAAACCTAATTCAATAAGTGGGCAATAATGAATAATAAATAGTGAATAATAAATAATGCGCTGGATAAAGAGAACATGGTATTCAAAAAGTAAAATCAGTAGTGCAGACAACGGAGTGCACACATAGGGCCATATGTAGGTAATTGCCATTTACTGATTCTAAAATACCGAATTTTACCGATTCGGTATTTCAGAATTGGTAAATGGTATGTAGCAAACAATTCGGTAAATATTACTGAATCAGTAATATATGGTATTTTAGAATCGGTATTTACCGATTCGGTAATTCCCATTCATTCCTATGGACCTGTAGGCCGATTCGGTAATAGGGGGAACACATTCAAGGATGGCAGGGTGTCACATTGACACCCTGTTGCACCCCTGAATCGTGCATGTATGCACATGTGGCACACATACATGCCCTACGGGCATGTATGTCTGCCACATTGCACTGTTACAAAAGCACCAAATTGCTTTTTCAAAGGTTTTCGAGATTTACAGCCAACCTGTAGTTGGTGGTAAATAATGAATCCTTAAAGCACACCAGCATTCTTAAATGTGCTTGCTACATACCCGATTCGGTAAATAATGATTGGGTAAATACAGAGGGCCATATGTAGGTAAATGGCATTTACCGAATCGTAAATACCGAATGTTACCGATTCGGTATATACAATTCGGTAAATGCCATGTCGGTAATTATTCTGTAAACATTACCGAATCGGTAATATGCGGTAATTACCGAATCGGTATTTACCGATTCGGTAATTGCCATTGATTCCTATGGGCCTTGAGGCCCATAGGAATCAATGGCAATTACCGAATCGGTAAATACCGATTTGGTAATTTTACCGATTTGTCAAGGGGGACAGGGTGTCACTTTGACACCCTGTAGCACCCCTGATTTTGGCTTGTGTGCAATGTGACACACATACATGCCCTTAGGGCATGTATGTGTGCCACATGGCACAGGTGTACATGCACAGATGTGCATGTACACAGAAATTCGTTATTTACCATGCCATTGTATTTCATGGTAAATAACGAATTTCTAAGGGCCTGTGGCACTGTTTCCAGTGTCACCTACATCCCAAAATTCCGATTCTGTACATTTACCGAATCGGTACTTTACAGATTCGGTAAAATTACCGATTCGGTAAATATACAGAATCGGTAATTTTCAGGCCCCCTACATCTGGAATTACGATTACCAGTCGGTAACGGCCAAAATCGTCCGTTACCGACCGGTATTTTCCCACCTACATATGGCCCAGAATCGGTAAATACCGATTCTGTATTTACCGAATCATCACCTACATTGGAAATGGCTCAATACCGGTCGGTAAGCCTGAAATTTACCACATTTGTGGTTTATCGACCGGTAATGAGCCACCTACATCGGGCCTGTAGTGTTTAAATTACCAATATTTACTGCACAAAGACACTGGATACACTTTCAAGTTCAGGTAAATCTAGGGAAGCTTCCATGAAATTAGCAAGCCCTTCATGTTCATTGCAGACGTCAACCAATTGGGGGGGGGGGGGGTTGTTAATGTTTCGACCCGGATTAATTTGAGGAGTCTCCCCAGGATGTCATCATCCAACTACCACACCTAAAAAAGTGGAGAGCAGACGGTGGAATAGTCTATGTGCCAACACAATATACAAAAGCTGGGTGTGTGAGTGGGTATGTGAGTTTCTGTGTAGTTGAGTGATTGGTTGTCTGATTACCTCTATGGGTGTCAGTGTGGGAGGGTGAGGGGGTATGTGACTGCCTCTATGGATGAGTGAGTGGGTGAGTCAGTGGCTGTATGGGTTAGTGAGTATATTTGAGGAGCTGTATGGGTAATTGAGTGTTTATGGCTTTGTGAGTAAGTGGATGTGTCAGTGGTAGAAGGGTGAGAAACTGGGTAATGACAACGCCTTTTATTTATGTTTTAAGAACAAAAACATAAATAAGAGGCACTGTCATTTACAATGCAATTAGCTCAAACTTGCGTAAATGTGAGACCTATTGCCTTGCAAAAGCTTGTTTGATGTTGAAATGTAATTCAGAAGAGCATTACAATGTGCCATGCAGATTACAGGGTGTCAAACTGTGTCCTGCCAAACCGAGTGCAAATTCTAAGCCACGTTCCCTAGCCTTATCATGACTTGTTAATCTGTTTTGATGGTGTCTGTTCATTTCTGTTTTTTCTAAAATATTTTTGTGGGCTGATATTTACTACTAACAGCTTGCTGACTTGAACTGTGCACAATTGGAAGACAGGAGTATTCCTGTATTGCAATCACCCTGACTTGTTAGGTTATAGCCATGTAAAAAAGTAATAGATTTGCTATGGATTGTTTGATGGAGAATATAGAATATGGAATTAGATTTATAATCAATAGATCTGATCAAGTTAGTTATATGCACATTAGTATGTGTATGCTATTATTAAGCTGAATGCATACTACATAACAAATAAAATGTATATACATGTGTTTTGTGAGGCAAGCGAGGCAGACCAGTGGTATGAACCTCGAAATGGAGTGGTCTGCTTTCTTCACATTCATGTTTGTTCTGTGGAATACAACACAAATGCAATTTTTAAAATGATTAGTGTACCGTGGTACTTTGTACTAACTTTTCAGATAATCATCAGGAGTTGTACTGGACCTATCTGCAGGAAATCTTTACAGTGCCAGACTGGGAACTCAAATTAGCCTTGGCAATTGAGTCAGACTGGTTGTGCCAGAGCTGGTGGGAAACACTGCTGCTGCTTTATGTGCAGGCGGCCAATATTGAAGCACTGCTGCAAAACCATCCCCCCACACTTCTAAACCCACCAGGAAAATGCCTGGTGCCCGCTACGGCCAATCCAACCCTGAATTCTGTTCACCTGTGCCCCTCACAGATACATTCAGTAAAGCAAGGAGAACATTAACAACAGTAAACATGAACTTCATTTTTTTTTACTAAAAACTACTGAAAAGAACAATGAGCCCTTTGCTGTCTTCCATGACAGGCAAGCTACACCCCTTCTAAAAATAGAAATAACTAGATATCCACAAAAAAACTATAATTGACACTCATAACACCACATCATAATTCTGGAGTGACATAGACTCAACCAGTGTAACGGATTTATATGCAAAGGTTTGCCCACTGAATATATTGTTTCATCATTATAAATGGAACAGATCATCCAAAATAAAATACAAACAGTCAAGATTTTCTATGCAGAGGTCTGTATATATATATACCTATGAGGTAAATATCTTTAAAGTGCATAGATGTGGAATAAGGAATAGTAAATCTGTACTTCTGTCTGTGCACTTACCTTTTAATATTTCTCCCTCAATGTTCTGTCCTTGATATTATTTTACCGCAATATTGTTGGAGTAGATATTCAGTAGTACAATCACATGTATAGAGTGATATTACAACTCTGGGTGCAAGAATACTCACCAGTGTGTGACAAAGCATCCTCAATGTGTCAGTTTGCATCCTCACTGTGTCAGTTTGCATCCCCGCTGTTTCTGTTTGCATCCTCACTGTGTCAGTTTGCATTCTCAATGTGTCAGTTAGCATTCTCACTGTGTCAGTTTGCATTCTCACTGTGTCAGTTTGCATTCTCAATGTGTCAGTTTGCATTCTCAATGTGTCAGTTTGCATTCTCAATGTGTCAGTTTGCATTCTCACTGTGTCAGTTTGCATTCTCACTGTGTCAGTTTGCATCCCCACTGTTTCTGTTTGCATTCTCACTGTGTCAGTTTGCATTCTCAATGTGTCAGTTTGCATCCCCACTGTTTCTGTTTGCATTCTCACTATGTCAGTTTGCATTCTCAATGTGTCAGTTTGCATCCTCACGGTGTCAGTTTGCATTCTCAATGTGTCAGTTTGCATCCCCACTGTTTCTGTTTGCATTCTCACTGTGTCAGTTTGCATTCTCAATGTGTCAGTTTGCATCCTCACGGTGTCAGTTTGCATTCTCAATGTGTCAGTTTGCATTCTCACTGTGTCAGTTTGCATTCTCAATGTGTCAGTTTGCATTCTCACTGTGTCAGTTTGCATCCTCACGGTGTCAGTTTGCATTCTCAATGTGTCAGTTTGCATCCCCACTGTTTCTGTTTGCATTCTCACTGTGTCAGTTTGCATTCTCAATGTGTCAGTTTGCATCCTCACGGTGTCAGTTTGCATGCTCAATGTGTCAGTTTGCATCCCCACTGTTTCTGTTTGCATTCTCACTGTGTCAGTTTGCATTCTCAATGTGTCAGTTTGCATTCTCACGGTGTCAGTTTGCATTCTCACTGTGTCCGTTTGCATTCTCACTGTGTCAGTTTGCATTCTCACTGTGTCAGTTTGCATCCTCACTGTGTCAGTTTGCATTCTCACTGTGTCTGTTTGCATCCCCAGTCTGTGAGTTTTCACTTCCGGTATAAGAGAATGCAACTCCTCCCTATTGTGCCAACTGCATCCCCACATTGCAAGATTCTACCCAGTAGGTAGAAGTGTGCTAAACTTCACCCCAGTAAGCGAAATTGCAGTCTTGGTCGGTGAGAAAGAATCCTAGTGTATGCACGTTCACAACCAGCAAGGAACTGTACCTGAGTGTTTGTGTTTTTATCCCTTGAAATGATACTGCAACCTCGGTGTGTGAAAGTGCATTGTCAGTGAGTCAAACTACACCTGATTGTGAGACTACACTTCAGGGTGTGAAACGGAAGCACTCTCCGAGAGTGAGAGGGTGTTCCAATGTTGCAGACTTATTCTCTGATTGAGACTGTACCTTGGGATGTCAGTTTGCACCCCTCTGTATGGGACTGAACCGAACTTGAGATTACAACACCCTTAGTGAGTGAGACTGCACACTTGGGGCCTGAATTACAAACTGCATTCTTGGTTAAGTTTACACTTTTGTGTATGTTTGCTACTTTTCAGTATTCACATACAGCATTTTAGTAGTAGCTTACACTTTTGTATTAAGTCCAGCACTACACATGGCTTACAGCTGGTGAAGCAATTACCATTATTTTCTAGGAGAGGGTGTTTCAGAACCAGAAGCTGACCATGCTGGACATACTACTGTGTTTTTTCGTAGCAATTTACACTCTGAGTTTGTAAAAACTGAAAGGTAGTAAACTTACTCAAAAGTGTAAACTTATTCAAAATTGAAAGTTACCTTTGTGAATCAGACTCTACCTCAAAGAATCAATCTATATCCCATGGCCACAGACTCACAATCATTTTTTGAGACTGCTCCCCAGTCTGACAGATAATGAGTTAACCAGCACTCAGTATATTACTCACCCTGAGTAAGGCTGCATCTCATTGTGTAAGGTTTTACCCTAATATATTAGATCATACCTCAGTGTGGGAGACTAGACATCTCTTTTCAGACTACACGCTTAGTGAGTGAGACTGCACTCCCTGTGTATACCCAAGGGGTCTACAGCTAAGGGAACATCTGCACTTGAAAATGCTGAATAGAAAATAAGGGGATAGTTACACCTTTGTGCAGGAGTAAATAAGCACATGAGTAATAATACACATGCATAGTTACCTTGTGTATCAGGTCCATTCTGTAATTTGTACATGAAACCTTGACTTGGCATCCTTCTGGGGCTGTCCCCACCAACATGCATTAGAGAACATGCCAGTGTTGTTAACCACCAGGAACATGGAATGAACTGGAATGACCTCTCACTGGAACAGGTCATCTCACCTTTACATTGCTGCTTGATCCTGAATCATAGTTGGTAGTTTCCAGAGCACCTCATAAAAAAGATCCTTTGGTTTGGCTGGTAGACATATATTTTGTTCACAACTTTATTGTAAGAAGGAAGGACTCCCTGATTGGCATAACTATTACAGGTAACTGCACTTCCTCTTCAGGCATATGATGCTATTGCATGCAGAAAGCATTGCAGGGCCCTAGTTAGAAATTGTACCTTCTTTCCATTGCATTGGCATATGATTCATGTTCTTCTTTGGTCCCAATACACATGGTGCAGACTTTACTCTTAAGGGATAAAGAGCTTCTGTTTGGTTTATTCCTGGAGCTTGTTCAGGAATTGGTAAACGCTCCAACTGCACGAAGGAGGGAGTTTTTAATCAACCTCAGACTTTTAATGTTTGTTGTCAAGCAGGGGATCACTTCTCAACAACTAATAAAGGTTCTTGCTCCACCGAAGCTAAAAACCTCTACACTTGCCCTTCTCCTTGCCCAGCCTGGCTCTGGAAACAGAAACTTGGATGGTGTCCCTCAGATCTCCACGTTAGCTTCAAGTCAGGACTTCTTTAAAAAGCATGCCTTATATCTCCATCTAATAAATATCACTACAGATTGACAGTCCTCAATAAAACCCACTGTTTTCCCTCCAAGCTAAGATCATGTTTAAAATCACTTACACCTCTACTCTCATTATTAGTCAAGGTTGTTTTAAATATATGTGGACTGTATACGTCGCCACTGCTGATATTAAGATCTCTCAGGAGCTGAACCTAAATTGTGCGGTTGCTGCTGCATCTCTCTGGATACTCTCACGTGCAAACTATGAACTGTACCAAGTCTGTAAACCACTAAGGAAATACCAATGATTGAATCTCACCTTGTCTATTGGACCTGAACAACTGCGCCATCCAATAAACCTGGTCGATTTTCCAGAACACGATTGCGCTAACATTTCTTTGTTCCTGCGTTTCTCTGTCATTAATGTTCACTAAGGCTGTACTTTCTCACAGGTAATAAAAAGTGCAGTAATTCCTTATGGTACAAGAGCACCATATAGAACTGGTAAATGCATAACAAAATGAACGCATACATGTCTTCAGAAATAGGTGAGGTAAGGAGCAGAGAGGGCAGTGAGTAATTGAGGGAGGTCAGAGGAAAATGGAACTTTAAAGTTGAAGGAAGGAGAGTAAGTGATAAAGAGAGCAAGAGGATATAATGATCAAAATGGTGTAGAGAGGAGAGTGTATGTGTCTAGTAATGAAGTCCAACAGGCAACACGTAGTTTAAGTAGATTTATTGAAGTAAGCTACATGTAGAAGAGTCCTAGTGTAGCAGCCCCACCGGGAGCAGCCTGCCTGCTGCTCAGCCCATTCTCCAACTGTCACGCTTCACCTTACAGACACCCAACATTCCAATACGCATCACCACTCCAACATTCCATGCAGTACACAGCACATTCACACTGACTGAGCAAATATAGAGATAATGGAAGGACATTCACAAGAACAGGACGCTATGTATCCCCCTTTCTTATAGAACAGAAGTATAAATGAGAGGAACACAAATGTAGCAGAAAAGATGCAATGAAGTGAACAAAAAGGATAGAGCGGAAAGATGGGTGGAAGTAAATGAAGAGGAAGCAATAGTGGGTTTGTATCCCATCCTCTTCACCAAAATATGTAGTGATGAAGTCCAACAGGCAAGATGTAGTTTAAGTAGATTTATTGAAGTAAGTTACATGTAGAAGAGTCCTAGTGTAGCAGCCCCACCGGGAGCAGCCTGCCTGCTGCTCAGCCCATTCTCCAACTGTCACGCTTCACCTTACAGACACCCAACATTCCAATACGCATCACCACTCCAACATTCCATGCAGTACACAGCACATTCACGCTGACTGAGCAGTTAGAGAGATAACGGCAGGACATTCACAAGAACAGGATACTACAGAGTGTTGTGCTTTGTAAGAGCTTTGTGGCAGAACATGGAACGTAGGCTTGGTTTGCGTTCTTGGTTCTGGTTTACTTGCAAACATTCCTGTGAAGTCAGCTATGCTTCAGCTGGCTGAGGGACAGCTGCATTCCTGTTGTGGGGACTACTACTTATAAAATAAACAGTTCTACTTACTTCATCATTGTGGTGCTGTTATTAGAGGCTACAAGAGTGAGATGGGGAGGCGAGACATATGCTAATAGGTGTGGAGAGTGAGTGATAGAGTGAGTGGAGGGTAACATGAGACAAGAGTGGAGCGGGTAAAGTGAGCGATACAAGAAGGGGAGGCAAACATGAGCTAAAAGATGGTGGAAGAGAGTCAGTGACAGAGGGAGCAGAGGATAACACAAACTAAAAGGTGTAGAGAGTAGAGTGAGTGAAAGAGGGAGGAAATGATAAAATTGTCTAAATGAACTGGAGTGGAGAGTGCGTGACAGAGGGAGCAGAGGGTAACATGATCTAAGAGTGTAGAGGGGAGAGAGAGTGATAACGAGAGGGGAGGCAAACATGAGCTGAAAGATGGTAGAGGAGAGTGAGGGGTGAAAGGATGACATAAGCTAAGTGATGTAGAGAGTGAGTGATAGAGATGATGAGAAGACAACATGAACTAAAATGTGTAGGGACAAGAGTGAGTAATAAGGTGAGTGAGAAAATAACACAAGCTATAAGGTGTAGAGGAGAGTGTGTGATAATGTGAGTAAAAAGATAACATGAGCTAAATGGTATAAATGAGAGTTAGTGACAGGGGGTGTAGAGGGGTGATTGATATGGGGGTGAGAGGATAGCAGGAATTAAAATGTGTAGGGAGAAGAGTGAGTGATAAAGTGAGCAAGAAGAGAGTGTGTGGCAGCAATGGTGGGAGGATAACATGAACTAAAATGTGTAGGTACAAGAGTGAGTGATAAGGTGAGCGAGAGGATAACACAAGCTATAATGTGTGGAGGAGAGTGAGTGATAGAGTAGGTGAGAGCATAACAGAGGCTAGTAAAAAGGGTAATTTAAAAAGACAGGTTCCAAGGGGGCGTTTTCAAGTATATCAGATTCATAAATTATTTTCAGAGAAAGACCAAATACATCTGGGAGAAAAACTTAACATTGAAAATGCAAAACTCTCTTATGGTTATCTACAATCGCAGGAAGGAGGGTGTCTATGTGTCTATGTGGTGGCACGTATCCTATGTAAAACGGATTTTATCATTTTCTGGATTGTTCATGAACACTTTTAATATATTGCCCCACTTCACTGATCCCTCAGAAGAATGTACTTTTTGTTACTTAGATGTTCCCATTATTCGTCTGGCATTCAAACACACAAAGCCTCTTTCAGAGCGATGCTCTGGGCACAGAGACCCCTATGAGCAACAAGCCCACATCAGTCTGAGTACAATACCTACGTGGATGAGTCAAGGAAGACAGGTTTCTCTTGAAAGTTAGGAATTGGACCATGACCCTCATTTCCAAACTGCATGACTGCCCCCAGGATCAGGGCCCCATCTCTTCTTGATGTCCTTTCCTTGGTTGTTTCTAAGACACAGCTGTGGTTTAGTGTTTTCCCTGCTTCACCTGCATCAATAAACGTTATAAGCAGCACGGGAGTCAGTGAGATCAAATATAACTCACTGAGCATTAACAGGATCCGACCGGACATTGTTGTGAGGCAGGTCTTCTTAAAAATAAACTGTAGTCTGACTTAAAATCACCTTATCATTTAGCCAGGAATCAAGCAACTACCTGAGGGCGGGAAGCAGCAACACAAAGTGGCAAAGCTATATTAAAAGTTTCAAAACTTGAAATTGTTGTTTCACTCTGATTTGTTCCTTCTTGATTTGTCCTGTGGTCTTTGTCTGAAATTAATATTAGAATTTGGAAAGTGTGACTCTGGTGCGATGCCTGTTTATAAAGGGGTTTAGTGCTGTCCTACCCCCCAAATCCACACACACTAATTGCACATAAACTCTTATGGCCTTTCATGCTGTGATTTTATAGGTACTTGTTTGGTTGTTCAGTTTCTTAGCGGTAACAAATTACGGGAGAAGAATAACAAGACATTCAATGTTTATTATTAAATGACGGGTCATCATTCCCTCATCCTCGTGATGTCCTGAAGGGCTCTTAAGGACGCAGGTGGAGCTCGAGTGGCTGCAAGGATGATCACTTCTAAATGTGGAAGTCTCAGGAGGATCCAGGCAAGAACACAGATTCACAACCCCTGCAAGGGTTGTTGTTTGCAAGACAGAATTACTGAAGTAAGATAGAATGTGCAATTTAACTAGATACATGGGGTGATCTCCTTTCAATAGGATAATAGTGTTGGGGTTCATGGGGTACTGACCACCTCTGGGTCAGATTCATAGCTTCACTCAGCGTACAACAGCTGGACAATGCCAATGCAGGCAGGGGTCAGCAGGTGCAGGGACTGACATCTTATCAGAAATGTCCCCCTCACTGTTGGAGTCAATGAAGTACTTAGGGTTTCATTTATGGGTCAAGGATAGTGGTCAGACAAAATCAGAAACCAGTGAACAATGTTCATCACTCATGCCTTCATTACCAACTTGATCAGAAAGCACAAACATGAAGTTTCTCAGAGCCTGTACTGGTGATATGTGATCTCACTTGATAAATTGAAGTCCTCAATAATGTTTCAACTTTATTTTCTAGGAAACCAATCACAGCACTTGTTTTACTGTTTTATTAGGCTGAATCACCCATAGTAAAGTCCACAACTGGATCCTAGATAATAGTAGGGTCAGCCCACACTTCAAAAGCATCCCAACTTACAACGTTAAGGACTCCCTAATCCTGCAGGGTGAACCCACTTGAATTACTTACTGGGGTTGGTGCTGCGTCAAGGTACTCGCTGCACTACAGCTCCTAACAGCTGGTATTTCACAGGACCAATGTTATGACTGCAGAGATGTTGCGACCCATCCCACTTGGATGCATGTGTCTATGTTCTGTGAGGTCTATACAACTGAGTGCAGTATTGTGTCATTGTGCTGCACAAACCGCATGACAGACAGCAAATGGCACAAAACATCTTCCCTTAGCACATTTTCCAGGCGCAGTGGGAGCAGTTGCCTGTGCCAAAGTGGGATCACATCTCCCTGGCAGACTCTACATTTGTATCACAGTCACTGTCGCTGGCACGCCATTAATCTGCCGTCAGGGCTTATTCCAAACATGTGTAACTCGGGGAATAACAGCTTCATCGTTCCTTCCTTTGCAATTCCAGTACAACCGCCTGCCTATGAAATGGAGCAGCAGTGCTGGAACAATTTCCTCAGGGGGGAGTGGGGGGGGGGGGGGGGCTACAATCAATGTTACATCACTGAAGTCCTAGGGATTGTGAAACATTCAAGGTTCCACAAAGACCAAGTGAAGCACATGAGCCACGCCCATTCAGCAGGAGAAATGGCAACAAAAGTCACATGATTTGCAGTTTTACTGAGGAAACTACAGTAGACCAACAATAATGTGTGGAAATTGGTTTCGGCAAATGTTTAGCATTTGTACATCACTATGTATGGTCTCTTGATAGGTTTTGATCCTATTAAAATCTTTGTGTCCATCACACTTGAGAATTAGAAACAAATGTGCTACTTTGTGCTTCCCTATCTATTGGCATGTTTCATTTACAGGTATTTAAATGATGTTGTGTGCTATGAAAAATGACTTCCTACAGCCTGTCCTTTCACACTCCCTGTATCCCAGCAAGATTAACAGATGTTCTTTTTATGAAATGTTCTAACTTTGCAGTCAGAGAAAGAAAAGTGAATAGACTTTTGAACATTAAAAGAATAAACAGCAATTTGTCAGAAGACAGAGCCTGACTTCTAATCTCTGTCTTTAAATGCTTAGTAAATGTAACAAGATGGTAGCAACATGTAAAGGCATCTTCATTGATATTTCACTTTCTGAACTCCAGTATGCTTATTTTGAGGGTGAATCGACACCTCACCCCCACACCCTTACTTCCAGCGTCTATAAAATACAGAAATAGACATGAAGTTGCCTGGTGACAAGCTGACCTTCATGATGAGGATGTGTGGGTTAGGGATAGGAGGAAAAAGGATCACCCGGTTTGTATCCCAGCAAGATTAACAGATGTTGATTGATTGATTGATTTTTTATTGTTTCGTTACTCAAAACCATTACATTAAAACCGAAGTACAAAATTACAAAAATTAAAACAACAAGTAAGCGAGCTGGCAAGTCTATATGATGGATCCCTGACCGCTGGTGAACGCTCAAAGGGATAGTGTCCATGATAAGGCGGCCCAGCGTGCATCTGCAAAGTCTCTAATCATTTGTGCCCTTAGTGGCCATCAGCTTGGACCATGTCTGTTGGATGAACTTGCCAGATGAGGCCATCTGCTTTACCATGGACAATGTGTATAATTGATCAATCGCCTCCTTTGCGGTACGTGTCCACATTTGTCTTTAGATAGGCCTGAGATAAAGGCTGCGTGCTACGCGCAGGGCCGGACAGCAGAGTAAAAGATGGGCCAGCGACTCACGTTTATAATCGCAGAGCCTGCATTCCGAAGCACCCAATCCTGCCCGTTCAAGGACATATAGTTCTTTAAGGGGCAGGGGTTGTAGTCTATAGGCTAAAATCTTGTGAAGGGCTGAGCGGCCCACGGCCTGCGTGAGATGGTGTTTGGGATTGTGCACTGTGTGCGGCAGGCATAGGGACTCATGAAAATCTCGTTTTGCCAATGACTCCAAATCCAGTTCCCGGGAACGGATGCAAGCTTGTTTTTTAATCGCGTTTTTAATTGCCGTGTAATTGACTAGCTCAGGGTTCCAAAGATCGATGGCGAGGTTGAGGAGTTCCTTTGCCGCGGTGTGGGTGACTGACCAAGGGTTCCCAGGTTCCGTGAAAATATATTTCAGAGCTGCCTTCAGTGTCTTATCTTGTGCCGCTGTTGTGAGATAGTAATATTTGCTCAGGGCAGCCATCTCTTCCATCTTTTGTAGGTTGAGCGAAAATTCTAGGCGGACAAGAGTGTTTCTGGTGCACTTGGGTAGATGGAATAGTCTCTTATAGGCTCTGCAGTTGATTTTTTCCAGTTCCTTATTGAGTTTGCCCAGAAACGCTTGTTGGGCGTAATTAAGGGCCGGCATTAGTTTTGCTTGAGTACTCTTTGAATGGCCGTTGTAGATGGGCTATATAAGGTGGCTTGTAATTTGCAGAGGGCGTAGGTGATGCTTTTCCCTTTGCATTGGATTTTCTTTAAATGAGCGCCAGAAAGCCCCGACTCGTGGTAGCAGACGCCCAAATAAGTATATTGCTGTGTGCTTTCCAAAGACAGGTGGCCAAGCCTCCATTTGGCTAGTTTTTCTTTTGGATAGCGCCCAAAGATTACTATTTTTGACTTGGAAGGGTTGGCTACCAACCTGTTTTTGTCATTATAATTTGCCAGGGCAGTCAGCGCCTTCTGCAAGCCTATCTTAGTGTGGTCAAGGAGTACCAGAACGTCGGCGTATTGCATGAACTGGATTTTGGTCCCCCCGATCCTTGGAGTGGCTAGGGCTGCCCCGGACAGGGCTGTCTCCATGTCCGCTGTGTATAGATTAAACAACAGTGGTGCTAAAACGCACCCTTGTTTTAGACCTCGATCCGTGTCAATCTTCTCTGATGCGGAGTCGCTCGAAAGTTTGATTCTCACCCACGTTTTTTGATACAGCGACTGGATTGGTCTTAACAGGGTCGGATTGATGTTCCATTGAGCCAGCTTTCTCCATAGGATAGCGCGATCTACCCCATCGAACGCTGCAGAGTAGTCAATGAAGCAGGCGCATAAAGGGAGGCTTTTGCGCAATCGTGCTTGGTGGACCAGGTAATAAAGTGCAGTGATGTTATCCACGGTTGAAGACCCGGGTCTAAATCCGGTTTGACAGAGAGGCAAAAGACCTTCTTCGCTTGCCCAGTCTGCCAGATCTGACAAGATGACACTAGAGTAGGCTTTGCCCTCGATGTCCAGGAGGGAAATCATTCGGTAGTTGGACGGGTCTGATTTAGGCCCTTTCTTATGGATTGGGTGTAAGAGCGAGCCTCTACAGGAGTCTGGCACATCCCCCAGAAGCCAGCATTCGGCATATAGGTGGGTCAGGTTTTCGGACCAAAATTCTATGTTCGCTTTAAACAATAGTCCTGGGAGGCCATTAGGGCCAGGTGCGCCGTTTTGCCTGATTTTTTTTAAAGATTTTGGAAACTAGCAATTTCCAGGTGGGGCCTCCTTATGAGTGATGGAATCTGGCTCTTCCCTTACTGTGGGTGCATTGTTTGAGTGGAGGGCGGCTTGGTCTTCGTTGTATAGGGCTTTTACGTGTCCTCAAGGGAATTTTCTCTATGATTTATGCCTCGTCCGAGATTGCTTAAATAGCTCCAGAACTCTTGCGATTTCCCAGGGCTCAGCAGGTCAAAGATTTTCAGCCATTGTGCTTCGCAATGTTCACGTTTTGCGGCCCACACCTTCTTCGAGTGGCTTTTTGCGGCCTCTTGTAGCTGTTTTTTATCTGAAGCTGTGTCTTTTTTCCGGAATGCTTTTCGTTTTGTGTTCAGATGTTTGGCACTTTCTTTAATTGCCCGATTGAATCCGAATGTGGATGGTGGGTGCCAACGGGTTACCCTTGCTGTATCCCCTCGAAGTATCGCCTCTAGAGTCCCGGTGATTCCATCCCATGTTGCTATTGCGCCCTTGTTATGATCACTCGGTGGCCAGCCTGCCCACGAGTTTGTCCATGAGTTTGTCCCCGGACTGGTGACTTTGTGTAGGTGTGACCCCTATGTTGTGGATATTGAGGTCACCAAGAATGATGCAATCCAATGATGGGAATTGTAGTAATAGGGCCTCTAGATGATTTATTAACGTGGGCAGGTTGGCTGTAGATCCATACGGGTTATGGTAAATGTTGATCACTAAGATAGAAAGAATTCAGTTTGTCTAAGGGGGCCCTTTCAAAATGCCCACCTGGAGCATGTTGGGTAGGTTATTTATTTCCTTGAATTCTAGTTCCAGCGAGTGCTTGATATAGACACATGTCCCCCCTGATGGTCTTCCGAATATGTTGGTCTTCATTGCAGGTTTGCCGTATTCTGCATATCCTCTTAGTGAGAGTGGATTAGTCGCCCACGATTCATGTATGCAGATAATGTCTGCCTCTTCCAGGAATGTCACTGCGGCATGATTTTGTAACAGCGTTTTGAGTCCTGCGACATTCCAGGTCATAATTTTCAAGCTCTTGATGATCAGGGTTTGGTTTGTGTGTTTCACTTGCCCATTAATCATACGTTGAGAGGAGTTACCTATTTCTCCAGGGCAGTGCGTGTTAGGAACTGGGGTTTAATGCTGACGGCAGCCAGGACAAGTCTTTACTCGCGCACCCCCTTGTTAGGCACGAGTGTTTGCCTTGACTCAGGTTTGTTGTTATCTTAATTGGAGTTCCGTTGGTTAAGCCTGTGCTCGTGCTGCCTTTGGACCCCTGAAGAATGGACGCCACATGTGGGGCCTGGTCAGGCAGAGCATTCAAACGTGTGTTCCCCCCAGTAGGCTGTTCCTGGTTTTCCAAACTGAAGAGCGGGTAATACGTTTTTAAGATTAAGGGGTATTTTTGTACGGGCTGAGGCTTTATTTTCATGCCCCAGCTTTCCAATAGCGTCTGTTGTCTCTTCAGTGCCTCTATTATGTCTGAGCTGGTGAAAGTTAGCTCTGTGGTTTCGTTTTTCTCCTCAGTGTCCGGCGGAAGGAAGGCAATAGTCTCGATGTCTGTGGTTTTTGTCCCTTCCGGCCCTGGGATGTTTGCGCAGAGTGTTAGGAGATTACCATGGTTGAGAATGTCCCACTTACCCTGTGAGACGTAATCAGGGTATAACAGTATTTTCCGGTCCTGGGGTATTATTTGAGTTAAGTTATTGGCAGGGTCCACGACCTTCCAGTTTTTGGCCTGTATGCCAATGAGTGGTGACTGTCCCGCGCTGGGGGAAAGAGTGTTTGCCTGGTTTATTGGCACTGTTGTCTGCTGAGGTGCCGCCACGGGAGATGGGCTAGGTGGTCTGGTGTTGGATGACTAATTCCCACCCTGCTCAGGTATAAGGCCAAGAGTGCCTTGGATTGCGTGCTGAGAAGTTTCCGACGCTGCGTTAATCGCTAATGATTTGTTGGCGGCTGGTGGCGCTTGGGACACTCTGCTTATTGTGGTCTTTATGTGAGCGGAGGGATGGAAACTTGTTGGACGAGGCTCCCGGTCACTTGAAGGGACTTGATTTACTTCCCAATCACATTGTCCTTGCGGGTCGGGCACTTGGTTTTGTAAATTCAATGCCAGAGCTAGCTGGGGAGCTGCGGGGTAGACCAGCATGCTCGGTTCTATTGCCGGATTAGTTGTATAAAAGAATTCAGCGGATGACTAAATTTTTCCTGTGGTTTTAGTTACGGCTGCCGGGTGGATCGCTTTCTGGGTCTCGGTGTGACCGGACATCTGGTTGTCAGGCAGTGGCCATTGCCGAATTGAACTGGTGGCATGTGGTTTGTTTTTGCTCTTCTTCTTAAGTTTTCTTAATTTTTTCTTGTTTTTCCTGGATAGATTTGGGAGTTCTGAGCTGGCCAGTTTGAAGGTATGATGAGAGTTGTGATTGTTGGCCTGAATCAGGATAGCATTTGTTCCGCTCGTGTTGATCGTCACTGAAGGCGCCGGGCCCGCGGTCTTCTCCCCTTCAGGAATTTCTATGCTACAAGTTTGAGTTTGTTATACCTTGTGTTTTTGAAAATGCCTGAGCAGTGTCCTGTACAAGTGAGTTCTGATTCTTGCTTGCTTCGCTCTTAAGATCCTCGATTAATGTGGTCATGATGATTGGTAGTTTTTCTAGACTGTGCAGAATTGAGCTGCAGTCACATGACTCTGGCTTTAAGTGTGTACTGTCCTGTGCACTACAGATCAGTGAGTTCAGGTGGTCCAATTTAGAGTCTATCCCGGAGATCAGACCTGCGATAATTTGTAAAATGTTGATTTGGGCGTCGAGCTTATCTGCGTGCATTATTGCTGCACCTGTCATTGAAATGAGGGCCTCATTGATCAACGATAGGTGGTTTGTGATCAGTGGGGTCTTCTTCCCCTATGTCCGCGCCTCTGCTCGCCGAAGGAGACTGGGCAATTATGTCACATTCCAGAGCGCTCCATCTTGACAAGTTCGAGGGCTGGGTTTGTAAAGTGCCAGGTGAAGTCAGTGTACTTCCTCAATTATCAACATAGATGCTATTAGGTACGTCTGGCGTGGTCGCTCCGTTTGCAGTTGGGCTCAACTGAGGGTCCTCCAGACGTTGATGGATCGGAACTGGGGGCCTGGGTGGAACCACTTTTGGTGTCACAGGTTTGAAAGATGTTCCACCGTAGAGAGTGAATATGTTTTGCGAAAGAGGCATGCCGAATACCCGGGGAGCTGTGGGGCATGGAGTCTGCCCGTCCTCCGTTGCCTTATTAATAGATGAATTTTTCAAAGTCGGGCGGGGTACAGCTGGTATGGGTGCTTTGGGGCTCAGAAAATCTCTTATATCTCTATTTCCTGCTGGCCCGGTAGATGTGTCTTTTGCGCTAAGGCAGGTCTTGTGGGCTATTGAGTTGGCTGGACTGTGGGTCTTCCCTGGTGGGGCTGCTAGTATTGGGGCTGGAAATTCAGCTGGTGACGTTAGTTTTGCTCCAGTTGCTCCGGCTGCTCCTGTTTGTTCCCCATCTCTGAGCCCTGGCCCTAGATAAGAGCCCCCCATTTCTGGAGGATAGAATAGCTTTGCCTTCTGTCTCCTGGCTGATCTGTGGGGGAGGGGCTTCTCCTGTAATTTTATCAAGTTCGAGTTTCTGGTCCTCATTGTTTTCAAAATTTGATTATCTCACCAGGTCTGTGGGCGCCCCTTGCAGGGGGGGCAACGGGGGGCCTTAGCGTAGCTGGTGGGACTCTCACTGCCCGCCGCACGCTGCTAGGCGAAAGGCGAGTGGCGTCTGGTCAGTTCACGTCAGATTGAGTGGCGAGATGGCTGGTGTTTTGGGCTTTTAGTCTTTAGTCTTTAGTCTTTAGGCTGCGCTCTGTCTTTTGTTTATCGGCGCCTCCGACTTTATGGGCGCAGAATTCTTAGGTCTTGGGTCTTAGGTCTTGGGTCTTAAGGCACCGGTGTTGACCGTGTGGAGGTGATAAGGTAAGTGGTGTGGCTGGGGGTGGGGGCGGCAAGCGAGGGAAGTAAGGCAGAGTTATAGAGTGGCTCACCTTAGCTGCCTGCTCAGCTGCCTGTTCAGCTGCCTGCACCCGTACGCGCCAGGGGGTCTCAGCTCCCTGAAGACTGCGCCTGTGGAGTGCCTCCCCTCCTCTGCTCCTCTGCTGCGCTCTGGCGCTCTGATACTCCTCCGGTGCTCCTCATTCCAGACACCCAGTGCTCCTCTCAGTGCTCTGCTCTGCACGCCCCCCCGAGGAGTGCGCTACCGGCACCGGGTCTGGGGGTGTAAGGCAAAGGCGACTTTCACCTGGACCCGCAGCTGCTGAAGGGTTAATCGGCCATTACCCTTTGCCGACAAGCCGCTTTCCCTCGGCGTTCTCAGCTCGGCTCACACGGCTCACGCTGCTCCACACGCCCCCCTCCCGGAGCAAAGGAGTATGCTACCGAGGCCGAGCTGAGTCGGGTGGGGTTGGGTCGAATCGGGTCCCAACCAAACGCCGAATGCCGAGTGCCTGCACCTGCACCCACGCTCGCACCCGCAGTTTGCCACAGGGTTATGGGCTTTTGCTTCCCGCTGGCAAAGACAGAGACCACCTCAGTTCTTGGATTCTCGGCTCGCGCAGAGCGGTCCGTAGTCCGCAGTCCGCAGTCCGCGCTGCTCAGCTCCTGAGTTGCTGCTCGGCTCTGCCTGTCAGAGAACGGTTGGTCAGTAACATATGTTCCTTTTACGTCAGTAACAGATGTTCCTTTTGCAGTCAGAGAAAGAAAAGTGAATAGACTTTTGAACATTAAAAGAATAAACAGCAATTTGTCAGAAGACAGAGCCTGACATTTGACCTCTGCCTTTGATTGCTTAGAAAATGTAACAAGATGGTAGCATCTTTATTGATATTTCACCTTCTGAACTCCAGTATGCTTATTTTGAGGGTGAATCAACACCTAACCCCCACACCCCTACTTCCAGCGTCTATAAAATACAGAAATAGACATGAGGTTGCCTGGTTACAAGCTGACCTTCATGATGAGGATGTGCGGGTTAGGGCTAGGAGGAAAAAGATTCACCCAGTTTGACAACTGTGAGTCTGAGGACTGTGTCATATTCCTAAAATGAGAATATGTCAGGTGCTGTTTGTTCTCTGGTACTGACACACTAAAACAGAGCAGGTCGCCTTCTTTGCATGGGTACGGTACGCTGTAAATATAGCCTGTGCTGCATTTTCCCATATCGAAGACTGTGTATTTTTACATTGCGCCAACTTGACTCGAAGGTATTCGAGCGCTTTACAGGAGCACCTGGTACAGTACACAAGGACAAGATAATATTTTTCTAGGCACGGGGAGACAAATTAAGCAATTTGTCCATAATCACAAGTGGTTGTGCCAACACAGAGACTCAAACTTAGGTCCCTACCTCAAAATTCAGCCGTTCTGGTCACATCAACTCCCTTGCAGCAAGGTGAGAAAAGAAAGTGATTTGCAAATGATTGCTTCTTCGTCCTGAGAAGCTAGTGGTAGGAGAAGATGTGAAGTAACAACCAGAGCTGCTGAGTTTGCTCATACTGGGATTTGTTACACCCCATGGCACTGGCCTTGAAACCGATCCCAGAATGCTTGTTTCTGTTCCAGGGAGTAACTGGCTTGGCAGTTTCGGCTCGACTGTTCCCACGAGGAGTAGGGTTAAGACTGATTTGCAGGGGAGGAGCTACGCGGGCAACCAAGATGGTCAAAGCAGAGGGCTCCGGAGACCCACGCCGCCCTCTCGCTAATATCCTTGGAATATCCTGGTTTTTATTATGGGCTATTGAAGATCCGCTCTTGCTGACCCTAATATCCTTTCAAAATTTGAATTTGGACGTCGGGAGCTGTTTCTACGTCGCCTTCAACTTTCCGGGTCCACCCCGTCCGAGACCGGGGACTTTGCTGCCTCACTAGGCCGGGGAGTAATTCAACAACAACGGCCGGAGGGACGTTTACCCAGGTGGCCTCGCTGTCACTTTCAGTTTCGGTTTCTCCGCGGACCCTTGAAGGTTAACTCTGCGAGCAGATTGTCTCCCAAGGCAGTGCTACTCCGACCCGCTGCGCGTCCTGCCACCTCTCTCCATCCTTGGCCTCCTTCTCTATTGGCTTACTACGGTTTTGGCCTCAAAAGTTAGATACCGTATCCCACCAACATCGGCCATTTTCACCAGGTCCAGAGGGCCCCTTCGGGGCACAGATCCCAATATGGCCTCCAAACCGGAGATCGAGAAACGCAAGACGAAGACGCCGGTCCGTGGGGGACCCATACAGACTAACGTTATGGATCGCTACACGCAACCTAAAGGTTCCCCTGGCGGTGTCGGCCGCACTCTGGTGGACCCCAAGTCGGACTCTACTGTGCCATCGGAGGTCTCTCTCCAGGACCTTATGAGCGCCATTACTGGGATGGAAGCTGCTATGGGACAACAATATGAGGCCCTCGCCTCCAAGATCGATACGGTGGCGGTTGACGTTACACTTATTAGAGCTGACCTGGCCAAGATTAACGAAAGGGTCAAGGCTCTTGATTTGAAGACAACTAGTCTTATCACGGATATGGCGGACGCGCAGTCAGAGATCGGCAATCTGAGAGCGTCGCACGACTTGATGGCCCGACGACTCGACGAGCATGAAAATAAGGCCCGGCGGAACAACATACGCTTGGTGGGTGTGCCGGAAAACCCTGAGAGTGCCACTGTCGATCTTCTTGTAGAGGACTTGATCCTCAACCATCTTGCCCCCGCTGGACTCAGTAAATTCTTCTCTGTTGAGCGTGCGTATCGCTTCCCGGGTGGGAAGATCAAACCGGGGGCCCCCGAGGCCTATTATTGCGAGGCTTTTCCACTTTCGAGACAGAGATGCTATCCTTCAAGCCTCCCAGGGTCGTGGCCCCTTGAAGATTGATAACAGTACTGTCAATATCTACCCAGACTTTACTCCTCAGGTCCAGCGACAAAGGATGGGGTTCCAGGCAGTAAAGAGGCGACTGCGAGACCTGGGCCTTAAGTATGCGATGTTGTTTCCAGCTCGACTGCGCATCGAATATGAGAAACGGACTTTCTTCTTTGATCGAGCAGACTGTGCCAGTGACTGGCTTGACTCATTGCCTAAAAGAGATGATCTAAACAGACGCCCTGGTGGAGAAGAGGGGGGTGCATAGGGACAGGAGTGACATTGTGGTTCTCGACGACCGTTTTCCTTTATTTGCCGATCAGCTGAGTTGTGCTATTTGTCTCACTATTGTTGGGGTTGAGCCCGAGGGGGGTTGGGATGTAAGGGAACTCTTCTTCCTCCTCCTGTGTTCTTTTTGTAGAGTAGTTATGAAGGGGCGACAGGCACACTGCAAGTTGGGGTGGCTCTTTAGTCGTACGCAGGGGTGCAGAGTGGGGGGTTCCGTAACAGGGGGTTGTTGGGGGTGGAGGGGGGGATTGTTCATGTTTTTGTGTTTGTTTTTTTCACATGGCGTTGTATGCTTTGCTCTCATCCTAATGTTGCCGGGTCTTGGGGGGGGAGGGTAATGGATCTTTCTCGGGATGGGGGGTGGTGAGTTGAGGTTGCTGTCCTGGAACGTCAATGGATTGTGGGACAAGGTAAAACGTGGAGTTGTGTCCCAGTTCCTTCGACGCCAGTCCCCTGATATTGCTTTGTTGCAGGAAACTCATCTGATAGGTAATGCTTGCCAAGCTTTGAATAGGCGGAGGTACAGGTTGGTTGCTCACGCAGGATTCACCTCCTGTTCTAGAGGGGTGGGCATTCTGATCAGGTCCTCTCTGCCCCTTGAAATAGATGACATAGTGCTTGATGATAGGGGTCGATATATTGCGATTTCTGGGAGATGGGAGGGCAAGATGCTTTCCATCATTAATCTATATGTCCCCCCGGGTCTGCAAGCCACTACTTATGCCGACCTTGGGCGGCTCTCACTGGGGCTTCCTGATGGTCTCCTCGTCCTTGGGGGGGATTTTAATTCTGTTGTCTTGTGCGACTCTGATCGCTACCCACCTAGACACTTGCCAAACTCCCAGAGGCGGCTTGCTGAGCTCCTGGATACTTTTGGGTTGGTGGATAGATGGAGAATGCTGCATCCCACACAACTACAATACACATTCCATTCTGGGGCCCACGGGAGTCTCTTTAGAATCGATTATTTCCTATTACCGTCTGTCCAATCCCTAGAGGTATCTCTGATCACTCTCCCTTGTGGCTAAGTGTTGCTATGGGGGTAGGTAGTGAGGGGAGAGTGGCTCCTATTAATCCTTGGCATTTGTGGAACCCTAAAACCCGTTCAGAGTTGATCAAGGCCATTGATTGTTATTTCAATGAGAATGTGGGGTCTGTTTCTTCTTCTGTCTCACTATGGGAAGCTTTTAAGACGGTTGTTTGGGGCTGTTCATTATCTTTGATTACTGCTGCCAAGAAGGCTAGGTATGAAGAACTGGCACGCCTCGAAGAGGAGATTACAGATCTTGAGAGTGGCCTGGGTGGGAATGATACCCCTGCTACTTTACACTCTCTGGCATTGAAACAAGCCGACTATAGAGCCCTGGTGACTGATGCCGCTAAAGTCATGTGTAGAGAGCAGCAGGGCAGACTCTAAGATGTGGGTGATAAAGCGGGTAAACTTATTGCGTGGTTGGATAAGAAAGAGAGAGCGAATCCAGTAGTACCGGTGATTGAAAAGACTGATGGGGATTGTGTGTCTGACCCGATTGGGATTGTTGATTGTTTTGCGGACCATTTCCAGTCGGTTTATGCTTCGGTGAGCGATAGAGATGAATGTGACTCCCGCTTGTTGTTGCGCGACATCACGCTGCCCTGCCTCTCCGATGAGGAGAGGGCCTTGATGGATGCGCCCCTTACTATTGATGAGGTCGCTGGTGCCATTCGTGCCCTTCGACATGGTAAGGCCATGGGGCCCAATGGATTGCCTATTGAGCTGTACAAGCTACGTCCCAACAAAATTGCGCCCTATCTGAGGAACATGTTTCTCGAGGCACTCGATACTGGTCTTCTTCCAAGTGATCAGCGCCTGGCCACCATCGTTGTGATTCACAAGGAGGGTAAGCCGCGTGATCGTTGTGCCTCATACAGGCCCATTTCCTTGCTCAATGCTGAACCCAAGATTCTTGCTAAAGTACTCGCTAATCGTCTGATTAAGGTGGTCGGCGACTTGATCCATCCGGATCAATCCGGTTTCATCCCGCACCGGAATACCGCCCTCAACCTCAGGAGACTCCACGGAGTTCTCGCGAGAGCTGGAACTCTGACTGAGCCGGCCATTTTGGCTTCCCTTGATGCCACCATGGCTTTCGATACGATAGAATGGCCGTATCTTTGGTCAGCTCTCGCTAAGTTTGGGTTTGGCTCAAAATTCATTGCCTGGGTTCAGCTCCTTTACGAACAACCGCTAGCCCAGGTGGTAGTGAATGGTAGGGCCTCTGGTACTTTCACACTGGGACGCGGCACCCGTCAGGGTTGTCCGCTGTCCCCGTTGCTATTTGCCCTCGCTCTGGAGCCGCTGGCCGCATGGCTTTGCTGGGAACCCTCGATAAGAGGTAACCGGTGGACCCCTAATTTTGAAGACCGCATCTCACTGTACGCTGACGATATTCTTCTTTATCTCACCTCCCCCCCGGAAGTCTCTGAATGCCCTTTTTGATGTTCTTTCCTCCTTCGGGAAGAATTCGGGACTCGTCATCAATTGGACCAAGTCATGCATCTACGTCTTGGCTGGGGATCTCCCCCCGTTGCCCCGTAGATTTCCGATTCAGGTGGCTGAGTCCGGCTTTTGGTATTTGGGGATTTATGTCTCGCTGAATTCCGCCGTGCGTTATGAGTGTAACCTTCAGGCCCCTCTCCAGAGGCTTAAACGTGATGTGCTGCGGTGGTGACGACTACCCCTTTCCCCATTGGGGCGAGCGGCGGTTTTTAAGATGATGTCGCTCCCCAGGTTCCTATATGCGCTCCAGAACTTCTTTGATCCTATACCTTTGGGGTATTTCCGAGAAGTCGAGGGACTTCAGAGGCAATTGATCTGGGACGGACGTGCTCGTATCTCCTTGCCCAAGCTTGCTTTGCCGTGGTACGATGGTGGCATCGCCCTCCCTGACATCAGACGCTGTTATTGGCTTCACAGCTCAGCGCTGTAAACCATGCGACCTACGCCCCTGGCCATACTCCTGCCTTCGCAATGGACAAACATCTTTTGCCTGGTGGGAATTTCAATAGGGCGCTGTATTCCAAGAAGCCACTAGGCGTCCTGACTGGCACTGCAAAAATTGCGGTGAGAGTGTGGTGTGACGCGAACGCGGCTATGTGTTGGAGCGATAGGTTGACTCGTTTTACCCTGCTGTATGACTCCGATCGTCTGGGTAATCTGTGGAGAACGAAAGGATTTGAGAAATGGGACATGATTGGTATAAGTAGGGTGGCGGATCTCTGGTCCAAAGGTGGCGTGAAGACTTTTGAAGCGCTCAAACTTGAATATGAGCTCGATGATAAGGAATACTTCAGGTACATTCAGGTGCGACACGCCTTGACCTCTGTTTTCCCCCCGGGGACGGAGATTTCTGAATCCTCACCTCTAGAGGACCGTATCCTTGATGGTCACGTCCTGGACAGTACCATATCGTTGCTTTACAAAAAGCTCATTAACAACAGAGCTGACTTGCTTGAGCGTCTTAGAGCCTCGTGGACCGCAGACGGACTGGAACTAGACGATGAGGATTGGCAAACGGCCATCTCTTCTCCTAAAGAGGTGGCTATACCCGGCTGCCTCCATTTTGTCCAGCTGAAGATCCTCCATCGTGTATATGTAACTGGTCCCCGTCTGTTGCGAATGGGGTACTCTCTGGATGGGCTAAGTAGGAGTGGCTGTGGAATGAGTGGAACCTTTTTGCATATTGTTTGGGAGTGTCCTGATGTGGCTGCTTTCTGGTCTAGAGTGCATGCTATAATGGGCAGAGTCACCGGGGTCTCTCTCTTGCCTAAGGCCAGACGATGCCTCCTTAATATCTGGGAACCCACAGACTACACCACGTCACAGACTTTTTGGGCCACTCTTGGTTACATCGTGGCCAAGAGGGATATAGCGCAGCTCTGGGGTTCCCATAGACCACCTACAATAGCGGCCTGGAAAGAGAACATGGACTGGTGTATGTTCATAGAAAAGACAATCTATGTAGCCCCGGGATGACCCTAGAAATGGGGCAGGATTTGGTCCCAATTGAACGCCTACTGTGGAAATGTTTGCACTCCCCCACAAGACTATACCATTGATGCCCCATCGTCCCCCTAGGTGGCGTTTCGGGCTTACGTCCTTTACATATGTACACTGATCGATCTCCTCGCTGCCCTTCACCCCGAGACATATACTCTACTATAGTATGCCAATTGAAGCCTACCTCCCCCTCCCTTCGATTCCCTGTACATGATTGTCGCCATGTGATTGTGTTATACGTTGTATTTATTAGTTCATCTAAACTGCAAAACCAAACCTACTATAATTGTCTTTTCGCATCCTTGTAATGTACAGTACTATGTTGCCAGTTGCTTACTCCTTTACGGATAATCTGGGGGCTTTGATTGAGAGTTGATTAATGCATTCAGTGTCATAGCGGCCGTCCCATCGGGTTGTAGGCGGACAGCTGTGTATTGTGCATAAAAATAATAAAGGTTTAAAAAAAAAAAGACTGATTTGCATATGGCTGGGTCCAAACTTGGATGGCATGGTGAGCAAAAGAATAATGGATTCAACCCCGATCTTTGTGACTGGGGTGAATGTTTGTATTGTTCAGCATGTGTGTGTGTGTATGTGTCTTGTAAAGCGCACTGCTGCCCTGAGGCGTTGTGGTGCTGTAGACCGCTGGGGAACCCGTCCTGGCTATTCCTGTGAGATGGTCCCTACTGGGTATCTTCAAGGTGAAACCAGGCATCCCCGGCGAATGTGGGGGGCCGTTGTAGAGATGAGGCAAGCTAATGCCCAGAGTTGCCGAGTGAGATCCCTGGTTAGAGTAGGCACCGAGGCGAGAATTATCGAGTCCGCTGACCCTGGTCCACGACCCTGCGTCGGGAATTGAACCCTGGTCTCGGGCCATTCTCTGCTTCCGGGTATGCCGCCTCTAACCAGTGAGCCACACCACTCCACTCCACTCCAGCATTGCATCCATCATTTGTTTCTTTTGTTTTTGTTACCCCTAATTGGGAAGGGTATGCCTAGACATGGGTCCTGTGCTCACTGTGCCACTGGATCTAAGCTAGCCTGGCTGATGAGGGTTGTAGCCCCAAAACCAGTCCTAGGATGCTTGTTTCCAGTCCAGGCAGGACCTTCCTAGGCAGTTCGGGCTGGATTGTTCCCATGAGGAGCAGGGTCAAGACTGATTTGCATATGGCTCGGTCCTCACTGAGGTGGCATAGGGAGGGAAAGAATGATGAATTAAACCCAGATCTTTGTGACTGGGGTCAAATGGTTGAATTGTTCAGCATTCCGTCCATCATTTGTTCCTTTTGCGTAACCCAGTCCACACCCCCAGATAGAAATCAATCAGGTCTTTTTTCACTAGTATATACGCCTCTATGATAAGGTTGATCCGCACACAGCAGACATGGGGGCCTGCTTTCTCTGGAATGCCACCCTCCCAACCTTGCCACCTTCTTGTGATGCTGCACCTCCTGGTGAAGCGATCACCAAGGTTGAAGTCTGGTTGCTAATTAAAAGAGTTACTTTTGAAATACCTACCTCATATGGACCGTTTAGCCCAAGGGTTGATGGCTATGTTAAATGAGGATTATGTGAGCCAAGAACTCCCTTTCCCCTCACTCCAACCTCAGGAAGCACAAATGGCCTTCCTACATACCCAGGATAGGCCCAGGGAGGTAGTCGCATTGTATTGGCCTCCATCAAGAGAAACATCATTTACCACGCAGTCTTAAGAATTACCTGTACTTGCTCAGCCCAGTTATCAACTGACTCCTAGAGTGCAGTTCCTAGAATTCCATGACATCATATCAATGATAACATTCCACAGGATAACTAGACTGGCATAGGAGAGATGCCAGACATGACACCTGCCTTTACAATGTAGTCACTTTCCCAACTGCAACATTACCACACAGTCTTAACAACGACCTGTCTTTACAACAATGGCACAACCCTGGCTGCACTGTTACCATGTGTTCCTTTCCCACGCAAGTCATTACAACAACTTGCTTTAGGCATCGCTGTGTTTGACTGGTGATGGCTATTAAGTTCAACACCTTCCCTACTGATACACCCACTGCAGTTGAAAAAGTAATTTATACTATTCCAAAGTCCAGCGCTCCCCTAAGGTAAGTCATAGTAACGACTTGCGTGGAAAAGGAACATATGGTAAAAACACAGTCGGGGTAGTGACTGAGTTGTAAAGGCATGTGTGGTTCAGTCATATATCCCTCTATCAATGCTGAATGTGATTATAAAATATAGGTTCTAGGTTGCTCTCGTATATGCCTCAGTTCATCCATTAAAAACCAATCTGGATTAATTCCTTGTAGAAACAAGGTGAATATACAGAGGGCTATGTATGTAATGCACTGCTCTGCGAATGCTCATTCCAAAGCCTCAATCCTCTCAATTGACATCAAACAATCATTCGATTTGCTTTAATTGCCCTATCGATACTCTGTGATGGAGCAGTGCCCCTGAAGGAGGGATTCCTTAAATGGACACAATTGCTTTCATAGTAACTCTATCTAGGATTAAATCCCCTGACCCTTTCTTTACACTCCCAGCTGTTTGTGAACATGCTACAGGCGACTCCATTTGAGGCTTTATCCACCATTCAATTAAGGTTTTTGGCCTTAAAGGTGTTTTTATCTTGTAGCAATTACCTCAGGTAGAAAGCTGGGCTACATCGGGGCTCGTTTATGCCATTACCCCTTTATTAATTTCTTTTATGACAAGGTAGTCTTATTTTTAAAACGGACCCTGCGTTCATTCCTAAGATTTCTACTTTAACATTTTCCCAAGATATTGTGTTGCTCACCCTTTTTTCCCACTCCTTCTTCCAATCAGGAAATTTGGTTGCACTCCTTAGTCCTCCATAGGTCCTTGTGCATATATCTAGAGAGAACTGTCCCTTTTAGGAAAGTTGATGTTCTTTTTGTGACTTAGGCCATGCCAACAAAGACCTTCATACCACAACTATGTTGTTATGTTGTTGGGTTCGTACCTTAATTTCTTTGGCTTACCAGAAAGCAAGGGTTTCTCTGCCTCAGGAGTTCCAGGGTTATTCCACTAAAGACATTGGGGCCGATTCACAGAACTAACTTAATACAAAATCCTAAACTTACTACTTTTGGTATTCACAGAAGTTAGGATGTTGTCTTAAGTTTGTCTTAAGTTTGTCTTAAGACAGACTTAAGACAAAATCCTAACTTAAGTCTGTCTTAAGTTTGTCTTAAGACAAACTTAAGACAAAATCCTAACTTCTGTGAATACCAAAATTAGTAAGTTTAGGATGTTGTCTTAAGTTACTTCTGTGAATCGGGCCCACAGTGCTGCTGCTGCATGGGATCTCCCCTCACTGTCAATTCGCACTATTGATTAAGAATAGGGCCCATTTGTCCCTTTTTCTTTGGAACAGCGGTTCTATCAGCAGTACATTAAAACATGTGTTAATAATGTTTACTTGTTGCTACACTTCTCTGTGGTGTTTTAGTCTTATTGGAATTTTTTGGGTTACAAAGAGGACTTTGGTATATGATCTACGTATGAGGACTGATATGAGGAAGATTCAGGAGGTAGATAATGACTTAGGCCCACATATACATAGGTTTCATTTTGTAATTTCCTAATAGCATCTTTTGCAATTCACTGTTTGGAAATCACAAACACCTATTTACTAATGTGTCTTTGACACATTTAATGATTCCTAATGGGGTCACAAATGACCTATCGCATTAATATTTATGAGGTAGGTCGCAATTTACGGCCCACTGGGAATCGGTAAAAACACAGGGATGGTTGCCTGCTGAGGACAGCAGACCACCAAGTAAATTGCAGTGGCATTCAGTGGAGAAACAGAGTGGAGTGCTGCAAAGTGCAGTGGCATAGAGTGGAGTGTTGCAGTGTTCAGTGGCTTAGAGTGGAGTGCTGCAGAATGGTGCAGTTGTGTACAGTGGAGTGATGCAGAGTAGAGTGGTGTAGAGTACAGAGATGTAGAGTAGAGTGTTATAGAGTGCAGTGGTGTAGAGTGGCGTAGAGTGTAGTGGCATAGAGACATGTTGAGTGCAGTGGCATTAAGTAGAGTGGTGCACATTAGAGTCAGTGGCATAGAGTGCAGTAGCATAGAATAGAGTGCTGCAGGGTAGAGTGCAGTGGTGTGTTGTGGCATAGAGTAAAGTGGACTTGTGTAGAAGGCATTAGCATAGAGTGTTGTAGAGTACAGTGGCATAGAGTGTAGTGGCGTATAGTGCAGCAGCATAGAATTCAGCGGCACACAATGAAGCAGCGTAGAATGCACTGGTGTAGATTAGAGATGTACATAGTAGAGTAGAGTGGTGCAGAGTGGAGTGGTACAGAGTAAAGTGGCATAGAGTGCAGTGGTATAGAGTACAGTGCTATAGAGTGCATGGTATAGAGTAGAGTGATGTAGAGTGGCATAGAGTGCAGTGCCATAGAGTGGTGTGACACAGAGTGCAATTGTGTAGACAGCAGTGATGTAGAGTAGAGCGGTGTAGAATGCATTGGCAGAGAGTGCTGTGGCAGAGAGTGCTCTTTTATAGAGTATAGTGTCATAGAGTGCAGTAGTGTAGAGTGGCAATAAATGTGGTGGTGCAAAATGCAGTAGATTAAAATGCAGTGATGTAGAGTACAGTGGCGTAGAGTGCAGTGGCATAGAATACAGTGGTGCAGAGCAGAGTTAAGTGGCATCAAATGCAGTTGTGTAGAGTGCATTGGCTAGAGTGCACTGGTTCAAAGTTGAGTGGCGTAGAATGCACTGATATAAAGTGGATTGGCATAGAGTGAAGTAGAGTGGTGTAGAGTGCAGTGGCGTTGAGTAGATTGTTCAGAATAGAGTGAAGTGGCATACACTGTAATGGCGTAGAGTAAATAAAGTGCATTGGCATAGAGTAGTGTGTTACAGAGTAGATTTGAGAGGCGTAGAGTGAAGTGGTGTTGAGTGCAGGGGCGCAGAGTGGAGTGGTTCAGAGTGGAGTAGAGTGCATTGACACAGAGTGCAGTGATGAGGAGAGGTGTAAAGTGGTGTGGTGCAGAGTGAAGTGCAGAGGTATGTAGTGGTGCAGAGAAAAGTGGAGTGGAGTAGAGTGGTGTAAGCATGGTGTGGTAGCACACTACCAGTACGGACAACACATTTTCCATGTTTTGATCATAATAAAATATTGTTTCCAACAGAGTCCAGAATTACTAAAAAATGTGCTTCATTTGTGTTCCTAATTCTGATATAATCTGAAATGCTTGCGCAGTTCATTAAAATGTTGTTGTGTGCTAAACAAAAAAAAGCTTACCGACCCCCAGGATCCCGCAAGACTGTCACATAATTCCCCTCACTTTGAAGTCAGTGAAAGTAAAGTACAAACCAAGCTACCTCGGAGGACAGAGCCTGACATTTGACCTTGGTCTTTGAATGCACAGCAAATGTGAGAAGATAATAACAAGATTTAGAGTCCTGTTTGCAGAAAGGAGCTCTTGTGGAAGAATACAAGGAGAGTTGATGTGAAAAGGTTTTGCTCCCTGAAGGGACAAACTCACTTAGACAGCCTAAAACCAATACAATCAGAAAATTGAAAGCCAGAAAATATGAGTTACAAACCACAAAGTCAATGGTAAGCAACAGGTGGAATCCATTCCCAGGGAAGCTTTTTGATTGTCCCCAAGATGTCTTTCGCATACCAGACAGCTGTGCTGTCTAGTAGGTTTTGACCTTAAGAAAAACTCAAAAAACCCCAAGCAGTGCCAAAGCTGAGACAAGTGCAACAATATTCAACACCAAGAGAGAACTTTTTAAAAGGTTTAAAAACAGAGGTATATACATTTAAAAAATCAGGTACAAGCACAGACAATTCTTTCAGCTCTTTTGACATTTTCGGATCACTGACAGAATATCGATCACAACAATATCGTCGTGATACAGAATTATTGTGTCAAAAATATTGATTACAAAAGTATTTTTTCTCTATACTTATTATCGTAAGTACAATAATGGTGAAAAATATATATCATTTCACACTAATATCGTTAAAAATATTTAAAAATATCGATTTTCATTTTATATATAGTATAAAGTGGTAATTCTTAAATATTGCAACATATAACATGAATATAAATTCAATAATTTTAAATAATATATAGAAATATATATACTCATATAAAAACACACACACATATACATATGTGTGTGGCGGTCACCAGTAGGTATTTACAGTTAGGACCTAGTTTCCATATTAAAGCGTTTTTGCCTTGCTTATAACTTTGGCACCGTTTGACGAATCCTCACTGAATTTTCAAAGAAAATGTGCCTCACTTTGTCTAGTTGTGGATGAAAAGTTTTGAGGTGATCCATCAAGCGAAGCCTGACAAAAAGGAGGATGCAAAAAAAGTGTGTGTTCCTATGTAAAAAAAAAATCTTTTTAATAATCCTTCTGAACTTATTTTGGACATTACTACAGCCTGAACTGCTAAATGGAATTGCACCAAATTTGGTAGAAAGGTAGATCTTGGTCCAGAAGCATGCTTTTTGTGATTTGGTGTACATTTCTGGGATAGTTTTTGAGATGTTAATGGAAAAGAAACATTTAAGGTGCATATCCATTGCAATGCTTTGCGAATCCATGCGCTAACAGCAATGACATGATTGACTGGCCGCAACCTGAGTAGAAATTTGCGTCACCATTTAAGATATCAGTGACAGTCCCCAGTTGCAAAAATTGAGATGTATTGTAGTATAGTGGTCAGGGTATGAGTACCCTGACAAAATGGGTACAATAAAGGGGTCTGAGTGGACCGCCTGATTGGTCAGAAAATAACCCAGAATTATTTGTTTTCAACACGCTAGTACGTGCGAATCTGCCCT
Source organism: Lissotriton vulgaris (assembly GCF_964263255.1). Classification (NCBI taxonomy): domain Eukaryota; kingdom Metazoa; phylum Chordata; class Amphibia; order Caudata; family Salamandridae; genus Lissotriton; species Lissotriton vulgaris. The sequence continues at coordinate 566,611 of NW_028252325.1, read as the reverse complement.
GATGCTCAGCAGAGCCCCCCAATGCACCACTATTGCAAGCTTTCTAATTCTGCTGAATTTTCTTTTTAAAATACACTCACACACACTCTCTTAGACCTGGCACCATTGGCGTGGGTCTCCCTTCATTTTTGCTGTTGCCTCATGTATATTTGCTGGTGTTAGATGCTTTGGGCACTCTACCACTGCTATCCAGTGCCACAGTGCAAGTGCTCCCTATTGTAAATTGATGTATTAAACAGTGGTTCCATTTTTGGCTATTTGGTTTACTTGTCAGACCCAAGTCTAGTGCACTAAGTGTGCCCAGGGCGTGTAAATCCAAATGCTGCTGGTGGGCCTGCAGCACTGGTTGTGCCACCCACAGAGGCAGCCTTGTAAAATGTGTATAAGGTGTGCCATTGCGGAACCTGTGTGCAGTCTGGTACTGTCATGCTGACTGGGCAAGTGCGCCCACTTGCCAGTCCCTAAACCTTTCATTTTCTTCATATTAGTCACTGCTATGGTAGGCCCAAGGGCAGGGTGCATTGTAAGTATAAGGTAGGACAAGCCCTGATGTGTGTGGCTTGTCCTAACAGTGAATTACATCCATTTTCGTTTTTCGTTTTTCACTATTGCAAGGCCACCTGTTTTGTAGAATGATTACATTTTATAATCCTATCAGACTCAGAGAACATGGTAGAAATTCGAGTTTAGTATGCCTGGACTCAGAATAATAAAATACATCTTTTAGTGAAGTTTATTTGAATTTTCTGTGTTTGCAAATACCACTTTTAGAAAGTAGGTATTTACTTGTCTAACCATTCAAACCTGCCTCTGCTAGGTTGTGTATTCCGTTGTCTGGTTTTGTGAGTGACAGGGCTGAGGGATTCCAAGAGACAGCCTGAGTCGCCCAGTGGTGAATAGAGAGATCTGCACCTAGATGGGAGGGAGGAGTTGCACCTGAACCTTGAATAGGGCTGTGCCTGCCTCCCACAATGCTGGCTCCACCTCCTGGGGAGCGGCTGATGTCTCTGCCCTGCACACTTAAAGAAGAGAAGGAGTCCTGCCAACAAAGTGCTCCAGGACTGTACTTGCCTTCCACAATGCTGGCTCTACCTCCTGTGGGGCGTCTGATGTGCATGCCCTTCACTGTGTAAGGAAAGGAGAAGTCTGGTAAACAAAGTGCTCAGTAGCTGGTTTGGACTAGGTACTTACCTCAGAGAACAAAGGAGTTTGGGGTATAAATATTGGAACCCTGATCCCATGAAATTAGATAACTTTTGGACTACAAGAAGAAACCTTTACTGAGGAGAGGAACCTGAAGAAACTTAGGAGAGACTATTCCCAAGCTGAAGTGCTGCTAGGGGGATTGGCCTGCAGGGGTTGCCTTATAGCCAAAGGAAGGAGAAAGGAACTTTGTGTACTTTGCTTTCAACTTGTGAAGGCTCTCCAAGGGCTTGGAAAAGAGCTTGCCTCCTGCTGAAGTCTCAGGGACAACTGATTTCACCCCCAGCTCCCCAGAGTTCTTTTGGAAGTGCCTGCTGCTGTTTTGGGCCTTCTGAGAAACTGCGTGTCGAAAGGAGCTGGAATCGCGACTCAACGAGAAGAATCGCGTCGCCGTCGCTGTGCCTACCGTCGCAACTCCGAAGGAGGGTGTTGCCGGTAGAACTGTCGCACTGCACCGCATTGGAGTAAAGCATGCCGCAACGAAGAGGAAGCGTGTCGCCGTCGCTGCTGCTACCGTCGCAACTGCGATGGAGGGTGTCGCCGCTGTAGTTGTCGCACTGCACTGCATCAGGAGAAGAATCTTACAACGAGGTCGGAGCGTGTCGCTGTCACTGTGCCTGCTGTCGCAACTCCGAAGGAGGGTGTCGCCGCTGGAACTGTCGCACTGCACCACATCAAAGAAGAGCACCTCACATCTCCGAGAAGCACACCGCCGTCAAAGCTGCTGCCATCGCACCTTGGATGTCGCCGCTGTAGTTGTCACATTGTGCAGAAGCTTCACACATCAGGGGAGAAGAGAGTCGCCGCTGGAGCTGTTGCCGTCACATCACAAGGGTGTCACTGCTGCAGTCCACCCATCGAACCGAGAACTTCTCGCATACCCGAGAAGCATGCCGCATCTGGAAGATCTTCACGTCTTTATTTCTTTGCACCTGAACTTTGCCGCATTTCTATCGCTGCGCCATTGCTTGTCGTGGAAGCGCAATACAACCTAAGGTACATTGATGCAAAGTGCTGCATCAAAGAACTGAACTGAACTACGCTTAAATCCAACATCTTAAAGTAATAGTATTGTGTATTTTTGTTGTTTATGGTCTTGTGGCAACTCTATATAAAGTATACTTATTTTTTATATAAAACCTGTGTGGTGTCCATTTGTAGTGTTGTCACTGGGTTACTGTATGTGGTCACAAATGCTTAACTTACAACGCCTCTGAGATAAAGTCTTGCTGCTCGTGCCAAGCTACCAAGGGGGTGAGCAGGGATTATATTAGGAGTGTAATCCCCTTATTCAGACTAGAGGCGAGGGTCCCTATTTGTCACACGTACCTACCTGTGCCAACTAGAGACCGGAGAAATAGTAGGTAAGAAACTACTAGTAGTGTGCACTGTTCACAATGGAAAAAAAATATTTTCCTAACTGTTATGTACTCTTAAATCAGCAATGTAAAGTGATTTTGATACGTACGTGGAACACAGTTTGTTTATTTTCTATAATCAATTGTATTAAACCAACATAACATTTTTCACAAGATTCCTAATCAATTGTTATTTAGTATCGTAAACATACATGTGATCATAATGTGTTCATGTACCAGTGACTAAATCACAATACTAATACATGTGTGTACTCAACAAAATACATGAAAGAATTACATATATAACAATTCATAATTAGATCTCAATTTTTTTCAAAAATCATTAGTGGTCTTCAGCATTGCCCAATGCATTTCGAGACCTGAAGGTACCCTTCATCAGGGGAAGACTCTTAGAGGTGACACCCTAGAGTTTTGAGGAGATGTAGATCTTCAATCTGTGTAGTATCCAAGTCGTGTGGTGATAATAGTAGATACGAATCAGGACTGCGAAATGCTTCTTGGTGCGAGTATTAAATGTATCAGCGCACACTGAACTATTGCATGTGGCTATACTGTTCACAATGAGAGTAAACCCATGTTCGTGATGATTCAGGACGACGATATGAGGCAAAACAGCTGTTCTATTCGCACGACCAATGTGTATATACCCAGGGGTCTTATGTTAAGTCGCAACAAGCTTTTCGTGCACAATACATATAACAGGACCTCTGTGTTTCCAAGTTCTTGTATCAAGAAAAGGAAACTTTTGTGCACGCCGTCTTCAAAGCACGCTGTACTGCGGTGCTGACCAACTTGTGGTGAACAGTTTCTTTACCGGAATCAACTAACGATGATATCTCGTCTCCCAAACTTGCCGTCTGCACTGAACTGATCGTCCCAACTAGAGACCCCCACATTTAACACTCTCAAATACTCATACCTCATACACACACTCACAGACCCACTCAGATACTCACACACCCAGTTACATACCCACTCAGATGCTGTCATATCCACTCACATACCTACTCACACTCATATATACCCACTCAGAGACACAGTCAGACACTCTCATACCCACTCACCAACCCACTTAGACACTCACACACACATGCACAGACCCACTCAGGGAATGTCCCACCGATTCACAAACATATACACCCTCTCACAGACCTTCTCAGACACTCTCACACCCACTGGAAGACTCATGTAGACCCTCTCATGCTCTATTATAGATGCGCTCAGACTCTTATGCACCCGCTCATAGACCCAGACACTCACATACCCACTCACAAACCCATTGGAAGACCCAATCAAACACTCATGCAGCCACTCAAAGACCCACTCGGACACTCACACCCAGACACATACTCAGAGACCAACTCAGACACTAAACCCAATGAGACACTCACACACAGACTCACAGACCCACTCTAACAATCATGCACTCACTCACAGATGCACAGAGATACTCACATACCCACCCACCCGCTCACAAAGTAACTCACACGCTAATACACCTACTCACAGACCCACTCAGACACTCTTACAGTGACTTACAGACTTACTCAGACAGTCGCTCAGCCACTCACAAAACCACTCAAACACTTATGCTTACCTTCACAGACACTCTCACACCCACACAAACATTAATTCACTTATTCACATACTCACTCAGACACTGATGCAAGCACTCAAAGACTCACTCAGATACTTATATACCCACTAGTAGACCCACTCAGACACTCTCATACCTACTCATAGAGCCACTGAGACACTAATGTACCCACTCAGATACCCACTCAGACACTCTTACACCCAGTCACAGACCCACTCAGACACTCATGCATCAACTCACAGACCCACTCAGACACTCACACACCTACTCACAGAGCCACTCTGATACTTTCACAACCACTCACAGACTCACTAAGACACTGCCACATCTGTTCACAGAATCAGTGAGATACTCATGTACCCACTCATAGACCCACTTAGACCGTAATGCACCCACTGACAGGCCCCTTGGACCCTTACACACCGACTCACACAGCCATTGACTCACACACTGAGTCACTCACAAAAATTGTGAATCTTACATGTACTTCTTTGTATTGAATGTGTGCCTTTGTTTTGTGAATTTGGGGCAGATTCCCAAATTCAAAGCCAACATTCAGGAAAAAAGATTTAAAAAGAAAATGAACCAGTGTTTGAGAAAATTGGTGGCTCTGAGAAGAGCCTTTGTGTTTATTGTGTGTATACTACAACTACGCATAAAACAGGATGCATTCTTCCAAGATTTGTCTTTCTCTTTGAAATGAACTCCATCACTTCTATACATACCATCCATGTCAAAGCGTAAATTGTTGTGGTATTTTAGAGCTCAAGTGTTGGTCTCTGAGGAATTCAGACACCGTTTTAATGACATGTTTCCTGGATTTGTCTATCTGTGGACAGAATTTGTTTAATCACTTCCATTTCTGCCTTTGGCAAATGTTGGAGAATACCAAGGCAGTGTGAGGGAAAAGTGCCATTAATTGACCAAAGTTATTCTTCATTAGAATTTCCAGTCCTACCCCAGTGCCTAGCCTAGGTCATTGCTACCACAGTGCACAATCATGATGTCTGGATGTTGGCAATCCGCAATGCTTCAAACAAAAGGCAGCAATTAATGCCAGTTTAACCCTCTCTGGTCAACCCAAGTAATGTCCACATTAGACAAACCGAAATCACTGTCAATGCCACTCTTTCCGGCACACTCTCTGGCTCAAAACACAAAGCTGTAACCCACAATCCAAACTCTAACCATTTTGAAGGCAAGGAGGAGTAACATGCAGGAGAAGGATGGAGCTGAATGAAACGGTTCTCAAAATGAAAGGCTGTTATAATGGACGGCAGGTCTTAATTTAAAAAATAGTATATTTCATTGAATGGTGTAAATATACAGGTAGCTAAAATTAGGTAGTGATTTGCAGCAAAAAGTAATTATATCTGTGATTGACCTGGAATTATTTAAAAAAAAATGCTATTTTGGATATGCTTACACCTCCAAACAGTCAACCACACCTGCTACAGTCTAATTTGAAGCCAGTATACTGTTCAGAGACTGTTTTGTGAACTCTTGAGCTACCGGCACAAAAGAGTGTTCCAAAGGGGGTTGCTTATTATAGAGTGTTTATTTTCTAATTCAGTACTATCCTGCAAAGTAATATATAGATGCAAAGTATTAACAGTACAATGTTAAATGATTTCTGGTCTCCCGTCTAGATTCGTAAATCTGTCACAAAGTTAAATGGGGGCCATGCTGAGCATCACGATGGATTAGTGAATCTGCTGCACCAACACTACCAAATAAAATCAGCTTTATTCGATTTTGATACAGGAAAAAATCATAAAAGCACAAATGTTTAAAAAGATAAAAACTTTTCACAATAATGTTACATGGTTCAAGACATAAAAAACAATCCATGTTTTCACAATTTATATTACATAGTACAGAGACAAGAAAAACAGTCCATATATATACACAGAGGAGTACAAAAAGCTAGTTATAGCAGAAGCTTCACATTGGGTTCCGGTACCTAATAGCAACCTTTAAAAAGGAAGAAATTACCATAATAATTTGTTCATTTTCCAGCAATTGTAGTCTTAAAAAAGCTGTTCTACATTGTCTTAGACCCCAGCATCTAAGAGTAGACATTACAACTTTTTCCTCGGTGCTAAATATTATGTACAAAACAAAGTGCAGTAAAGGGTTGATTGTATTGAAATATCATCACATCGGCATATGGGCGAGTTTTTTGTCCAATCATTGGTTTCTGGGAATGTGATCAATCTAAAAAAAGACCCACAATGGAAACGGGCCAAAAGCATGTGACGGAAACTAATCTGTACTAGTTCCAGGTAGGGTTGTAAGCCTATGCATGTGGTCATCAAATGGTTGTCCATGACTGATTTCTTTGCTCTCTCAATAAACCAACTCTTATTCTCTAGGTAGTTCAGGCAGTGTGCTTTTAACATTTTTCTAGATACGGTTTCCATGCTGCTAGGAGAATCAAAGTATTCTGGATGGCCAATGTTGTGTGTCATTCTTTTTATGTAACTTATCCATGACATATTAGCCACCCTGTCTAATTTAAGATAATAGAAAATTACTTCTCTGTTAAAACCTGTCTCCACAGATACCCACACCTTCTGCCACAATAATAGGGGATTGATTTTTATAGTGTCAGAAATGTATGAGAGGCCAAGTTCCATATGACAGCTAAAAATGGCGGTAGAACTTGGAACCGCCAACAAATTGCGGATAAAAGGATTTTTGCAGCATTGAATTTGTTCTACTACTTCAATTACCCAGATACCAGCTCCATATGTCCCTGTTGAAATACATTTGGATTTGTAGATATCCAGCAGCTCTGGGACAGGTCTACTACCTTGTTTCTTAGAGAAATTAGTGACTGCTCCAATAGCTCTTGAGGAAGTCAATTTCCTTGCATTCATGGCCACTTTCCAGGACCCCTTTCTGTCAAAGATTATTCCTAAGTAGGAGCATCTATCTGTGCTTTCGATTTTTTTGTTATCAATAAAAATGTCACATATCTTTTTCCTTTTTGTTCCACAACTCATAGTGTATGTCTTAGTGATGTTTACCTTTAGGCCCCTAGCTTTCATATAGGCAACAAAGTTGGTGACAGACCTTTGTAATCCTAACTGCGTTGCGCCATTATGACTGCGTCGTCCGTGTACAATAGGATAGGGACAGGGGCGTCCTTGATGGTTGGATAATCATGTTGGTATTCACTGAAGTGCTGTCCTAGGCTATTAATGTAAAGCGAGAAAAGCAATGGGGCAAGTATGCACCCTTGTCTCAACCCTTTTTTTAAAGAAAACTTGTCTGAGCACTCCCCCTATCTCCCATATCGGATTCTCGCCCATGCCCCCCTATACAATTCCTTAATGAACATTAGCAGTGGTGGATCAACCTCTAGCTCTTTAAGAATGTCCCACAGCTTGTCATGTGTGACGCAGTCGAATGCTGAGCTTAGGTCCACGAATGTAAGGAAAACTTTACCCTTCCTTGCTTTTGTCTATTTATCTATGATTAATGACAAGTTGAGTCCCTGCTCGGTTGTGCCTAAGCCTGAGTGGAATCCATATTGATAATGTTATAGGACTCCTGTTTATTCGGCCCATGTCTGTAGCTTATTTAAAATAACCCTCCCTGCAACTTTCATGAAAGCCTCCAATAGGGAGATAGGTCAATAAAAGCTTGGTTCATTTCTGTTTCCCTTTTTAAATATGGAGATCACAATTGCATCAGTCCAAGTAGGAATGAACCTATAATGAATACAGTTGTTAAAGACATTCATTAGAAGTAGGGCCCATTGCTCTATATTAGTGTTATAGACGTCCACCAGGACGCCATCTGGCCCTGGTGCTTTCCCTGAGGCACTCTCTTCTATGGCCCTAATGACCTCCTCAAGGGAAATATCGATGTCTAGGGGAAGGGTCAGTATTGGGTATTATTTCCAATTCCCAGTGCTACTGTCGCTGACATGTTGTCATCAGCAATCTCATCATTATAAAGCCCCATAAAAAATTCTACCCACTTATCTCCTGTGATTGCCATATCTATAATATCGGACTCTCTATTAGTGAAAAAGGGAGCGTTGACTTCTCTTCAAAAGGCAATATTGTCTTTTGTATGCAAGCCTGATGTAGTGCCTCCAATGCTTTCCTTTTTAACACCTTAGCTGCTTTGGAACGTCCAGCTCCAGTGCTGAACGTTCCATTGCGCAGGTGCAGTTGGAACGTCCAACGGCCGACGGCAGCACTCCCGAGGTAGTGGTGCCGTCGGCCGTTGGTATAGGCGCAGCACTTAAGAGGTTAATTGTGCCTTCCGTTTGTTTAAGGCTGATCGATACAAAGTTCTAGCCCGCCTTACATTCTCCCTGCATCTAGGATAACTATGCAGAGCATTTTTCAAATGGGTGTGTGCCTTCGTACATTCTTTGTCGAACCAATCCTGTGGATTGTGCACTCCATGTCACTTTTCCCTCATTAATAATTTCCGGGCCTCATCTGTTATCTTGAGGAAGGCATTGAACATGTTTTCATCATCCCTAGCCTGTGAGAGATATATCTCTATTTCCTCTGATGTTTTTTAATCAACCGTTGAAGGAATGCCACAGGATCCACTGTTGCCCAATTTAAGGTGTACCCATTGGTACTAGCAAGATGGATGTCAAACTTATATTGTGTATTCAAGCACTACCAGATTGGGCTTCTTAACAAGAGACTAAGAAGGGGCATGGTTATGGTGCCGTTCAAGATGGCCGCTTAAAGGAGGAGCTCCGCTGCGCCGGGACACCTTCAGTTCGCTAAATGCGTATATCTGCTTTTATTTTGGAATTGGCACCCCATAGTGCGCACCAGAACACCTGGAGCGTCTGGTGAGATCTTTTTCTCGCTTCTAACGAGCTGAATTGCTTGACTTTTGGCATCGCATCTTCTCACGCAATGTCCGCCCCCATTTTAAGGAAGGACCATGACTGAATGACGAGTTGCGGTCTTCGCGCTTCTGAAAAGTATGCTACCCATGCTGCCTTCTCTTCTATTAAAGTTACCAGTTCTCCACTGCTTTGCTGCAGAGACTTTTTATAAGTTGCACTACCTGTATCATCTTGAGGCTGCGAGTGTGCTGCACTTCATGAGCCCTTCATCGCAGTGCCTCAGATAGCATTGGCCACCATTTTGAGGAGTTACACGCAATTGTCGAACAACAGTATTACAGCCTCTGGAAAAGTGTGTGGCTCCCGCTGGCTCCTCTAATAATATTGGTTTTGCAATTACTAATGTGCTGTGCTTCTATTCATCGGACTGCCTCCATTAATATCAGCCGCCCTTTTGGTTTTATGCAAGAAATCTGAATGTTTTGTTCAAAATTTCTAGAAATATGTGCTTCTTCTTTCAATGGCATCTTTAATATGTTACAAGCCTGCTGAACAATTCTCTATGGTGTGGCACTTGCTCATTTGACTGCGTTTAAGGTGCTTTTGGTCTCCTCACTTTACTCGTGCAGCTGCCAGGTGAGGATACCTAGTGACAAACCATCTATCAGCATATTCTTTCTATCAGTGGAAATGTCTAGAACAAATCTACGCCTTCGCAGCTCAGTCCTCTCAGACTTGTTTAACAACTGGTCAAGGTATGGTGCCATAGTCTCTGAATGATAATAAACCTTACTATTTCCTTCTTTGACTGGTATACCTATGAATGTTTGGAACTTTAACATACCACACAGTTCTTCCTGAATACTTCTTCTCTGGAGATGTGACACTTCTTCCACTTTCTTCCACTTCATTTTCATCATCAGTTCTCCTATTTCTACCTTCACTGACTGTAGGGCTTTATGGGTAAATTACGCACACCAAAATTTGTCTTCACCCCTTCTCGGAGTGTTCAGGTTCCGACCTCTTCAGCCTCCCCTATTTCTACTACTGCAATACCAATGGCTGGAGCTACACCCAACCGTTCTTCTTCAACACAATCCACATCTTCCAAGTCTTCTCCTATTACCTCATCCAAATGCCTAAAACAGGATCCTCCGTCTCCAGACAAACCGTCCTCTCCTATTTCCATGGAACTCATTTTGGAGGAGATTCGCGCCCTGCACCCATTTGTTGAAGAAACCAACAATGAAATGCAATTCCTAAAAGAATAATGGTCATCTATGTACAGTATAATTACTTCTGTGGAACAACAGAAATCGGAGATACCAACTCATGCTCAACGCATATCTGCCTTAGAAAAGTTGGTCCTTGCCCTCCAACAACACACCGAAGATTTGGAAAATAGAAATAGGAGGAATAATCTCCGCATCTATGGTCTGCCTGAATCTTTGGAAGGGGATGATCCTGTCACATTCTTCGCTTCTTTTCTTCCAAAATTACTAGACATGTCACCTACAACTTCTCTTACCATCCAAAGAGCTCATAGACTTGGCCCACGCACCTCTACTTAGCCGAAACCACAAGGAGTCATCATTCTTTTTTTTAAATTCACGGATCTTCTCTCAGTTCTTTCTGCAGCTAGATCCAAACGTCAAGTCTCTTGGTTGGGTCAAAGAGTGTTCCTCTCTCAAGATGTCTCCAATGCTACTGCATCCAGAAGAAAGGAGTTTCTCACTCTGCGGGCACCACTACTCTCGGAGCTAGATATGGCTTATTTCACCCATACATCATCTTCAAGGTTACCCATCCGAATCAAACATGGACTTTTCAAGATCCTGGAGAACTTAAGAACTTCATTCAGATTCATTCCAATAGTGGTTTGGATACTTCTACTTCTCCTAGTGGCTGACCGACTTAATTTTTATATTCGTTGTTTAGCTTTTTCACAGTGCTTCCGGAGTGGTCCGGATGCTATTTCTTTGTTCTAATTTACCTATGGTCGTTTCTTGAATATGTTATAATGTTGTTTTTCCTTGTTAAACACATTATGATATACATTCCTATTGTGATTTCCCTATTGTCATTTGTTTTTCTCTTTTATGTACCCTTACATAGGTTTGTGATGTTTGTTCCCTAATCCCGTGCATCTTCCCTCCTTCGATTCTTATGTCCTGGTTCGGTTCAGTTCGGTTTGTCTTGTTGAGTGTCGCCACTGTCCCTTCTCCTTCTTGTATGTCTCTCTCAGGTATGTCATGCTCAGTCGTCCTTTTGGATATGTACTGTCTCTTCTACTATTTTATTTCCCCACTCCTGCTATCTCCCTTTTCTTTCCCTTTTTTTCACCTCTTCCTTCTCTTTTGATACTATTTGTTTTATTCTCTTCTTTTTACTCATCCTTCTTCTTTTCGGATCTACGTTGTATATATACTTTTTTGCACTGTTTACTTATATTGTTTTTATGCTAATTATACATTTAGAGTTGTTTCCTGGAATGTAAAAGGTTTTATCAACCCCATTAAATGGCAGAGAGTACTCTCCCATTTAGCCTCTTACAACCCTTATTTAGTCCTTTTGCAAGAAACTCACCTTACTGAAAGTGAATCCCTTAAATTAAAGAGAGGTTGGGTTGGTACAGTTTTATTTTCTCCTTCCAATAACAAAAAGAACGGAGTTGTTATTTTATGTCATAAAAAACTGAACTGTAAAGTTTTGTTACAGGAAAATGACGCCGAGGTTAGATGGATTTTAACTAAATGGCTTATTAACTCTATCCCCTTAACTGTTTTCAATGTTTATGGTCCTACCCATCCTGATTGTTCTTTTTGGCCCCTAATAACAAACAAGTGTATCCAACATAAAGATGAACTATTCATTTTGGGAGGAGATTGTAACTAGATTGTTGATCCACTTCTTGATCGTAAATCCACTGTTTGCTTAATTCCTCACAAACCACATAAACAATTTCTTGACACCCTTGCACAATCATGTCTTACTGACTCTTGGAGATTTTTACATCCAGACACTTTGGACTATTCTTTTTTTCTCTCCTCCCCATGCATCCTTTTCTCGACTTGATTACATTTTTCTTTCTCAGCCTTTATCCCAAAACTTATTATCCTCTTCTATTGAACCCTTAGTTATATCGGACTATGCCCCCATTGTAACGGATATTGACTTGCTTCCACCGCTTTCCAGGCTAGCTCGTTGGCGTTTCAGTAGCTCACTCCTCACCGATCCTAATTTCTCTTCCTCTTTTCGCTCCTTTGCTACTGACTTCTTTCTAGTAAATTCTGCACCTGATACTGCTCCACACATCCTTTGGGATTCTTTTAAAGCTACTGCTAGAGGCTTTATTATTGATTTTGTTTCCAAGAAAAAGAAGCAATATCTTCAGCAACGTAAAGCCTCCTTAGCTCATATAAAACTACTTGAGCATACATTTTATACTTCCTCAAATAAAGGTAAGCCACCAGATCTTTTGAAAGCAAAACTAGACTTTAATAAATCTACCACTGATAATGCATCCTCCTTTCTCCTCCGTAGTAGTGCTTGTTATTATGGTGGTCGTAACAAACCAGTAAAACTATTAGCTAACTACCTTAAATCTCATAAAGAACATACCCTTATAGAAAGTATTTACTCCTCTGATAATACTCTCCTTCATAAAGACAATGAAATGCTTGATCAATTTCAACTATTTTATCAACACCTTTACACCCCTGAGTCTCATTCATCTCCTTCCCTTAATCAAAATTATTTGGAGAAACTTCCTAAACCTACTAACTCTCACCTCAATTTTCCAAATCTCGAACCCGACCTCTCATAACACGAACTCTCTTCTGCTTTAACATCCCTCGTTAAGGGTAAAACACCTGGTCCTGATGGTTTCCCTGTGTAATTTTATTTACATTTTTCTGATCCTTTGATACCCAAACTTTTAACACTTTTCTAATCATTTTGTTTAGCCGGTAAGGCAGCTAGCACTTTCCAGGATGCCACCATTTGTCTTATTCCGAAAGAAAGGTGTGACCCCAAATTTTGTAAAAATGATCGTCCAATATCGCCGGCGAATGTTGATTATAAACTGTTTGCTAAATTAATTGTATTACGCTTAGACCCCTTTATGCCTCATCTCATTGGTAAGGAACAATGCAGATTTATTAAATAGAGGCTCACCTCTGATAATTCTTGTCTCTTTCTTAATGTCTTAAATAAAGCCCCATGTCTCTCAATTCCTCTTGCCGCCATTTCTGTTGACGCAGAAAAAAACTTTGACAGAGTTGATTGGTCCTTTTTGTTTGCCTCATTGCGTTGGCATGGTTTTGGCTCCAAATTTATATCCCTCATATCGTTATTATACTCTGCACCCAAAGCCTCAGTGCTTGTAAATAATCATCTCTCTCCCTCTTTTGATCTTCGACGGGGAGTTCGTAAAGGTTGTCCCTTATCCCCTCTTCTTTTTGTCTCAGCTCTTGAACCATTCCTATCCTCAATCCGTAACAATGATTCAATTTCTGGCTTTCCTTTTGGTGATAATCAATTGAAACTTTCTGCATATGCAGACGATATTCTCGTATTTATTTCAAATCCAGAAGTATCTGTTCCCCCCTTAATATCTGAATTTGACTCATTCTCTTTAGTATCCGGATATAAGGTTAACTCAGACAAAACCGAAATTCTTCCATTGACTAAAACATGTCTCTCTCATCTTTTTTCCTCCACTGGTTTCACATGGAACAGCTCAAAGATTAAATATCTTGGCGTCTGGTTCTCTAACTCCATTACCTCTTCAGTTAAATTAAATATGTCTGCTGTTTTGTCCCGAATTGATCATTTGTTTACCTCTTGGACCCCTCTTTTTCTTTCCTGGTTGGGGCCTATGGACTCTATTAAAATGATGATTGCCGCTATCTTAATTTATAACCTTTATATGTTACCAGTTCAAAGTCCTATTCTCTATTTTAAACGTATATATTCCTCCATTACGAAATTTCTCTGGAAAAACTAAAAACCTAGAATTTCTCTTATTTCACTTCGCAAATCCAAGCCTAATGGAGGAGTTAACTTTCCTGACTTCAGTATTTACCATAAATCATTTTCTTTACGTCAAGCGTCGCGTTGGCTTTCATCAGATCCTTCCCCCTTTTTTCCTCTTTGGCTCCTTATTGAACAGTCTTTACTATTTCCTTTTTCTTTTGATGAAATACTACGTTTTTCCTCCAAATCTCTTTATACGTCTCTCCCCTTATTTAAATATACTTCTTCTCTTTTAAAACCTTTTATTCTTTCGTCTGACACCACACGTGAAGCGTTTTTGAATACACCTATTTGGTTTAACTCACTTGTTCTTTTCAATATTAGGCCCATCTTTTAGTCCTCTTGGAGACTAAAAGGTATCATATGGGGTAACCATCTTTTTGATGGTTTACTATCCAGCTCTTTTCCCCAATTTCAACTTATGTTCCATTGTCCGCGCTCTTTCTTACAGAAATGTACTACTCTTATGGCAATAATTCTAGATCGCTATTATTCTCTTCCTCCTTCCACATCACTTACCCCTCAATCTTCTATTCTTCCACTTATTTCTTCTCTTCCCAAGGCATTTCTTATTTATACATTTTTCTCTTCTACTACTCCAGACTGCGCCAAAACTACATTAGAGCTTGCTTGGGAGGTGGATTTGGACTGTACTTGGTCTGTTGCTCTTTGGGATAAGCTCTGGTACAGATCTTTAAAAATGTCTCATTCTGCCGCTCTCACCCAATCTTTATTCTATCTATATCACCGCCTTTACCTTCCTCCTACTTCTTTGTCTCGTTTCTCTCCTTCTCTTGATTCTAAATGCTGGACTTGTGGCACTCCAAATGCAGATCTCCGACATCTACTCTTTTTCTGTCCTCCTGTCTCTGCTTTTTGCATAAGAGTATGGTCATACCTTTTTTTCATTTTTACACTTTCTGTTCCATACTCCACTACTCTTCTTTTTCTGGGTAGTCTTTCAGAATCCTTGGATCTCCCTACACACTCACGTGGACTTTTGATCTTATGCTTGCTCTCACATTTCAACACATTTCCTCAAATTTGAAATCCCTTACAAATGTTTCTATACACGGTTGGTGGAATACTTTATGTCATTGTTACAGACTGGATGTTGCCTTTGCTTCCTCATGCAAACCAATACATAATACGGATCTTTACTGGTTACCTCTCCCCACATACCTGGATTGTTTGTCCCTCAGGACCTCTCATGTCACTTCAGAAAATGTTAAACCTCCCTGAAGGACTTTTACTCTCTCCTTTTTCTCATTTTGTGTTTACAGATTTCATATGTTATAATAATGCTTTACTTACTGTATATATTCACATTAATAATGTGCACCATTTAGTTATCTGCCATGTTTACTCTTATTGTTAATATCTACTTTTGCGATTGTTTCTCTCCCTCTCCCGCCCTCCCCCCTGTAAAAACCTATAAAATGCTTTTGTTTTCCAAATTATTGACATTAGCATTGTTAATTTTCCTGGTTATTTATAAGTATCTTCATTGTTTATGCTGATGTCTCTGTTTATTGACTTTTTTTCTCTTCAATAAAGCTAATCAAACATAAAAAAACAAGAGACTAAGAAAGGATTTTTTAAAAATGGGCCAATGAGAAGTGGAATAACAAAAAAAATTAAATGAGGGTTATGATTTGCTAAGTATATCAGTATCACTGAATGATTTGATTTGGTTTATAGACTTGTAAAGTGCACTTATGCTCAAGGGTGTCTTGACTAGGCTTGGGTGGTAAATTCTGTTCCGCTCGCGGAATTTGCAGAATTTGGGTAATTTTGCGTTCCGCGGAGAACGCGTAATTACCCAAAAATCTGCATTCTGCTGCTTTGCAGAATTTTTTGCTTGTTTGCATTCTCAAAATGCGTGTTCGCAAGATATTTCACCCAGAGCCCGCAAACAGCGATCGCGAACAGGAAAAAAGTATCTCGAAAAAGCAATTCCGCATGTTAGCTGAATTTTTAGCGTGTTCGCGTAGATTTTTTACCTTTTCGCGGAGCTTTGCGGAGCGCGACTACGCAAAGTCCGCCCACCCCTAGTCTTGATGCTGGAAATGGCAGGAGCGCTGAAACTTTTGCAGGCCCTAGTGCTTTTAACAATTCATTTGGCAAATAGCCATGTTTTCAACAGTCTTGTGAATGACATGAGCGGCGTACTACTCTTTATTGCGATCGGTAGACTGTTCTAGGTCTTCGCTGTCCCTAATAGGAATCTTCTGCCCCCCAGTGAACCTGCTTATACCTGGGAATTAACAGTAGTTGTGAATTAGATGACCTTAAATTTCTGGCTGGCATATACCTTCTGAGGTGTATCCTCAAATACAGTGGTCCTTTCCCCAGTAGGGCTTTATATGCTAGGCATTGTGACTTGAATGTAATCCTTTTTTTCCACTGGGAGCCAATGGAGGTCTCTTAATCGATGGGAGATTGGTTCATATTTGGGAATGTCCAGTATTAATATAGCTGCTGCATTCTGCATTTGCTGCAGCTTCAATAAAGACTGTAACCCCACATATAGGGCATTGCCGTAGTCCGGTCTGGAAAGGGCCAAGGCTGTGACCAGCGTTTTTAATGTATCCAGGGGGATAAAAGGGCGGATCTTCCTGATCATTTTTGAAATACCCCAGAAGGTGGAGGCAAGCTTATTTATTTGTCACTCAAATGTCAATCTATCATTGTTAGAATTGGGGGTCTCTAGTTGGCACAGGTAGGTACTTGTGACAAGTAGGGACCCTCTCTTCTAGTCATAGTAAGGGGGTACACTCCTAAAATCACCCCTGCTCACCCCCTTGGTAGTTCGGCACAAGCAGACAGGCTTATCTCAGAGGCAGTGTGTAAAGCATTTGTGAACACATACAGTAACCCAGTGACAACACTATAAATGGACACCACACAAGGTTTTATATAAAAAATAACTATTCTTTTATATAGAGTTACCACAAGACAATAAACGACAAAAATAATCCACAATACTATTAGAATTCAAGAGTTCTGGTTAAAAGGCTTAAATCAAAGTTCTGTGCGAGTCGGTAGCCCTGTCCGGCTACAGCGTTGCTGAAATAACACAGAATCTAACAAATCCAGTGGACCGCGTCAGTCCGGGCCCAATCCAATGTCGACAGACTCAGTCACAGTACCTTTTACTTGATGCGGCTGGCACGGACGTGCGAGCCGGTTCCAGTGTTCGTCGCGGTGCAGAAAAGAAAGTATTGCAGGTCGCGTTGTCCCTCAATGCTATGCAGGCAATGGCCCGTTGTCGGAGTCGATGGGTCCGAGGCGTACATTGCAGGGTGAGACGTTGTTCGCTGCAGTCCTTGCAGCTTGCGGTGCGGCGTCAGAGCCGTATTTCGGGAACTGGTGTTGATCCGTCCGGACAGCAGTGCGAGTCGGGTGGTGCGCGCGAAGCGTGCAAGGCGGTGCCCAACTACAATGCGTTCACAGGACTTGAAGTCAGCAGCAGTGACCGCATCGGTCAGACCAGTATGAGTCGGTGTAGCGAGGCGTTGCACGTCGTGGTGTCCACCAGTCGCGGTGCAGGCAATGGCTTGGTGACAGCATCAGGACGGAGTCGGTGAGCTCAGAGCATGCGTTGTTCGAGGCAGACGTTGTTCGATTCGGTGCCTACAGGACACCGGGCCGGTCGTGAGAGTTGGTCACAGCTCCCTGCCTCTGTAGCCACTGAAACAGCATTCCCAGCAATAATCCACAAAGGCTGGTGAAGTCTACGGGTCCTGAGACTTCGGTCAGGGGGCAACCTCTTTTCCAAGCCCTTGGAGATCCTTCACAAGTTGAAATAAAGCACACAAAGTTTCTTTCTCCTTCCTTTGGCAGTCAGGCAACCACTGCAGGCCAATCCCCCCATATTTACAACAAGGGGTGGTGAGGGACAGAGTCTCTGAATTAAACAGAATACTCTCACCCAGTCAAGAGATCAGGGCTAGATCCAACACCGTTTTTTAGCTCACTGCACCATCCCAGTTTCAGAACCTGGCTGTATGCAAATTAGTCTGTTCCTGTCCCAGTGCATGATGGGAACAGGGCAAACCAAACTACAAAAGCCAATTCTTACACTGGGAAGGAAACAAGCTACCGGGGACCGGTTTCTGGCATTTCAGCCGTCTTCGGCCCGGCTTGCTTGAATCCTGATGGTGCAATGAGCAAGGGACTCACATCTGAGTATACCCTTCCACGCTTAGGGTGGACAAAAATATTTACAACAAGGGGTGGAGAGGGACAGAGTCTCTGAATTAAACAGAATACTCTCACCCAGTCAAGAGATCAGGGCTAGATCCAACACCGTTTTTTAGCTCACTGCACCATCCCAGTTTCAGAACCTGGCTGTATGCAAATTAGTCTGTTCCTGTCCCAGTGCATGATGGGAACAGGGCAAACCAAACTACAAAAGCCAATTCTTACACTGGGAAGGAAACAAGCTACCGGGGACCGGTTTCTGGCATTTCAGCCGTCTTCGGCCCGGCTTGCTTGAATCCTGATGGTGCAATGAGCAAGGGACTCACATCTGAGTATACCCTTCCACGCTTAGGGTGGACAAAAATATTTACAACAAGGGGTGGTGAGGGACAGAGTCTCTGAATTAAACAGAATACTCTCACCCAGTCAAGAGATCAGGGCTAGATCCAACACCGTTTTTTAGCTCACTGCACCATCCCAGTTTCAGAACCTGGCTGTATGCAAATTAGTCTGTTCCTGTCCCAGTGCAAGATGGGAACAGGGCAAACCAAACTACAAAAGCCAATTCTTACACTGGGAAGGAAACAAGCTACCGGGGATCGGTTTCTGGCATTTCAGCCGTCTTCGGCCCGGCTTGCTTGAATCCTGATGGTGCAATGAGCAAGGGACTCACATCTGAGTATACCCTTCCACGCTTAGGGTGGACAAAAATATTTACAACAAGGGGTGGTGAGGGACAGAGTCTCTGAATTAAACAGAATACTCTCACCCAGTCAAGAGATCAGGGCTAGATCCAACACCGTTTTTTAGCTCACTGCACCATCCCAGTTTCAGAACCTGGCTGTATGCAAATTAGTCTGTTCCTGTCCCAGTGCATGATGGGAACAGGGCAAACCAAACTACAAAAGCCAATTCTTACACTGGGAAGGAAACAAGCTACCGGGGACCGGTTTCTGGCATTTCAGCCGTCTTCGGCCTGGCTTGCTTGAATCCTGATGGTGCAATGAGCAAGGGACTCACATCTGAGTATACCCTTCCACGCTTAGGGTGGACAAAAATATTTACAACAAGGGGTGGTGAGGGACAGAGTCTCTGAATTAAACAGAATACTCTCACCCAGTCAAGAGATCAGGGCTAGATCCAACACCGTTTTTTAGCTCACTGCACCATCCCAGTTTCAGAAGCTGGCTGTATGCAAATTAGTCTGTTCCTGTCCCAGTGCATGATGGGAACAGGGCAAACCAAACTACAAAAGCCAATTCTTACACTGGGAAGGAAACAAGCTACCGGGGACCGGTTTCTGGCATTTCAGCCGTCTTCGGCCCGGCTTGCTTGAATCCTGATGGTGCAATGAGCAAGGGACTCACATCTGAGTATACCCTTCCACGCTTAGGGTGGACAAAAATATTTACAACAAGGGGTGGTGAGGGACAGTCTCTGAATTAAACAGAATACTCTCACCCAGTCAAGAGATCAGGGCTAGATCCAACACCGTTTTTTAGCTCACTGCACCATCCCAGTTTCAGAACCTGGATGTATGCAAATTAGTCTGTTCCTGTCCCAGTGCATGATGGGAACAGGGCAAACCAAACTACAAAAGCCAATTCTTACACTGGGAAGGAAACAAGCTACCGGGGACCGGTTTCTGGCATTTCAGCCGTCTTCGGCCCGGCTTGCTTGAATCCTGATGGTGCAATGAGCAAGGGACTCACATCTGAGTATACCCTTCCACGCTTAGGGTGGACAAAATCCCCCCAAGCAGTACTTCAGCTTAGGGATAGTCTCTCCTCAGTTTCTTCAGGTTCCTCTCCTCAGCAATGGGTTCTTCTTGTAGTCCAAAAGTGATCTTATTTCTTGGGATCAAGGTCCCAACATTTATACCCCAAAATCCTTTGTCCTCTGAGGGCAGAGGGGCCATTGCCCAGTCCAAACCAGTTCTGGAGCTTCTTTCCTTTCACAGTGCAGGGCAGACTCATCAGACACCCCACAGACGGTGGGGCCAGCATTGTGGAAGGAAAGCATAGCCCTGGAGCACTCTGTTGACATGACTCCTTCTCTCCTTTCACAGTGCAGGGCAGAGACATCAGACGGACCCCAGGGGGTGGAGCCAGCACTGTGGGGGGCAGACGCAGACCTATTCAGGTCCCAGGTGCAACTCCTCCCTCCCATCTAGATGCAGATCTCTCTATTCACCACTGGGCTGACTCATTCTGTCTCCTGGAATCCCCCAGCCCTGTCACTCAAACTGCAGACAAGGAATACACAACCTAGCAGAGGCAGGCCTGGAAAGTTAGACAAGAAAATTCCTACTTTCTAAAAGTGATATTTTCAAACACAGAATGTTAAAACCAACTTCACTAAAAGATGTATTTTATCATTCTGAGTTCCGGCATACTAAACTCGAATTTCTTCCATGTTCCCTGAGTCCGTTATGATCATAAGATGTAATAATCTAACTGCCCATTCTGGTCTATGGAGAAAAGGTAGCCTTGCAATAGTGAAAAACAAAAATGGATGAAATTCACTATTATACCTACAATGCACCCTGCCCTTGGGCCTACCATAGGGGTGTCTGATATGATGAAACGGGAAAGTTTAGGGACTGGCAAGTGGGTGCACTTGCCCAGTCAACATGGCAGTACCAGGCTGCACACAGGCTCTGCAATGGCAGGCCTTAGACACACTTTACAAGGCTGCTTCTGTGGGTGGTACAACCAGTGCTGCAAGCCCACTAGCAGCATTAGGTTTACAAGCCCTGGGCACACTCAGTGCACATTACTAGGGTCTGACAAGTAAACCAAATCAGCCAATCATGGAATCACAAATTAATACATTAATTTACAATAGGGAGAGCATACGCAGTTTAGCACTGATCAGCAGTGGTAAAGTGCCCAGAGTCATAAAACCAACAAAAACAGCTCAGACAAAATACAGGAGGAAGGCAAAAAGTTCAGGGATGACCCTGGTAAAAAAGCCAAGTCCAACAATCATAAAATACAACCCCTAGGTTTCTGACCTTTGGGACAGGGGTTGGGCATTGAAGGCACAGTGGTAAAGGTTGCCGTTATTGGTTCTTTTGTACTTTTTAGTAGTTGTATATCGTTCTAGTACTTTAGACTTGCCATTTTGTCTGATAAGAGGTTTCAAGTAATACTGCGTTAAAACTGTAGGAACAGCAAAGAGATTCCACAGGTATCTTAATAATGGTATACATTTACAAAGTTTATGTTTATATTGATTTATGAGTGCATGTTAACCCCTTGCATGCGGGGCGTTTTCCCCACCTGTGCTGACTCCGCCCTGCGCGGGCGGAGTCATGACGGAACGGTTCCGTCATCAGCACAGGTCACCCGACGCTGATGACGGAACCGTTCCGTCATCAGCGTCGAAGGGGTTAAATGAAACACATTTATAGACTCATAGAGTTACAAAGACTGCCAGTCATATGCTGCCATAGTTACACACTCACTCAGATATATACTGAGTAACTAACAGTACCAAATCACCCATCCAGAGCCTGTGTGTGCATTTTTACTGCGAGGCCAACTTGGTATTTTAAACCGATTGCCAAGCCTTAAATTCTCCTTTTACTACATTTAAGTCACTCCTAAGGTAGGCCGTAGGTAGGCCATAGGGAAGGGTACTATGTGCTTAAAAGGTAAGACATGTACTGAAGTTTCAGTGAATTACATGCGCACTTACAGACCCATATGCCCAATTATACATCCAGTATCCCACCTATATAAAGACTCACATACCTATTTATAAAACCATATAGACACTCACACTCCCAGTCAGACAGCGACAGAGGCACTTACATATTCACTCACACACCCACTCAGCACTTAAGTGTTCAGCAGTAAAAGAGCAAGTTGCACACATAGTTACATGCCCAAATACTTACTGTCACAGCCAGTAAGCAATACATACTACCACTTACATACACATTTGTAGACGAATGTATGACATCACAATGTTACAACGCATACCTTTACAATGCAGTCAATACAACGCAGCATCCATTACAATACGTGCCATTACATCGCAAGCCATTACAACGCATACTCCAGTACAAAGAAAATTAGTATTCTAAAACCACCAAGTGCTTACCTCAGGGATATGCGTTGTAATGGCATGCGCTGTAATGGCATGCGTTGTAATGGTTCTTACGTTGTATTGACTGTGTTGTAAAGGCATTGTGTGGTAATGCCTGCATTGTAATCAATGTTTCTCTTTGCAGACCCATAGACTTACAATGGCAGCCAGTCATATGATGACGTAGTTACTTGCATATACTTACATATACAGTGAATCCCTACACTCACTCAGATATATATTCAAGTACTGATACTCCTAGTCACCCTAATCACCCATCCAGAGAAGTAGACCTTTAAACATATCTGGGACCTGCTACTGCATAGTGTGCCTGTAAAGTTTTATTGACAGGTTCACATGGCATTTAAGACGCCTTTACCTAGGCTTAAACTCCCCCTTTTTACATAATCGTGACCCCTCGGGTAAGCCGTCAGTAGCCCATAAGGTAGGGTGCTATGTACATAGAAGTAACACATGTAGTTTGAGAAGGAGTAGATGTGTTGCATTTAATAACTCTGGAATGGAATTAAAAATTGATAGAATAAATTATGTAGTCATTTAGTTGTTTGAGGTATGCAAATTAATAGTCTATAATATAAACCTAAATGAGTACTGTATTTGGTTTTCAGATATATACTTGTGTTGAAAGAGGAAAAATTACAACGCCAAAAAAGGAACAGAGGAGAAAAATACAAAAGAAATAGTACTGCCTGCAAAAAACTGAGAACAAAAAGGAGATGACAGATAGAATATAGTGGGGAAAAAGAACTGCTGGTAAGAGAACTAATGAGTTTCTTAAAGCATTGTGTAGAAAAATGAAAAATGGGGAAAATATGTAAGTAAGAAGGGAGCTTTAACACCAACTGAGAATATAAAAAGGCGTAAGTCATGTTCAAAGTGGAAAACGTGTTAAGAAAACAGCTCAATTGACAGCAAGGCCGAAAAAATCCGAACAAATAAGAAGAAGAATCTTTAGAAGTAGGGTAATGCATAATTTGATCTATATATATAAAAACAATGTATGTCTGTCTGTTTGTCCTTTATGCATTACTACACCATTCATTCGATCGGCATGAAACTTTGGGAAGTTGTTGAGTACACTCCCGCAAAGGTTTCTGGCAAACAACAAAAAAAAAAATAGTTAAAAGTTGTTGAGTACTCTCCTGCGAAGGTTTCTGTCAAAAAAAAAGAAAATGTTTAAATATCGCCCCCCTGGCCTCCCAGGGCCCTTATAATCTTTTTAATACTGAACGTTTACAGTTTTTGGTGAGACTCACTTTTGCAATGACCATCAACAAAGCACAAGGACAATCACTGCAAGTGTGTGGACTAGATTTGGAGAATCCGTGCTTCTCACATGGACAACTGTATGTGGCCAGCTCACGTGTCGGAAAACCTTCTAATTTATTTGTGTACGCACCAGACGGGAAAACAAAAAATACTGTGTATCCACAAGCACTCCAATAAATAAACAGAATTAAAACAACACTTTAAAATGTTTTCCATATTAAAATGAATACGTTTCAATAAAAATGACACAATGTAAATTGAATGTTATCATAACAAGATTCCTTAAATTTCCTTTCTTCTGAGATCGCAGCAACGTGCGACGGGTAAGCTAGTAAGAAATAAAAAGCAGTATAAGAGAAGAAAGCAACATTGAAGCAAACTTGGTATGTTTTTATGGTTCAAATGTATTTTATTGCTTTTAAGAACATAGTCCTACACATAACAGAGGGGCTTGCTTGGCACTCCCCTATCATGCAGTACACATGAACACTAATCAACACAAATTAACAATAATCAACACAAACAAACATACCCCACCTCTAGTACACTTCTTTATAGAACCACTGAGGGTACCTTTCAGGTATATAGGCACTACATCTTCGCTGGGCAAACCAGAAGAGAAAAAGACTTCCATGCTGATATGCTGACATGAGATGCTGAGGTTCCTGCACGCAAACACTCCAGCATGCAGTGGTCTAATATCCTTTGTGTGTGTCCTTCTTGAGACCAAAGCAGAATCCTTTGCTCTCCCTCATAAGGTAATGGGATTGGATTTATCCTAAGGGCGTTCTTGGCTATAGTCCTACATTCATGCTAGGTACACATAGGTACATCTAGTTAGGGTTGCATCGTAGGAGTATGCATTATCACTGTCATGTATTTATATGCCTGAATATTTTCATTATTTTAGCACTATGGTTGAATTCTACCTTTTCTTTACGCTATTGGTGCTCATAATCTTATATATCTGTATTAGTCTCATGGTCGTTGCATCACACGTATTTTATTCTAGAATAACGCTGGTTCAAGAAATACTTATTTAAAACGTCCAAAGGGTTTATTCTGTGTATCTCTCTGAGACAAAGTGAGCAAGAGTGACTGAGTGAAAATTATGTTACTGTTTCCAAGTACCCTGAGGGGTCAGGTTTGTCATGTTCGATGGTTTCAGAAGCTATTCGCTCCTTGGTAAGAGGGGCTCATAGTGGCACTGTGAGATTGCTGGACTAATAGACTAACATATCCTCTGGGGGTGTCTGGAATCAGTCTGGACATCAATCCCTTAGTTTATGTTGTCTAAACGTGCCTCTATAGATTTGTAGGAACTACACAACAAAGGGAAAAGTGCCAATAATTGACCAAAGGTATCCTTCAATAGAATTTCCAATCCTACCCCAGGAAGTGTGCCTAGGTCATTGCTACTACCATGCACAATCATGTCTGAATGTTAGCAATCCGCAATGCTTTCAACAAAAAGCAGTAACTAATGCCACTTTAACTCTGTCTGGCCAACCCAAGGAATGTCCACAATAGACAAACCCAAGTCCCTGTTCATGACACTTTTTCTAGCACACTCTCTGGCTCGCCTAAAAAAAGTTGTGACTCACAATCCACACTCTAACCGTTTTGAAGGCAAGGAGGAGTAGCACACAAGAGATGGCTGGAGGTGAATGAGACGTTTTTCAAAATGAAAGGCAGTTTTATTGGACAGCAGCATCTCATTTAAGAAAGAACATATTTCATTGGATGGTGTAAATATGCAATTAGCTAAAATTAGGTAGTGATTTTGAGCAGAAAGTAAATTGATCTGTGATTGACTCTGGAATAATTTTAAAAATGTTATACTATTCTGCATATACTTATATTTCCAAACTGTCAACCACACCTGGTACAGTTGATTTTGAATCTAGTATGATGTTCAGAGACAGTGTTGTGAACTCTTGACCTACCGGCACAAAAGAGTGTTCCAAAGAGATACTGAGCTAAAACAGTGTGGGGGAAGACTTCTAAAGAGACTGTACTGTAAAGATTATAAGGAGAGTGGTTTAGACACATTGCTTATCATGGTGTGTTTATTTTCTAATTCAGTATTATCTTGCAAGCGTACTGTGTAGCTTCAAATAATTAACAGTACAATGTTAAAGGCTCCCATATAGATTTGTGAATCCGTTGCAAAGTTAAATGGGAGGCTGCGCTGAGCATTGCTACAGATTCATGAATCCTCCCACAAACACTACAAGATTGGGCTTCTTAACAGGGGACTAAGACAGGGTTAAAAAAACCTGACCATTGAGAACTAGAATAACAAAAAAATGAAAGGGAGGTTTTGTACTGGTATACCATTCTAGTACTTTAGACTTGACATTTTGCCTGATAAGAGATTTCAGATAATACTGCATTAAAAATTGGAGTACAGCCAAGGTTTTTCACAGGTATGTTAATAATGGTGTACATTTACAAAGTATATGTATATACTGAGTAATGCGTGTGTGTCAAATGAAAGAAATGCAAAGGTTACTTACATATCCAGTCATATACCATAAGAAACCCTGATATAGCCATGAATATATGAAGTCAAGTACTGACTCAAGTAGTCACCGATGTGTACAGGAACTGATATACGCAAGTACATAGTCAGTAACATACCCATGGGACAATGAAACAGTTAGTAACAAATCTAGTTACTTACCCCGATAGTTAGTTGGTATTAAGAGACTGAAATACCAAATACAAAAGTATAGAACTACGAACACACACAGTCAGACAGCGACAGAAGCACTTACACATTCACCCACTCAGCACTTATGTGTCCAGTAGTAATAGAGCCAGTTGTTCACACAGTTAAATACCCAATGCTCACTAACACAGCAAGTAAGCAATCCATACAATCAATTACAAACACATTTATAGACCCATAGAGTTACAAAGACTGCCAGCCGTATGCTGACATAGTTGGTTACACTTGCAATGACACACCCACACAGGGACTGATACACTCACTCAGATCTGTACTGAAGAACTGACACTACCAAGTCACCCACCCAGACAAGTATACCTTTAAACCGGTGTTGAGCTTGCTACTGCAGAGCCTGTGTGTGCAGTTTTAGTGTAGGCTACCTTGGCACTTAAACCCCCTTGCCAAGCCATACACTCCCCCTTCTACTACATATATGCGACTCATAAGGTAGGTTATAGGTAGGCCACAGGACAGGGTACTATATGCTTAAAAGGTAAAACACATACTTTAAAGTTTCTGTGAGTTACATGCGCACTTACAGACCTATATGGCCAGTTATACATCCCATATCCCACCAATACAGTGAATCACACACCTATTTACAAAAGCATACATCACCCAACACACCCAGTCAGACAGCAACAGAGGCAATTACACATTCACTCACACACCCACTCAGCACTTATGTAATCAACAGTAACAGAGTCAGTTGCATACATAGTTACATACCCCAATACTTTCTAACACAGCCAGTAAGCAATCCATACAGCCACTAACATACACATTTGCAGACCATAGAACCAGTCATATACTGACATAGTTACTTACATATCCAGTGACACACTCACACAGGGACTGATAGACTCACTCAGATATATATTCATGTATTGATACTCCTAATCACTGTTGGACCCTGCCCTTTTTGGCAGGTTCACCCCGAAACGTTTTGGTTTTTCCTAGCCTATTTCTGTAACCTGGTGTTGGTGATTTTAGGTCTCTGCGCACTTTTTCACTGTGGTCCAGTGTAAAGTGCGTGAGCTCTCTGTGCATGTGTGGTGAGTGACCTGTCCTCCAATAGGAATGCCTGGGGAATATGTATGACCATGGTAGTTCCTGATGTGTGGGGATTGCAGGGTCGAGTTTGGTATGTGCAAACTTGTGAGATTGAATGCTGCGCAATTATATATGCAGCTTGATTGTGTCTAGTGTGGAAGTGCCACTTCTAGAAGTTGGCATGTTTGTGTAATTTGTGTCTGGCGTGTGATTGGCTAGAGCTGGCTGGTGAGCCTGGCTCCAAGAGTCTGGATGGGTCAGCCCAGTGGTGAGTGGAGAGATTAGCATGCTGGTGTGAGGGGAGGGGTGCACCTGGGCCTGAATAGGGCTGGGTTTTCCCTCCAAAATGCTGGCTCCGCCCCCTGTGGTGTGTCTAATGTCTCTAGCCCTGCCAGTAAATAGAGTGAGGGGCTGAGCACATCAAGGGTGCTCCCAGACCAGCTGCGACTGGTTCTTCCCCCACCCTGCACCTTAGACAAAGGATTTCTCGGTATAAAAGGAGGCTGTGACCCCTTGTCAAATGTTCTTGTTTCTGACTTGAATCCTGCCAGGGGCGTGTTGCTGCTTGGGCCCAGGGGAAGGCTTGCCTCCCTGGGCCCTGCCCAGCCCCTGGGTACTTGATCGACTTTCTCTTGGACATATTGCTTTGTCTTTGAGGTTGACAAGGCTTTCTAACAATTTTATGGGGCGCAGGTGCCTACCCTGCCTTATGCCCGTATTTGTAATTAAATTACCGCTGGTGCTACCCCGCTCATTTTTATATTTATACCGAGGGTGCCCACCCCTCATTCTGCCTGAGTTTGTCCTGCCGCGGCCGCCCGGAAGTCAGGCAAGCTGGCCTGTGACGGGGGCGGGGCCGCGGCAGGACCGGAAGCGTGCATGCCGGAAGTGGTGCGAGGAAGGAGGTCGGGAGCCCACCCCACCTCCTCGACCAGAGCGGAGAGAAGTGGCATCTTCCCGCTGCCCGGGGCTCCCATGAAGTGGAGAGAGCCCCGGGCCGCCAGCCGAGAAGAGTGGAGGTGTTGCGGGGCTCCCGTGTCCTGGAGGGAGCCCCGGCAGAGAAGTCCCGCGTCGCCTGCCTGGAGGAGCCCAGCCGGAGGACAGCAGCTCGGTGAGTAGAAAGGGGCTGGGGGCTCCAGGCTGGTGTTCGTGCCGGCGCGAGGCACCGTATGCTGTGGCATGTAGGGCAGCACCGGATTGCAGTGGGCCGCCCCATAGTAGGGGTCATTGTTGAATTTGGCGGCACCTAGACTCCCAGGAGCATTGTGGTGTCCTGAGCGCCCGGAGGCTCCGAGGAAGGGCATATTTTGATTTAGAGCCCTGAGAGGCTCCTGGGCTGTTAGTGATTCCGAGTCCCCAAAGGGGGGGCTCCAACGATCTTGGGGGCATTTTGTTTCAGAGTCCCTGAGGCTTCAGTGCGCTCCGCCTTCTGGGGACCGGACTTCCCTTCGTGGTCCTTGAGGGGCATGATCGTTTTGGGGAGCTAGAGTGCTCGGAGGGGCATAACTGATTTCAGAGCCTAGAGGGCTCCAACGCTGTAAAACAGGGTCCAGAGCCAGATGACTCCAACAGTTGGCGCAGTTCTTTTCTAGGGTCAGTGAGGGCGCTGTCGCAGTTTTATTGATTCCCAGCTGCCCAGCAATTAGTGGGCAGCTGAACCGTTTAGGCGCCAAGAGAGAGAGAGTCCCTGTGTGGGACGGAGATGGCACAGAGGTGCCAGGCCTTCTACAGCTGCGCAGCACTTAGTGCCAGCTGCAACGTTTAGGCCCTGGTACTGTTCCCAGCTGCCCAGCATGTATTGGGCAGCTGCAACGTTTAGGTTTGTGCCGGTGGCACACCCCTGACTGGCGCTGCGATGGCAGCGCGCCCTGACATTCTGGACACAGGGCATTTGAGCCCTTCTTGAGATGGCCAGTTGGCCAGGGGGCTGGTATGTGATTTTTGCGCAATGTGATTTTACTATGTTTATAATGGTAATTGCCTAATGTGATTTTTGCGCAATGTGATGTTACTGTGATTGTGAGGTTACTTTACCTGTGTAGGTTCATGTTAGTGAGAGTTTACTTCACTGTGAGTCACACCCCTAAATGTGAGTTATGCTTAGGGAGAGAGTCTAATGCCGGGGTCTCCAACCGGTCGATCGCGAGCTACCGGTAGCTCGCAGAGACCCCGGGAGTAGCTCGTCTAGCCCTTTGCTCGGATTGGGCATAACGTGTGAATGGGGCGGGCAAAGAGGATGACGCGATTACGCTTCTCTCCCGGAGCTTCCGACTTCTCTCGTGAGAGTCTGACGTCATCGTCTACTGAAAACGCGCTGGCATCGCACTGTCTGCCATTGTGCGACGGGTGCCAGCGCGGAGCAGTAGAAGACGTGACTTCCACCGCCAGTAGCAGCCACTGCAGGTAAGCGTGTTTTTTTTCGTGCCCCCCTCTCCCCCTGAATGTGTGGTTTTTCGTGCCTCTCCCCCCCTGAATGTGCGTTTTTTAATGTTTCCGCATCCTGAACAATTCTTTAACCAGGCAGAGCATGAAGTTCGCCATGCATGTGTGTCTTTAATGAGGATTTCTATTTTACGAGTAAGCATGACAGCACGACAAGTTGGACATTTCAGGCTGCCGCATGACTGCGTCCATTTCTTGACATAGAGCGCCCCCCGCCAGCGTTCTTCGATTGGCAGAAATAAAAGCCTCGCAGGCCAGGCTCCTGCTTACTATGTCCCAGAAACACACCTTGCATAAGCTCGCGCACAGGGCGCTGACCCGGCGCCACTTCAGTGAAATAAAACATGAACAGCTTATGGCAATGCCGACTCAGGCATTCTTCATGACTCCCCAGAGCCCCACACTCTTGAGGCCTATGTCTTCAAGCACAGGAATAACCAGGGGCCTAAGAGACACTACATTTTCTTGGGGGTGAAGTGGAAGGGTCAGCCTTGAGGACCTTTCATCGACCCAACACAAATTGTCCATTGTCTTAGTGCTGCATGTTCCGATAAACCTTTTCAATCACCATTTCGTAGTCAATAGTGTTATTATAATATGATATTTTTTATACAAATTTCAGATTCGATTTAGTGATATACAACCAATATACAATAGCTCAGAGAGAGCCAAAGTCTCTGCTGCCAAAGGCCAAACGCAGCATAGAAGCCACAGGTTTGAATTGCTACAGGATCTGCTTGTCATCCTTCCAAGGTTGGTAACATGAGCACTACATTGTCGGTATAATGGTAACCCCTGTGGTTTTCTGTTCTATGAGGCCGTGAAAATGTGTCTGGAAGCGCTTCATAAAAAACGGTTAATATAAGCAGAGAATGGGCTCTTCCTTAAAATACAAAGTGATGCATTCTGGGGGGCATGTAGCTCACCTACCTGGATCTATAGTTGGAAGCATACATCTAATTCGCCAGAATGAATGCTGATAACCTCAATTTATTCTGTCCAAGTTCTCCGAAGTGGCAGAAAATACTTTTTGGGCGCTAAACAAAACAGGTACAGAATACGGCTCAATGCAGAGGGGCACTGCTGAGAGAGCCTTTTAACATGCGCCCGAGCCTCACCTGGCGCTGGAAGCCTTGGATAAAGTAGAGCGGCATCGCCTCCTCCTTGTAATCTTTTCTCTCACAAAATGGGGCACTGTTGGAAGAGGCAGGCAGCACCCCGTGCCACTCACAAGTCTGCTACAAACGAGTTAGGCAGCCAAGTCCGGGTGTCATGGAATCAGGCGCCGCATTACAATGATTATTTCAATGACCACCATTACTGGAAGGTCTTAATTTTAGACCAATTAATTGAAATGTCTTGAAGCGTCACAAATCCAAAGTCATTCCTTTTGGTGTTTTAAGGAACTCTTAAGTCAGGCCTGTCTTGGGTATTTTGTTCAAACCACAGTATGGGCTCTGATGAAATTAGGCTTAAAGTCAATGAAACTGGGCGCGGGGGGTCTCTCGGAAAAATGCGCGAGTTGATTCGGGTTCAGTAGCTCACGACGATTTTCACTGGCCAGAAGTAGCTCTGACTACACAAAAGGTTGGAGACCCCTGGTCTAATGTGTTTAGACTAGTGAGAGATTGCCTACTGTAGTTATACTCTTTAGGCCCAAATGTGAGTTATGCGTAATGTGCTATGCCATTCTGCCTGTGACACCTCTGAATATGTTTTATGCATTATGTATCTTACTTACACCTCTGAATGTTTCTATGCATTATGTGTAATGCTTCTGACCTATACCCCTAAATGTATTTTATTCTTATGTGGTTGTGTTTTGCTTAGTATAGTTTATACTAGAGAGGTTATGTGTCCATGCGTGATCTAGTCCTATGGTTATTGGTATTGTGTAGTGTGTACCTACCTTATACCAGTGTTTACTGGTTGTGACCTATAATTGTTATTTTGTGCTACACTTATTCTACGTTCTAGAAGTGCTATTTCTGCTAAGTGTTGATTCTGACAGTGGCCCATGTGCCCCTGTCCTGTAAATAATCCCTTGTGAATATTGCCCGTGCCAGTTGGCACAATGTACATTGTTTGATTACTATCTGATGTGTTTTGACAATACAAAAGGTACTTTTATATAACCTTGTGTGGAGTTCCTTTTGTGGTGTGCCTAGGATGTTGTTGCTGTTGTGTGCGTGCGCAAATGCTTTACACATTGCCTCCGGGATAAGCCTGTCTGCTGGTGCCAAGCTACCAAGGGGGTGAGCAGGGGTTATCTTTGCGTGTGACTCCCTTGCCTTGACTAGAATGGTAGTTTCTGCCTGGCTTTGGCGTAAGCCTTATCCAACCAGAAATCCCAGTTCTAACAATCACCCATCCAGAGAGGTAGACATTTAAACATATCAGGGGCCTGCTACTGCAGAATCCGCCGGTACAGTTTTATTGCTGGGTCGATGTGGCATTTAACACTCCTTTGTCAAGGTTAAACTCCTCTTTAGCTATGTGTAAGTGTCTCCTAGGGTAGGCCATCAGAAGTCCATATGGCAGGGTGCTATGTGCACAGAAGTAACGCATGTAGTTGTGGAGGGAGTAGAGGTGTTGCATTTAATACCTCTGGAATTGAATTAAACACTGAGAGAATAAATTATGTAGACATTTAGTTGTTCAAGGAATGTAATTTAATAGTCTAAATGTAAACTAAAACGAGTATTGTATTAGGTTTTCAGATACCTACTTTACAAATGCAAGAAAGGAACAGAGGGGACAGAGGGGTAAAATACTAAAGAAACAGTACTGCCTGCCAAAAACTGGGAACAAAAAGGAGATATTATTTAGAAAAATGAAAAATTATGTCAATAAGAAGGGAGCCTTAACAACAATTGAGAAAGAGAAAGGAGTAAGTCATGTTCAAAGTGGAAAACGTCTTAAGAAACCAGTTCATCTGACAGCAAAGCAGAAAAATCTAACAAATAAGAAGAAGAATGTTTAGAAGTAGGGTAATACATGATTTGGTAAGAACTATCAAGCAGTATAAGTGAAGAACGGCAGCATTGAAGTACACTTGGTATGTTTTTATGGTTCAAATGTATTATTTTGATTTTAGCTTTTAAGAACACAGTCCTACACATAACAGAGGGGCTTACTTAGCACTCCCCTATCTTGCAGTACCAATGAATAATAATCAATACAATCAAACACATCCCACTTCCCTCCCTCTCCTCCGTTTATACTCATTCCACTATATTGTAGCTGTCCTGAGTGATGCAGCTATTTCTCCTTTCTGGGTGTCCCTCCCTGCTATTGTGCCGTGCCAACCTGTTCAGGCAAGCGCAGTATGTGTAGGTATCTGCGACATGTTGAGTCACATAAATCAGCACAAAAACAGTTTAATATATGGCTTCCAGAGATCCCAATTAGGCCTGGGTGGTGAACTCTGCTCCCTCCGTGGAGTTTGCATAGTTTTCTGCACTCCGCGGAGCTCGCGGAGTGCAGAAAACTCCTCTTCGCGATGTGCAGCAAAGTTTTGTCCCCGCTCGTGATCACGAACAGTAAGTTCGTGATCACGAATGGTAAGTTCGCGAGCACGAGCTGACACTCGGGTAGAATTTTTACCTGAGCGGCAGGAATACCAGCACAAACTGCAGTGCGCATTGCACTCCGCCACTCCCGGAACTTTGCAGAGTTTTTCTGTAACTTCGCGGAGTTCCGCGTAGCGAAACTCCACAATCTACGCCCAGGCCTAATCCCAATAGGTGTCTGAGTGGGAGGTTAGTGCTAGCGTTCAGCGCTCCATGCCTAATATGCGCCACATCCAACGTCGTCAAGACTTGTGCGTAGGAAGCTTCTCTTTACCCAACTGGGATAGAATGGCCTAAAGAGATGCTCCCAGCCCAAGCCCACTATGTAGCCCTGTTGAGTGGGAAAGTCAGCGGCATTGAGAGACCCAGGTTGTGTAAGCGAGGCAGCTCTGTATCAAAGTGTTTATCTATGTCGTCTAAAACCGCCCCCCAGTAGTGCTTGAGCTTTGGACATTCCCATAGAAGATGAAGCATTGACCTGTGGGCCCAGCATCACCTCAAACACTCTGATCTATGGCTGCTATTGCCTCTAGAAGGCGGACCGGGGCTAGATACCAATAGGTTGCAATCTTGATCAATCAATCAATCAATCACAGCATTTATATAGCGCACTACTCACCCGGAGGGTCTCAAGGCGCTGGGGGGGGGGGGGGCGCTACTGCTCGAACAGCCAGGTCTTGAGCTGCTTCCTGAAGGCGAGGTGGTCCTGGGTCACGTGGAGGTGGGTGGGGAGGGAGTTCCAAGTCTTGGCGGCCAGGTAGGAGAAGGACCTTCCTCCTGTGGTGGCTCTTCGGATCCGGGGGACGGCGGCGAGGGCGTGGCTGGTTGATCAAAGATGGCGTGTGGGAGCATAGAAGTTGAGGCGGCTGTTGAGGTATGCTGGTCCTTGGTTGTGCAGGGCTTTGTGTGCGTGGGTGAGGAGACGGAAGGTGATTCTCTTGTTGACCGGGAGCCAGTGCAGATCTCTTAGTTGTTCGGAGAGGTGGATGCAACGGGGGATGTCCAGGATGAGTCTTGCTGAGGCGTTCTGGATCCACTGGAGTCTCTTCTGGAGTTTGGCGGTGGTTCCGGCGTAGAGGGAGTTGCCGTAGTCCAGCCGGCTGGTGACGAGGGCCTGGGTGACCGTCTTCCTGGTCTCGGTGGGGATCCACCGGAAGATCTTACGAAGCATACGCAGGATGTTGAAGCACGACGAGGAGACGGCGTTGACTTGTCTGGTCATGAAGAGAGAGGAGTCCTGGATGAAGCCTAGGTTGCGTGCGTGGTCTGTAGGTTTGGGTGCGCTGCCTAGGGCGGGGGGCCACCAGGAGTCATCCCAGGCGGAGGGTGAAGATCCCAGGATGAGGACTTCCGTCTTGTCGGAGTTCAGTTTCAGGCGGCTGCTCATCATCCACTTGGCTACGTCTGTCATCCCTTCGTGTAGGTTGGTTCTGGCGGTGGGGGGGTCGTTGGTGAGGGAGAGGATCAGCTGGGTGTCGTCGGCGTAGGAGATGATGTTGAGGTTGTGTTGGCGTGCGATGTCTCCGAGGGGGCTCATGTAGACGTTGAAGAGGGTTGGGCTGAGCGAGGAGCCTTGAGGGACGCCTCAGATGACTTCAGTGGCTTCTGATCTGAACGGGGGGAGGCGGACTCTCTGTGTCCTTCCGGCGAGGAACGAGGTGATCCATTCCAGTGCCTTCTCCTGGATTCCAACGTTGCTGAGGCGCTGTACTAGGGTGCGGTGGCAGACAGTGTTGAAGGCCGCGGAGAGGTCTAGGAGGACGAGGGCCGCTGTTTCTCCTTTGTCGAGCAGGGCTCGAATGTCATCGGTGGCTACGATCAGGGCGGTCTCGGTGCTGTGGTTGGCCCGAAAGCCAGACTGCGAGAGGTCGAGGGATCTGTTCGTCTCGAGGAAGGCGGCCAGCTGCTTGTTGACGGTCTTCTCGATGACTTTGGCAGGAAACGGGAGCAGCGAGATGGGGCGGTAGTTCTTGAGGTCGGTGGGGTCGGCTGATGGCTTCTTTAGTAGAGCGCTGAGTTCGGCGTGCTTCCAGCTCTCCGGGAAGGTGGCGGTGTTGAAGGAGGTGTTGATGATGTCCCGCAGGTGGGGTGCGATGACAGCGTCAGCCTTGTTGAAGACGTGGTGAGGGCAGGGGTCGGTCGGAGATCCGGAGTGGATGGAGTTCATTGTGCAGATGGTGTTTTCGGTGTTGATCGGGGCCAGGCGCGGAGGGTGGTGGTGGGGGGCGGTGGTTCAGTCGTGGCGTGCGTTGGTTGAGAGCTGAAGCTGTTGTGTATGTCCGCGATCTTGTTGTGGAAGTAGGAGGCGAGGGAGTTGCAGAGGTCTTGCGAAGGGGTGATGTAGTTGTTTCCGGCGTTGGGGTTGGAGAGCTCTTTTACGATGTTGAAGAGTTCCTTGCTGTTGTGTGCGTTGTTGTCCAGTCGTTCCTTGAATGTCGTTTTCTTGGTGGCGTGGATCAGTTGGTGGTGTTTTCGGGTGGCGAGCTTGAGGGCAGTCATGTTGTTAGGTGTTGGGTCTCTGCGCCAGGCTTTCTCGAGGGCTCGGCAGTTCTTCTTGGAGCTCTTGAGTTCGTCGGTGAACCATGGGGCTTTCTTGCTGCCGGGTCTGCTGGGCGGGGTCTTCAGAGGGGCGAGGTCAACTGCGCAGTTGCTGATCCACTTTGCGAGGTTGGTGGCCGCTTGGCTTGGGTTCGTTGCGCTGGTGGGAGGGTTCATGCTCAGGGAGGTCGCGAGCTGGTCGGCTGTGATCTTGTTCCAGCTTCTGCGTGCAACCTGTTGCTGGTGGTGGTGGATCGTGGTCCTACTGAAGCTGAAGTGGATGCAGCTGTGGTCCGTCCAGTGGAGTCCGGTGGCGTGGCTGAAGGCGATGTCCTTGCTGGATGAGAAGACGGGGTCGAGTGTGTGTCCGGCGTAGTGGGTGTAGCAGACTCAACGCTTGCAGTGTTGCATGCTGTGTGCCTCCTCCTAAACTTTATCCCTTCCCATTGCTTATGTGTTAGGATTGACCCTAGTTCTTGCTCCCAACATATCTGCCCCGATATTTTAGACCTTGGTAGGTGTGTGATGTAAGACAGGGTATAGTTCAGTGATGAGGCATTGGTCCATGTCTTTAGCAAGCAGCCTCCTTTCAAAGGGAGTGAGTGCGTGTTCAGCGCTGTCTCGCATGTCTGGGTGTGTGACCCAGTGTTTGATTTGCATATATTACAATTGTTCCATTCCTGCTAACCCATAATCTGTCTTGAGCTTCTCAAAAGAGAGGGGCCAATCTGCATCAAACATGTGGCCCATTGCTCAGCAACTGGCCAGCTGCCAAGCTTCAAACTTAGAGCAGTGGACCCGGGGGTAAACTCTGGGCTGCCAAGTATGGGTATCAGGCGCAATAGGAAGGTCAGTCATCTTCTAACAGCTACCTGGTCCCAGACAACAAGAGTGGACCTAGTAATGGTCAAGAAATGAAAACCCCAAGTCCTCTGGTGTCTATGCAAGAAGGGGATTTTCCAGAGGTGGTCACCAACAAGCGCTCGATCTTTAAAGCATTAATGCGACTCTGTTTTGGAGCGACTAAAGTCCATTAAAGAGTGAAACTGGGCTGCTTAGTAGTACACTGTGGCCATACTTTCCTTTGGTCACAGATTATTCCCAGACCTGCATTAAAGGATACTTTTAAAGGAGGTCTTCTTAATGCTAGGTCTCTACCTAGACATGCCCAGCATGTCTTCGATCTATTGGTTGAGGACAACTTGGACTGTTTATTTATTACAGAGACATGGCTAAATCCGTGCTGTGTCCCAGATATGGTACACTCCTTGCCACCAGGTTTCAGTATGCAAAGGAGAGACAGAGGAGGAGATAAACGAGGAGGAGGAATAGCTATAATTCACAAGGAGGCATATATATGTTCGGTGATTGAACTCCCTGAATTAAAGGAGGCGGAGGGGATGGGTTTTTGCATTAAAATCAGCGACACCATGACATTTGCGGGGGCCCTCATTTACCGACCACCTGGTACATGTAAAGACTTCCTGGAAAATATAGGAGAGGCACTGAGTCCTCTGGTGCTCAGATACTCCAACTTTACACTATTGGGAGATGTGAATATACACTTGGAGTCTACCACCGATAACGCAGCTGTCTCTTTTAAAGAATTAATGGAAGTCCTCGGACTAAAGATTGGGACAGTTCAAGCTACACATAACGCAGGTCATGCCCTTGACTGCATAGCTACCAATCTGCAATCGCTTAATACAAACTGCCCAATACCTCAAACATGGACAGACCATGCTCTAGTACCATTCATGTTCCCCATTCAGAGCCCTAAGGAAGGTAACAATAAGGTTAAGTACGACCAGGCTGACCTACAAGAATGGAGGGCCTTAATGGCAAATGCAAATCTGATTGAGATGGCTAGGGATTGTAAGCCTACCGGGTCAGGCTCAGGGTTTTCAGACCCCAGCACTTTCAGAGAATGGATGGTTGAATTAAAAAATATGACAGGGCGGCCAAACAGGACTCGAAAACAGAATACTAAGAAAAAATCAGCTCCATGGTACAATCAAGAATTAAAAATAGCACAGGGGGAGCTCCGTAGAGCAGAACGCAGATGGAGAAAAAACTATAGCACGGAAGAGCGGGGTAAATATAAAAGGGCTATAAGCACCTACCATGCGCGAATTAAATCAACAAAAAGGAAATTCTACGAATCTGCCATAGTTGCTGCAAAAAACAAACAAAAATGTATTTTTAACATTGTAAATGAGTTTAATAAACCCACATTTTTAACACAGGAAATTCCACCCTCAAAAGACCTCTGCGAAAATACAGCTGATTATTTTGAGGACAAAGTACAGGGTCTAACCAAAGATTTGGAAATTCCCTCTCTGGAACCCAGTAGAGAAGGTGGAAGTGCTGATGAAATTGTGAACCAGTTAGCAACATTCCGCCCAATTAGCCTGGAAGAAACAAGGCAGTCAATCTTAACCACAAAATCTGGGTCCCCATTTGACCCCTGTCCCATAAGACTCCTGCATCTCATGGTAGATGAAGTAAACCCTATGATTAACGAAATCGTAAATCATTCACTTTCCACGGCCAATGTGCCACTGGAAAGGAAACTTGCGGCAGTGAAACCCTTACAGAAAAAACCCCTTCCTGACCCTGCGACTCTTTCCAATCTGCGACCTATCTCACTTCTCCCAGCATTATGTAAGATCGCTGAATCACTGGTTAACAAACAGCTGACCATGTTCTTAGAAGTCAACGAGATATGGCATCCCAATCAGGTGGGGTTTAGAGCCCAGCATTCAACAGAATCGGCTCTACTGTACACGACAGACACCATTCGTACTGCCCTAGACCAAGGAAAGAAGGCCGTTCTGATTTTATTAGACCTGTCGGCGGCCTTCGACATGGTCTCTCATGCCATCCTATTAGATCGGCTAAAAACATCGGGCGTGAAGGGGACGGTACTAGAGTGGTTGGAAAACTACCTAAGGGACAGGAGACAGGTGATAACCCTGGGGGAATTTACCTCCACGGAAAAACATCAGACGATGGGAGTACCTCAGGGGTCCAGCCTCAGCCCGACATTATTCAATGTCTACACTGCGCCTCTGATTAAACTAATATCATCTTTTGGCATAGAGGTAGTAGCATATGCCGATGATACGCAGTTAATACTGGTTACGGATAGGGACAACCAGTCATGGGAAGAAACATTCAAGGAATGTTTAACTGCCACCTTTGATTGGATGTGGAAGAATCACCTAAAATGTAATACAGGAAAAACAGAGATCATTCCGCTAGGCCCAAATAATGACTTTATTCCCAGGCAATGGTGGCCAGAAAGGGCAGAAATACCGCCTCATACAACCATAGTTGCTCGGAACCTGGGGGTCACGTTTGATTCCAATCTCGCCTTCAAGCAGCAGGCAATAAAAGTGGCAGGAATGTGCTTTGGCTTAATCAAAAGCCTGAGGAAATTCTTTGATTTACTCCCTTTGGAGGCGAGGAAAACTGTTGCAGTAGCGTTGGTAACATTGCGCTTAGATTATTGCAACAGTTTGTATGCTGGCACAAATAAAGAAGTAACTTACAGGCTTCAGCTAGTGCAAAGAGCTGCTGCCATATTGGTGCTAAAATGGCCAGAAAGATCGTCAGCCTCAGGGGCATTAAAAGCTCTTCATTGGCTTCCCATTGTAAAAAGGATCCTGTTCAAGGTTTTGATTATAACATTTCGAGCAATGCATAAAACAGGACCATTATATCTACAGAAAAAATTCAAGAGATACTGCCCAACCAGAAACCTACGATCATCAAATTCCAATACTCTGGTGATTCCTAGGTTTCGTTTAAAAACCCGTGGAGGAAAGTCCCTGGCAGTACTGGGTGCAAAGGCTTGGAATACTCTGCCTCTTGCCCTGAGAACTCTGGATAAAGAAACAGAGTTCCGCAAAGAATTAAAAACGTGGATATTTAAACTGCAAGATAGCATGGCCAGAACTCT
This sequence comes from Lissotriton vulgaris, assembly GCF_964263255.1. Taxonomy (NCBI): domain Eukaryota; kingdom Metazoa; phylum Chordata; class Amphibia; order Caudata; family Salamandridae; genus Lissotriton; species Lissotriton vulgaris. The sequence goes on along the minus strand of NW_028252325.1, from coordinate 526,667 downwards.
AGTTTGATGCTTGCCTCTGTTTTTGGTCCAACTCTGAGTCACTTTGTCATCTGGTAATTTGCCGGAGGTAGCGCCTAGATGCTTCATTGGAGCGATTGCTGCGCGATATAAATACAATTTTACATTACATTACATTACAGTGTGAAAGTTAGGGATCCCCAGGCCCCCCTCTCTGCCCCATTGATAGGCTTGGCCATGACTCATACACATCCTCCTACCTCCCACACTAAGTGATTAGCTTCTCTATGCAAGGCTTGTAATATGCCTACTGGGGTGCTAATGGTAGGGTTTGGAGCAGATAAAGTGCTTGTGGCAGCATGGGAATTTTAAGTATGATATAGAGCTTTCCGTCCATTGAAATAGGTACCTGGTAGTTAGTTGGGTCAGCATCTCAGTCTAAATCTAAAGGTTAAGTGCTTGTGCTTTCTGAAGATTAATACATAAGCCCCTTGCTTCTCTAAACTTCCCTAGTTCTTCTAGGAAGGCCTGTAGTGCCTTTAGCAGGTCTTCTAATGCCACTATTACATTATCAGCCTTGAGGCTGGTGGTATGCTCCTCATTCTCAAACCGGATCCCAGTGATGTGTAAATTATCTTGTACTCTCTACGACAGCAGCTCCATATACAACACGAACAACAGGGGCGACAGTGGAGACCCCTGTCTAGTCCTAGAGAGAAAAGGAAGCGGAGGCTATGCCATTAACTCGCACTGTCGCTCACGAAGTGCCGTTATTACTATGAGTCTAAGCCCAGGATCTGTCTCTGATGCCAAAATGGGCCATCTTCACTTTCAAGTAATGCCAAAGCGCCCAATCAAAGGCTTTTTCTGCTTCGATAGCTAGGAGCATTAACTACTAGCAGGAGATCGAAGCCTTATCCACTAAATGCAGGACCCACTTGGTGTTGTCACCGCATTGGTGGTGCGGTATAAATCCCAATTTATTGAGATCCACAAGTCCTGGCATTTAAGGTGCCAACCTCTCCGCTAGAATACTTGTAAATAACTTTGCATCTTTGCATCTACATTTATAAGCAAGATGTGAAGATAAGAACATCACTCCTTCCTTTCTTTCCCCGGTTTGGGTATAACTGTAATGGAAGCATCAAGCATGGAGGGTGGGAGTGTGCCTATGTCTGCGATGGAGTTAAAGATTTGTGTCAGAATAGGGGCAAGATTCTGGCAAAATTGCATGTAGAAGAGGGTGGAGAACCCATCTGGGCCAAAGGATTTCGGCAATTTCTGGTGTGCTATGGCCATAACTACCTCTTAGATGCACATGAGGTGGTCAAGAATGTCAGCTTGTTGGGGAGTTAGATGGGGAGTAAGCTCACCACGTAGGTAAGCCTGCGATGCCTCTGGTGACAAGTCTTGGGCCTCATATAGGGAGTATGGACATATATTAGTCCCAGAAGGTGGCTGCTATTGGTACGTCACCTAATGATAGCACCCATAAAGGGGGTGTAACAGGGGCATGGTCTGACAAGCTTCTGGGTTCTATCTCAGCTGCAGTGACATGTGCCTGTATGCCCCCTGTGTCTAGTAAATAGTAGAGACGGGCGTAAGTTTTAAGTGCATGCAAGTGAAATGCATAATCCCTGTGTGTGCGGTTGGAACACTGCCGTAAGTCGCTCAAGCCCATTTCTTACAGGCACCTCATCCACTCCTTTGAAAGCGCCTCAGCATGTCCATTACACTGTCTAGACTTATCTGTGCCATTTCTCATTACCAGATTCAAGTCTCCGCACAGGAAAATCATCTAGTCCTCCGAAGTGGCTTGCTTAAGGAGCTGCTCGGGATTGTCGTTAGGCAGATAGATGGAGGACAGAAAATAAAAATAAAATAAAAGAGACATTTCTGAAATTTCACCTGGGGCTACTGCCTTCAGCGGCCCACCTACCTCCATGGTTACGGCTAATGTCACCTACAAGATGTCAACTTTGCAGGGACGGAAAGGAAAACATAGTCCACCTGATCACCACCTGTTCCGAGCTCACTCACGAACGACAAGTCTTCCTGCATCTGCTTTTCAACTTCCACAAGATACGGACTTGTAGACAAGCAGTTCTGGCCTGCTTTAAAGGGGACAACATCCAATTGAGTCGTCGAATGGCAACATTTCTTGAAACAGCCGAGGCCCCCTATAAAATCTTGAAGGAACCAACTAAAACGAGCAATACCTCAACCAGCCAAAAAGATGATCCTAACGGTACCCCGGAAGTCCAGTTCCCACATTGACTCCTTGACTCTCACACTTGATCGTTTTTAATAAGATAAGATGATAAGCCCCTCCCACTTGTGTTGTCGATTTTCTTATTCAGTACTCCTGTTTACTTGTCTTATGTACAGAATTTTAGTTTTTAACTCGTTCAAATCAGACACACATTTTATAAATTGGTGCTTCTTTGTTTTATTAACATTGTAAAGGTTTTAAATAACTATGTACAATAAAGTATTACTTACATGATAGATGGAGGACAGAGTGAAGATCTGATCGCCTAGGTGAATTTGGTAGACTAGCAGTTGTCCTTTCAGTTCCACAATTTTACACCCCACTATGCCCTGAAAGGAACACACAAATAGAATAACCCCCATTTTAGTAGCATTAGAGAAGAAGTATTGCCGTGAGAATTGGCGGGACTTCAAATTTTTCTAGTCTCCTGTTAGTTGGTGTGTCTCCTGTAACAGACAAACATCACCCTCTTCGATTTCCGAATGGGACAAGATAACTATGCTTTTAACCAGGTTTTTCAGCCCTTTCACATTTACTGTGATGATCCTCAAATCAGTGTGCAGCAGGAAGGGTTTTTTTTGATGTGTGCTGCTGCGAGTAAGGAAGTGCTAAACAATGTCTACATGTCTGAGGTCCATCCATCTCTGACCATAGGAGTGGGCTGGGGTTCTCAGTCTCATAGCCACGATCCGAGAAGCAAATGAGTGTCCCTCCCATAGAATTCCCCCAAAAAATATCTGGGGAGCAAAACCAAAACATTAACAAAACAAGGTCTCTGTGCCCCGGGGCTAACCGGCAAAGTACCATTGGGACACCTGGGTGCATGTCCATCTAGGGCACCTCCCACTACTTGAGACAATGGTGCCTGCTACCTCACCGTGCAGCTTGGTGATGGGCACCATTAGGGCTAGAGTAACCTGTTGGCCCTGACCCGAAGACACTCACACCAGTTCGTGCTGCTGCAATATGTCGGCTAGTCTGTCTAACACTGCCTATCACTCCATCACCATGGTAGCAGGATCTGGTCTGTAGCTCCCCGAAGGAGTCTGGATCTTGTGTTCCAGTTGCAGCATCTCTCCGTGCGCCTGGTGGTTCTGCGTGCCGAGGTCTCTTCATCTTTCTCTGGGAAATTTGGCGGATCAAGGCATCTGCCAAGGTATTGAGTTGATTTTGCTTGTCTTTCAAGTTGAAGACAAGGCAGAACGGATGCCCCTACTTGTACCGGATGCCTTTGTTCTAGAGGAAAGTAGTGATAGGCGGAAAGTCCTGTCATCTCTGGTGAGTGACCACTGCCAGGTCTTCATATAATGTTACAGCTTGTCCTCTGAACTGCAAGGGTTGGGCATCATGTGCTTTGCGCAGAATGGACTTCTTCAGGTGGAAATTGTGTACACGGATAAGAATGTCCTGTGGGCACCCTGTACAGTTGCTCCTTTGTTCCTGCTTGTGCACCCAGGATGGGAAAGTAAAGTGTCTTCATGTAGGCTTCAATGTCTGAGCCTTCCACCTTGTTTGAAGCACCCCATATTCTGATGATATTTCTGTGGGAGCCCTCTTGTTGTTCTCTTAGTCAGATCATTTCCTGCAGCGAAAGCTCAATATCCTTATTGTAGCCAGACTCGTGATCCTCAAGAGTGGACACCCCGTCTCCCACATCTGTCAGATCTTATTTGACTTCCTCCAGTTCTTGACAGAGCTCCTGTCTTGACTGCTTCAATATCCTCACGAAGAGATGTAAAGAGAGCCTCCATGAAGGATCTCATTAATGGGGCCCTCTCCTCACCACCCTCCATCTCTACAGCTGGTCTCAGAGCCAGCGTGCCCTTCCCAACTGCGGCTGCAGACAACCTTGTGAGCATCATTTTGAGAGCGTTCTTTCTTTACCCTGATGGTTGCCATGCAGACCGTCAGGGACAATCTCTGTTGAACTTTACCACCAGTCAGGCCCTTTTCCACGAGCGTCATATAGATGCCACCCTCTTGGGACCCTCAGCACCTCTTCACCTCAGGTGTCGCACGCTGAGGATCATACCCACTGGGCAGCGGAGCATGAGGGGCTGTCGCCAAGGGACACATGCCTGTGTAAGCCTGTGTAGCCCCGGAGGGACTCCAAGCCTGTAGAGTAACATCTCTAAGGATATGCAAGATGCGGAAGAGACATCTCTGGCTGGGTAGTTACTGGTGGCCCGCTTTCACAGGCTCTGCCAGACACATTGCCTCATCATGACTCTCAGCCTGCCACCAGGTTGATGGTCATCATCGCCTCCATTACTCTACTCTACTCTAGCAGGCCTTTTTATTGTGGGCTGCAAGCTCGGCTGTGGCCCAGTCCCACCAGGTCATGCGGACACAGCACTCAGGATCAATTCTCTCCCAGCCACAGTTTCCCAAGGGGGTCCAGAGGTGGTGGCCTCCAGCCCCAATGCTTTATTTGTGGTAATCAAAGCTGGTCCCCCCAACAGCTTCAGTTGGAACTCATGGGCCACAGAGAGTTCAGCAGTCGGGCCGCCCTTTTGCTACCACTGGATGTGGTCCCGTGCTGCAGCTTCCTCACATCGAGTTCTATAGCCCCAGTGGCTCCACAAAGCCTTTCCAGTCACCACAGTCAGGGCAGTGCCTCTCATGGTTGCTTCCTGGATTCCGCCACTTGCCCAGCCATGGCACGATCAGGAGTGTCTCTCAGGCTGCCAAATAAGGGTCAATTCTGCTTCCGTTTATCTCAACCCCCTGGTCCCTGCTCTCTGGACATATTTCTTTGAGGGGGGGAGAGGCAGCAGCTTCTCACCAGCTTCTCCTCTATGAGAACGGTAGCTCCCATGCTTCTCAGGCCCATCAGGCACTGGACGCCCCCAGACCACCCGCGCTGCAACACTCAGGGCTAGCATCAACTCCAGCCCCTGCATCTTGCTCTTGACCTGTGGAGGCAGCCCCCAGACCTGGCAGCCAATGGTCATGTCACATGAGGCAATCCAAGCGGGCCCTCTCGCACCGCCTCCTTCAGAGCCTAAGGGGCTTGCTGAAACTCCCTGCAGCCTTTTCACCGCCTCTCAACTGCCAAGTGCGGTCTCACGCGGAAGCCTCATAGCATCAACATCTGAGGCCTTTGACCGTACTCGCCGAAGGCTGCCATGCACCCATCTTCAGCCTGATCTCACTCGCAATGCCCGCAGTTGCCACTGTTTTGAACCAAGAATTTGGGACGCTCGCAGCCTGCACCACAGCCATTTTGGTGAGCAGACGCACTCCCGTCTCGAATTGCTTATGCCATGCAGATCCCCAGTAAGTCCATTTTTTCGTGGTACATTTTGGATGGCCAGGGCTCCACTGTAAAAGCTCTCTTTGGTGACGGTCGGTCAGAGTTGAGAGACAGTGCATCCTACTGCTCCGCCATTCTGGTCACGCCCCCTCGGTATTTTTAAAGGCCTGAACAGCTCTAATATGGTGCTCAGATTGCAGTCACAATCACAATGTAATGAAATGTGTTACTGATTAACTTTCCACTGAAAATTGTGAAATAAGATAACAATAATGAGAAATTAAATGTACATAAAAACATAGTTGGGTCAGCAACTGTTTTGTGATAATAGCCCTGGCTAGGAGCAATATAGGTTAAGTGGGAATTCTTGCTGATTATTTAAGACCAGGGTAATCATACAGATGAGTTCCAAAAGATCAAACAGCACCTGACTTGCTGCTTTGCAACCATCTTGCCTTTCTGTTTTTTTTTAAATTAATCTCATATATATGGTATGACAAAGCTCTTTCCCCTTTATAGTAATTATCTTGAACAGTAACCTTTCCCTACAATCATGAGTAGGACTTGCTGCATTGGTTCTGTCGTTAGAAGCAAAGATGTCTGACATCAAGATGGTTGTGTGTGGGATCAGGATTGGTGAGGGGGTCCTGTTGGGTCATCTTCAGCTAAGCAGGAATAACCTGCAGGGGAGGAGGTCTGCTTTTTACACGTGGTTTTCCAAGTTGCCACCAGAAAAGCTACCTTCCAGGAAAGGTGTTGCAATGAGACCTTATTTATGAGCTCAAAGGAAATAATTGTTAATTTTGATACAACCAGTTTCAACTCCGATGGCAGAAGAGGCTACTGAATTGGTGGGAAAATCTTCTTCCATCTTTCTAGCAAATCTTTTATCATAGAAATTGGGAAGAAAGATTTCTGTAGAAGATCCCTTTGTGTACAGTGTGCTGCCGCAAGACGGACTTTAATGGAACAGTACTGGAGTCCTCACAAAGTTAGTTTAAGAATAGTGGGGGCGCACCAACACAAAGTCCAAAAAAGCCAATGTTTGTATCAAAATTACTCCTTCTTTATTCATTAGGTTCTGTATACAAGTTCATCATTTTAATCACACAAGAATCAGCCAATGCGTTTCTCTCCCACTTCGGGAGCTTCCTCAGGGCGTGTTTATTAGAACTGTGCTGTTTATGGATTACGTATCGTCGCATTCATTCTCAAGAAGTCCCAAATCCTTTTACTGCTGTTAAATAAATCATCAATTAGTTGATGAATCGTCGCATACATTCTAGAGGGACCTCATACCTTTTTGCTGCTATTGTCAATTGAGTAGTCTGGTGGACGTTCATGCAGCATAGCCTTGTCAAGGTGGGGAAGAATTGAAATAGATTCTTCTGCATAGGACCGCACAATCTTGTAATGGCGACAGAGAACTAAAATAGGTTCCTCTGCTTAAAATCAGGCTTTGTCCCTAGATCCGGACAGTTTGTACTCGGCGTCGCGTTATAATTCAGCATCTGTCATCACAAAGTTAGGCAGAGGAGATAAGGATGACCACATTCTCTGGACAGCTAATAGTAGTTGTTGCTGAAGCACCAAAATACAAATTCCTCCTAATTAAATGCATAGGGGCTCTGGTAGGCGGACGCTTTGGCACCTTAAGAGTTTTTATGTAGTCTTGTGGTAAGTTTAGATGTCAGTCTTCAATGACTTAAGGAGCCATGCTCCCAAGTTCAGTGATTGGACATTCAGATGGACAATTTTGTATTTTATTCTCAATAGTAGGTTCTTTTTGCATTGGCAGTTTCTTGTGGGAGGTTGAAGAAGCTCTGGTATCCACCACTGCCTTGGTTGTTCTAGAGATATTGAAATCATCTTTGCGTTGGATAGTTTGAGTGTGATCAATATTTACAGAATCATGGTAACAAGTGGAAAGGCATAGAACAACTTATCAATCAATTATTCAAAGGGACATTGTCCATGACTTTCGTTCCCAAACCCTGGATGCATAGTTTTTAAGTTTTGACTGGTGGTAAATAAGTCTATATTGAGAAATCCTCACTCCTGAAAAATGTTTAGCTGAACTTTCATCACGTAATTCCAATCTGTGACTGTCTACTTAGCACCTGCTTAGGAGACCTGACTGACAATTTTGAAGACCTGGTTGGTGAAACGCCTCAGTCAACAAGTTTGTTGCTAGCAGCCAATTTAAAATGGCTTTGGAATTCCCATGACGGGATCCTTGAGCTGGTGCCACTCTTCTTGTTGTAATAGTGCATTGGAGTTGTTTTTCTGTATCAAGATCCTGTTTGACATTACAATGGCACAAAAGCTTTGAGTGCCAGATAGACTGCTTTCAATTTGAAGGCATTTATGTGGTAAAGGTGTTCTTTCTGCGACCACAGTCCGTGCACTGTGAGATCTTCTGGAAAGGGGCGACCACTCGGTCCCCCCGAACGTATGGTAGGGTGCCCGGATCCCCCGGGAAACCATTTTGGGCGTGTTTCGGCTGGTATGCCCGAAGCGGCGTAGCCGGGGCGCGCCTTTTCCAGCCCAAGAAGGGTTGTCCTAGACACCTACACCGTTGGCCATGCCCCGTAGGCGTACCAGAGGAGGGTACACGCCCTCCCGAAGAGGAATAAAAGGAGCAACAATCCAAAGAAGCATCCTCTTGTTCCTGTGCTTGGAAGCTGCACCCTCTCGTTGCACGTGAGCCCTCGACGGAACAAGGAGCAATTTTGAGAACTTGTAATTTTTGTGTTTCTCTTCCAGGAGCCTTCTCTCCCAGCGACTTCGGACCTCCGGATCCAGGACCTCGTTGAGCAGCTAAGCAGCAAGGGTCGAGTATCCGACAACGATGCCTGTCAAGAAGGCCGGAAAGAAGGCAGGGACGGAGCAGATGCTCCGCATGCTGATGGCGAGCATGAAAAAGCAGATGGCGGCAATGAATAATACGGGCAGACCGAAGAAGGTCATCGGACCAGCATTGCCGGGAGTAGTTCCCGCAGGGAGAGGTAAAAGGGCCAGGAATAGGGCGGCAGGGGGGGAGTCCTCAGTTCCCGAGTCACCCCCGGTAAGCCCAGTTAGTCCAGTCGAGGCCCCGGTACCGATCCCGGATGCAGGCCAACCGATTCCGGTTGTAGTTACGCCCACCAGCGAGGAGGAAATGCCTCCAGAGTTGGCCGCCCAGTTGGCCGCATGGCTTGGAAAGAATACCGAGGGTGCAGCGCCTCCCGGAGACACGGCCAAAGAGGCTAGGTTGCTAATGAAGCAGTTGCGGCCATCGCGAGATGCTGCGAAGGCGAATCTCCCTCTTGTCCCCTCACAGATTCCCTCGGAAGAACCAGCGGCTGGCGGTGGAAAATCAGCGGGACCAGCTATGGAGTCTGGTAAGCAGCCATTGCCAATGGCAAATGGGGGGTCTTTGCCCTCAAGAGGGGAGAAAGTAGTTCAGCATATTCCTCTGGCCACGAAAGAGATGATTTGGGCTGATAAATATGTAAATATGTTTTCGCTCCTGACTGACCATCAAGAGATTGAGTATGTTAAGGCTCAGAAGGAGTTGTTGCATCCGAGTGTGTGGCGCGCAAAAATGGCGGGCTTCAGGGTGGATGAGACGATCTCTAATTGGGCCAAGGCCTTTGGGATGTTTACTGCTATTATGGGTGAACGTAAGCCGGAGATTATGACTGAATTGGCCTGTTATCAGACACGTATAATGGATTTCTATGAAACATATGAGGGCGATCGATGGAGGGGTTATGATAGTAAGTTTCGTAAGGCCAAGGAGCACGATTCGTCTCTGACGTGGGACTGTCTCGACCCCGTATCTTGGCAGAAGCAGCTCCTGCTGGGCACGACGAAGTCGTCCTCGCTTGGCGAGTATGGGTCGGCGCCTTCCCGCCATCAATCGGCGGCGCCCTTTCGAACAAACCCCGCAGGTGATCACTAACCCAGGAGTGGGGGGAATGGGGGTAGGAAAGGGGTTTGCTGGAATTTTAACAGAGGCAAGTGCACGAGGCCACAAGGGACATGTAAGTTCAGGCATGAGTGTGCAGGTTGCGGGCATTCTTCACACCCGGAGAGTTCGTGCAGAGCCAAGAATGGGGATACCGGGGGTAGAAGAGGTACCAAACAGGTCTAATATCGGCCAAGGGGTACCACTACCTACCCCCGTAGATATCATGGCAATGATCCCCTGGCTAAACGAATACCCTGATCATGTCTCCGCTGGGGTGTTACGGGATGGCTTCTCGTATGGTTTCCACATCCCGGCGGGGGATTTTCGGGGGGAATCACTGTGCAGAAATCAACTGTCCGTTCAGCAGCACCCGATGGTGGTAGAAAGCAAGATTGCGAAGGAAGTTGCCCGGGGCCGGGTCGCCTGCCCTCATAGGCACCCGCCAGTTCCTAATTTCATTTGTTCACCGTTGGGAGTAGTCCCCAAGAAGGACCCAGGTGAGTTTAGGTTAATTCATAACTTGTTGGCTCCTAGGGGTCTTTCGGTAAACGATGCCATTGATCCAGGAGTCTGTTCGGTGCGGTACGCATCTTTTGAGGAGGCCGTTGCCATGTTGAATCGCCTGGGGCCCGGAGTGCTGATGGCTAAATCGGATATTGAGTCAGCATTCCGGTTGCTCCCGGTACATCCTCAGGATCAGCGTCTGTTAGGTTTTGTGTTTCAAGGACGCTATTACATGGATAGATGTATGCCAATGGGTTGCTCCATCTCTTGTGCTTATTTTGAGAAATTCAGCTGCTTTCTGCAATTGGCGTTCACCAGAGCTACGGGCTATACACAGGTTATGCACTACCTAGATGATTTTTTGTTCTTGGGGCCAGCCGGTGACACGGAATGTGCACAGGCTTTAATGGAATTTTGCAATCTCATGAAACGGTTCGGCGTGCCATTGGCACCGGGGAAAACGGTGGGGCCATCTACTTCACTCAAGTTTCTTGGAATTGAGCTCGATTCAGTGGAGGGATGCTTCCGTTTGCCCAGGGACAAAGTAATGAAATTTAGGGCCTCGCTAGAATTGTGCATTAGCAAAGAGAAGGTAACTCTCCATCAGTTGCAGCAAGTGGTGGGCCAGCTTAACTTTGCCCTCAGAGTGATACCAACGGCCCGCCCCTTTTCCCGCTCTATTGCACAAGCCATGGTCGGTCTCAAAGAAGGACACCACCGCACGAGACTGTCTGCAGAGGTGCGCCAGGATATGCGCATATGGTTGGCATTTCTGGTGGATTTCAACGGTCGAGTGGTATGGAGCAAACCACCAGCATCCTCGGACGAGCTGGGTTTGTGGACCGACTCGGCAGGGAGCGTGGGATTTGGCGCCATCTTTGGTAATCGATGGTCGGCGCAAACATGGCGGACGTGGTGGCACACCAGTGGGCTAACAGGTAACATTGGGTTTCTTGAGTTGTTCCCCATTTTGGTGGCCCTGAAGGCATGGCCGGACAAGTTCTGTGATCGCTCAGTGGTATTTTGGTCCGATAACATGACCGTGGTTGAATGCATAAATAACCAGGCAGCACGCTGCAAGTTGATTTTGAGATTATTAAAGGAAATTGTACTACTGTGCATGAGACTGAACGTTCAGTTTAGGGCAAGGCATGTGCCGGGTGTACTGAACCAGGCGGCTGATGCACTCACTCGTTCCCACATGCAGGCCTTCAGGGGTTATCTACCTTCTGCGGATCTAGTGGCGGCACCATTCCCCGAAGCTCTCTGGTCACTCGGTGCCCCGGATTACAGGACCTCGTGGGAGCCAGCTTAGCCCCCAGGACATGGAAGGCGTACGAAGGAGCGTTTCGTTCCTATTGTGCATTTTTGGGTCCTGCAGGAGGGGATAAGTGGGGACAGGAGGAGTATGTACTGAAGTTTTTAGTAGCACTCCACAAGGCAGGCCGATCAGCAGGGACGGCCAATAGGCACCGGGCCGCCATTGCATTCATGGTGCAGGCTTATGGCATCAAGGACCCTACATCGTCCTTTCTGGTAAAGAAGGCACTACAAGGGTGGCAACGCCTCGAGGGTCATAGAGTAGACGAGAGGCGCCCGATTGGGTTAGAAAGATTGTCTTTACTGATGTCAGTGCTCCCCGCGATATGTTCCTCCCAGTCCGAAACAGTGCTGTTCCGGGCCGCTTTCACATTAGCATTCCATGGGGCTATGCGGGTGAGCGAGCTGGTGGCAAGAAATAAGAAGGATGTGGGGGGAGGCCTGTGTCGGGAACACGTTCAGATCAAGGGTGATTCAATGGTAATCAAAATAGCCAGGTCTAACACCGACCAGGGTGCGATGGGGGACAGTATTGTTGTCCAGCGCATGCGAGGGTCCCCCATGTGCCCGGTGCAGTGCGTTGAGGAATACCTGGCGCAAAGGGCGGTGGCATGGGGAGGAAGCTTGCTGAGACACACCAACGCCACCCCACTGACAAGGTTTCCGTTTCAGCGGGTGTTAACTTTGGCAATCGCTGCGGCGGGCTTGGACCCGAGCGATTTTGGGACCCATTCCTTCAGGATAGGGGCTGCTACAGAAGCTACAGCCAGGGGTCAGAGTGTGGAAATGGTGAAACAATTGGGACGATGGTCCTCGAACTGTTATAAAAGGTATGTGCGGTTGCACATGTTGTGAAGCTAATGTCATGCACTCACGCTTCTTGTCTTTTGTTTGGTTTACAGTATCGCGAGCTTGCGAGGCGGGGCGGACTGTGCAGTCGACCCGACACCTGGGGATCAGCGGTCAAAGATCACCGGCTGAGGAAAGAGTGGTGTGGGTCGTGGGCCACTCATACGTGAGGCGTGCCGCGGACGTATTCAAAGCAGGTGACATGATTCACGCAGCTGGGGAATACGGGTACAGGGTGACCTTCCACGGAAGGGGCGGGCTCTGTATTGACCGGTTTCAGTGTTTTGTCGAGGAACTGTTAGGGCGGTCAAGGTCACCGCTGTCTATAATCATAGTGCATCTAGGAGGCAATGATTTGGTGGCGCTCGGCCGGCGAGTACTCCTCGAGCGGGTTCTATCCACTGTTAGCTGGTTGGCAAAGAGGATTCCGGGGTGCACAATAGCATGGTCTCACATGATTCCAAGGAAAGTGTGGCGGGGGGCCCTCTCTGTGTCAGCTTTGAATCATTCAGTAAAGAAAGTCAATAACAGGCTGGGTAGATTGTTTTGTTCAGGACAGTTGCACTGTATTCCGCATGGATGTATTCGGGGGGATAACATGTATCTCGAAGATGGGGTTAATTTGTCCCGGGAGGGGAATGTCTTACTCATAGGAGACTTCATAGCATGGTTAAGGGGTTTGTATAGTCATGACCTTTAGTAGGAGTGTGGGGGGTCCGGATAGCCGTTCAACTATCCGGCCTGTGGCGGTAAGGTCATGATCGGTGAGCAGTAATTTCAAGATCCCTAGAGGAGGGGCGCCACCCATTATGGATGGGAGCGCCCGGGGGGAGGCGGCCATTGGCCCCTCACACGGGGAGGCGGCACCCACTAAGTATGGGGTCGCCGAAGGGAAGGCGGTCATAGGCCCCTCCCAGGGGAGGAGGCGGCTCGATGCCCCTCCTAGGAATTTCCCGGGGCCAGGATATCCGCGAAGGCGGATGTGATGAACAGTGTGGGGTGGGAGGGGGGTACACGCTACCTTCTAGACACCTCACACGAGTCCTCGGACGACCATTAAGATGGCGTCGAGTTAAATAAGGGGCCCCCGCTAAGACAAGGGAAATTGGAAGTTGGCACAGAGGTACAGTTCTCTGTGCGCCCGCCCCTCACACCGTGAGGGGGAAGTTCTGGTAGTAGGGATCTGACACCGGTTACGACCTTGCCGTTGGCCCGTAATGGTAGGATGTACAATTTTTATTAGAAAGTATGCATTTGCAGGATGTTTAGACTCGGCTAGGAGAACCTTTGTATTAGAGATTTGTTAAGGTTAGCCAATAAACGTGACTGCAGCGAAATGTATAAATTAAAAATTGTACATGATATGAAACTGTTATTTTAATGTTTTAATTTTGTTTCATATTTTAATAAATACGGCCGGGAGGTTAACTCCCTCCCGCCTTCCAAAAGTTCAGAACTGCGTCCGTCTTCCCATCCTTGGGGATTGTGTTGGGAGGGGGTGATAGGCATCCCGGCCATATGGAAAGGGGCGACCACTCGGTCCCCCCGAACGTATGGTAGGGTGCCCGGATCCCCCCGGGAAACCATTTTGGGCGGGGGGCGTGTTTCAGCTGGTATGCCCGAAGCGGCGTAGCCGGGGCGCGCCTTTTCCCGCCCAAGAAGGGTTGTCCTAGACACCTACACCGTTGGCCACGCCCCGTAGGCGTACCAGAGGAGGATACACGCCCTCCCGAAGAGGAATAAAAGGAGCAACAATCCAAAGAAGCATCCTCTTGTTCCTGTGCTTGGAAGCTGCACCCTCTCGTTGCACGTGAGCCCTCGACGGAACAAGGAGCAATTTTGACCCACCCACCAGCCCCTTATGGCAACGTTAGTAGTGCAATGAAGTTGATTTGCTTTGATAGTATTTTTTTCCAGGGTTTTGGTGTGAAATAATGAAGTTGATTTGCTTGATAGTATCTTTTTTCCAGGGTTTTGGTGTGAAATAAAGATGTCAATGTTTGAACTGCAATAAAATGATTTGCTTCATAACAATTTTTTCTCATTCAGCGGAGCGGAGTATCACAGTCTAATTTGAATGTGTGGCATGTGTAGATTAGCGGATGTATATTACAATGTTCAGTTTAACCGCTTTATCGCTCTCTTCATTAGGTTCAAAAAACGTCGTATTTATTTTGGTCGGGCGGTAAGGTCATGATCGGTGAGCAGTATTTTCAAGATCCCTAGAGGAGGGGCGCCACCCATTATGGACGGGAGCGCCCGGGGGAAGGCGGCCATTGGCCCCTCACACGGGGAGGCGGCACCCACTAAGTATGGGGTCGCCAAAGGGAAGGCGGTCATAGGCCCCTCCCAGGGGAGGAGGCGGCTCGATGCCCCTCCTAGGAATTTCCCGGGGCCAGGATATCCGCGACGGCGGATGTGATGAACAGTGTGGGGTGGGAGGGGGGTCCACGCTACCTTCTAGACACCTCACACGAGTCCTCGGACGACCATTAAGATGGCGTTGAGTTAAATAAGGGGCCCCCGCTAAGACAAGGGAAATTGGAAGTTGGCACAGAGGTACAGTCCTCTGTGCGCCCGCCCCTCACACCGTGAGGGGGGAGTTCTGGTAGTAGGGATCTGACACCAGTTACGACCTTGCCGTTGGCCCGTAATGGTAGGATGTACAATTTTTATTAGAAAGTATGCATTTGCAGGATGTTTAGACTCGGCTAGGAGAACCTTTGTATTAGAGATTTGTTAAGGTTAGCCAATAAACGTGACTGCAGCGAAATGTATAAATTAAAAATTGTACATGATATGAAACTGTTATTTTAATGTTTTAATTTTGTTTCATATTTTAATAAATACGGCCGGGAGGGTAACTCCCTCCCGCCTTCCAAAAGTTCAGAACTGCGTCCGTCTTCCCATCCTTGGGGATTGTGTTGGGAGGGGGTGATAGGCATCCTGGCCATATGGATGAGCCCCCATCCTTTGAAGGTAGCATCCATCTCACTTGTTTTGGTTGGCTGTCCTGGTTGGTGAAATGGAATTTGCTTTAAAAGACTGTCTCTTACACCACCATTTGAATAACTGTTTTACTTGCATCATAAGATTCAGACTGCCTTCCCAATGGTCTTTACATTGAGAGAACTGGTCCCCCAGGCACTGTAGTAAAAACCTCATGCGAAGATAAGCTTTGGAGATTAGGAAGAGAAAATATGTAATGGACTACAATTGGGATGGAATCTGCCATGCTGTGGTATTTTCAGCAACTGTTAACAATTCTAAAAATTGGTACAAAATCTATCCTTGGAAGAATACATGCCTTCCTTTTATGTTTTAGTGTTGCTTATAGGTCATTGAGAAACTGCACTAGAGATCACATTTGATTTCTTAAAGTTGATGTGCAAGTCCAGGCGATATAATAAGTTGGTGGTGGTATTGAAGTCCAACTGAGCCTTTTGTGCAGTGCCTTGTTTCCCAGGTAGGGACAGACTCATATCATTCCCATCCTAAGGTGAGCAGCCACTACAGCCATGCACTTTGTGAAAGTTCCTGCAGCAGAAGGGAAGAACTTTGCATTGATAATAGGACTAATTTCCATGAGTCTTAGTATCTTTCATTCAGATGGTTCGGACAAGTTCTTCCCCTCGTGGTTCTCTACATACCCACAGCAAGAGGTCCATGAGACTGCAGACTAAGAAGTGCAAAAGCACCCAGGATCTGAGACAACATCACTGTATCCATCAAGACCGCCTAAATAGTTCTCTGGTAACTAACCTCATTTCAGTGGGGTGGTTTTTTACACAACCCCCACGAAAGTGGTGAATAGAGTAGAAGGACTGGAGCTTTTATTGTTTAGATTGTGAGAAAGACTTCCCTAATGAGTAGCATTGCTTCTTTTGCGCTCCTTCTTGACTGGTTCCTCAGTGGTACTGGCTTGCTGCTTCTGTTGAAGTCATTGAGTCTGAGGATATAAGGACAATTGAAGGGATAGAACCCTCTGCCTAGGCTGGTACCTATTATGTCTGTGTCTGAATTGAGAGCAGTAAAATGTCTCCTTTACACCACTGCCTTTAGTATTTCCTACGCTTTCTTTATACACTCCTTCTGCTTATCCGCATGAGGACTGCCCTGGTAAAGGGGAGATTCATTTTCTTGAGATCTGGGTCTAGATTGGTCTGGTTAACCTCAGACAAGATGACTGAGGGAGTGCGATGATGTGACAAAGCTCAGTGACAGCAAGACCTACAGGAGGAATATGACATTTATTTGGAGACTATCAGGCCTACCTGTACTACCGTTAAAAAGTCCTGTCTTCTATTTTTTGGCAAGTCGTCTGCAAAGTCAGTATGTGATTCTTAATGAGCTCAGTCATATTGCCCCAACAAAGCTGATGCAGTAGGTGTTAAAAAGGCTATAGCCACAGAATCATTCACTTCGCTTTCTATTGTATCAACCCTGTTACTTTTTCCCTCTGGGGGCACTAATTTCAGGAGAAGAAGGGTATCTCTTTCTTACAGTCAAGACTCACCAAGTCTGGCTTAAGCTCTAGTCTCAAATAAATTGGTCCCTCTTCGAGGGTCTGTATCTATTGAGAAGCCTTGTAGTAGCAGATCTGATTGTAGCTGGTGTCAGGGACTCTTCTTGAGCTAACTTCACCAAAACTGAGACCAATGATAAGATGGGTTAAGCGAAATAAATTGGTTGCAAAGTATCAATTTTTATTGAGACATCCTAATTGGGGCCTCCATTTATATTTTCAGCTTTGTGGTCCCTCTTATCAGGACATCTTGAAAAGTCATGAAATCATCCGCAGAAGACATTCCTATAGAAGACACTGCTGGAGATGTTTGTGCATACAACATCAATGCTTTGGTTTCCTAACAGTCCCTACACAGATCCAGGAACACTGTGGTGAATGGAAAGAATGCATTTATTGAAATATGGAAGGCTAATATTGTTAGCTAGCTTTTTGAGCTGGCTAATTATCAGAGGGTTATGTAATTACAACTTCTGTTTTGAAAAATTGAACACACGTAGGCGTGCGGTATCTAGGATCCCTTGTAGCCTATTTTATTCTTCTCAATACCAAATACACAAACTGCACTAAGAAAAGGATACTTTACCCAAAAGCTGTTCATTTCAACAGGCTCACCCTTGTGTTAACTGTGCTAAGAGTCAACACTGGGCAGGTATATAAAGGCTCCACTGCACCAGAGGGTGCCATTTAGTTTTTTTTAGAACAAGCTGCTACATTTCGGCTTCCAGAGCAGTCTGATGGATTTTTTCTTTAATGATGATCAGCGCACAGGACCATTGCAGGAAAGGGAAAGTAAAACAAGCCGAAGGGCTAATTTTACTTTTACAGAATCAGTGTTTGGGGGTATATCTCAGCCTCACTGATTCTTTTGGGATAGGTATAGTTGGAGAGAATCCCCCGTTTCCACTGTTACCTCTGGCCAGTGGATCCCTACTAGGGAATTGCCACAGGAGAGTGATCCCCTAACAGGGACCCACCCACTAGGGATTGAGGAAGCAGCTGGTTAGGCAAAGGCCTGTGCTCCCCCAGCACATTTGATGATTACATCCTTGGGTGTATGCAGGTAATTACCTCTGACCTGCCCCCAAGGGTTGGGGGGCAAAAAGCCCACTAGACACCAAGGAAAGATTTTTTTTAATATAACAATGGGCTGCCAACAGTGGGCACAATCAGGCATCAGTCTTTCTGGTCCCTGGTCGGCAGATGGGGGTAATTACCCCGTCTTTTCCCTGGAGAAGGGGGCAGAAAGTCCACTAGATGCCAGGGAAACATTAATTATTTTAAAAATATAGGTGTAAGGTCTACCCACCATATACCACTATCTCAAAAACAAAGAACACCTTTATGCCCCCTCCAGGGAAGAATGGGGGTAGATTACCCACTTTTGCCACTCCGGCAAAGCAGGCAGTTCACATATCTCTCTAGACACCAGTGTGTTGTTGCCCCTTCTTTGGAGTCGCTGGTCTCAGTTCAGATAATTACATCCTCCCAATAGACTTTGTGGAATCCACTGGCTTCCTCTTTCTTCTGCCTGGAGGACTGCAAGTACGCTAACCTCACCATAGTTATTCACCAGTCATAGCTATGTGACTATCTGGCCTATAAGTGCTCTTAATGACCTCACGCCCCACTCAATTTCCATTGTGGTCATATAGCTAGTTATGTAATATTTTAGGACCCTATTGTAAGTTTCCCGATTCATGCCCTTATATAGGCATAAATCACCATATCCTTATATAGGCATAGAAATCCGGGTAGAGGACGCCAGAGAAGCGAGGGCGATTCGGCCAGTGGAATTTCTGAAAAGTGCCCGTGTTTTTTCCTGACAAATTACCTGGTTCCCCACACAAGGCCTTTCCGAACTTACTAGAAGAATTTAAATACACTCGTTATCTGGCGTTGATGTACTTTTGCCACAGCATATTTGGCTGTCGGTTGACCACTCTCATCTCTATACTGGTTACCCTTCCGGGTTGGAATTATCACCGGAAAAAGGCCTTATCAACTGAGGTTTCAGCCATTGAGCCCTGAAGAGTTGTAGAATCTGTGTATGTCTTTTCTACAACAAAACACGTGTCGGCTGGCTGTATTCTTTCTGTAATCGGATGACCTAATAAAAAGGAGAACACCAATCTCCAAGAACCAACGTTGCAGGACTTTATGTTCATTTATGTTGGTGTGACTTGTTTCACACTAAAATTGAGGGGTTCTTTGGATTTTCCCCTCCCTGCTAGCACCATTACTTTTGTTCTATGAATAATAACTACTACGTCTATATTGCTTGAGAGCCTGTACATCCCGTATACTTTAAACCGTTTCTTTGGTGCAAAGGCATAGAAATCATAACCATATTGAGGCATAGCTCATGCAGTCCAAATACGGCAGGGCTACTTCCACTAGTTTCGAAAATCCACAACGATTTCTTGGAAAAATCCACCTTCAGCAGTCAGGGACTTCCCCTTGCTTGAATATTGATCTATCCAAGAACTCATGGAGTTTTCAAAGTACTGAGACTCTTTGATGATGTTATTATGTCCAACCATACGACAAAAAACCCGGCACCTTCAAGGTATAAATATGCCCACATTTGCCCAAGCAAACACACAGTGGTTTGGAGCAGTTCGATTATCTACTTGCCCAACGCGCCCTGCAAGAGCCGAAGGAAGCCGACCCTCCAGCAGACGCACTGAGAGAGACGCTGTCTTTTCTCCTGTCGAGAAATCCAGCTCCAGTGTTTCCAAGCTACCCTTGCGAGTTGTTGGGAAATCGAGTCCCAAGACCGACCTTCTTCATTCTAAACTAAGGTACAGAGCTGATTAGACCCTTAGAGAAATCTTGGACAGATTCTTGGCAAAAAGAATACTACATTTATGCTACACCTCACTTACTTCCTCCCTCGTACTAAGCTTAGGCTCGGTGCATTGGGGTAGGCGTCTTTTAGAAGCACCAGTTGAGTACTTTTAGCCTCTGTTATTTATGTATGTATTAATCTATGGTTTAGAAACCATACAATGCACTTGCAGTATTATTTTATTCTACTATTTATACTGTATGCATTATATTTTACAACCAGTGTTACGATTGTAGCAGTTCATTTCTTATGCTTGAGAAAAAAGACTGTTCAATAAATACTTTTATTGAAAACGCCTGTCTTTCTACTTTCTCTGCACCTCTGGTGAAACGAAGCATGCACGATTGACTGAGTGAAATATCTATTTATTGTTTCCACGACTCTGAAGATACGTTTTATCTTGGGGAAACAAAGTTGTCATGTTTATGCAGTTGTCAGAGACTAATCCCTTCTTGTGAATTCGAAAAAGTTTCTAGTGACCTCTGAGCTACCTGGCACACACAATTAACTTTAGTATATTCGGTAGAGACCTAGTCGACCTCAGTCCTACGTCTAATCTACAGGATATATTATTCCAATGCGCAGAGCCTATTGGGAATATAGGAACTACACTACATGGCGCCCAACGTTTGGTCAGGCACTAATTTAATGCTAGATACTAGAGTAACTCAGTCATGCTTTTCACAGAGAACCCTTTTCCCGTTAAAAACTCCAATTGACGTCTGGAACGTGTTAAAGGATAAAATACCCACCTTAAACTGAGTAGGACCAAAAATCCTATGTATTAGTGTTTTGGTTTGTTCAACGTTGAAGGATACAGTGTTCCAAAATATTGTGCACCTTATCTTTATTTCCTTGAAACTTGCTCTGCAAACCTTCATAAAGAAATGTCGGATAGCGACAGCGAGAACGGTGGAGATGCAAGAACTGCAACCCAACCGAATCTAGATACTACAGGTTTTAATGAAAATGACCCGGATGTTATACACATACCGGCAAATGTAAGAAAAATTATAACTTAAAAAACTCATAAATAATGGAGTATCATCGAGAGGTAGTAAAGTAATTTTTGTAATAGAGGCACATGAATATCGGCAGGCAGAGGTATTCTATTCATGGATTGTCTTTCCACAAGCAAATCCTGTACCACATGAGTTCCACTACTATAAAATGGAGGAACATCCAGCGGAATATGTTCCTTTCGAGGACGTTTAAATTCCACTAACTTACCAAGAGCATCAGCTCTGGTTTAATGGTGCCCTACAAAATCAAAATCACATTACCAGGCTCGGTCCACTAGGTAGACCAGGAGCTACATGGCTGGCACTAGCCAGCTATACACCACATCCTAACATCGAAAGAATGTCAGATGTAGAATTATTAGCTCAGCTAAAACAGCTAATAAAAATACATAGGCAGTTGGTACGATATGTCATGCGGACTTTAACAGTCCAACCTGCTGTAAGAATTCCACAGCACACCCCTCATCAGGGGAACACAAACAAAATCACACCACAGACTATACAGTCAGTAATCGATAAGTTGCCTGCAAAAAGGGAACAAATTCCATTCTCGTTAGCCCAGAAAATTACTCAAATAGAGGCAGTATTTTCCGATAGTACATCTCATGAGAAACATTTTTAGAAGCACCAGTTGAGTACTTTTAGCCTCTGTTATTTATGTATGTATTAATCTATGGTTTAGGAACCATACCATGCTCTTACAGAATTATTTTATTCTACTATTTATACTGTATGCATTATATTTTACAACCAGTGTTACGATTGTAGCAGTTCATTTTTTATGCTTGAGAAAGAAGACTGTCAATAAATCCTTTTATTGAAAACGCCCTTCTTTCTACTTTCTCTGCACGAAGCATGCACAATTGACTGAGTGAAATATCTATCTATTGTTTCCACAACTCTGAAGATACGTTTTTTCTTGGGGAAACAAAGTTGTCATATTTATGAGGTTGTCAGAGACTATTCCCTTCTTGTGAATTCGAGAAAGTTTCTAGGGACCTCTGAGCTAGCTGGCACACACAATTAAGTTTAGTATATTCGGTAGAGACCATGCGAACTCAAACCTACATCTAATCTGCAGGATATATTATTCCAATGCACAGAGCCTATTGGGAATATAGAAACTACACTACACACTAACCGCACCAAAGCCCTGAGTTCCCCCCGTTGCAGCTGGAACAAAGTAACAGAGGCCCAATGGACTTACACCCTTAACACCACCCAGCCAGTCACTACTAGCAACCTGGAACAGGCATGCAGGCTGGTGCCGAAGTAGACATGACTCATGGAGCGTATAGTTCCTGGTGAATAACCACATTGGAGTTGCTAGTGGAGGGGGTGCTCAGGATTCTAAAGTAGCCAAGTATATGCCACAGAACAAGATAACAATGTGCAACACAAGAATAGGGCACTTCTTCTGCGCCATACAGAAATCTTTCCTAGAGGGACCTCTATTATAGCTGCTGAGCTTTAGTGTAGTTATGAGATGCTTAAACAGGTGTTGTCACACTGAAACACAATACTGCACAATACCTGGACAATAGTTGTTACATTGTGAGGTGATGATGAGTTGACTAGTCACTGGCTTTGTTCTGCACCCCAATGTCATCAGGCAGTGATTACAATCCCCTTGTGGGTCTTCAGTATCATTAAGCACTGACTCTGCTTCTGTAATGCCGGCCAACTTGTCTCCCAAAAAATGCTGCAGCACCACAATGGGGGGAGCTCACAGGAGAAAGTGACACACCAGGAGGCGCATTTAAATGCCTAGCCCTCGGTGGAGCGGGGGGAGCTCACTGGAGAAAGGTGTTCACCTACCTTTGCCGACACCGCCAAGTGTCACATAGCAGTGAAGTGCAGCGGGGGCCATTTTTACACGCCAGCACCACCGGACGCCACCAACACCTGCGCTGCCACCCCGGGACCACAATTCCCGGCATCTTCAGCGGCGGCGCGCACAAGTGACATGCCAGGAGGCACATTTAAACGCCTAGCCCTCTGCGTCGCAGGACGCGCCAGGCGAAGCCCGGGCCAAGGGCGGGCCCGTTTAAACCCGTTCAAGACCGGTCAAGGACGGGACGGGCCACCCCACTGACATCAGCTCTAGCCGCCCAAGGTCAGTGATTTTCAATTAGAGTCTTGGTGTGGTACATCTTGAAGTTAAGAGTGCAAAGCAGCAATCCCATTATTGTAGATATGGCTACTTCTCCAAATGAAGTCCTGAATGGCAGGAAGTCTACGGGAGGTACATTAATGGGCACCCTGGATAACTTTCTCATTAGGGTATCGTCTGCCCTTGCCAAGGATATTGAACTCACAGAAAGGAGACTATCCCTGGACATCCCCTTTGATAAGATATCGTCTCTGGGAAATCTGGCAAGGGCTATATCACTGTTACACCGACAGGCTGACTCCCAGGGAACACCTCCTCCTTTGGGGGTGGTGGAGAGACGTTTATCACCCCAACTAGTGACTATCCTCGAAGCAAGTGCAATCTCCCCTAGGGGTATGGCCTCCCACATTGTTGCAAGAAGAGTCCCCTACACAAACATCAAAACTCGCTCAGCCAGCAATGCAAAATCTGGGTTTGCTCAGCAGGAGGGGGGGGGGGGGGGCGCCAGCAAAAAGAAAACGTCCCGGGGCACTAACCCAGGCTGGGGGGAGGAAAGCGAAAATTGCTAAAAATGATGTACTGATTGAGGACTCTGTGGTTACGTCATTTACCAGCCCTACTCGGCCTGAATCACTTACGAAAGAAGGGTACAGTGGTCAACAAGTAACTGTGAGAGAGGAAGCACACTTTGACCCGGGGCCATCATTATGGAAAAGATTGGAGGGAACCTTCAAGAAGTTATGTCACCCAATATATGACCAGTTGGACTCTATTGAAAATAGACTGGTGTGTCTGGAACTCTCGTTATCATCAGTCCAGAAGCAGGTTGGACCACGGTATAGTGCAACAATCTGTCAGCAGAAAACACCATTAGTTCAAAGTTCAACTCAATCTACCAATGTTGGTGCAGTTATGGGGGGGCAGTTCTACTGAGTCAGTTACCATGGTGTCCTCTGTGGTACCCCCGCCTCCTACATTGACAGGGGCTGGGAATTTAGTTGTGGGTGAGAGGGTGCCCCACGTTGTCGAGAGTAGACCGGCAGCTACACCTCAAAAAACGTTTTCGCTGCCTGTAATACGTAAGGTGGCTACCTTACCCTCCATTGACCTCCCACCTGAATCAGCCCCATTTGTGGTAGTTTTGGTGGGGGTACCCTCATGGGTCCACGAGAAGCGGGAGACATATGCTGACCTTAAAAATAAATGCACCTTCTGGCTTAATAAGTATTGACCACTGCCAATTAACATTCATGCAAAAAATCTGTTTGCCAGGAGAGTGAACTGGTTAAGAAGGAGTCCCAAGTCGGTGGCGGGGGACTGTGTCATCATTAACTTTAGAGACTGGAGATGTGTTAATCACATCTGTAACTGGCCTCAAAAGGACCAGACCCCTGGAATACAAGCACTCCCCCTATCCTATTTTTATGGCCCCTCGGTTCCCATTGAGAGGGATACTTTCATACTGGGAGAGGCACTTAATCCTTGTCCTTTGGGGAATATAAGGCTGTTTAATAGGTATGAGGCTCTGTCGGCGTTGGGTGATTGTGATTGACGGTATGTGTCACAAAGCCCCGTTTCGAGTGGCATAGCCCTAGGAAATGGGGAGGAAGATGTAGATAGGAGGGTAGGGCAAGTGAACATTCAGGGTTTTAGGCATGAAGGAAATAGTGGTCACAGGCAAATTAAGACACGGCCTGGTAAAGCAGAGAAGGTTATAAGAGTGTGCCCACTGGCCAAGCAGAGTAATGTAGATCAAGTACCCGTGGTACCCCCTATGCTGGGAGAATTTGCTTGTGGTCCTGATGGGACAGTATGTCAGACATCGATCATCTCATGGAATGTGGCGGGTGTGGGGCCGAAACTTAATTCACCCGCCTGGATGGAATTCATTGATAAATTCAATATTTGCCTGTTACAGGAGACTTGGGCTGTTGAACCTGTGTTTAAAGTAGGTTACTTGAATTTTTATGTTCCTGCAGTTAAAAAACAACCGGGCCACCCTATGGGTGGTTTAGCGATTTGGGTTAGGCAGAGCCTTAAGTGTCACAGTCATGTGCTCCCTGTGACAAGTAGTGACATTCTTACTGTTAGGCTTAGCTTCCCATCGAACTTAAAAATTGACACCTTTAATGTTTATGCCAGGGGCCTCCCAGGAGGTAAGAAATCCGATGTTGTCACATCCCTGGACTCAATGCTCCAGGCCAACCCCACAAATGTATTGCCATTAATAGCAGGAGATT
Source organism: Lissotriton vulgaris (assembly GCF_964263255.1). Lineage (NCBI taxonomy): Eukaryota > Metazoa > Chordata > Amphibia > Caudata > Salamandridae > Lissotriton > Lissotriton vulgaris. The sequence continues at coordinate 501,802 of NW_028252325.1, read as the reverse complement.
TCAATACCACTTTGGCCTCGATGATATGCACCTAACAGATGAAGAGGATTGTAGATGGGGAGTCCCCCAATTAGATATTAACCCTATAAGAAAATGGACAGAGGCTGCAATTCAACTGAAGGGCCTCTGTATGGGGCACCAGCTGAGGGCTGCCAATGGCCGAACACTGTCAGATAGGATGGGCAAGAAAATATTTGATAATGGGGTTAGGACAAGCAATATTGATTACTTACTTGTTCCCCTCAAGCTGTGGTACACTCTTCTTGATATGGAGGTAGTGGCCCGCATCGAGAGTGACCATAATCCCATTGCCTCGGTGTTCATTTTAGGCTTAAATAAGGTGGACGAAATGTCCAGGGGACCCACTCAGCCTGACCTAGTATAAACAAATGTTGAGCGCCACCTTAAGTGGTGTCAGGTTGTAGAGCATCAGAACATCATCACTGACATTGAGTTAGGTCTGGAAGGTGTGCTAGCAACTATGGAGGTGGATACAACACATAGGCCTTTGTATAAACCTTTTATGGATGCTGATGATAGCTTCTTTTCCAAATTAAAAACTTACTTTTGTAAACCTTGTAAAGGTAAAAGAGCTCAAAATCGAAAAGTGGAGAGTTGGTATGATGCCTCCTGCCGACAAGCCAGGGGGGAGTTGTCCCAAACACTTATAACAAAAGATTGTAGTAAAATAAAGGCGGCTAGAGCTAATTATAGATGTAAACAGTTCACTGCCAAAAAAGCATGGGAAGAGAGTAGGTGGCAGGACCTTAAAGCTACATGTGAGTCCAAGAACCCGAAAGAAATGTGGAATCTTTTCAAATGGGACAGGGGTGGGCAACGTGAGAACCCTCAAAATAACGTTGCCCAAAGCTCATGGGTTGACTACTTTAAGCCACAATATGCTAGTAATGAAGCTGGTAATAGTGAGGGGACTTATGTCCACATTTTCTACAATGAAGACGCCTTCACTGTGGGAGATGTTGACAGAGCGCTAGATCTAGTGACTGAGGGCCGTGCTACGGGCATGGATTGTGTCCCCGCCGACCTATTCCTAAACAATAAAAATAGATGGCGGTTTTACATCATGTACTTGGCAAACGCCATTGCCCAAGGGATGGAAGTTCCCCACTTGTGGAAAGGTGCGGAAATAGTGCTGGTTTATAAAAAAGGGGACAAGTCGTTAGCGGGCAATTATAGGCCTATTAGCCTGATTGACTCCATCCAAAATATCATGGGCCGGCTAGTATTAGGGAAAATCCAGACCTGGATGGATGATGATAACATCTGGAGTCACCTCCAGGCTGGCTTTCGTCCCAAGACCAGCACCATAGATCAGGTCTTCCGCTTCATTATCCTATACTGGCGCACTGTGGTCTTGGATAAAGGTACTCTATATGCCGTCTTTGTAGACTTAAGGGCAGCTTTTGACCTAGTTCCCCGTAGCAAACTGTGGCAAGTTCTGGAAGAGCTAGGGATGGCCCCTGAGTTGTTGAGTTTGGTTGTTCGCTTACATGAGGATACGTTCACTTGGGTTCGGTGGGGGCGCCAGGGAGAGGTTATGGAACCTTTCCCTGTTGAGTGTGGAGTGAGGCAAGGTTGCGTTATGGTGCCTACCTTGTTCTCGCTCTTTGTGAACAGGGTGGCGAGTTTCCTCTCCATGGTCCCGACTGATGCCCCTGCGATGTCTGGTGAGCGAGTCCCGATCCTCATGTTCGCGGACGACACTCTGATAATTTCAAAAACTCCAAGAGGGCTTCAGGGTGCCTTAAAGCGCTTTGAAGACTTTTGGGCTTGGGCCGAGGCCTGGAAATAAATATAGCAAAAACGAAGTTCATGGTCCTTACTGACCCTAAGCCCCTTGGGTCTGCTAAACCTTTTATAGGGAGGATATATAGGAAAAAATCCCCGCTAGAGCAGGTTGACGCCTTTACTTATCTGGGGGTTACCCTCCAGAAAGTCCTGGGATGGACTAGCCAATTAGATCTAGCAGTGCTTAAACATCACCAGCAGGCAGGTATCCTTCTCAAAAGGTTTAAGTCTTCTGTATCAAAACCCATTAGCCCATTATTAGAAATTTATGGAATGAAGGTGCTAAGTTCGGCTCTTTATGGAGCTGAACTTTGGGGGTTTGAAAACGTAAGAAGTTTGACGCTAGCAGAAAATGAATTCCTGAGAAAAGCTACTAGCGTTCCACTAAGTACCCGGCTGACACCCTTAATGTGGGATCTTGGGAAAAAACCCGTCCAAGACCTTGCTTCCCTACGCCCACTTTTGTATTGGCGTAAGATATGGACCACAGAAGAACTCCAGCATTATGCAGGGGGTCTAAAGGAAATAATAGCCAAAGATTCCTCCCACAAAATAAACTGGCTAAAGGCCATAAGGTCCTTGTTATTTAGCCTGGGAACGAGGGAACTCTGGGATGACCCTGCAAATGCTGTATTTCCTTCCCAAAAAAATATGAAGGCAAAATATTGGGAGATGGTTAATTTAAAAACATGTACGAAGGGTCTTTCTCTGCATCTTACTGGTCGCTTTCTGGAATTCAAGGCACATCCTAAGCTGGAACCATATTGGGATGCCATAGAAAAGCAGTATGACCGTAAACTCTATTTCCAACTTAGAGTAGGCTCCCTTCCAACAAGGTCATTTACAGCTAAATGGGCAGGAGAGAATGACTATGATAAATGCCCCAGGTGCAGGGATGAACAAGAGACTATAAGTCATCTTCTCTTTTTCTGTCCCCTCTATGTGGCCCCTAGATTGATGTGGGTGAAACCGATTTGTAAACTAATTGGCACCCGCAGACATGAAGAGGCACTAAGAATTTTATGTACAGAGCCTAGCCCCCCAATTGCCATAGCTGTGGCCAAGTTTTTAAAGTATTCCGATTGATTTCGCGAAGGAGAGAGAGACGTTCCTCTGACTCCAAAACAGTGATCGCAAAGCGGCACTTAAACAAGTGATTTTCAGATTCTCCGCCGGCCGGTGGATGAATCGTATGCATAAATTGCACAAGATTTTGTGAAGTCAATGACCCCGGAAGAGTAAATACATTTGAGGAGTGAATATTGTCAGCTGACAGATCCTCCTACCCCGTCTCAGAAATAGACGCAGGTCTTTGATCCCTACAGGTTGTCCAGTCGTATTTTAGTCCTGATGAAGACCGGAGCTGGTTGCGAAAAACAAGCACCGTAACATAGGGTTGAAACGTCGACGAAATATTGCCCATCAGTCCCTACTAAGTTTCAACCACAACTAGAAAATTGTAATAGGGTTGTAACCAATGTATAGTGATTTTTGGACTGGTTTTTAATTGTCATTATGTATGTTTATTTGTGAATTATAATAAATGTCACGGTTTCACTTTCATGCACTTAATCACGTGTAAGCCAATTGTTTGTCTTTGAATGATTTTTGTTTAGGACAACCCTCTAAGTATATGTACATCAGTGTCGTTTGTATAACTAAAGATTTATAAAATAATTAAATATACAGGATTAAATCCCAAAAATGGTGTGTTTACTTAGTTTTTAATTGGATATTTGTAATTTCGAAATAATACTGCAAATATTGTCTGTCTTAAGGACAAACAAAGCAATTGCTTTTCTTCCCAACAGACTCATTGCCGCATATATACACTTGGAACCCAGGTTCTGAGGGTCACAGGGCCACCCCATTATAATTAATAACGTTTTTAAAATGGGCATGGGTAATTCGGCCAAAAGAATTACGGCAATGACATGTGACCCCTATTCCACCTGCATAACATTGTTGTAAATTTAGGGGATGTATTAGCTAATTGAGCTTTGTGAAATATCACCCTGGACTATAAATTGGTTTAGTTTTATGGGTTTATGGATATATGAAATTCGACATTAGTCCCTCGTAGTTTAATTTCTTTTTAAATATTTATTGTACAATATTTTTTAATGATGTTTTATACATTGGGAAATGTGTATTTTATGTACTGCTTTTATGACTTAATTGTCGAATAAAGTTTATGAATTGACAAACTTAGCGGAAGGTGCTTTTATTCAGTTTCTTAAGCACTGTGGCAGATGGTACATCCCCTTGGAGAGCCATTTCAAGCTGACCAGGCAACAGCATCTCATTGTTTTGTAACACCATTGAACGTTTCTAGAATTACCAATAGAAGCTGCAACACATCCCCTCCCAATAATATGCAGTTAATGTAGCCACTAACAGACCTCCTATTCAAATAATAATAATAATTAAAGACAGTGTTGACCCTATCTTATCAGATAATCTAAGAGAAAGCACCTGTGCAGGATCCAGGACTGTAATAAACTCAAGAAGATATGAAGCAATGTGCCCAGATAACAGACAGCAAATATATCAGCCTAGTTGATTTAATAAGACCTAAATCAAAAAGGGACTTGCGCCTTAAAGTAGGTTTTGAAACCATGAAGGTTTATCTAATATTAAAGTGCAATACGGAAGCAAAAAAAAAAAATAGTCAATATCCACACTGAATCAATATAGGTACTTATTTGTATGAGACTCAGTCAAATTGCAGCAAAGAGAATGAAATGAAGTACAATCTTACAGTAAAGTCATAATCAGGAGGCAGACTAACATGGGTCCTTTCTCTAAAGCCAGGGCAAACCAGACATGGCTCACATCCAAAAACATCTGTTTGTGTAGCAAATTTCACAATGATAATCACATTGTCAGCATAAGGTGTTTGTGTAATTATGGACAATTGGCAAATAGCATACAACATGATATGCAGTGTGATTTAACACCATCCCACACACCTCCTAGTTGAATATTACCTAATGCAATCAGATGTTTCAGTACAAATCAAGTTACCCTTAAACACTTAAAATCTCAAAAAAAGAAAGTGGACCACAGTATTGTAGACAGTAGGATCCTTGAAATGTAGTGAAGTCTTCCTCTAGCCTTCTTCTAGAAAAGCATGTCAACACAGAGAAGAAATAAAAACGCACATCATGGCTGCTTTAGAATTCAAAAAGGAGTTAATGGCTGGTGTGCACCTAGTTTTGTCAAGTACAAGAAAATACAGTTTTGCAAAGCACAGTTTTTGTTTTAGCGCAAAAACATAACGATAGATACATTTAAATAATTTGAAATCATCTCTCTCAGCAGTAAGGCTTTAAAAGCTAGAATGTTCATATGTTCAAGGCAGTATAATTGTGATGTGTACAATGCAAATCTATTTGGGTGTAAATTATGAACTGTGGCAATACCCCAGTGCAACATGACATCCCTGCACTCGTTCTACAGTGAATTTTCGAGCACAAAGTTGAGTGCAGAACATTGGCTGCAAAAATATCAAGCCAGGATGGGGTCTGAAGCTGTATTGTCAATGCAAGTACATTGGTAAGTCTAGAGTTAGGATCATATTTACTAAGATTTCCCGCAGCTCAGCGCGTCACATTTCTGTGCTGCACTGCGTGATAGGGAAAGGGCAGGAATGCACCTTACTTAACACTATATGGCACATTTCCTGTCATTGCCCAGCACTGGTGCAGAATGTGCTGCCTAGTACTAACACAGGCCCCCTTGCACCATGGTGTGAGGGTGCCAGCGTTGTAAGCAGGAGTGCATTTGTACAGAAATGGACACCTTTCTGCATGAAAACGATCCCCAAGGTATTTTCCTCTTTCTATTTGTGCTGCAGAATGGAGCACAGATAGAAAGAGGGAGTAACAAGGAGAAATACAGATACGTCTCCTTGTTACGGCTTATGCGGGAAGGCATAGTATTCTGACACATTCTCAGGCCTTCCAGTATGGCAAATATCGGAATACTTCAGAATGAGTGAGTGGATGTGAGGGAGCACCCACGGTCCACCATGGAATGCCTTCCCAGGGCAGAGTAACACAATGCAGCGATTTGCACTGTGTTGTGTTTCTCTGGATTTATCAAGCCACTCAGGGCAACGTAAGGTGGCTTGCGCGACTTGATTAATCAGAGGTTTTGTGTCACCCTTGGGCCCCTTTGCATGGTGAAAGGGCGACACAAAACCTACTTAAATAAGCTTCTTAATATTTTTACCTCCACGCCGATGTGCCTTGGTGATATATATGATGTCAAGATACATAGATGTGAAGTTAAGAATAGTAAATGTAAACACAAACTTATATATACCTACATTGAAGAGACCATGGTAGCCAATATTCTGCACTTGGTATTGTTGCAGGTCAATAATTGCCACTCAGTATTGTGCTATGAGTCTCAGGTGTTTACTTGTTTTCCCATTAGATAGTCCTTGGTGTTCAGCTCAGGCCTAAGGAGGATGATGTAGACTTTAGGGATGAAGATACAGCCTAGCAGTCCAGAGCTGGAAGTAAGGATAGCGAAGATCTCCACGGCCACCATGTTCCTCCCCTTGGTGCTCAGGTACGCTGGGATGAAGGAGACCCAGACGCTGCAGAACACCAGCATGCTGAAGGTGATAAACTGGGCCTCATTGAAAGTAGCCGGTAACTTTCTAGCTACTGAGGCAACAACAAAGCTCAGAAGAGCCAAGAATCCCACATAACCAACCACAGCAAAGAACGCAGCGACAGAACCTTCGTTACACTGTAGGATCATCTTCCCGGTTTCTGCTTTGGTGTCAATGTCTGGAAATGGAGCAGAGAGATGGAGCCACACAGTGCAGATCACCACCTCTCCCAGTGAGCAGCCAAGAATCACAAAGATGGACAATTGAGGGCCCACCCACTTTCTGAGTTTACTGCCTGGCTTTGTGGCATTGAAGGCAATGATAACTGTGAGAGTTTTTGCTAATACTGTAGTAACAGCATTAGTGAAAATAATCCCAAAGGCAGGTTGACGGAGAAGACAGGAAGTCTTGGACGGGTGACCAATAAACAAAAAACAGCAGAGGAAGCACAGCATGAGGGAGAGGAGGAGGATGTAGCTGAGATCCCGGTTATTGGCTCTAACCAGAGGCGTGTTTCTGTATTTAATAAAGATTCCCAGCACTCCAGCAGTGATGATGAAGAACAAACTTGTAATGGAGGTTAAGGCAACTCCCAGAGGATCCTCATAGGATAGGAACTCTACCACCCGTGGAATGCAGGAATCTCTCTTCTGATTGGACCACTGGTCTTCAGGGCATGATAGGCAGTTTGGCATATCTGCATGAAAAGAACATTGTTCAGTATTATTGGAAGATGCTTTCAAGTAGGGAAAAATAATAGAGATGAATGGAATGTGACAAAGTGAAGTAATTATGACCTGTCCTATGGCTAGCTATGCACCTGTATGCCGGTGTACTGTCTGTGGAACATGCACACTGGGTCCTGCAACTCATTAACAAAAAGACATGGACTATGCATCTCCATAGAGGCTGCCGGGAGGACAGTCTGAGGAATAACTGACAGCTTGTGGTGGTCACTCTCCAATCTTTGAGCGTGTTATAAAATCCATCACAAACCAAGGAATAGTACCGGAATATTTTTTGAGTTATTGGCTGGTGGCCCCACTGCTGATGGAGCAGTGTAAACGAAAAAATAAAATGATAATAACTGAAGTTATTCTCATTTTTTTGTACGGTCAGGCAAGGGCAGGGCAGAACTTGGTACCCTGACTTTGGGTAGGGGGATTAGTTATGCACTCTGTAAAGTGTGCATCAATATTTGACTGGCCCTTTCGAGCTGGCCAAACCTTCATGCGCACTTTGCATGTTCATCGTGCAGGCTGCTTTACAGCCTGCATGCAGAACATGGCGAGGTCCCCATTTCCTAGCTGAGTGCCGAACCACGGAGCTCAGACCGATCACAACACTGCATTGCAGCGTTGTGATTGGCTCAGGGGAGTCTGGGTGCTTACCAATCACAATGCTGCATTGCAGGGTTGTGATTGGCTGTGGGGATACTGGGTGCCTCCTGTTTCCCGTAAGAGACTCACTTGATGTGGGAGAGACGTCGGTGAGATCAGGCTAGTGGTTTTTTTTTTTTTTTTATCCCAACTCCCAGCCACCTGCCACCCTGTACCTTACCGGCCATTTCTGGCTGTAGAATGTGCTTACACTCTTCGTGACTACATAAAAGTATGCATGAGTGTTTAATGGTCTTTTATGGGGGGATTGCACAAAGGCAACAGGACGTTTCTCTTTTTCACAGAGGCATGTCCTCAAGCAAAAGAATAATACCCAGATTTGAATGTTTGTAATAGAAGTTTACAACTGTCTTTAGAGAAGGGATCATATAGCTGCACCTGTAACGTCAGTTAGCCCCATGCTTGCAAAAAGTCCCCATGTTGTATTTTCACTGGTGCTGCTAGTTTGGAAATGTGGCCCCTTCTGCCCCTTCTGCTACGCTATGTGACTATCCCAGTTTTTCAATCTAATCTCCTGACCTTATATACACCTCTTAAACTTAAAGGCCCCTCCACTGCACTATATACACAATCTTGAAATGACTCTTCTCCCTATTCTTGAAAACCAATACCTCAATGTAGAACTCTCTTTTGCTTGAAATAACATTCCCTCTATAAATATTCAAACCCTTAAATAGATAAATATCTTACTATAAACCACAAAAGTCCTATATGTTTGGACACTGAAGACATGAGCACAGGCAAACTTTGGATTTTTGCCAATGTGTTACATTTTCTTAAACACAAGTATTCATTATATACCGTAGCAACAGTGTCATTTCATTACACCTCTATCAAAGAATAGTAGGCCTAACACACATAGATGGGCACACATTGGATCTCAGATTCACAAGCTCTCCTAACCTACAGACTGAATCCCCCATGCCTCCGATCTGGACAGACCATTTCTCTATTAAATTTTATCTCCATGTGAGAGAGTCTCTGGACCTCAAGACCATGTGTCCTAGAAAGGTGGTACAATGGAAAAAGGTGTCTCCAGTACTTTCCGTCTCATTTTACTGCTTCCCTCCCTACTGCTCACAGAGATATTCATCTTGATTTTAATGATTTTGAGGAACCATTTCCCTAGGAATTATTAGTCATCGCTCCCCAAAAACGTAGCCACCTCAAAACTTAGAAAGCCTTGTCTCCCTGGTTCTTAGAGTCTCTAAAGGCAGAAAAAAGAGTCTGCAGAAAGCTGGAACACAAGTGGCAAACCATACAAACTTTTGCAGACAAACTCACTAAGCAGCCTTAGGCATTTACCATAGAAACATCAAAATTACTAGGAAGTCCCACATAGTGAACAGAATTAACAACATTGGAAACACGACAAAGGAATTATATATGATCGTAAATTAATTTACCAAACGTTTGACCTGTACCTAATCTATCCCAGCATCTCAGTCTATTTGTGATGACCTTGCCAATAGTTTTAAAGAACAAATTTCAAAACTTTATGACACTCTGTCAAATGGTCCCTCACAGGCAGGGCGGCTTCACCTGCCTCTTCATAGTCTAATCATCCCAGTCTTCTGGAATATTTTAATGTAGTCTCCCCTGAGCAACTCTAGGTTCTAATTAATAATATCAAATCGGGCTCACCGGAGGATTCTGCTCTTCCTTACATCATTGCTGCCTTGGTCCCAGCACTCCTTCCTACTATTAGGGATCTGTTTATTTACTCCCTGAATATGGAAACCATTCCCACTAAAAGGAAAGCAGAGCTTTTGAGACCTATTTCATATAAACCCACTGCAGATCCTTCAGACCTTTCAAATTATAGACCAATATCACTTCTTTTTTTCAGAAGAATTATGAAGACTGTTATTAACAAACAGCTGATTTCTTTCTTGGAATACCACTCTCTACCGGACCCTTCCCAATCTGGTTTTCAGGCTTTTCATAGTACAGAAACTGCACTGATTGATGTTCTCGACACCATTAGACTCTCCCTGGATGAAGACAACCCAGCCATGCTGGTACTACTGGATCTCTATCGGCAGCATTCAACAGCATCTCACATTCTATTCTAGTCCAAACACTGGTTGAGGTAGGTGTTGGCTGGAAAGCCCTGGGTTAGCTACATCTTCAGTCTTATGGATATGCCCTTTCGGTTGCGACAAACAAAGCTCTCCAAACCAGACTTCAGGTGGTACAAACCACAGCTGGCTGCCTGATCTGCAATTTGCTTTCCCGCTCCCCATCGGAGCCCACAATGACATTTTTGCATTGGCTCATGATAAAAAAGCGCTCCCTTTTTAAACTCCTCTGCCTCGTAATAAGTCCCTCTTTGGAAACAGTCTACTCTATCTACAGGAGAAGGTACAGTTTTATATACCCATGCACAACCTCAGATCCAGTGGGCAACTCTTACTCAACCCACCATATCCGTACCATCAAATATGGGTGCAGATCTTTTTCTATTTGGCCCCCATCACTTGAACAAGTTACCTTTGTACATACGAGCCTGCCTGGACTTCGCTTGTTTCAAAAAATTCCTCAAAGCTTGGCTCTTCTAATTCCTTTTGGTATTGCTGTACTGTTTTAGAGTGCATTAGTGCTGGGAGACCCTCTTGCGGGTGATTTGTTCACACTTTATAAATGAAAATAACATAACATTTGCACTAATTTGTATTATCCAATATTTTACTTTTTGTTTCTGCCACACATTTTTTTTTTTTGCAGAGTTTTATATAGTGCAAACTTGACCCGAATCGGGTATCAGAGTGCTTTACATAGCACCAGTTATGATACATGAGGACACACATTCATTTTTGTTAGGTCTGGAGAGATTAAGTGATTTGCCCAAAATCACAGGATGTTTGTTTAGCGTTGTTACCGAGACTCGATCCCAGATCCCCAGGTCCGAGGTCGAGCGCCCTAGCCGTTAGGCCTACTTCTTGGAAATGGAATTCTGCTGGGGGAAACATCTTCAGTGTTACAGAGATGTAGTAATTTAGCTCTTGTGGGCTGCATTGGACTCTTGCAAGGTCCCCTTCTCTAAATCATACTGTGTACAACAGTTTTCTATGCCTTTATTATGAGCGCCTGCAAGTACCTTCTTACTGTTGAATGTGACAAGGCATAGTCATTTATTTAAATGGAACCTTTTCGATCTCACCAAAGGGAGACTTATCTGGCTGAAGCATAGAAAGGGAGGTGACAAAGAGGAAGGCAAGAGTCACAGGGACCCTCATCTGCCAGGTGCCACCCCGCAGAGGAGTCAGCAATATCTCTGGCCTCATCGGAGTAGAGACAAAGGTCTTCTGGATTGGGTCATCCTCATTTTAGAGAGAAGTTAAAAAACATGGTTGTTTGATCAACTTTAGTTTGAATGAGTTCTATCATGTCAGGTATTTTCTAGAACAAAGAGTGCCTTTTAGAGGTTGTGGTTCGTTTTTCTTTTCCAATTAGAACCACTTACTTCCAAAGTGATTAAATATTTGAATTGCTAAAGATCTTGGTTTGACACATGTTGTGGACTTGTGCATATCCGGCTGGGGAGGCCTGGACAATAGGTTTCCTGTCACAGGGAGGTGTAACCACCTCCCAGGCAGGCTTTAGTGTATTGGGGCTGGGTAGGTGCCCTCCAAGAGTGCTTTAATGTCTGCACTGGGGGCACATTTGGTGTCCCTGTGCATAGGCCAGCTCAAACCGGTTGCAGGAGCTACCAGCCCCTGCTCTGGCATGAAACTGGACAAAGGAAATGGGAGTAGCCACCCCTCTTTCCTGACCCTCCCATAGGTGGGTCCCTAGAGTTTGTCCCACCCCTTCCTTGGATATAAAGTAGGAACCCCTGACTACAGGACTTTAGATTTACCTGGACGAAACTCTGATACATAATCCTGGAACTTTGACGATCTACAAGGCGCTAGATAACTGAAGAATCTCACTTGGAGTAAAGGAGTTACTCCCCTGCTTGGCAGGCATCAAAGACACATCTGACCGGTTTGCATTCCTGAAGCTCCTGAAGACTCCGAAGAACTGTGCAACACAGGAGGGGGGTTTCTGTGGTCTCTAAGGTCGATCTGTGTGCTCAGCAAGTTTGAGGCCTGTATCTCACGTGGAGACCGTGCAACCTGAACCTCTGGACACCGCAACCATTTGCAGAAGCATCAGCTTTCTGGCGACCCCTGAGGCTGAGATATGGGTTACTTGTAGCCCTGATCTCGAACAGCAATTCCACTGAAGATTGCCAGCCTACACTCCGTGAGTGTTCTTTGAGCCGGCCCTTTGTGTTTTCTCTCGAGGTCCCTTCGCGATCCCTGGTCCATCAACCTGTGGGTCCCTGAGAAGGCAACTCTAACTTTCCTTGGACTTCCCCGGTTGCTCCAGACAGGCCCTGACTCTCCATTGCTTGGGGGGTTCCCCAGACCTTGCCGGTCTGTATCTTATCTCTTCCTGTGTGGGTTGCTGTTGCCAAGGCTGGATGTGTTCAATCGGAATCCAGCTCCTGGTCGTCGTCAAGGCCTCCTGGTCCTCATGACTGCAGAGTCAAGCTTCACATCTTCACACCTGAAGCACCCGACATCGGTGGGCATTCGTCTATCGTGCCCCTGGTCACTGGCTAGTGACCGAGACTCTGTCCCCTCTACTTTCAGGTTCTTCACATCTTCGATCCAGGCTTGGATCCTCCCGTACTGTTCCCGGCAGCAGCACTTTGCAGCTCATCGCCATTGAAATCAACGATGATTCCCGACACCACCTGGGTGAGGTAATTTGAGTACTCCAGTGCTCCCGTGGGTGTTGGCCCTAGAACCCCTTAAGTCTAAAGGGGTTTGTCAAAGTTCTCTCCTAAGTGTCCTTTATCTTTAAAAATCCAACTGCGACTTTCCCCATAGAAGCTAACGGAGCTCACGGCTGTGTTCTCACACTGCACGCGTCTCCAGTGGGTCCCCTGTGTCACTACCTTTGGTGGTTCCTTGGGGTCCTTGGGGCCCCAGTGATTCTACGCGCTCTAGGCACTGTGTCTAGTCAAACTGTGGTTCTTATACCACTTTCTTAATATATGATTTGGCCTCCCCCTGGGACCCATTGTATATTAAGTTATTTACTGAAGGTCTATTGTGTTGATATTGTGTATCTTGTTCTCTAAAATCATAAAGAGGTTAGTAGAGAGTGGTTAGTAATAAATACATATATTCTATATATACCTTGTGTGGTTCTCCTTTAATTTGGTTGTTCAAGAGGTTATAATCTGGTAAACCAAGCTGCTTTACACTCCTTCAAGAATTAACCTGAAAGCTTCTCTACATAGCCTCCACTAGGATAGCTTTCAATAAAGGTTTTCTTAAACCTATCATTAATGAGGGATGTTTGCACTGGTGTAAGGTACCCACTAGAACTAGTGGACAGCATATGCCAGGCCAACTTCTCACAGGAGTGTTTGCGGCATCTTCTGAATATATTGTGCAAATTATTTATGGTTTTCTTGAGTAGCTTGGGCCAAGTCTCGTATGGAAATCTAAAGAGGCAGGGAATGTAGGAGTCAACACAGAGGAAGTGTAGTTGTTCTCTTCAATTTCTTAATGATGTATACTCAATGTTATATTTGTGAAGACTTCTTAAAAGACATATCACCAGTATTAGTAGACCCGCAGACTGTTTCGAATCAGTTATCGATGCACTGCGGCTTGACGTGGACTAACAACAGCAATTGAGGGGATCTGTTATCTGATCCATGAGCTCCAGGATAGGTTGACAGCCGGTGGCTGGGACACATGGTTTCTTGACCTTGTGCATTGCTTCTTTCATCGGTCCTAAAGATGCCAAAAATATTCGGCCTAAACGCGTCAACATTTCTTTTAAAAAGTCTCCACGAAACCAAAAAAGCAGTGTATTCAACATCAAGCACACATCATTAAGAAATTGAAGAGAACAACTACACTTCATGTATATGTACTAATATAAGGGACTATCTTCTTCGCTTGTGATTGTGCATAAAATCTATAGCAAAGCCTCCACTGTATATTCAAGGAAAGAGGAGGAGTTATTTTTAGGAGTGTTTAACATTAATGTATATTTTATCATGTGACACCATACAGCAACAGATATTTATGTACAGAAGAATTGATGAATACATACTGACATGATTGAATAAAAGAATGTATGAATTTAGTCTGTTGATAGATGATTAATTGAGGTAATCATTTTGATGAATTTGCGGTGTATGTATTTTTTCCCACATCTCTTTTGTAGTGAATTGCTTTAGTTAGATAATATAGGGCCAGATGTAAGGAAAATGAAATTTTATATGGCTAATATGTCCCCTGCGTGTACCCCAACGTTTAGTATATGTGCATGTCACTCATGCATTTTCCCTTAATGGCCTGAATAACGAGGCCTCTGCATTAACGTCCTGCATCAGGATGTCAGCCATCAAGATTTCCATGTAAGAAACGGTAATTCCGCACTGAGGCCCATGCTGCCAATGTGTTTGTACTGTGTACGTTTAAAGTCGAGATGAACCCATTTTGGGGCTCAGCTAGAGGCAGGACCCGAATTCAGGTTTTCATGCCTCCTGACACTCTGAAAGTTACAGCTTCGTATCCCTGACCTCTTGCATACTCTTGGCTCAGCCGAGAGGCCCCGCACATGGTGCCAAGACAGTATTTTGCACAACAGTTATCTGCTTGCTCTAACAGAATCACATTCCTGCCTAGTGAAGAAAGTAAACAGAACCCGTCTACAGAGATAGAGCCCAGCCTTTCTGTCTCAGTTTAAGTGATTTACAGAGCTCGCATCCATAGAAAGCCCAAAGCCCCCACGCAATGCACGAAGAAATATATGCCCACACCGGCTCTTGGTGAAGAGCGACCTTTTGCTCCAGATAATACATTGCTCCAGATAATACATCCCCGGACCTAAGATATCAGATATTACTAGATGTGCAGGTCGCCCTGACACTGAAGGCCTCCCTACTAGACCGAAAGCCAGCTCCCCCCAGCTTACCCTAGTTACACGTCAATTGCACGTCATGACTAAGTTGTGCGCACAAGTAGGGCAAAGTTCCAGCCTCGCCATGTCACCCCCCTCCATGTATCCACCTACCTATGACACCCACCTATGACTCCTCAAGTGTACGCCTACATGCACGCCCACATGCTCTTATCTCTCTTTCCCTTGCTCTGCCTGGAGCGCTCCTCTTTCTCTATGCAATTTAATGTATAAATATTGCACTCTGTGAATAAACTTCAGATGACGACCCTTCCTGAACCTTAGTGGTGATGGAACCCGATTCTCCCTTAACTCGAGTTATTGAAATAAAGCCCTTCTGAATCGGACACCACGGACTCTGCCTCTCATTTAATGCATGACCCTTTGTTTAAGTATAGAAATTATGACAGGGTAATATTTTATTTACCACATTAATCTGGCGCCCGAATAGGACAAATCCCCTTCCCCACGCGCCGGTGATGTAGGTCCAGCCCATGCCCCCTTCTACAGCCGTGACGGACTTCAAAGTGTACACGCCAGCGGGACTTCCTGCTTACTCCCTCAGGCCCACGAGGAGGACGGACTGCGACCAGGCATCCACACGAGGCGGTGAGGATTGCGGATCATCCCAACCAGAGCCCAACCTGTGAGAGAGCAAGGTCCGAGGTTTCCAGAGGCCCACCTGTTCCGAGGCGCATGCGCAGTATCAAGTTTCCGAGGCCTTCAAGTTCTGCTTCCCGGTGAGTACCACTATGGGGAACGCATAAAGTTCAAGACGGGTCCACTTCGGTGGGCACGGTAAAGACGGGTCCACTTCGGTGGGCACGGTAAAGACGGGTCCACTTCGGTGGGCACGGTAAAGACGGGTCCACTTCGGTGGGCACGGTAAAGATGTGTCTCTTTACGAGACCGGTATGGCTGCACTGTATTCCAGTGCATAAAGTTAACTGTTTTCAAGTACATGTTTTATTCCATGTATCAGGTTAGACTGTATCTGTTTTAGTGTTTTAGTGTTGTAGTGTGAATGATTGTTTCAGTCAGTCTATTTTTAGTGTGTATTGTGTTTTCATTGTGTTGGTTTCAACATGCCACTGTTTTCAAAATTACGTCAGATAGGGACTAGGAAAGGCATATTAGAAGAGTCAGTTAACATCCCGCCTAGAGATACACCTGGTCATTACATGTACAACAAGCACGGGCTAGATGCCATATTGTTTTTAGGCTTATGAGTAGATTACACGAAGGATTTAGAGGAGAAGTACAGATGGCCTATCTCGGGAACATGGGATTCTGAATGCATTATGAGAGTAGAGGAAGCGCTATGGAAAAAGAAATCAAGACCCTCTCAGAAAGATGCCATTGAATTATAGCGCCATGTGAATCTGGCTTGTGAGGTGTATGTTCTCATTTTGACTTGCTGTGTTCCTTGTGAATTGCGCCTTGCATACATTCCTTGTGAAAAGCATGTCATTTTTTGGACTTGTTGACTTTCTTGTAAATATGGCTTGTGAATAGCGCCATGTGGTTATGGCTTGGACAGGGCATGTTATCATTACGTTAGGTAGGAGAGAGCTGGATCTCTTTCAAGTGCTTGGGGATAACGTTTTGAAGATGTGCATGCGTGTTATTTGAAAACGTGGAGAGATGAGTTCATGACTTTCCCATGTATCTGCAGTCATTGGGGAATGATTGTGCTTGAGCTGCCAAAGGGTTAATATCTTGAATTGAGAAGGCAGTATTTATTTTTACATGCTGTTTAACATGCATGGTTATGTGAGCTGACACTAAAAGTCAGTGATTGTTTAGATGAATGATGGTTTGATTTGACTTTTTCATTGGGTACTGGGTTCTGCCTATGTGCTTTGTCAGCTTGCTGACAGAATGGTAACATCTTGCATGGAGAACAGAAAGCAGCGTTCATTTAACTTTCTATTTGAACTGCGTCCACGAATTTGTGTGGGTTTGCCTTGAAACACATGATTTAATGTGTCTGACTCGGAGGTCGGTAAGTTATAAATAAACCAGTCGGATTGAGATAAGGGTTTTCAGCTATTGATGGTACACGAACCGGTGTTTTAGAATTAGTGTTTAACGGTTGAAAAATAGAACAGACCCATCATAGAATGTGCTTTTAATTAGTGAAATGCAACCGTGTGCTTTTTAAAAATGCTTTTTCCAATGCAAGCTGCCCTTTAGAATAGCGTGTGAAAGTTAACTCACTCAGTTAGAAAAATGGCTATTTGAAAATGAATGAACCTGGCCCTTTTGATAGGTAGAATAGAAAGGCTTGCACACTAAATTTTGACTTCTTTGTTATGCAATGCAAACTTTTTTCTTTTCCCTTTCAGCAAGTAACAGTATACATTATGGTTTCGTTTTTTTTTGTGTGTCGATGTTAGTGTTTATTGTCCAGAGTGGAGCAGGATGCATTGTTCTATTTCTGTAATACACTACCATCTTAATGCATTGCTATGTGTCCCCTACATTAGTTTAATTTGCATTTAGTTTCAAGGCTCACCTATGTACTTTGACAGGCTGCTGATAGAAAGGTAATATCTTGCACGGTAAAAGCAGTGTTCATTAAACATGCTGCCTGATATATGTCCACCAGCCTTTGAAAATAGGATTTATTATGTCTGATTCAGAGGTCAGTTAGGCTGCAATGCTCACACAGGTGGTTTCAGATAAACATTTAGTGGAGAAATTTCAATTGATATGTGCAGAGAAATATTAAACCCAACAGTCCATGATAATTCGTTTTTTTTTTCAAATGCAAAATGCATAGCCTTGTGTGCAGAAGCAAATTGCCCCTTTTTGTGTGTTAATTTGCATGCTAAATAAATGCCCATGTTTCAAATGTCTTGCCTTCTAGCTGAATTAGTTAGACAAAAGTGTTTTTTAGAAAGTGGAGCTTTTAAGTAGCAGTACATTGTAACAGAATTATTTTAAAATGCTAGCATGTGTCCAAGTTACAAAGCAAAAATATGTCCTTATTAATTACTGATTTTAGGATGCTTTTTATCACGTTTTAAATTTGCTTCAGTTAGTTAGAGAATAATGGTTTTGGCCTGGGAACAGATATGTTTTGAGTTCTAAAGAATGTGTTTTTCGACCTTGAAGGTAGCCTGGCTCCCAGCGACAGCTGTTTTGCAAAGGGAGGGCTTTCCCCTCTTGGAGCGCCGAGCAGTGCCTGTCTTGTTATCGTTGGCCATTCTCCAATTCTTTTCCGCGGACACTTGTTTATGTAAAGGGAGGGCTACAGTCCTCCAACTGACTCAGGCTTCCTTTGCATGAAGATTAAGGATGCTTGCAATTTGACCAAACCCTCTCTTCAGTAACTTGGCAGCTGTTCTCAGTGTAGAGAAAAAAACTTGATGAGCCGCAGAGAAATGTTTATATAAGGAGGGGGTCAAGTTGCTCTTCCTTACAGTCAGTACTGAAAGCTTCATTGACTTCAGATAAGGGATCCTTGCACATTCAGAATAATTGGAAGGAGTGTTGCTCTTGCAATGAGTTCAGCATTTGGCAGTCATTCAATTTTAGATCGCAATGAAGCTCGGCTTCTACTTGTTATGCTTGGAGTTGATTCAAAACTCTGAGCGCGAACATCTTTCTAGAGGGAGGGGCTGCTTCTCAAAGGAGTGAGGAGTAGCGAGGCCCCAGCTCTTCTGTCTATGCAAGAAAAATTTAGATTTTATTGAAATAAATTTAGAGAACATATTGTAGGTAGTATGGTCATACTATTCCCAAGATTTAGAGTAGGAATTTTTTATAAACAACAGAGCTTTTGGAAAGAGGTTTCCCCAAAATAAAAAATTGTGCTTTTGAATTGAAAATTTATTTTTGCTAGATTGATGACAGAGAGACCTAGCATTTACAGTCAAGCATTAAAAAGACAGCTGGACAGTATTAGCATGCCTACCAACACTGCACTGCTCCAGTACGTAGATGGCATCCTTGTTACAGCACGATCAGATCCAGACTGTGAAAATGCATCACTGACAGTTTTACACTTTCTGGCAGACAAGGGGCACAAAGTGTCCCCTTCGAAGTTACAATTCTGTGCACAGCAAGTGGTGTACCTTGGACACTTGCTGTCCAAGAGGGGTAGACAGCTCACACAAGAACGTATTCAGTTAATTGTTAACCTTTCACAGCCCAAGACACAAAAGGAAGTACGGGCCTTCATTGGCCTCACTTCATACTGCAGACAGTGGATTCCCCAGTATGCCTATCTAGCCAAACCACTCATACAATTGACAACACAGGAGGCAGCGTCTTCGACTGTCCTCCCTTGGACACAAGAACATACCTTGGCATTTGAAGAATTAAAAAGAGCCTTATGTCAAGCGCCAGTTTTAGCGACTCCTATTTACAGCAAACCTTTTATGCTTTTCGTGACTGAACGAGATGGAACAGCACTATCTGTCCTCACACAATATCAAGCAGGAAAGCACAAGCCTTGTGCTTATTTTTCTAGTACACTGGACCCAGTGGCCCAGGCTCTGCCTGCGTGCCTGAAATCAGTTGCAGCAACAGCCCTAGCCATAGGACAAAGTGACTCCATAGTGCTGGGACACCCCCTGATAGTACAGGTACCACATGCAGTGGAAGTTCTCTTGAACAGGACACAGACCCAACACTTGACTGTAGCGAGACTGACAGGATATGAACTGACGTTATTTCAACCACACATAGAGATCAGACGATGTAACATTCTGAACCCTGCTACACTTTTGCCCTCAAGTACAGTAGACACTGCACCACATGACTGTGTGGAAGTATTGAACACAGTGACGAAACCAAGACAAGACCTGACAGTTATTGCACTGCCAGACCCTGACCTGACACTTTATGTTGATTGTTCATGTATGAGAACAAGTGCAGGAGAGTTAGTGGCAGCATATGCCGTGACCACTGCTACTGAAGTCATAGAGACACAAAGAATAGACACACTGTCAGCACAAGCAGCAGAGCTCATCGCTCTGACAGAAGCCTGCATAAGAGCTAAGCACTTGAAAGTGAACATTTATACAGATTCACAATATGCTTTTGGCGTAGTTCATGATTTTGGAGTACTATGGAGGGAGAGAGGTTTCTTGACCTCTCATGGTGCCATAATTCAGCACGGTCCGCTTATTCAGGCCCTGATGGTTCAATACAATTACCTGCAGCCATAGCTATCCTGAAATGCAAAGCACACACCAAAGTTACAGACACCATTTCCCAGGGTAATGACCTGGCAGACCGAACTGCTAAACTTACAGCCCAGACACCAACAGACACGACAAGGACAGAGGTACCATTAATGACAAAAAGAATGACAGTCAGGGATCCTTCTCAAGATGTACTCACACATGCCACTTCAGATGAAATAAAGAAATGGACTGAACAAGGAGGGGTCCAGACTGACCAAGGTTGGATGACTAAGGGAAAAGCCACATGGTTTCTTCCAGATTCCATGGTACAAGTAATCATAAACACAGCCCATAGTCCAGCACACTTGGGAGAGAAGGCAATGCTAGACAGCCTACAGAATATCTGGTTTAACAAGCACCTGCGTGCAGCAGCGAAACAGAAAGTACGTACATGTATGATCTGTTGCCAGTTCAATCCAGGTAAAGGCATTCCGGTGGAAGAAGGCGGATTTCATCCTCCTGACCACCCTTTTGAGGTTCTTCAGATGGATTATATCCAAATGGACAGATGTAGAGGTTACAAGTATGTTCTGGTAGTTGTGTGTGCACTATCTAGATGGACAGAAGCGTACCCAGTCCCAGATTATACTGCAGCAGGACTTGTAGAACGCCATAATCAGACAATAAAGACGAAACTAGCAAAGATCTGTGCAGAAAAAGGCGTGGATTGGATGGTAGCCTTGCCGGTTGCCCTCTTTTACATGCGTATGGTAGCTCATTCCAGAACAGGCCTGTCTCCTTATGAAGTAGTTTTCGGTAGACCACCAAATATTTGGGGGACACCTATGCCTAAGAAAATACCTGATGTTGACAGTAACATGCTGACAGATTACCTGGCTTCCTTGATGTCTGCACTACTCTCTTGTCATTCACAGGTTGCCGCCGCCTTCCCTGACAACACCGAGGTCAAGGAGCATGCCGTAGTCCCTGGAGATTTTGTTTTCATGCGAAACTTTGATCGATCAAGCCCCCTTGAGCCGCGTTGGAGGACGCCGAAATTGGTGCTACTGACCACGAGGACAGCCATCAAAGTCGAAGGACGTAAAGGATGGCTTCACGCCCAACACTGCAAGAAATTTTACGGACACTCCGGAACTTTGATCAAAAATGACAATGACACTACAGACATTAAGCCCCCTTTGCTAGAAAAGACTCCACAGCAAGAGTACAAATCTAAGTTACGATCTAGAAAGTCAGACAGAGTTTAATTGTTTAAGTCCACTAGGTGGTGAATCGGTTAGAGAGGTTTTCTGACATGTATAGGATCGTAGACCAGAATAGTAAAAAGAGCAAAATGAAAGAGAAATACTGCAAGATATTACGCAGTAGATGTATAGTAACTCTGATTTTTCTTTCCCTTCTGTGCATCACTATAATATGTATCAGCTTGACACTACATGTTTTCTTTCCTCCTATTGCCTCACATATGCCCTTTTCCATAAATGACACTGTAGAGCATACATTTAATGAACTGCCACCCCATGAACTGTCATATCGACTAGCCCTGCGCAACACTACTTTTATTCGGATGTTGCACCGTTCTCATCAGACCAGCAATGCAACAGATTGCTGGGTATGTGGCCAACTGCCGCCTTATCAGAAAACAAAGGGAGTTCAGCCCTTCTTCCCTTTTCCATTCTCCCACAATGGTTCGTGCGGAGCATGGTTTGCTTTAATGACATCACTAGACAGAAAGTCCATAGTTCACCAGGGCGACTGGATATATGGGGTAATTTGAATAAAGTAATGAATGAGGCATGTTTTCCAGACGATGACGGACTCCCCCAAAGGAAGGGAACCGATCTAGAAAATGAAGAGTACGAGCAAGGAAATGCTTCCCTTAGCTTTATAATGCTGAATGTTCAGCCCATGCAAAATGTAGGTCCACCGTTTATTTCAGTCCTACCAGCCAAAGGTGATTTGTGCGTTAGAAAGAAAGGCTCAGTATATTTGGGACACAGCGAATGTAATGCTGTAGTCGAGTTTAATGATAAAGGAAAGTCTTCTTTCAAAACATCTCGCCATACCTATTTCATTTGCGGTCAGACAGCCTATGTACATCTGCCCTTAGACTGGGGTGGGACATGTTATATAGCGTTCCTGCTGCCCCCTGTCTTTCTAGCCCCATCCCATTATCATCGAGATTCACGACTAGAGCATGTTAGACACAGGAGAGAGAGCGATGCCTCAGAGATTGATCAGACTGAGACAGCTTGGGAGCAATATACAGATTTCAATAGAGGATTCTTTTTCTTCATAGGTCCCGTCCAAAACAGTAAACTCATACGCAAGTTAATAAGAACACTGGAAGCAGTTGTAAATGAGACTGCATCTGCCCTGGCGAACTTGACCCAGGAGCAGTCTGCCATGAGACTTGTTGTTCTTCAGAACCGTCTTGTTCTTGACGTCATCCTGGCGGATAGGGGCGGGGCTTGTAGAGTGATTGGCTCCAGTTGCTGCGTTTTCATTCCAAATAATGCGCCATCTGTGTACGCAGCAATAACAAGGCTCCACAAGATTGCTCATGATATACATCAAGACCCAGGCACATGGACTTGGTCCGGTTGGCTCTGGGGTGTAATATCAGCATGGGGATGGAAAGTGTTGTCGTTCCTAGGAATGATACTGCTTATGATATTCGGCTGCTGTCTCTGTCTGCAGTGTGGCCCGGCGATTTGCGGCCTGTGTGCCACTGCCTGTGTTCCATATCCACGTATACAAAGGATCAAAGATGAACAAATGATGCTGTATGATCAAATATACGGTCTCATGAAAATAGATGTGTCCTGAAGGGTACGTAGGGGACAAGGAGGGAATGAGGAAAATGAAATTTTATATGGCTAATATGTCCCCTGCGTGTACCCCAACGTTTAGTATATGTGCATGTCACTCATGCATTTTCCCTTAATGTCCTGAATTAAGAGGCCTCTGCATTAACGTCCTGCATCAGGATGTCAGCCATAAAGATTTCCATGTAAGAAACGTTAATTCCGCCGTGAGGCCCATGCTGCCAATGTGTTTGTACTGTGTACGTTTAAAGTCGAGATGAACCCATTTTGTGGCTCAGCGAGAGCCAGGACCCGAATTCAGGTTTTCATGCCTCCTGACACTCTGAAAGTTACAGCTTCGTATCCCTGACCTCTTGCATACTCTTGGCTCAGCCGAGAGGCCCCGCACATGGTGCCAAGACAGTATTTTGCTCAACAGTTATCTGCTTGCTCTAACAGAATCACATTCCTGCCTAGTGAAGAAAGTAAACAGAACCCGTCTACAGAGATAGAGCCCAGCCTTTCTGTCTCAGTTTAAGTGATTTACAGAGCTCGCATCCATAGAAAGCCCAAAGCCCCCACGCAATGCACGAAGAAATATATGCCCACACCGGCTCTTGGTGAAGAGCGACCTTTTGCTCCAGATAATACATTGCTCCAGATAATACATCCCCGGACCTAAGATATCAGATATTACTAGATGTGCAGGTCGCCCTGACACTGAAGGCCGCCCTACTAGACCGAAAGTCAGCTCCCCCAGCTTCCCCCAGTTACACGTCAATTGCACGTCATGACTAAGTTGCGCGCACAAGTAGGGCAAAGTTCCAGCCTCGCCATGTCACCCCCCTCCATGTATCCACCCACCTATGACACCCACCTATGACTCCTCAAGTGTACGCCTACATGCACGCCCACATGCTCTTATCTCTCTTTCCCTTGCTCTGCCTGGAGCGCTCCTCCTTCTCTATGCAATTTAATGTATAAATATTGTACTATGTGAATAAACTTCAGATGACGACCCTTCCTGAACCTTAGTGGTGATGGAACCCGATTCTCCCTTAACTCGAGTTATTGAAATAAAGCCCTTCTGAATCGGACACCACGGACTCTGCCTCTCATTTAATGCATGACCCTTTGTTTAAGTATAGAAATTATGACAGGGTAATATTTTATTTACCACATGCAGGTAGCTAAATACCGGTTGGTAACGGCCGAAAATCAGTGAATTTCCCGTTACCGACCGGCCATTTCCAATGTAGGAGGCTGGAAATAAGGATTTGGTAATTTACTAATTCGTTATTTTAAGGAATCTGTAAAATACTGAATCGTTATTTTAAGGAATCGGTAAAATACTGATTCGTTATTTTAAGGAATCAGTAAAATACTGAGTCCTTAAAACCTATGTAGGTAGCACTTAAGTGAGTGCATTTTTGCTTTAAGGATTTGTTATTTACCACCAACTACAAATTGGTGGTAAATACCAAATACCTTTAAAAAAGCAATTATTTGCTTTTTTAAAAGTGCCATGTGGCAGACATACATGCCCTTAGGGCATGTATGTGCGCCACAAATGCACACATGCACAATTCAGGGGTGCAGCAGGGTGTCAATGTGACACCCTGCCACCCTTGAATATGCTCCCGCTAGTACCGATTCGGTATTTACCGAATAGGTAACAGTGTTTGGCTTCCCATTCATGCCTATGGGCCTCCATAGGAATGAATGGGAAGGTATTCCTTATTAACGAATCGGAATTACTGATTCGGTAATAAGGAATATTACCGAATTGGTACATTTTACTGATTCATTACCTACATCACATTTACCGATACTTCCCAATCGGTAAAATTCGGTTTTTAAGAATTGGTAAATTGACATTACCTACATTTAGCCCATAAACACATAACACAGTTTGTATTGAGTGCAATACCTACTACGTCAGCGAGGGCTGTTCAAGCTTTACAACCACATTTAGCTGTGCCAGCAATTAGTCCATTCACTATCAACACAATTTTGGGTAACGTTCCCCCGAGATGAGAGAAAATTCAACTTGAAGCAGTGTTTCCCCACACAGGTCCCAAACACAAACATCGAATTCTCACAATGTGCCTATCACTTGGTATGGTTCTCCCAGTGGAGGATTGTGCAACTTGGGACACAAACTTTGCTGTCTTATATACCATAACACATGGTACATCATCCATCGCTATTTTGCCTGAAGTGCTAAAACAGATTTAAAATGAATTTGGGACAGCACCGGCCCTGGACTTGGGGATGAAAATAATTGGCAATTTTATCAGTTTCCCCAATTATTTTAAGTAATATTATTAGGGAGCCAACAGCACTGGTGGTACTCCAACGCCTCATGCAGGTACATGTTAAGGGCAAAGCGTGCAAATGAGCAAAAATTATTGCTGAGATCTATACATCAATTGGTTAAGATATTTTGGTCACCAGACCTAATAAGCCACAGCCTAGGGACAGTTTTGAAAAAGATGCTATCAAACAGGCACCTGAGTTGTCTCTAATGCACACGGATAAACAAAAAAATAAAGATAGGCCTGGATGTAGCTTGCAGAGTTTCACTCCACAGAATTCTGTGGAGTTGTTGGAAACCTCTGTGAGATTCCAAGGAGTTCCATGAGTGTGCAGACTTTGTGAGGGCTGGGGCTTGAGGCTCCAGCAGACCGAAGGCAGACAAGCTTCCCTGTACAGTGAAGGACCTGGCCCCCTCTGGTTCAGGTCCTGCAGGTCCTTGTTTCCCCGACAGTGTGTGCTCAGATAGCAGGGTGTAAGTGCACCAAGTTGTTTGTGCAGCATGTCTCCTCACTGACACGCTGTGAAGCACTGGTCCCAGGGAAGATGTGTCAGCATCTAGGCTCTGCCTCTTACTTGTACTCCCCTCCCCAAGATCACACCACTGCAGGCTCTCCCATGCTGGGCTGCACTTACCACCATGAGGCTTTGGCACCATAGCCCTCTGGCTCCCTGATCTTGTCTGACCTAAGGGGGTCCTCAGTGTCTCACTGCATTCTGGAGGATTCTGCTTGGTCATAAAAATGCTCAAAGCTTTTAAAATTCCAAATAGGAACTGCACAGATTCTATATTGAGATGATTTCCACAGTGTAAATATGTGCACACTCATCAGCTCTTCTGAAGATGTTTGGTTAAGCCAGTAGGTCTGGAGCATAACTGGAAATGTAAGCCATTGTTTTTTGGCTTGGCCAACGCTTGTTTCAAATTCCAGATATTGAGCCCTCAACTCAGATCTGTCTCTGATAAGGAATCACGAGCTCCCAGCACCTCGTCATACCATGATGGGTGCTATGTCATAAATCCTCCTTTGCTCGTGGCTAAGGGCTGAAGCAGTGGTTTTCCACCCTCCTTTGTGCTTTTGGGTGGGCTGTTGTTTAAGGTGCATGAAATTTGCAATGAATTTTATTCTTTGCGAGGTTATTTCAATATCTGCAAAAACACTGTGAGGTTGATGGGTTGTACGCTTTTTGTGAAAACTTGGGGCTCCATTAGGATGTCGGGTAGATTGCCACCACCCGCATGGTGGTGGCGATCCGCCCGACATCCGTCCCCGGCCGCCACCCGTTTCCCCCCGCCATAGTACTATGGTGGGGGGACCACGGTGGACGGAAAGACCGTCCGCGGACTTGTTGGCCGGTCGGAAAAGAGTTTAATATGGTGGCGGTGTCTGTGGGACACCACCAACCATATTATAATAGGGGTGGACACATGCCTTTCTGTGGCGGCGTTGCCGCCACGGAAAGGCATGCGAGAATCACTTGCCGGGGCTCGTTGTGGGCCCCCAGGGAATCTGGGGGTGGGGGGTGTACATGGGGGGTGTACCCCCCTGCATTTCAATATACACCTTGGCAGGCACCGCGCGGTGCCTGTCATGTTGTGCATTGAACTGCATGACGTGCATTTTTAGCATTGCGGTGGGCGGTGTTTCAGCACCGTCCACCGCAATGTTAAAAATGCAGGATGCGCCCGCCAGTGTGCCGGGCGCATCCTATTGGCCCCACGGGACCCCCGACCCTATGGCGGGCGGTCCCTTTTTGCTTCGGGATGGCAGGCAGACAAAGTCCGCCCACCATCTTAATGTGCTCCTTGGTCTTTTGCAACAATTTGTAGCAGAAGGAAAAAGTGTAGAGGAAACTGCTGCCTAAAGTCCATAGTGTGCATAGAAAAACTGCAAAAGTGATATTGCTGAGAAAACTTCTACATGGTTTAAAATAACCTGCAAATTATCTTCAAATGTGGGAAAAAACAGTATGAAGGGGAAAAAAAACGTTAAAGCTAATGCTGAAAATTGGGCTGTTAATTGTTGCTGCCAATTAGAAATTAAAAGAAATGCACACCACCCTGTGATATGGGCTGACCCTTTGGCTGCATTACACAGAACTAAGGGTAGAGCAGAGGAAGCTGGGAACGTGGCCCCCACATCTCCAAATACTCTATCTCCAGCCTACCTTTGTCATCTTCACTGAAGTATTTGTGATCTCTCAAGAGGAAAAGCAGAATTTGGTGATGCCTCAGTCAGGACTCGGGAGACAATGGACAGCTCCAGTCCAGACCCATCTCAGACTCTGATAATGGTTCTAGTTAAATTCACAGGTAAGATGCATGGGCAATAGAGAATAGCATCACACCAGCTCTTATTAGGATTATCAGATTTCATTTCACCACCAGTTTTTTAAGTAGGTGGGAGGTAAGCTCCGCCAAACTCTGAAAACTCCACTAGCGAAGCGGAGTTCACTGCCCACCCTCAATGTTTATGACATAAATCTAGTGGTCGATGACTTAAACACACACTTAAACATAGTAGATTATATTATTTTAGGATTTGCTGAACATGGCTACAAAATCAATTACAGAAAACTAATATGTATTTTCTTAGTGTACTATTCTTAGGATTGGAACTTTCAGATGAAGGTAAAAGCCTTTTCCTATATTTCTTAGTTGAATGTTGTCTCTTACAACCACCAAACACCATTAAAAAGGTACAGTTACTTTTAGTATTTCTCAACTTTGGTTAAACATACATACAGCACTATGCACAGCTAGTTAACCCCGTATGACTTAATTTGTCCTGATTTTTTCCAACAAACGTTTCACTACAGAACATTCTAATATCCTCAGAACATGCCAAACTGACGTACTTGCATCCAGACACTTGCGCACTTGTCCCAACACAGCTAACTTGTAGCTAAATGGTAGTAAGTTTAGGATTTTGTCTTAAGTTAGTTCTGTGAATCAGGCCCACAGTTGCTTTAGTACAGAAATGCTATTGGCAGCATTTGTCCTTATCTGAAATGTTTGCCAGCAAATTAAAAGCTCCACCACAGCTTGCCCACTACAGACATCCCTTCTTATTTTGAGTAAATCTTTGACATGTGTCAATTTGGATTACTGCAGACCTCTGAACTCAGATCGTGCGTTTAAGTGTAGTCTTTTGGCCGTAGATTTATTTCTATATTCCTATGGGTGTGGCCACAGGGATCAGCTGACGCTCAAACTGTTAATAAAGACTTGCAAGTCTTTATTGGGGAATATGCAGTAGCAGCATTCCACTCGGATCAGGGCCCGGCATTTGGCTCTAGGGCTTACCAGTATACTGTGGGAACACTGGGTATTGCTGTCCATTATTCCTCCCCACATAATCCTGAGAGAAATTTGATATTCTGCTTAGACGATCCTTGGGTGGTCAGACTCCTATGAAGTCCTCTGTGGGGTCCAGATGTACAACCCTGGTGCAGAGCCAGGACAAGGCACACCTTCTGACATCAATGAACATTTTGCTGTCTTACAGGAACTCCAAGACTTCCAAGATGAGCACTCAAATGAATTACCAAATGTTCTGCCACTGATGAAGTGAAGAAGCAGCCAGCAACTTCCGGGTGGATTCCTATAGGTGAAGATATAGGTTATGAGACTTTTACTGAAAGAAAAAATTGTGACTGTGTCACAGTTCACATGTCCCCCAGGAGGGCACTGACAGCATGGCTGAGTAGTGGCATGCACCTCGCTCGGCAGATCCTCTCCTCTTTCTCCAGCCAGAGGAACCGTTGGACTGTACTATGTCTCGGAACCCCGTACCTGCAATACAATCCGCTTTCTTCCAACAAGGCTCCTTTAACTGGGACCTTTCGTCAGAGGACTCTAGCCAGGGACCCTTCGTCACGGCTAAAGGACCAATAACTGGAGGAGGCAGTCCCAACTCCGAGCTGAAATGAAGGAACCCGGAAGACGCAAAGAAGAGGTCGCTGACCTGGGGTCAGAAAAAGACGAGAAAAAAACAGAAGAATAGGAGACTTCACTCCTGACATTGAAACACGTGGGAGCCGGGAGACCGGGAGAACCAGAAGGCCAACAGTTCCGTGCTGCGCCCTGCCACACTCCTGGAGGAGCGTGGCTCATCCAGGTACGTGAGCAGCTCTCAGAGTGGGCTGGGAGGAGGGAGAAGGTCGACGATTAGCAAGGAAACCCTCAAAACTCCTCCCGGCCTGACCCCCGCTCCCTGGACTACCTCACATCCTAAGACCACGATTGAGGCACTTGGTGATCCATCAACACCCAGGCCACCTTGCTTACCATACTGCTCCTTCTATGTTTTTTTTCTCTGAGGACAAACAAACCCCACGAGTGAAAGAAGGAGAGGAACGAAAAGTGGGAATTCGAGGCTAAGAACACCCACAACGGAAAAGAAGTATTATCTGTGTTGTGAACTGTGGCTTATGTTAGACGCTGTGTGTACAAAGAGATAAAAAACACGCGAAACCCGTCAAGTGTGGATCTTGAGCCTTGCAAACCTCACAAGTGGAGAATGCGGGCAACCTGTCCGTTAGAACAGAAATAATAGACGCCCTAATCCAACACCTTGTAAAAGGACAGGAAAGGTTAGAATGGGCCGTAGAGAGCCAGATGACTTTGGCCAAAGCAGACCGGGACATATTCAAAAACACAACGGCCGCCCAAATGGAGGGGCTGCACAAACTTACAGAAGATCAGGTCCAAGTAACCTCCAGACTACGAGACGCCCCGAGTGACCACTTGGCATATTCCTTCAGAAGTGTGTTGCCTGGGAGGATCCATATGCTTTCCTCCTCAATTTTTAATGGGTTGCCAAAGCCTGGGGTAGGTCCATCGGGAAATGGCCCTTCTTTCAGGTGCATCTTCTTACCGGCGAGACACCGGCTGTTTACCAGGAGGCGAACTCTACGAGTAACACTCCACACGCAGAAATCAAGCCCATCATCCCGGACCAATTAGGAATGGACGCTGAAGCATACAGGGTGTGTTTCCGTAAAGAAAAAGGAGCCCCTGGAGAAAACCCCACCTCAAAGCAGCTGCAGACAAGTGTCTAACCCTTCAGAAAGCAGTAAGGAGGAGATAATGGACCGCATCTATTTAGAGCAGTACTTGGAGGCTCTTCCAATTAACACGCAAAGGTGGTTACATCAGCACACCCACCTCACCACGTTCTCTCACGCACAGCCCCATACTCATCTTTGGGTACCAGAGAAACCAATTCGTCCCACTCAAGGGAGGTATGACAAAAAGAGCATCAACTGACCCACACCAGAACCTCAGAAGCTCTGACCTTATAGGCCCAAAGTCCCTATATATCGGGCCCCCAGTGTTTTTAATGCAGTGACTGGGGCCACATAAAAAAAACTACAGAAGAGCTGATGGAGGTCGGCTATAGCCCGAAGTTGATCCTTTATACAGCGGAATTGGGGAGTGCCTTTTCTGTAAGTGTACGGGTGAATGAACAATGGGTCAGGGCCTTTTTGGACTTGGGATGTCAGCAATCAGTCATCCAAGGAGAACTGATCAATGCCACTCAATAATACTAGACACCTTGTGTGTATATGGGGACATTAAACCCTATCCAGTAGCAAAGGTATTCCTTACCCCTGTCGGTGGGTCCCCCTCTATCATCAGGGTGGGGGTATTGGCTGATCTCCCCGAAGAATTGATAATAGGGATCGATAATCCTGATTTTCTTGGAATGTTCCTAAACCAGCGTACACACCCAGAACAGTGGGGACGAATGGCGTGTCCCTGGGAAAGTCTCTCAGTTGGCCCTCATCACCCCGGAACCCTGGCTCCTAGATAGGAGTTTCTGATTTGCCCAAGCCAATGACCCTACCCTCCAAAATGCCTGGCAGGATGCCTATGCCACTAGAAATAGCACTAGCCCTCCCACGACCTACCCCCATTTTTTCGTTTAAGACGAGTTGCTGTACCTGAAGAGTACAAGAGAGTTTTTAGTACCGCTAGCCTTTTGAGATCAGATACCCTTCTTTGCTCACTCTCATCTCACTGCTGGTCATACCAGATCAGAGAAAAAAAACCAGAGTGTATTACAACATTTCTACTGGCCTGGGGTGTATGGCAACGTAAAGAGACATTGTCAGGAGTGTGAAATCTGTCAGAAAAGGAACCCATATCGGCCTCCCCCAGTACCCCTACAGCCCCTGCCGGATATAGGCACCCGTTCGAACGGGTGGGAATGGATCTAATCGGTCCTCTACCGAAAACCATAAAAGGACATCAATACGCCCTAGTAATCATAGACTGTTCCAACTGGTACCCCAAGGCCTTTGCCTTGAGAGCCCCTACCACCAAAAACATCCAAAGTTGGGGGACCCACGCAAGCCATACCTCGCTGTACTCCCTCAGGTGTCTAGTTTTCATAAATGTGCTGGTTTGGTAGGTTTCCCAAGATGTCCGCCGAGCCCTGGGCCAAAAACCGAGGTGACCCCCCCTTGCAAAACCAGGTTGTTTTGTGATAGGTAATTTTGATGTCTCCGCAATACATTTTGGGCCCTTGCCTATGATGGTACTTGAGCAACCCACAAGTGTGAAGTACCATTTTTATGGGGAGACCTGGGTGAACACTGTGTAGCAGGAAATGTGTGGATCCACTCAGATTCGAGAACTTTCCACCACAGAAATGTGAGAAAAATTTGTTTTTTTTTACAAAGTTTGAGGTTTGCAAGGGATTCTGGGTAACAGAACCTGGTGAGTGCCAGACAAGTCACCCCATACTGGATTTACCTGGGTGTTTAGGTTTAAAAAATGTATGGGGCTGCTAGGTTTCCCTTGCTGCCGGCAGAGCTAGGGTTCAAAATCTACAGCTAGGCACTTTGCAAAAGAAGGGTTAGTTTTCACTGTGAAAATGTGGTAAGTCAACGTTGGGTTTCAGGCCATTTTTTGTCGCGAGTACTAGGCCTACCCACACAAGTGAGATACCATTTTTCTCAGAAGACTTTGGGAAATGAGGGATGGGTAGAATTTTGTGGATCCACGCAGATTCCACAACTTTCCACTACAGAAATGAGAGGATATATTTTCTTTTTTTTACAAAGTTTGAGGTTTCTGGGAAGCAGAACCAGGTGGGACTGGGAGCCAGACAAGTCACCCCATCCCGGATTTTCCTGGGTGTTTAGTTTTCAAAAATGTATAGGGTTGCTAAGTTTTCCTAGCTGCCGGCAGAACTAGGGTTCAAAATCTACAGCTAGGCACTTTGCAAAAAAGGGTCAGTTTTTCCTGTGAAAATGTGGTGTGTCCACATTGCAGTTTGGATACAATTTGTGATTAGAAAATCACTGAAAGGCGCGCTAATTTTACATGAAACCGACATTTGAGATGTCATCAGTGATGTCATCAGTGATGTCACTGACCATGTCATGAATGATGTAATATGTGAAATCATCAGCAGTGGATTGCGGGTGCGCGATATACAGTTAGCGCAACTAACTATATGTGCGAATTTCAATGGTTTTGCGCGATTAAAATAAGGTTTTGTAAATGCTAATCCCTAACTATATATGGTCTATAACCTATGGTTTTTTCAGTGAATTTTC
Organism: Lissotriton vulgaris; assembly: GCF_964263255.1. Lineage (NCBI taxonomy): Eukaryota > Metazoa > Chordata > Amphibia > Caudata > Salamandridae > Lissotriton > Lissotriton vulgaris. The sequence continues at coordinate 469,134 of NW_028252325.1, read as the reverse complement.
AAGGTTTTGTAAATGCTAATTCCTAACTATATATGGTCTATAACCTATGGTTTTTTCAGTGAATTTCAATGGTTTTTTAATAGCAAATATGAAAAGCTTTAAAATGTCAAGTACGTGATAGGTAAAAACATTTTCGTGTTTATGCACTCTGATGTGCTTTGAACGCTGCCCCCCACCTCTTTTCTTTTAGGAGTATTCTCTCTTTGCAGATAGTCAAGGGTAGGTAACGCAGGCCTTTGCCCCCGTTGTAATCCGTTGTGCCTGCTTCTCTCTCCATTTGATTGATTGTTATCCAAGCATTTACTATTTTAGAATTGGTTCTCTTTGGTTCATTCTCTATTTACAAACAAGCACAGAGTCGCAATACTCTGTTTAATCTTTGCAGATAGTGAAAAATCGGTTAAAAAAACAAAAGAAATCGAGCAAAATCAGTAGGCCACTAATGGGATCTCTTTTTGACCTCGCTAAAATAGAAACATTAGGAACAACCCCTCATGAGAAATACGAAACTAGTGAGAGGAACTGAGCTCGACACCATGATGGCTGCAGGACAGCTCGGCTCCGCCACCCACCCCACCCAAAATAACAACAAACCCTATGCAAATATTATAAATATATACAACACACCAGCAAAGTAAAAGGGTAAAACGTTTTATTAAATAACTATTTACATGGCAGCCTGCTGCAACATCCATCACTGTTCCTGTCGAGGTAGCATAGCTGGCGGCCTAGGGGTGGAGGACCGTTGTGCAAATTGCCCGGGGACAACACCATGCGCCAAGACTCGTCCCCAGTACATCCAGAGCTGATGTCCGACAAGTTGTGTGTGAGGATGCCTTGCTGATGCCGCCACCCCCACCACCACCTTTTTATTGCCTGATCCGGCTAGCTCAATCGATCAAGCATGAGACTCATGCACTCTGATCTTCTTGGCCTCAGTCAAGCATCAATAGTAAGATTTTCATATGTTCCTTGGTCCCTGAGTTGCTTCGATATCACTGCCTTGCACAAATGGCATAAGTCCTGGATGTTGGGTGCAATAGTTGAGAGTTCTGAGCAGCGCTTGTAACACTGTCTGAAGCTTATTTGCACCTGCTGCAGCTTCACTATTCTCAAAGTAAGTGGGGGCTGTTTGTGGACCTTACTGCATTGGAAAACAATGTGATGCGGTGCCTCCCTGAACAGCTTGACGGAGGCCCCCGAGAGGTGGTGTGATGGCGTGGACTCCGAGGAGGCGCTTGGCTCCGACCCCCTCCCCAAGTCTTGTTGCCCTGGTGTGGCCTGAGATCGCCCCCGATATAGGCGGCCGGCTCCCGGGGTCAAGCGGAACTTTTTGCCTTTTGATGACTCTTCCATTCTGAACATTGTCCCACAATCCGTTTGACTTGAAGTCACGTCCTACGGTGCCCTAGTCCGATCATCACATATTCTTGCACCAGGAGACGGCGTGGGATGAACTAGAAAGGAGAGACGGCGCGAACGAGCCTCCCCCACCTCCCCAGGTGGAGGTTTTTCAGGTACACCCCAGCGCTTCACGCAACCAGCTGAGTTGCGCCCGCTCTTGCGGCTACAGCGTTTCGCCCACCATCCACTTGAATTGCGCCCACTCTAGCGGTGCAGCGATAAGCGGCTGCAACTCTCAAAATGGCGGCCGGCTCTTCGGATTTAGGCCTGGCCCACTAAAATGGCCCTGGGACACCTTGGAACTCGGACGCTTGACTGCTAGGGCATGGACCCCATTCCCAAAAGCGTCCCCTCAGCCTTGAAGATTCTACAAAAGTCACCGGGGCCCCCGACTCCCGCAGACTTCCGGTGGTGAGCGACTGCCATGATTGCTCGCGGAATGGCCACGACGTAGCCACGGGGTGCTCTCATGCTGACGCCAGCTTCAATCTGAAACATCCAGAAACACTGTAGACTACCAATTCGATCAGTTCCGGTGGAGCCCCAACGTGAACCGGTAGAGAAGAACTTGCCCTCCGCTCTTTGACTGAAGGTTCTTGTTGCCTGTCCTTTCTGTTGTCATTTAACAGAACTTTTTGGACTACTGAAAGGGGTTGTGTTCCGACCGCTGGTTGGTGGAGACATTTTGACTATATTCTGGACCTGCGTTGACGCGTAATGCGTCATATGACGCGCCGCGTTAGCTCACCCGGAAGTGCTCCGGTGCGCGAGGCGCAGCTTCCCGGAAGCGATCCAGAGCGCGGCGCGCAGCGCGTAACGTAAGCATAACAGGTCATGTGACTTGTTAATAAAACTTTTCATTGGTTCATTTTACTTTTGTTATTCTAATGATGAAAGGCTTGGTCATATGACCTAAAAATAACGCTTTTCATTGCTTTCGAACATTTTTTTTCCCAAATGATGAAAGCCCCACCTTTTTTTTTCTCACTCTGACTTGTAAAGCAAAGGACCCAGATGCATTTACAGTTTATCACTAACAATGTTCCAGGCTAATGTATTTTCCCGGGAAATTTACAACTGTCCTGCAAGTAAAATATTCCTTTTTCGAGAAAAAGGGCGTTTCTTCGTCCCATGAGGGAACCGTTGAGCAAAAGAGGCTCGGCCTGCTGTCTTAGTCGCTCATAGGCATGAATATCAGATTCTTATTGATCACTTTATGATGCAGGAGTAGAAAACACAACAGCCCTTGACCATTTATCTATACTGCGTTCCTGCGTATTATACCTTTTAACCGTCATGTAATTGGACTGCTTTATTACACTTGCCTTTTACTGATTCGAAAACAGTGGCTATTATTCAAAACTTTACCAATGTAAGTAATACTACCATGTTTTGTTTTAAAAACCTTTATTGTGAAAATGTCAGTATACAAATACGGGCCTATAACCACGTGGGCCGGCCACGGAGCAAACTGGAATCGTATATGATGAGGGGACATTTACACTGTAGAACAACGTAACGGGCGACCCATTAGGTTGCAAGAACTAAGGTGTCTAACATTTGCGGAATCGGTGGACGTACATTTTATAATTAAAGTACGACAGGGCCAGTTACAATAAAATTATCTAGATATACATTTGCGGGCAAGTACCATGGGTGACGTTAATTTGAACTTTCAATAGTACAGTAATCAATAACACATCAGAACTTAATATCAATAGGGATGTCCAAATGTTCAATCAATTCTCGTCACCGCCCGCCATGTGCTTCAAAACTGCATACGTATCTCGTGATATCAAGGTTGGGCAACCAGTACACAACAAGGAGTTACGAGTCCCATTTATACCGGCGCCATTTTGGGCGAGGCAGGGCAAGTCCAGGATATAGTCAAAATGTCTCCACCAACCAGCGGTCGGACCAGAACCCTTTTCGGCAGTCCAAAAAGGTTCCGTTAAATGACAACAGAAGAAATAGGCAACAAGAACAATCAGTCAAAAGAGGAGACGCTTTCGTGAATGGGGCCCATGCCCTAGCAGGCAAGCGTCCGAGTTCCAAGGTGTCCCAGAGCCATTTTAGTGGACCAGGCCCAAATCCAAAGAGCTGGCCACCATTTTGAGAGTCCTGCTGCAGCCGGCTATCGCTGCACCACAAGAGTAGCCACAATTCAGCTAGATGGCGGGTGAGTCACTGTACCGCAAAAGCGGGCGGAACTCAGCTGGAAGGCGAGTCAAACGCTAAGGGGCGCCCCTCTGCAGATGAGGTGCCTCCACCTGGGGAGGAGGGAGAGGCCCATTTGCACTGCCTCCCCCTCCCCCCCCCGGGCACCCCACGCCGTCTTTCGGCGCAGCATTGTAGGATCGCCACACCAGTGAAACTTGCTGGACACCACCTCGATGCCATCCGGATCTCGGCGCGTTCGAGTCACTGTACCGCAAGAGCGGGAGAAATTCAGCTGGATGGCGGGTGAGTCACTGTACCGCAAGAGCGGGCGGAACTCAGCTGGATGGCGGGCGAGTCGCTGTACCGCAAGAGTGGGCGGAACTCACCTGGATGGAGAGTGAGGCACTGTGCCGCAAGAGCGGCAGCATTGTAGGATGGCCACACCAGTGAAACTTGCTGGACACCACCTCGGTGCCATCCGGATTTCGGCGCGTTGTGCTGCCTTCGGCGTACTGTAGCAGCAAAAGTAACCGCAACTCAGCTGGACACGCCGTCTTTCAGCGCAGCATTGTAGGATGGCCATACCAGTGCGGCAACTTGCTAGACACCACCTCGGTGCCATCCGGATCTTGGTGCGTTGTGCTGCCTTCGGCCTACTGTAGCTGCAAGTGCGGACGCAACTCTGCTGGACGGCGTGCGAAACGCTATGGGGCGCCGCACTGCAGATGAGGTGCCTCCACCTGGGGAGGCGGAAGAGGGCCGTTCCCGCCGCCTCCCCCCGGGCACCCCACGCCGTCTTTCGGCGCAGCATTGTAGGATGGCCACACCAGTGCAACTTGCTGGACACCACCTCGGTGCCATCCGGATCTCGGCGCGTTGTGCTGCCTTCGGCCTATTCGCACATCGGTCCGCTACTGACGCCGCCTCATGGGCCAACGGATTTTGTACGCTTTTTATAGCCCAAAGCCGTATAACAGGTCATGTGACTTGTTTATAAAACTTTTCATTGGTTCATTTTACTTTTGGTTTCCTAATGATGGAAGGCTTGATCATATGACCTAAAAATAACACTTTTCATTGGATTAAAACATTTTTTTTCCCAAACGATGAAAGCCCCACCTTTTTTTTTCTCACTCGGCAATCCAAAAAGGTTCCGTTAGATGACAACAGAGGGGACAGGCAACAAGAACCATCACTCAAAAAAGGGGAGGGCAAGTTCTTCCCTACCTGGTCACGTTGGGGCTCCACCAGAACTCATCGAATTGATAGTCTACAGTGTTTCTGGATGTTTCAGACTGAAGCTGGCGTCAGCATGAGAGCACCACCATCTCGTGGCTCCGTCGTGGCCATTCCGCAAGCAATCATGGCAGCCGCCCCCCACCGGAAGCCTGCGGGAGTCGGGGGCCCCCAAGACTTTTGTAGAATCTTCAAGGCTGAGGGGACGCTTTCGAGAATGGGGCCCAAGCCCTAGCAGACAAGCGTCCGAGTTCTAAGGTGTCCCAGGGCCATTTTAGTGGACCAGGCCCAAATCCGAAGAGCCGGCCGCCATTTTAAGAGTCCTGTGGCAGCCGCCTATCGCTGCACCGCAAGAGTGGGCGCAATTCAACTAGATGGTGAGCGAGACGCTGTAGCCGCAAGAGCGGGCGGTAAACAGCTGAATGGCGGATGAGGTACAGTGCAGCAAAAGCGGGCGGAAAACCGCTGAATGGCAACTGAAATGGTAAAGGGGCGCCCCACTACAGCAGACGAGCCTCCACCTGGGGAGGCCCGTTCACGCCGCCCCCCCCCCAGGGCGCCCCACGCCATTTTTCGGCGCAGCATTGTAGGATGCCAAGACCAGTGCGGCAAGTAAAGGACATCACCTGGGTGCCGTCCAGATCTCAGCGCGTTGTGCTGCCTTTGGACTATTCGCACAACAGACCGCTACTGATGAGGCACAGTGCAGCAAAAGTGGGCGGAAAACCGCTGAATGGCAAGTGAAACTCTAAAGGGGCGCACCACTACAGCAGACGAGCCTCCACCTGGGGAGGCCCATTCACGCCGCCTCCCCCCCACGCCGTGTTTCGGAGCAGCATTGTAGGATGCCAAAACCAGTGCGGCAAGTAAAGGACATCACCTGGGTGCCGTCCAGATCTCAGCACGTTGTGCTGCCTTCGGACTATTCGCACAACAGACCGCTACTGACCATTGTTGCTTCTGTTTAAAAAATTTTTTTTTACGTGTTTACTGTTTTTGTTGCGTTGTATATATTTATAAGTTATTAAAGTGTTATAATCCTACTACTTTGTTGGAGTGCTATATATTTTTAATGTGACACATAATTGTGAAGACTTTGATGTACAAAAAGGCATCCCTGGAATCTTCCGTTTCAGGCTCGGTCCCACACACCCTCACAGTGAGAATCCCCTCCCCAATCACAATACAGGATCGTTATCAGATAGTAGAAACGCGTGTGGTGTGACGGATCTCATCGGGTGGGGGCCTTGATCTACTGTAACTCCTTTGAAGAGGGGTGATTCTTTACAGTTAAGGCCATAAACTACATCCGCAGGGCTAGGTGATAGCCTGGGACCGGCCTGGACAATCAGACACAAAGGAAGAGGAATGTCAGAGGGTGCGGTAGTGAATAGGGTGAAAGGGAGGTGTCGGGCGGGCACAGGGTGTGATTCTCAGGGAAGAGCAGCGCAGATGGGGGGAGGTTTATGGCCCATGCATAAGACAGAGAGCGGGGTGACCAGTGCGTGGGGGAGATGCTTGCGAGGATGGGGAGCCATGCTGAGGATCGGCGGCGTGCAGAGAGTGGGTCTGGTCAAGGCATCTAAAATGGCTGCCGTGCACGACAAAAGTGTGGCATTGGGAAAAAAGCAAGATGGCGCAGACAATGTTTATCAATACGAATTAATTTATAACAATTATTTTTAACAATATATTTCCTCGCAGTGTCAAAATGGGGGTCACCACTTCCTAATTTCCTTCGAATCGAACGTTAACAGACGTCACGATCGGCGGCGTGCAGACAGTGGGTGTGGTCAAGGCTTCTAAAATGGCTGCCGTGCACGACAAAAGTGTGCCATTTGAAAAAAAGCAAGATGGCGCAGACAATGTTTATCAATACGGATTAATTTATAACAATTATTTTTAACAATATATTTACTCGCAGTGTCAAAATGGGGGTCAACACTTCCTGATTTCCTTCGAATCGAACGTTAACAGACGTCACGCAGCAAAAAAAGAAACGCTCACGCGCAGCCGCTGGAAGACATGTATCAACATATATGAGCCTCCTCAGCCACCCTCAGAAAACATAAGGGGTCAGGATACGTCTCCCGTACCCCCTTATACCCTGTAATTTAATTAAAACGAAACACAAAATGGCGAATTCCCGTTTCGCTACCTGTTCGCGACCCAGTTCGTGAACCAGGAAGCGCTTCTACCGGGAAAAATCTTTTTTTTTTTTTTCCCACGGGACCCTTTATTAACCCCAACATCATTCCTAGGGGGTCAAGAGGGGTCTACCTTGCCCCCTTTCATTAAATTCCCCCTTCATTTTTCTCCTCCTCTTGTCTCTCGATCCTACCGAGAGACAAGTGTAACGCCCTGAATGTCTCAGGATCGTGTAACAGACACGATAAGTAGGACGCAACCACTTGTGGATGGTTAGTTATTTTAATGAAAGCATAAAACAATACAAAGAGCAAACAAAAGTTATAGTCACTGGAATCCTCCAGTCTATTTACGTTACCAGCCCACAGCACGGATGGTCCTAACCGTCCTCTGTAAATACGCCGATCCCGGCGTATGCCAACAGAGGGCAGAAATGTAATGGCCGACAATGCCAATCGGTATGCTGTGAGGGGCACAAAGAGTGATGAGGAGAACCGAGGAGTCAGGGAAACACCCAGCCGGGGTCTCTACATGAAGGGAGCAGCCGCTCAACCTCTTCCTCGTACTACACCGGGACGCGGAGTCACCTCCTGGTGATGCGTAACCGATACCCAAATCACAGCAAGATAACGGGACCGAGAGCAGCCGCTCGATCGATCCTGTGGACTTCCTAGTCTGTAACGCGGCAAACACCTCCTGGTGTGCGTTACAGTTGGTAATCCCTGTATCTCGGGTCGGGCTGGGAGCTACGACTCCTACCAGTGCAAGCGCCAATGCGCCTAGACTCAGCCGAGTCACAACGAAGCTCAATGGTTGACCGGTAGAGCTTCCGGGTCAGTAACAGGTACGTTTGTGCAAGACACGGCCCAGGGAGTAACGACTCGACCTACCTCCGTTCTTGCCTGTCTGGAGCACCCCTCCGGAACGCTGCTCTTCACGAAGCAAGTATGTCGGTCTAAACACAATATCCGACAGCGCTTTACCTCCAGGGTCCTCCCTTTATAGGGCGTGTTTCCATGAGTTATGTAACGGCTCTCCCGTTTACATAACCTCTCACCCGCTAAGCATCCTGGGAGATGTAGTCCGTTTTCGCTGGTTACCGGTCTTCTCCCCCGCATAACGGGAATTCTTGACAGTACATCCTCCCTCTCAGCGGCTCCCCACGGGGCCAGCGCTGGCAGGAAAACGTCGATGAAACAAGGAGACCAATCGGGGAGCATGAACCCCTTCAGCCGGTTCCCATGATTGCTCCTCCGGGCCATAGCCTTTCCACGCAACCAGGTAACACAGCTTGCCCCTACGCCATTTGGACGCCAGTATGCCCGATACTTCATACTCCACCTCCGACTCCACGCATACCGGCCTAGGTGTCCCAGACGGCTTGGAGGTTGCTGGTTTGAGCAATGATACATGAAAGACAGGGTGTATACGCAACGACTGGGGCAAGCACTCCTTCACGTTTACGGGACCCACACACTTGGTAATTCGATAGGGGCCCATGTACTTCGAATGGAACACACTGTTCTTTCGAAACCTCATGTTTCGTGTGGATATCCAGACGAAGTCTCCAGTGCGGTACAGTGGACCGGGCCTTCTCTTCCTGTCCGCCGAAGCCTTGTATCTTCTCTTGGCCTCTATCAGGACAGCCCTTGAGCGCATTAACGCGTCTTTAATGCGTGCTACCCTGTCAGCCGTGGCGGGAATCTTGTCCTCTTTGAGAGGGTGTAGAAAAGGCAAGAACCTGGGATGTTGGCCATAGTTGCTGTAGAACGGAGATGACTGTGTGGAGCTGTGAGTGGCGTTGTTGTATGCTATCTCCGCTACCCAAAGCAAGTCGACCCATTCCTCCCTACCCTGGTCCACAAAACATTGCAGATACTGTTTGAGCGTTTGGTTCAGGCGCTCGGTTTGGCCGTCCGTTTGAGGGTGGTAGCTGGTGGACAGGGCGGTCTTGACGTGCAGCGCCGTGCACCAAGTTTTCCAAAATTGCGCAGTAAACTGCGATCCCCGGTCCGACACTATCACCCCAGGTAATCCATGCAGTCTTACCACATTTTTTAGGAGTATTGACACCAATTCCCCGGCAGTAGGGACTCTTTTGCAGGGGATGAAGTGCCCCATTTTCGTCAAAAAGTCCACAACCACCAGTATTGCTGTCATCTCTTGGTCTACCGGTAGACCCACCACGAAGTCCAGTGATATGCTATCCCACGGTCTATCCGGGGTCGGAAGCGGATGGAGGAGCCCTTGCTCAGCCTTCATGGTAGCACACGTAGGACACGCCTGTCCCCACCTCCTGACATCCACTCTCATGGTTGGCCACCAGAAATGTCGTCCCATGCTAGCCACTGTTTTTTCAAAGCCCAAATGACCTGCACATGGAGAGTCATGGCACCAGATGAATGCTTGTTTCCTTAGCCTAGGCGTGGGTATCAGTAGGCACCTGCCTTTCAGGGGTATCCCATCCTTCAACTGCCATTCTTTGTGACTGAGGAGCCACCTCCTCCATGCGAATGACCTGATCCCTCTCTGTATTCCCCTCAAGAAAGTATCCGGCTGGATAACCCCCAATACCATCCGCGGGGAAATGATGGAATGCTCGGTCGCAGGCAAGGGTTCCTTAACTGCAGATTGTCGTGACAGGGCGTCTGCCTTCCGGTTTTCCGTCCCAGGCCGATATGTGATGCGGAAGTTTAACCCCGCAAAGAAGATCATCCACCTCAACTGCCTGGGAGAAAGGTGTCTCGTGGCCGTCATGAACTGTAGGTTCCGATGGTCCGTATACACCGAAACCACATGTCTCGCCCCCATCAACCAATGCCTCCATTCGGTGAAGGCGTCCTTGATTGCGAGAAGCTCCTTCTCCGCAATAGGATATTTGCGTTCGGCGTCGTTGAGTTTGCGGGACATGTATGCAACGGGATGAAGCACCCCTGTGTCATGGCTACGTTGGGACAAGATAGCCCCAAGTGCCACATCCGATGCGTCCGCTTCCACCACATAGGGGAGATCCGGATCGGGGTGAGCCAACACCGGTGCTTTACCAAAGGCGCTTTTCAGGGCCTCAAAGGCTGTGTCCGCTGCAGGGGACCAGACAAACTCCTTGGACTTCCTCAGTAGCTGTGTGATTAGGGCCACCAATCCTGAAAATCCATCTATAAACCGCCTGTAAAAGTTGGCGAAGCCAATGAAACTTTGGACGTCCTTCACGCTTTGGGTCACCGGCCATTCTTTCACCGCCTTGATCTTGCGTTCTGCCATCTCCTGTCCCTCCGGACTCAGCATCACACCGAGGAATTCCACTGATGTGACGTGGAAGTCACACTTGCTGAGTTTACAAAACAGCATATTCTCCCTCAGCTTTTGGAGCACAGCTTTGACGTGGTGTACGTGCTCCTCTATACTGGACGAATAGATGAGGATGTCGTCGATATATACGACCACGTAGATATCCAACACCTCTCTAAATACCTCATTCAGAAAGTACTGAAAGGCTGCCGGGGCGTTGCACAGGCCGTACGGCATGACGAGGTACTCAAAAAGGCTGAACCTGGTCTTAAAGGCGGTCTTACACTCGTCTCCGTCCCTCATGCGCACCAGATGGTATGCCCCCTTCAGATCCAGCTTGGTGTAAATACGAGCTTTCTTGACCTGTTCCAAAAGTACACTGATGAGAGGCAAGGGGTAACGATTTTTTATGGTTATCGCATTTAACGCCCTGAAGTCCACACAGGCTCTCAGCTCCCCATTAGCCTTTGGGATGAAGAAGAGTGGCGAGGCGGCCGGAGACTTGGACGGGCGGATGAATCCTAGCTTGAGGAGTTTATCTAGGTACCCCCGGAGATGCACGTTTTCAGGTTCCGTCAGGGCATACAGCCTGCCACTGGGAACGCTGGCCCCTGGCACCAGGTCGATCTGGCAGTCAAACAGTCTATGTGGTGGTAGCACTTCCGCCTTTACCTCATCAAATACGTCCTCAAAACTTTGATACGCCTGGGGGAGAGCCACATCTTTCTCTGCCGCTGTAGCCACTGTCTGTCTCCCGCTCTCTTCTGCGTCAAGGGATTCCAGGCGTATTCCACAATGCAGGGTGCAGTATGGTGACGTCATTTCGATGCGATGGGTTGGCCAATCCACAGAGGGGTCGTGTTTCTGTAACCACGGCAAGCCCAATATGACACCCTATTGGAGTGCTCCGATGATGTTAAAATCAATTTGTTCCAAATGGTTCCTTCCATATCTCACCGGAAGGACTCCCGTGTGCTGCCCGATGGGCCCCGTCACCAATCGCCTTCCGTCTACAGCATAGACGTCTTCGGGTACAGCTTTGGGAATAAGCGCTAGCCCTAGCCTGCATGCCTCATTGTAGTCCATAAACATGCCAGTGGCCCCTGAATCCACCATAGCCACAACGGGTATCCACTGGTCGTGCACTCCCACGTGCACCGTGAGAAACAGGTGTCGTTGTCCCTTAGTGACCGAGTTGGAAAGTGAAGGGATGGATGAGTGACTCCGAGATGCCCCTTCTTTGGTCTGGGAGTCCTCTAGTTTTCCGACGGTAAATCCACCACAGCTGTTACCGACCGGTTGGCTCGATAAAGTGACGTCTTCGGTTTGGCAGGGCATTCACGTACGTAGTGGCCTTTTTTGCCACAATATAGGCACAATCCTTGTTTACGGCGTGACTCTTTCTCCGTGGCTGTGAGACTCGCTCGTATTGCCCTAATGTCCATGGGTTCTCCCTTGGACGCGGTGGGATTTTCAGTACTTCCCACCGTCACATATGATGGAAGGGCTTTTCCTTTTCTCCCATGATCCCCTTTTCTTTCGCTTAGCCTATGTTCCAACCGTAAGACCAGGTTGATAAGGCCTTCACATGTCTTGGGTTGAGGGTCAATATGAGCCACGGCGTCCTTGAGCTCATCGCACAGCCCTTGATGGAAGAGCGCCGTTTGTTTAGCAACAGGCCACTTGGTTTCCTCAACCAACCTACGGAATGCGTTAAGATACTGTACGAGGTCGTTGGATCCCTGTCTCAACTCGAGCATTTCACGGTCCGCCATGTACGAGTCTGCCCTTCGGTCGAATACCTTCAGGAATTCTTCGCGGAAAGCCCCCCAATCACATAAGATGGGGTCGTCCCTGCTCACCAGAGGTACTGCCCACTGTGCCGCGTTTCCAGCCAAATAGGAAATAAGGAAAGCCACCCGGGCCTGACTCGTGGGGAACGCCTTTGGTTTGCACGATAGATGGAGCGCCACTTGTGTGAGGAATACCTGCACTGTGTTGGGGTCCCCACTGTATCTCTCTGGTGTTGCCAAGGGTATGGCGACCGGCATTTCCACTACTACCGCAGGGTTTTTGTTCGTGAGGGAGGTGCTGGGCGTGAGCGGGTCCAACTGTATAGCATCCAGTCTGGCTTTAACATCAGCAGTTTCTTGCCTAGAGGCAGCCAATTCAATTTGCACGGCCGCTAACGCAGCCAGCACATCATCAAATGTTGCCATGTCTGTTATCGACCAGGAGACAGTTAATGTTTGTAAGGTCGGATATTTTGTAACGCCCTGAATGTCTCAGGATCGTGTAACAGACACGATAAGTAGGACGCAACCACTTGTGGATGGTTAGTTATTTTAATGAAAGCATAAAACAATACAAAGAGCAAACAAAAGTTATAGTCACTGGAATCCTCCAGTCTATTTACGTTACCAGCCCACAGCACGGATGGTCCTAACCGTCCTCTGCAAATACGCCGATCCCGGCGTATGCCAACAGAGGGCAGAAACGTAATGGCCGACAATGCCAATCGGTATGCTGTGAGGGGCACGAAGAGTGATGAGGAGAACCGAGGAGTCAGGGAAACACCCAGCCAGGGTCTCTACCTGAAGGGAGCAGCCGCTCAACCTCTTCCTCGTACTGCACCGGGACGCGGAGTCACCTCCTGGTGATGCGTCACTGATACCCAAATCACAGCAAGATAACGGGACCGAGAGCAGCCGCTCGATCAATCCTGTGGACTTCCTAGTCTGTAACGCGGCAAACAACTCCTGGTGTGCGTTACAGTTGGTAATCCCTGTATCTCGGGTCGGGCTGGGAGCTACGACTCCTACCAGCGCAAGCGCCAATGCGCCTAGACTCAGCCGAGTCACAACGAAGCTCAATGGTTGACCGGTAGAGCTTCCGGGTCAGTAACAGGTACGTTTGTGCAAGACACGGCCCAGGGAGTAACGACTCAACCTACCTCCGTTCTTGCCTATCTGGAGCACCCCTCCAGAACGCTGCTCTTCACGAAGCAGGTATGTCGGTGTAAACACAATATCCGACAGCGCTTTACCTCCAGGGTCCTCCCTTTATAGGGCGTGTTTCCATGAGTTATGTAACGGCTCTCCCGTTTACATAACCTCTCACCCGCTAAGCATCCTGGGAGATGTAGTCCGTTTTCGCTGGTTACCGGTCTTCTCCCCGCAAAACGGGAATTCTTGACAACAAGATGGAGGCCGCTCCGGACTGTTTAGAATGTTTACAGACACCCGAGAACCAATCAGATTCGCTTTGCAAAGTTCCGTTACGCAAAAAGTACGCGAACCGGAGCGCTACCCGGGACGCTGTCACAGATATATCTGTTTTTTAAAACGTTAATTTCTCAAAATCCACTGGAGCACATATATGGAGACCTAGCAAAGGCACATCGGGCTAACAGTCCCTACAATTTTGCCAAGTTTCGTGCAAATCCATTCAGCCGTTCGAGCTAAAAGTGAGGCCAAACGCCCTATGGAAAACTCAATGTTAAAAACGCGTTTTGGGAACCCCCCTTTTTCTTGGCCCCCCCTTGACGAAACCCCCCCACATTTTCAGGGGCTGCTCAGAAACAAAATGTGCCATTTTCCTGAAAATTTCAGCCGATTCCGTCCACAAACGCCAAAGTTATTAGACATAGAATTTTCAAAACTCCCATAGAGAAAAAATCCTAACTATATATACCTACTGGCGACCGCCAGTAGGTAATATATATATATATATATACATATATATAAATTCGAGTCAGGATATCCAATTTGAAACGAAGCCACACAAGTTCCATCTGCTTACATCTCATTTATTAACAGCTTGCCAGCAGGTTTACAATCCATAGTGCATTTCAAGGTAAATAAACGCCGGACGCGTTTCAGGAGTGATTCCCTTTCTTCAGCGGCGTGTTTGCTCAGGAGCAGGGAAGTGCTTTCAGGTACGCATTACTTTTAAATTAGTTCCTGCCCCATTGGGGCGTGGCCATCACTGTGGCCTCTTGGGATCCGTAGTGCCTACCAGTTTTACCCCAGTGGGTGTCCATTCCCTGCTCGTATTTGGCATTTCTAATGTTCTCCATGTGGAAAGAAATGTGCTAGGGCTGAAACCTGCCCTGCTTTCCAGCTGTCAAATTCGGCGTCACTGGAGCTCCCCTGTAGAGCGCCAGATCCCTCGTTCCCTCACTGACGAACCTGCTGGCAAGCTGTTAATAAATGAGATGTAAGCAGATGGAACTCGTGTGGCTTCGTTTCAAATTGGATATCCTGACTCGAATTTATATACCTACCGCCAGTAGGTAATATATATACATATATATATATATATGTATATATATTACCTACTGGCGGTCGCCAGTAGGTATATATAGTTAGGATTTTTTCTCTATGGGATTTTTGAAAATTCTATGTCTAATAACTTTGGCGTTTGTGGACGGAATTGGCTGAAATTTTCAGGAAAATGGAACATTTTGTTTCTGAGCAGCCCCTGACAATTTGGGGGGGTTTCATCAAGGGGGGGCCGAGAAAAAAGGGGGGTCCCAAAACGCACTTTTCCAATGTTAATTTCCATAGGGCGGTTGGCCTCACTTTTAGCTCGAACGGCTGAATGGATTTGCACGAAACTTGGCAAAATTATAGGGACTGTTAGCCTGATGTGCCTTTGCTAGGTCTCAATATATGTGCTCCAGTGGATTTTGAGTAATTTAGGTTAAAAAAAATATATATATCTGGGCGGAGCCTAACCACACATCTGATCTGATTGGCTGTCAGCACTTCATCCAAGAAGTGTTGGCAGCCATCTTGGGACCAATATACATGATAGCACCTCATTAAAAAGCATTGTAGTTAATAGAGGGTTTTAGGACTTTAGTTACATTATAAATCATTTGTTGATGGTACCATACTCGTTTTAGGAATTGTGGTGGGTTCTAAGGTGATTTTACCATGTGAAAAAACCTTCTGCTGTGATATCATGAATATTGTTTGAAAGAAAACTAATATCTCATGATTTTCCCACAGTGGTTTGGAAGGGGATCTATAAGCTAAACTGAAAGCATATTTTCTGTAAATTCACATTATCTTTCTCAGTCATGTGAAAATGAAGTCTGACATTCTCAGTAAAACATGTACATCCAACAAGGACAGAGACTGTCAGTTGATTCCTTTGTGTTCTACTGCAGCCTCCTAGAGTGTTCTAAAGAACAACTAGAGCGCTAACAGTCCTACTTATTACAAAGGTATGGCACACCTGAAGCCATCTTGATTGGAATAAAGTGGTAACTCTTAAAACATTTAATTTAAAAAGAAACAACATGAAGGGGTATATTTTGCCATAGAAAGTATGATTAGTGCTGCAGAATTAAAAATTAGGGCACATTTTGAGTGACTTCTCAAATCCTTTTCTATTTCATTAAAACATTCTGACATGCAGTCTCCCAAAATGGCCACCAGAGACAAAAGAGCCCAAATGTAGCCCAAATATCACCCAGATGTAGCCCAAGTATAGCCCAATGACAGAATGTCCCAGAGTGTTCTAAAGAACAACTAGAGCGCTAACAGTCCTACTTATTACAAAGGTATGGCACACCTGAAGCCATCTTGATTGGAATAAAGTGGTAACTCTTAAAACATTTAATTTAAAAAGAAACAACATGAGGGGGTATATTTTGCCATAGAAAGTATGATTAGTGCTGCAGAATGAAAAATTAGGGCACATTTTGAGTGACTTCTCAAATCCTTTTCTATTTCATTAAAACATTCTGACATGCAGTCTCCCAAAATGGCCACCAGAGACAAAAGAGCCCAAATGTAGCCCAAATATCACCCAGATGTAGCCCAAGTATAGCCCAATGACAGAATGTCCCAGAGTGTTCTAAAGAACAACTAGAGCGCTAACAGTCCTACTTATTACAAAGGTATAGCACACCTGGAGCCATCGTGATGGGAATAAAGTGGTAACTCTTAAGACATTTAATTTAAAAAGGAACAAAATGAGGGGGTATATTATGCAATAGAAGCGCCAGGATGCCCTCTGGGTGACAGGTTTGCGCTCTATAAGTATGCTAAATAAATAAATAAATAAAATAAGGTATTATTAGTGCTGCAGAAAGAAAAATTAGGGCACATTTTGAGTGACTTTTCAAATCCTCTTCTATTTCATTAAAAAATTCTGACATGCAGTCTCCCAAAATGGCCACCAGAGACAAAAGAGCCCAAATGTAGCCCAAATATCACCCAGATGTAGCCCAAGTATAGCCCAATGACAGAATGTCCCAGAGTGTTCTAAAGAACAACTAAAGCGCTAACAGTCCTACTTATTACAAAGGTATGGCACACCTGAAGCCATCTTGATTGGAATAAAGTGGTAACTCTTAAAACATTTAATTTAAAAAGGAACAAAATGAGGGGGTATATTTTGCCATATGAATTATGATTAGTGCTGCAGAAAGAAAAATTAGGGCACATTTTGAGTGACTTCTCAAACCCTCTTCAATTTCATTAAAAAATTCTGACATAGTCTCGCAAGATGGCCACCAGAGACAAAAGAGCCTAAATGTAGCCCAAATATCACCCAGATGTACCCCAAGTATAGCCCAATGACAGAATGTATCAGAGTGTTCTAAAGAACAACTAGAGCGCTAACAGTCTTACTTATGACAAAAGTATGGCACACCAGAAGCCATCTTGATTGGAATGAAGTGGTAAGTCTGAAAACACTCAATTTAAAAAGGAACAACATGAGGGGGTTAATTTTGCCATAGAAAGTATGATTAGTGCTTCAGAAAGAAAAATTAGGGATCATTTTGAGTGACTTCTCAAATCCTCTTCTATTTCATTAAAAAAATTCTGACATGCAGACTGAAACATGCACTTTGAATACCAGCAGCAGACGTCCCTGGTGAGCAGTAGCTTTACTACAGTGATCTAATGTGCAACTAGAGTGCTAACATTCAGAATTTATGGCAAATGTGTGACACATCTGAATGCCTTCTTGATGGAACCAAAGTAAACAAGCATTGAAAATGCAATAGATCTCGCCCTCATTTAAGTTAAAGCCATTCTGTTTGTAATGAGGTGGCTTTTTAGCTTTGCTTTTATTAGTGTTTTTTCAACTTTCATGTAAATAACGCACCGTTTTCACCAAATCGACTTTGCCCAAGCACACCCTTCCCTTCGGCCAACAAATCCCAAAAATTCGGCACACCTGCCGATCCACTCTCCCTACAGCTCACCCAAGCCCCGTCCCTCTAGCGCAACTGGAACATCCCAAATTCACCTTCTCCATGCGCACCAAAAACTCCCATTGAATAACATGACAATTCGCTACTCCGCACAAAAATTGCTCTTTAAAGCACTTCCACTGCTCCGATCCGCTTCAAACTTGGCTGGACACTAGTTCCAGCGATTCCCTAACATCTCACCAAAAATCAGCTCAATCCATCCACTGGAACGGGGACGAATTTCAACCCGAATACGCGCCCCCCGCAAACACAAAAAAAAGCCATAAAACGGCCAAATCTCGACCAAAAACCGCCAAAATCCCTCAAAACCTTGCCAACACCAATACGCACGAAACTGAACCGGCCCCTCAGCCCTAGGCTCCGGGAACCCTACTTAATTGACCCAAAAGCCCTAAAAAAGCAACATAATACACACGAAAACGCCCTAACAACCCTAAAATGCATATAAGTATATGTATGCATGCATTTATGTTTGTATTTATATGTAGATATACAGATGATATATGTTTATATATGTATGTATATATATATATTCACTGAAAAAACCATAGGCTATAGACCATATATAGTTAGGAATTAGCATTTACAAAACCTTGAAAATTCACTGAAAAAACCATAGGTTATAGACCATATATAGTTAGGAATTCGCATTTACAAAACCTTATTTTACTCACACAAAACCATTGAAATTCCATATATAGTTAGTTGCACTAACTATATATCGCGCACCCGCAATCCACTGCTGATGATGTCACATATTACATCATTCATGACATGGTCAGTGACATCACTGATGACATCACTGATGACATCTCAAATGACATCACTGATGACATCACTGATGACAACATCCAGTGACTGTATGTTTCTGTAAAGTTAAAATAGGTCTTACATATTGAAGAATGAGTGGATGTATAAGTGTCTGGATGAAGGATTTAGTAGGTGCATGACTGACTGTATGAGTGAGTGATTAAATGTGTCTCACTGAGTGCATGGGTTAGTGACTAAACTGTCTTAATTTGTGCATCATTATGTCTGTTGTTCTGTAAACTGTTGCATGTGTTGATAAGTAGCTATATGAGTAACTATATGGGTTATTGATTGGTTGCCCAAGTATTTGTATGGGATACTGAGTGTGTGTGTGGGTGGCTGGGAGGTGTATGACTCTGTGCATAGATGTGTGAGCAGTTGATTCACTAGATGTATGGTTTCAAAAGTGCATGTGGAAACAGCTGTATGGGCGGTTGACTGTGTGCATGAGTGTATTGGTGAGTGAATGGATATCTCAGTGCTACATGTCAAAGTAAGTACATATGTAAAACACAGTACATGTGAGAGTTGACATATATAAATAACTGTGCATAAGAGCCAGTGAATGTGTGAGTGGCTGTATGGATCATTGTGAACTTGTATCAGGGATTGTATAAGAGAGTTAATATGTGTTAGTATATGTTTGAATAAGTAAAGTTTGTATAACTGTATAGTTGAGGAAATGGAGGTGTGATTGATTCTTTGATTGACTGACTAGGTGTGTGAGTAACTCCATGGATGAGTGACAGTCTGTGAGTGTCTGTTTACACTGATTGTATCTAAGGTTATATTAGAGTCTGAAGAGGTTCATCGTATTATCACATGAATGATATCATCAGTGATGTGATCAGTAATGTCAAATGAGATGTCATCAGTGATGTCATCAGTGATGTCATTTGAGATGTCATCAGTGATGTCATTTGAGATGTCATCAGTGATGTCATCAGTGATGTCACTGACCATGTCATGAATGATGTAATATGTGACATCATCAGCAGTGGATTGCGGGTGCGCGATATATAGTTAGTGCAACTAACTATATATGGAATTTCAATGGTTTTGTGTGAGTAAAATAAGGTTTTGTAAATGCGAATTCCTAACTATATATGGTCTATAACCTATGGTTTTTTCAGTGAATATATATATATATATATATATTACCTACTGGCGATAGCCAGTAGGTATATATAGTTAGGATTTTTTCCCTATGGGATTTCTGAAAATTCTATGTCTAATAACTTTGGCGTTTGTGGACGGAATTGGCTGAAATTTTCAGGAAAATGGCACATTTTGTTTCTGAGCAGCCCCTGAAAATTTGGGGGGGGTTCTTCAAGGGGGGGCCGAGAAAAAAGGGGGGGGCCCAAAACACGTTTTTCCCATTCATTTTTCCATAGGGCGGTTGGACTCACTTTTAGCCCGAACGGCTGAATGGATTTGCACGAAACTTGGCAAAATTGTAGGGACTGTTAGCCCGATGTGCCTTTGCTAGGTCTCAATATATGTTCTTCAGTGAATTTTGAGAAATTAACGTTTTAAACAAGATATATATCTGTAACAGCGCTCCGGGCAGCGCTCCGGTTCGCGTACTTTTCGCGTATCGGAACTTTGCGATGCGAAGCTGATTGGCTCTCTGGTGTCTGTCAACATTCTAAACAGTCCGGAGCGGCCGCCATCTTGTCTCTCGGTAGGATCGAGAGACAAGAGGAGGCCAAAACAAAGGGGGAAATAAAGGAAAGGGGGCAAGGTAGACCCCTTCTGACCCCCTAGGATTGATGAGGGGGATATTATAGAGCCACGCGGGGCAAAAATATTTTTTTTTAAAAATTCCGATTTTTTCGCCGTAGAGACGCGTCCCGGTACGCGAACCGGGCAGCTAACCGGGCAGCTAACCGGGCAGCTAACCGGCAGCGTAACGGGAGTCTGAGGAGTAGCTGATTGGCTGTTAACATTGTAAACAGTCTGGAGATCGAGAGACAAGAGGTGGGAAAAAAAAGGTGTAAATGAAGGAAAGGGGTAAGGTGAACCCCTAGGATTGATGAGGGGGCTATTAAAGTTGCCCGCGGGGCAAAAGAAAAAAATATTGCGATTTTTCGCGGTAGAGGTGCTTTCCGGTACGTTAACCGGGCAGCTAACTGGCAGCGTAATGGGAGTCCGACATATTGTGTTTTTGGAACGTTTGTGATATGTGCACGTGTGGATTTTGTCTAATTAAGGTAAAAAAAATATATATATATCTTTAAGCGTGCTCTGGCGCGCTTACGTTACGGGTTTGGTTTGCGCTGCAGAGACGATACGTCACGGTTATGCGATGCATCATGAGGCGTCTCACGGGCTACGTGATACGTCACGTAATAAAGAATATATTTTACAGCTATAGATATTAGCTTTTAAAAAACCAATGAAATTCACTGGAAAAACCATAGGTTATAGACCATATATAGTTAGGAATTTGCATTTACAAAACCTTGAAAATTCACTGAAAAAACCATAGGTTATAGACCATATACAGTTAGGGATTAGCATTTACAAAACGTTATTTTACTCGCACAAAACCATTGAAATTCCATATATAGTTAGTTGCACTAACTATATATCGCGCACCCGCAATCCATTGCTAATGATGTCACATATTACATCATTCATGACATGGTCAGTGACATCACTGATGACATCACTGATGACATCTCAAATGACATCACTGATGACATCACTGATGACATCTCAAATGACTTCACTGATGACATCACTGATGACAACACCCAGTGACTGTATGTTTCTGTAAAGTTAAAATATGTCTTACATATTGAAGAATGAGTGGATGTATAAGTGTCTGGATGAAGGATTTAGTAGGTGCATGACTGACTGTATGAGTGAGTGATTAAATGTGTCTCACTGAGTGCATGGGTTAGTGACTAAACTGTCTTAATTTGGCAATCATTATATATGTTGTTCTGTAAACTGCTGCATGTTTAAATCAGTAGCTATATGAGTAACTATATGGGTTATTGAATGGTTGCCCAAGTATTTGTATGGGAGACTGAGTATGTGTGTGGGTGGCTGGGAGGTGTAGGACTCTGTGCATAGATGTGTGAGCAGTTGATTAACTAAATGTATGGGTTCAAAAGTGCATGTGGAAACAGCTGTATGGGCGGTCGACTGACTGCATGAGTGTATTGGTGAGTGAATGGATATCTCAGTGCTACATGTCAAAGTAAGTACATATGTAAAACACAGTCCATGTGAGAGTTGACATATATAAATAACTGAACATAAGAGCTAGTGAATGTGAGAGTGGCTGTATCGATCATTGTGAACTTGTATCAGGGATTGTATAAGAGAGTAAATATGTGTTAGTATATGTTTGAATAAGTAAGGTGTGTATAACTGTATAGTTGAGGAAATGGAGGTGTGATTAATCTTTTGCATGACTGAGTAGGTGTGTGAGTAACTCCATGGATAAGTGACAGTCTGTGAGTGTCTGTTTATACTGATTGTATCTAAGGTTATATTAGAGTCTGAAGATGTTCATTGTATTATCACATAAGTGATATCATCAGTGATGTGATCAGTAATGTCAAATGAGATGTCAGTGATGTCATCAGTGATGTCATTTGAGATGTCATCAGTGATGTCATCAGTGATGTCACTGACCATGTCATGAATGATGTAATATGTGACATCATTAGCAATGGATTGCGGGTGCGCGATATATAGTTAGTGCAACTAACTATATATGGAATTTCAATGGTTTTGTGCGAGTAAAATAAGGTTTTGTAAATGCTAATCCCTAACTATATATTGTCTATAACCTATGGTTTCTTCAGTGAATTTTCAAGGTTTTGTAAATGCAAATTCCTAACTATATATGGTCTATAACCTATGGTTTTTTCAGTGAATATATATATATATATATATATATATATATATATATATATATATATATATATATATATATATATATATGAAGGCTCGACCACTTCTCAATTTCAATGAAAATAAAAGAAAGGCAGCACTCCCGGGATTTCAGCACAGAAGAGTTTTTTATTATCTCGACAGACGCGTTTCGGGAAAGCTCCCTTCCTCTGTGTCAAACATTTACGCTCTGCGCGGCACCATTATTTAAACAGACATCTGGCCAAGAAAAGTAAACACAAACAAGGGACAGCCGCACACATCTCTGTGCGGGAAGCGGCATTTGTAAGTGTAGTATTTACAAAGTCAGATTTCTCAGACAACAATGCATTTTCTAATTGTCTGTGACTATGGATTGTAATATAGCCATGGATCGGCGTTCGCGACCCAGCCGGGTCGCAAAGTCCCTTCTGTGAGCGGTCAACAAAGTGGAAAGTGCATAAGGGGGACAAATGCGCATAACTTCTCAAAAGCGCCATGTGTAAATAACATATTTACAAGAAGTGAACATTTACAAATAACGACACATTTCATTGATTGTCATTACAGTCAAACCATGATCATTTCTAATTAGATATCAAGCCGTGGATCGGCTATTGCAACCCAATTTGGATTGCTACATCCCCTATGTTGTAAACAATATAACCATCAATTATATATAATTAGATATGTACATATATCTTGTCCCAAAAGGTATCCTGTGCACAATGATGCACTCCACCACCAGTTATTCGACTGAATTGTTAATCAGGGGTACTGGCAAGTTACATCTTATTCTTTTGGCTTTGCACGTTTCGGAGCCCCTATGCCCCTTAATCATAGGCTGCTGGTAACTACCACAATTCACTTTCAAAGAGCACTATTATTTTCAGGTTACACCATCTGGTGGGTTAAACAGGTACATTTAAATTGTTCAAAAGATTCTGGTATCCGTAGTGTTGCTTTGAATTATCAAACCCTTCGGTGGGTGTTTGAGATATTACAATTATTTATTAGCAATGTTCAAGCCCTCCAGTGGGCCATAGGATAAAACTTGCACAATTCAATTTAAAACATGCAGCCTTCCTTTCAAGCCATCCTTTCAAGCAAAATATGGGGTCTCAAGGTCAGAGACATTTCTCTAAGTCACAATGCAAGACTGCAGTGTGCTTTAAGCTAAACTGTGCAAGTTCTTTCCTGAGGCCCACTGGAGGGCTGGAATTCTTTTTATAAATTACTGTAACTTCAAAATTATCCACCAAAGGTTTTTGCTGTTCCAAAGCAACACTACGGATACCAGAATCCTTTTGAATTAATTAAAATGCATTTGCTTAACCCACCAAATTGCAAATAAAAGTGTGCTTTGAAAGTGAATTTCGTTTGTTATCAGCTGCCTATGATTAAGGGGCCAGGAGGCTCCGCGAAAGGCCAAAGCAATTCAAGATGAAATTTGCCAGCTCCCCGATATTATTAATTTGGAGGAATTGCCTGCAGTGGAGTGCGTCTTCGTGCAGAGGACACTCTTTGGAACACATATATATATCTATATATACATATACACATATACATATATATGTTTTTATTTATTACCTACTGGCGGTCGCCAGTAGGTAGTTA
Organism: Lissotriton vulgaris; assembly: GCF_964263255.1. Taxonomy (NCBI): domain Eukaryota; kingdom Metazoa; phylum Chordata; class Amphibia; order Caudata; family Salamandridae; genus Lissotriton; species Lissotriton vulgaris. Next base: position 445,343 of record NW_028252325.1, on the reverse strand, counting down.
TAGTTAAGACCTAGTTTCCATAGGAAATCCACAACATTCTATTTGGAATAACTTTGGCGCTGGTGGACGAATCTTCGTGAATTTCTCCAAATGGCCTGCTCGGTTCCGTGCCTTCCCTGAAAGTTTGGGGGTGATTCGTCAAGTGGGGGCCGAGAAAAAATGAGGGTCCCAAAACGTGTTTTCCCCATGCAATTTTCCATAGGGACCTTTAGCCAGGGCTACAGCCTGAATGGCTGAACGGAATTACACCAAATTTGGCAGAGAGGTAGAGTTCGGTTCGCAGATTGTGCCTTTTGTTAAATGGTGTAAATCCGCTAAGTAGTTTCTGAGAAAATTACAAGTAAATTCATAGCGATATCTAGAGACGGTGTTCAGCACTCGTACGGAAATCCGTTCAATTACGAGCGCGAGCTGCATGCTGATTAACTGTGAACTATCCCTCAAAACACTCGAAACCAGGAAGTGCCTCGGTAGCACAGAGTCACAAGAAAACAGTAAAACAAAGTTGAGAAATAAGGGAAGGGGGCAGGCTAGAAACATTCTGAACCTCTAGGCTTGCTCAGCGGACCGTACATGGATGTTTAGGATCTATTTTTTATTTTATTTTTTTTAAAGAAAACTCACGGCATACGCGTATGGAAATACGTACAATTTTGAGCAGTAGCTGCATGCAGATTGGCTGTAAATACTCCAAACCAGGAAGTGTTGGCAGCCATCTTGTTTATCGGGAGAGCAGAATCACAAGAAAACAGTAAAACAAAGTTGAGAAATAAGGGAAGGGGGCAGGGTAGAAACATTCTGACCCTATAGTCTTGGTCAGGGGGTGGTACATAGATCTTTAGGCTCAATTTTATTTATTTTTAATAAAAAATGGTGGGGTACTCGTGCAGTACTTGTACGTGGTGGAAAAGGTGAAAAAAAACTAGAAATCTGTTTAATTCATTCGATCTCGGGGGGGGGGGCAAATTACGGGGGCAATTTTTTTGCATAATGGGGGCTTGTAAGGTGCCACGAGCACTGGGGAACGGCACTCCTCTGGCCTTATTTTGAAGTATGAGGTTGGGTTACAGTTCTACTCCCCGCAGTCTTGGGGAGCGGCACCCCTCGGGCTTTTAAAAAAATAAATGTTTTGAGGTCTCTCTCTCTCTCCCCGCACACGTCGCGGGGAATGCCACATTTCTAGGGCAGTAAAATGTGAAAAGACCTTCCAGCTCCGGGTACCTGCATTGCCTGGGGTTTTTTATTAATTTTGGGAGGGTGGGCTTGATAATACGTTGTTGTTAATTCCCATAAAAGCCTATCTTCTGGTGTTAACATGGGCTTCTATGGGAAATAACAAGGCTGTATTATCAAGCTCATTATCGCCGTTTTATCTGCAGTTTCCTGCCAATAAAACGGCGATAATTTTAACACCGGTCCTTGATAATATAAGTTTACTGGTCAAAAAAAGAGCAATGGGCCATATTATCAACAAAAGGCGATACGTTATCGCCGCTTTTATCGGCTGGAAACTGCCGATAAAGCGGCGATAATGGGCTTGATAATATGCCATTGTGAATAAGCATAGCAGCCAAGGTTAACATCAGAACCTGGGCTGCTATGAGAATTTACAAGGGCCTATTATCAAGCCCTTTATCTCCGCTTTATCAGCAGTTTCCTGCCGATAAAAGCGGCGATAATGTATCGCCTTTTGTTGATAATATGCCCCTTCATTTCTATGATAGTATGTAAAACTTTCCTTTTTTTTGTGTAGCAGTTGTACTCTACGCATGCGCAGCCTCGTTTCGAAGCCCACGTTTTTTTCTTTTTCTTCAAGTTCAACAAGCAAACCTTTCTTTATTTCAGGTAGTAAATTTGTAGCTTTCTTTTCCCGGGTCGTGTATGTCATCCGCTGCTGTACTTTTGTAATATATTAATAATCATATTTTTTCTATATTTATTTGAAAGGTAGTGCCAAGGCGCCAAACGTTTATTACGTACTCCGTCCACCCCCATTTTAGTAGTTTTTCACCGTTATTTTTAATATATTTGTTACTTAGAACTCAGTAGTTTTCAATCCTAGTCTTGAATATCTTACTATAGTATTTCAACATTATTTTTATTGTGGACAGTCATAACCCTCCTCCACAAAATAAAAGAAGTATGTATTTTTTTTAATTAACTTTTATTAAATCAATAAATGTAAACAAAACTGAATTATAACTATATTAGAAGCAAATAGAAAAATAACTTTGACAACAAACAATATTATAAACAAATTGTTAAATGGACTCCAAAAGATGTCCAATTGGTAATCTGCAAAACAAATAAAAAATTAGAGTTTAGTATTATGTAGATGTGAGCAAATGAGCTGAAGAATTACAAGTTTTGGTAACTCTAGGGTTTTACGTGTGCAGTGTGCCTCGTACATTTCAGTTCTGTTATACTGCCGCGTTCAAGTGGTGTCTATATGGAAGTGCCTACTGCGTTACTGATGCCCGTTATGCCGACTTATTTCTAATGCATTGCTATGAAGGCTTTGGAGATCTAGGCCTCTGTGCTTACCATTGTATAAACATTGTGGCCAAACACCTCAGGCAGTTGAATTCACAACTTATTTTGAACAATTCTTCTACACGTCCAAGCAGACAGCAGTGTCTAGAAAAGAGAAATGATGTCACAGAGAGTGAGAGAGAGAAAGAGAGAGAAAACAACATTAAAACGGTGTCGCAGAGTCTGGAGTTGAGATTTTTTCTTGAAAAGTCAGACGAAGATTTATAAGTTTCTTGCGTCACTTTACCCATGTTAAAAGTGACTCAAAAGTGGCATAATAAGGTTGTGGATCTGTTTTTCAGACTGTTGTAACGTATCTGATTTTACAGAGAAGCTGCTGTACACTATGCACTCTGGGCCATATTATCAAGCCTGGGCGACAAAATTATCGCCACTTTATTGGCAGGAAAGTGCCGCTAAAATGGCGATAATGGGTTTGATAATATGCGCTATGGAATTCCAATCGAAGCTCATGTTAGATGTCCTTCTCATCAAACATGAGCTTTGATTGGAATTCGATAGAGCATATTATCAAATCCATTATCGCCATATTAGAAGCATTTTCCTGCCGATAAAGTGGCGATAATTTTGACACCAAGGCTTGATAATATGGCCCTCTCTCCTTTCACAAATAAAGGTAACACTATAGCTTTACGAGTGCAGTGTACCTGTAACATTTCACTTGTTATAGTGCGGCGTTCAAGTGGTGTCTATATGGAATTGTCTACTGCGTTTATGACGCCCGTTATGTCAACTTATTTCTGATGCATTGCTATGAAGGCTTTGTAGATCTAGGCCTCTGTGCTTACCGTTGTATAAAAGCTGCGGCCAAACACTTCAGCCAGTTGAATTCACAACTTATTTACACCAATTCTTCTGCACGTCCAAGCAGACAGCAGTGTCTATAAGAGAGAAAGAGAAATGATGTCACAGAGAGTGAGAGAGAAAAAGAGAGAGAAACCAACATTAAAACTGTGTCGCAGAGTCTGGAGTTGAGATTTTTTCTTGAAAAGTCAGACGTAGATTTACAAGCTCCTTGTATTACTTTACCCATGTTAAAAGTGACTCAAAAGTGGCGTAATAAGGTTTTGGATCTGTTTGTCAAACTGTTGTAACCTATCTGTTGGCACTGCTCGGAGGTAGAGATTTTACAGAGAAGCTGCTGTACACTACGCACATAATATCAAGCATGGGCGACAAAATTATCACCACTTTATCGGCAGGAAAGTGCCGCTAAAGTGGCGATTGTTTTCAAAGACAGAGGTCCTTAGTCAAAGTAGGATTTAAGGAAAATGAATATAGACCAAATGGAACTATATTTTTGAGGAAATGTCCAGCCGGACAATTTATTACCTTGATAAAAAATGATCACAAAAAAATATAAACCACAGAGTGTGATGGAAGCGGGACACCAGCCGATGTCCGACTAACACACTAAGAGAGCACAAACTGAGGGAAAGTAGTAGGCAATAACAGGTCATCTGGTTATTGTAAATCATAAAGCAGACAAATCAAAACATACACATATGCATGAAAAATTTGTATCAACTATGCATTTAGTGCATTTAGGTCGACGACGTTTCCAACCTCAAACAATGCCGGTTCATCCTCAGGACAAAGAATAATTGCCTAAAGAGTTAACATTCACAATTGTCCCCCAGTGGGGTGAGGCTGAAAGGGATTCAGCCCGGGAATAAATATGCAACAGTATTCAAAGATAGCATCCAGGGATTGACTCAATTGAATCGACAGGGAAGATGCCATCTTTTAGAGTTCTGGCAATGTAGTGAGCAGGTCCGCAATGGGGGTCCTTGCAGGCACGAAAATGCAGCTAAAGTGGCGATAACGGGTTTGATAATATGCTGTATGGAATTCCAATCGAAGCTCATGTTAGATCTCCTTCACATCTAACATGAGCTTTGATTGGAATTCCATAGAGCATATTATCAAACCCATTATCGCCACTTTAGCGGCACTTTCCTGCCAATAAAGTGGCGATAATTTTGTCGCCCAGGCTTGATAATATGGCCCTCTCTCCTTTCACAAATAAAGGAAACACTGTAGTTTTACGAGTGCAGTGTACCTGGTACATTTCACTTGTTATAGTGCCGCGTTCAAGTGGTGTCTATAAGGAAGTGCCTACTGCGTTACTGACGCCCGTTATGCCATCTTATTTCTAATGCATTGCTATGAAGGCTTTGTAGATCTAGGTCTCTGTGCTTACCGTTGTATAAACACTGCGGCCAAACACTTCAGCCAGTTGAATTCACAACTTATTTTCACCAATTCGTCTGCACGTCCAAGCAGACAGCAGTGTCTATAAGAGAGAAAGAGAAATTATGTCACATTGTGTGAGAGAGAGAAAGAAAGAGAAAGCAACATTAAAACTGTGTCGCAGAGTCTGGAGTTGAGATTTTTTCTAATAAGGTTGTGGATCTGTTTGTCAGACTGTTGTAACATATCTGATTTTACAGAGAAGCTGCTGTACACTAAGCACTCTGGGCCATTGTCAAACCAATCCACGTTGTCCCTTACCTTGTCCTTGGTTGAAGCCCTCTTGGATGACGCAGATTTTCGCAGAGACGCAAGGGACCAACTTCCCAAATCACTAACTAAAACTTACTGGTCCTAATTGTTAACAGCAAGGTTAAAACTAGGAATTAGGGAGGAAGGCCGGTACTGGACGTTGAAGTGTAGAATTTTGTTCTTGCTGTCGACCTGCGAAGCAACAAGCACAAAAGACTTTCATAATCAAATCAAAGAGGAATTCTCCTAACTATTCGTGGCCATTTTAGCTATTCTAACTAACTTTATTTGAAACCAAAGTCAGTCTGGGTGTTCAGATATTCCCCTACCTGCGATCAGTATAGTGTTGGCATTTGTCCAGTATTTCTTTTGGAAGTTGTGATGATGAAGTCGTCAGACGTCCTCTAGGATAGTTGGTCAGCTTGTATAGTCAGGTTGTTGTAAGCTAAAAAATAAAAGGAAGGATTACTTTTAATTCTTTAAATGTCTCTTCGCAAACTATCCTAACGAATTCCTATCACTTACTTGAAAATAACTTCTTGCTTCTTTGTCTTGGGGTTCTTGTATTTTCTTATGATCAATAAAAGATAAGCACAGACCAAAAAACACGATATCCTAAATGTCTTTCTTCACATCACCTTTCTTTAGGCTCAAAAACTAAGATTCACTCTTACCCTAGAAATCTAGATTATTTCACAGCATATTACATACATTTATCTTGTAAACAAATGTTCCTCAAAATCCGAAATGCAATAACCAACTTAAATCAGAAATGTCCAAAGTCTCTTCTTTGCATCTTCTTCTGCTAGTTTAGAGTTCCAAAAATTATTGTTGACCTTTCTTGCGAAGGGCGCCTTTAAATATTTAAAGTACTTAGCTTTCAAACTCTTTGTCTTTCAGGATTCTTGTTCCGGTGTAAAAGAAGAACCGCCTCGAAGATGAGAAGATTTGGAGTCCAGCCGGAACCGAAATGCCATCAGGTAAGTTCCAAACTGAGCTGCCACAAGACGCGACCTTCACTGGAGGAAATCCGAAGGCAAAGCGCCTTCTAGAAGGCTGGGTGCGGTTTAAATACTGGACCGCACCCAGCCGCTCCCTGCTTTGCACAAGAACGTGCGTGAAGACGGAGTCTTCAATCTTCCTTGGATGCGCACCAAAATGTGCGTGCGAGGGATGCGGGGAGAGAATGACAAGACCTTCAAAGCACAAGGTCTCAGATTTAGCTAGCGCAAAGTCCAAACCTCTGAAATATAAGGCACACAATGAGATCAGGCCACAAAACCAGCGTAAGGCTCATATCTTAAGAAAAGTTAAAGGCATGGTTGATCATAAATACAAATGTTAAAAGGCACGAAGCACAAATGTATAAAACACCTAACCACACTGACAATGAAGCGTGCGGGGCGCACGGGACAGGGGCGGGTTTTAATAAGGAGAATACTACATGTGTCTAGAGGGCATGTGTAGTCATGAAGGGGTAGGCAGATTCATGAAAGCCATTTTATCAAGCCTGGGCGACTAAATGATCGCCACTTTATCGCCAGGAAAGTGCCGCTAAAATGGCGATAATGGGTTTGATAATATGCTCTATGGAATTCCAATCGAAGCTCATGTTAGATGTCCTTCACATCTAACATGAGCTTCGATTGGAATTCCAAAAGGTTATTTGGGGCGTGCTGTTAAGATGTTTTTTAAGGTGTGGGTGAGTCAGCAGTATGTGCCAATGTTTCCTGAGTGTCATTTTTACATTGTTAGATTGCCCAGAATACATAGTAATAAATCTGAGCTTATCCTCCTCATTGGTCTTGATCTCTGGATGTAATAGCGGAGTTCTGGTTACCTTTTCAACCTTAATACAGGCTGCTGTTATAGTTTTGTGCCCATACCCCCTATCTTGGAATCTTTGTATCATAATCTTCTTCTCCTTTTGCTATCCTTCTTCTGAGCTACAGTTGCGTTTGGCATGCAGCAGTTCTCCAAAGGGGATACTTTGTACAAGACTTTTGGGGTGTGCGCTAGATGCATTCAGCAAACTATTTCCAGCTGTACTCTTCCGGAATAGTTTGGTATGGATCGTATTTAGTTTGATTTCGATCAGGATGTCCAGAAATTCAATTTAATTCCTAGTCATGTGTTCTGTGAATACCATGTTGACACGTTGTTATTTAACTTTGCTATAAAGTTTCTGGCTGTTTCCAAGTCACCATCCCAGATGACAAAGATGTCATCTATGAAACGCAGCCGCAGGGCACACTGATCAAATTCTGCCATTTGGGATACCACCTGCTCCTCCCACCAGCCCATGACCAAATTGGCATAGCTGGGGGCAAAGCAGGTGCCCATGGCTGTGCCCTTTGACTGGTGATAGATGACATCATTGAATAGAAAAAAATTCTTATTCAAGCAGAACTCAACCATGGTCAAAATCATTTCTGAATGCCCTGCTAAAGAGACTGATCTAGATCTCAAAAAATGTGTTGCCACTCTAGTCCTGACTTTGCATAGACCAATGCGAGACACCCATGCAGTCAGACGCGAAGGGAGCTCTAATGAATAAGCAAGACTAACAGGTCTTACCACCAGCCCAGTGGAATTGTGTGCAACAAAGATACAGACAACTATGAGTAAAATACAAATTGAAATGGCAGTCCCAGCTTTGTAGGCTAAGAGAAAGAGCACAGCTAATAGATTATTTTTTGCACCCACGAATCAAAGTGGGGTGCAGAGCAATGTATCAGGTGGAATCCCAGAGGAAGTCAAAATTCAATCATTACTTCATCAAATTAAAAAGCTTCATAAAAAAGTTGCTGGAAAAAATCGACTTGAAAACACCGACAAGACACCAAATATAGTTTCTACAGGAGTCACAAGGCTAATGCTTATAACTTTAAAAAAGTAAGCTAACCCCCTGCTCAAGGACACATTAAAGATAGTCTAAATTAACACCCTAAAATTCCAGGGCACGTCTGTATTTAATAAAGCATGCACTTCTGTACGGGTGTTTGCTACATGGAGGACAAATGTTTCTCTAGCAGATGTAAGAGCAACCTCTTTTTGAGACAAAAGCGCTCTTATACGGCTCATTTGGTTGACTCTTCTTTCAAGGTCGGAATCGACAGCCAGATGGAAAAATCCAGCTTCCCATACAGAGGAGTAAACACAACTTTTTATAGAAAACCACGCGCTCAGTTACCGTAATCATGTAAGCGATGCCTGCTAACATCGCAAAATAAGCCACACAGCCTAATCAGATCTCCAATAAGTGACCACTTCTAACTATTCTCATAGCGCGCCCTGTGCTCTGATTTGACAGTGAGAGAGTGATCGCACCATAGTTTGTACTGCTAATCATTCTCAGCATACGCTACGAATACGATAAAGCGGCGATAATTTTAACACCGGTCCTTGATAATATGCCCCGAATTTTGTTGCGCGCCCAGCATTGCAAAATGCGATGCAGGGCACGGAAAGAAGGGGCATATTATCAACAACATAAGGCGATGCATTATCACCCCTTTTATCGGCAGGGAACTGCAGATAAAGCGGCGATAATGGGCTTGATAATAGGCCCTTGTACATTTCTATAGCAGCCTAGGTTCTGGTGTTAACCTGGGCTGCTATGGGAATTCATAAGGGCATATTATCAAGGTCATTATCGCAGCTTTATCGTCAGTTTCCTGCCGATAAAACCGGCGATATATCACCTTATGTTGTTGAGATTTTTGGCCCGAAATTTGTTTTATTAATTTAATTGTTCACTTACCTACAATCATCCAGAATCCGTTGTTTATCACCCCCCACCCTGCCCTTCCCCCGCCACGCCTGTCCCACCGCAACTCCCTCCAGGGGCCGCGGTGATAATGTATCGCCCTTTACTGATAATATGGCACTGACAAGCATATTATCAAGGACCGGTGTTAAAATTATCGACGTTTTATGGGCAGGAAACTGCCGATAAAACGGCTAAAAAGGTCTTGATAATACGCCCCTGTTAATTTCTATAGAAGCCCATGTTAACACCAGAACATGGAATTCTATGGGAATTAACAAGGGCATATTATCAAGACCATTTTCGCCGTTTTATCTGCAGTTTCCTGCCCATAAAACGTCGATAATTTTAGCACCGGTCCTTGATGATATGCTTGTCAGTGCCATATTATCAGTAAAGGGCGATACATTATCACCGCTTTTATCTGCAGTAAACTGCTGTGAAAGCGTCAATAATGGGCTTGATAATAGGCCCTTGTAAATACCCATAGAAGCCCAGGTTCTAGTGTTAACCTGGGCTTCTATGGCAATTCACAAGGATATATCATCAAGACCATTATCACCGCTTTACCGGCAGTTTCCTGCCAATAAAAGCGGCGATAATGTATTACCCTTTATTATTAATATGGCCCATAATCCCTTAATGTACAGAGACGCAAAAACTGATATTAAACAAAAAAACATAACAGCATGCATTATAGCAAAACACATTTACTACTATAAAACGTTTAACAACGGACAAATATTGGGGCATATTATCAAGAGAGGCGATAACATTAACGCCGCTTTATCTGCAGTTTTCTACCCATAAAGCGGCAATAATATTATCGCCTGTCTTGATATACCCCATAATTCCTTAATGTAAAAAGATGCACCGCACACACTCCCATACAACTTATCAACTCACATTTCAAATTGATTTGTAGATTAAGAAGAATACCACTCACACAGTGGATATTCTTGTACAGAATCTCTCTAGTTCCGTGTTTGCAGCAGAACCGTCAAATGGAACATTTTCCCTCTCATTTTACACATACATATATATATAAATAACCAATTAAAATCCTGCGCACATTAATTCAAAACAAAACACACATTTCTATTGATTTAACATTCCAAACCTTTCCAACTGACATAACTTTCCACCCTACCCCCAACAGATCATGCAAAAGTCAACTGTCAACAGAGGTCAAAAGTTCAGCACAGTATAAAACACTGCTCCTCAACAAATTTAGGCTATGCATAAGCACTTACTTATAAGTACCAATAGATCAAAAATGTCTCATTACAAGCAAGAAAAATATAAACACATAAACTTGATAAATATCTGTAAAAAATTTATTTTTAATTCATTTTTCTTGCTTACGTATGCTTATGGAACAACTTTCAAAATTCGCACAGTAGGCGCACAATAAATATACCGTAAAAAAAATAAATAGCATACAACACTCATTTTTTACAATCACCGGACACCCCATCCACCAAGCCTCAAATATAACGTTCAAGACCGTAGCTAGAGCCCCAAATCCACCACGGTCCATCATTCGGGAGCCAGAAATGCTTTTGGTCAGAGAAACTACCCTACATACTGCTCTCTCAGACAAAAAACAATCTGCTTTCCTACTTCAAAGAGAACTCTCGCCCAACCATAGCAAACAGCAGACTCCCACGAATAGGCACCCTATAACACTACAAGAGCCGACCCTCAGAGACGGTGCTCCCCAGGGCCATCAAAGATTTTGAACTTGGACATCTTTTCAAATTCCCCTAAGCAGTCGTACGGGATCAGGAAGTCCTATAGCAAATAGCAAACTTTTCCGATCAAACCACACACTCAATCTACACACATATACAAATAAATAAAAAATCACATTTATTCCCACATTAAATTCTAAACGAAACACACATTTTTATTGCGTTAACTTTTGCACCCTTTCCAACTGACAAAACTTTCAACCCTACCTCCATTCCACAATCTGCCAGTTACCATTGAAACACTTCAGGGAACACCTAACTCAGCAGACAGGTGAAAAGTTAATCATACATTGTTGCAAATTAAAACAGCAAGTATGCTTCACTTGAGAATATACCAGCTTATTTTATGTAACGTTCTTTGCTAACACTTATTCTTAACCAATAAAAATCAGCCTTTTAACACACAGAAACATTAAACGTAGCTTAGTGCAGAATGTTCTCGAACAACTAGTCAATCCTTTTCTTTTTTCAAAACTGCATGTTGTCCACCATTTTAGAAAAAATCTCACTTTTCAAACTGCTACTTCATTTACAGAGACCTTCAGAAAGCATTTAGACCTCTCTTCAAGATGCTTACAGTGTGGATTGTGGGACACAGCTTTATTTTCTGGAGTCAAAGGTACGCAGACCGGAAAGGAATTCACAAAGATCTACGTTTACCAAATGTAGACATTAAATGGATTGGACAGAGAGGGTTAAAGTGGCACCAATTGATTCCATTGGTGAAATCCTTTTTGCATCTCCAACACCCTGACCTCATAATTGTGCACTGTGGTGGCAATGACCTAGGCACTTTGACAGGGGTAGGTCTGGAAATGCTTATGAAGGACACCTTTGCACAATTGATGACACTGTTTCCCAAAACTGCCTTTGTATATTCTAATATATGCCAAAGGCAGAAATGGAACTGGTCCAACCACTATTGTCAACAGATTGAAAAATCTAGGAAACATGTGAATAAATCTGTTTGTGCCTTTCTCCGAGACTATCGAATGGGGTCCATTTACAAAACAATCTGCGTTACAATATGCATGACATCTATAGGAGAGACGGTGTACATTTTACAGATGAGGGGAACAGAGTCTTCCTCATAAACTTAAGACTGCATCAGTACTTACTTGTAGGTACTAAAATCTCCCAATAAACACAATGGCTCTTTTATTTAGAGCCACACAACACATAAACAAATACACTTCATAAATATCTAAAATTATTTTTATTTTTCTTGCTTAGGTACGCTTACAGGACGACTTCCAATATTCCAGCTGTACGTCGTCCATACATGCTTGGTACGCGTACGATAAATCTACCATGAAGAAAAATAGCCTTTATCACTAATTTTCTATAATTCCAGAGGACCCCATCTCCCGGGGCTCAAATCTAGCGTTGCGGACCGTGGAAACAGCTGCAAGGCCTCCACGATCCCAGCCGGCTCCCCACTTCCTGCGGGAGCCGCCATTGCTATTACTCACAGAGAGCAGCTTACATGCTTACATTCTAATTTCAAATATGATTTCAACAGTTTGTTATACATTTTATAAAATAATATAGTACTGGACGCTAAAGCAGAAAAGTCAGCACAATTATGATAGAATAGAAAATAGGAAAAAAAAAATATTTACTTCTACACTCAACAAAATTGTAACCAGAGTACACAGTTTAATTTAAAAAACACCCGACCACGAGGGGCGTGGCCAAGATGGCGTCGGAGTAGGACGCTTCTTCGAGCCTCTCCGGCGCCGATCCAGCATAGCGTCTAATAGCAAGGTCCTGGGCGTGCTGACCGACTCCGAAAGGGCGGCGGAGGTCACCGACACATAGAGGAGCGGTCCGGTGCTGTAGGTGGAGCGGAGCAGCCATTGCAGCAGCCGCAGGCGCAGCGGCACTTTGCGGCCTGTGAGCACCGGCCTCGCGTGGTTCAGAGGCCGGCTCCGGAGCTCAGCGGCACCTACTGTTGTGGGGGAAGGGCCCGCATTGGACTTGCTGCTTCCGGTCTCCCCTGCACCGGACGAGGGAGGAGGAGCGCGACTTGCCGGTGGAAAGGCAGCCCTGGACACCGGTATACCCCGGGGAAAGGAGACGGCGGTGCCGGTCCTGAGGAGTGGAGGGAGACCCGGAGGCGACACAGTCGAGAGACGCCGGGGGTGACCACATGTGGGGGTGACCGGAGGCGCATGTGTGCTCGGCGGAGGCTACGCCCGAATTAAGCCACTGGGGTGAGTCGGATCGGCTGGTGGGGGCCCCGCAGTTGTCACAGGAGGAGGCGAGAAGAGCCGGTGTCGGGGGAGAGGGCCCAGCGGGGGGGGCTGAGCTGAGCACTGACTTTACCCGCATCATGCACTCAGCCGGAGTGATGCTACGGTAGCCTTGACCGCCCAGCCTAAGCATTGAAGGTCAACGTTGGTGACACTGGCACCGATAATTGGGGAGCACAAAGGCACGAGGAGGCAGGGTTCCTATACTGCCGTGAGGGCTGCATGAGCGGCCTGGAAACACCACGGGAGTGCCGACTGTGGATTGGAAAGTGCGGCGGGGGGGCACTGCGGACACGGATCCCGGCGTCGGCGGAGAGCTGTGGCTCGGGGCCCGGGGAGGGGTTAGCTGCTGTCGCTGGGACATTGCGTTGATCGCTGACTGAGTACACCCCGGCAGAGAACATTGCGGTGCCATTTTGTCTAGACCCCCCTGCTGGGACTGGGTGGCTACTGCCTGCTGGTATCACTCGCCTGCACCTGGGCTGAAAGAGGGGGAGGCACGGCATTGACTTTACACGCTCTGCTTTCCTGGGTACTGGTATTGGGGGACGGGTGTTCCTTGACCCTGCTGGTGCGGAATATCCTCTGAAGAACGACCACTTGGATATATCGACAGGTGGTGAGGCCTCTGAGGGCTTCCTGGACGGAGGGGAGGAGATTGTTTGGGCTGATCAGTGGGGGACATTGCCCCATCTGCAGACCCGGTGATCCCATAGCGACCTGCCATCTTGAGTCTTCAGGGAGTGAGGGTTGCCCTGGCTGAGTGTTGCCCCCCGATCCACCACGATGTCCAACACACTGCGCAAGGGGCGTCCAGGGAAGGATGGAGCCTCTAAATCCTCGCAGCAGCCGGCATCTCCAGGGGCCAGTGGCTCGTCGAGGCAGTCGGACGACGAGGCGCCTGCAACCAAGGCCTTTATGTCTGAGCTCTTTGCTTCCATAAAGGAGGATATTTCTGAACTCCGCGCACAATTGGCGTCGGATCTCAGGGAGGTACGGAGAGATGTGGATGGAATTGGCAAGAGGGTGGCGACCCTAGAGGACCATGATTTGAGTGTGGGTAACGATGTGCACCAGCTGCAGCAAGATATTATCCGTCTCACGGAACAAAACTTGGATTTGCAGACCCACTCGGAGGACTTGGAAAACCGGTCCCGAAGGAACAACATCCGCATCCGCGCAGTGCCGTGGGATGGTGAGGCGGGGGACCTGCGTGGCTATGTTCAGGCACCGTTTTTGCAGATTCTGGACGAGGAGGATGTGCAGGAAATTAAGATGGACAGAGTACATAGAGTGGGGTTGCCCAGGCGAGGAGGGGGGCCCCCTCCTGACATCCTCGTTTGTGTGCATGATTTCCAAGTGAAAGAACGCATCCTACATAAAGCAAGAGCCATCACATCACTGCAATTCAGGGACAATCGTCCGCAGCTCTACCAGAACCTGGCAGCCTCAACGCTGCAGAAAAGAAGGGAGTTCAGTCCTGTGACTTCCTTCCTGCGGGAACGCAACATCTCCTACTCCTGGGGTCACCCCTTCCGGATCATCTTCCGATGGCAGAATCGGCTAGCACAGATTCGCTCTCTCCAAGTGGCGAAGGACCTCTTGGGTTTGAACGATGTCGCGGCCTCTCAGGGGGCGAGCACATCTCCTTCGCGGAGGCGCCATCGCTCTTCCTCCTGGCACAGAGTAGGCGCATCCCCGGACCGGCGGCGGCCGGACCGCAACACTAGCCTGCAGGAAAGGGGTAACGCGGTAGCTTCGGTGGCCTCGGCGACTTTGGCAGATTCCCAACAAAGCTCCGGAGCGGCATGACACCTGCCCTAAGGGTGGATCGGCGCTGGAGGGGCATCGGCCCTTCGGTTCTGAGGGTATGGATGTACTTTGGGAGAAGACACCCCGGACCGTGGCCTTGGGGGTCGCCGTGTTGGTGCCCCTGCCCCGATTCCAGTTCAGAGGGTCCTTTACGAACTTTGGCCTACTGGAACTGATGAGTATCATTTTCAAATTTAGTGTTTTGAGTTTTTTCTTACTGTTGTTTCTTTCTTTGCTCTGCAGGGGGGGTCCGGGGCTGGGGGGTTTGGGGCGAAGGGTGCGGGGGGGTTCCATGGTGGTGACGAGGGTGATCTGTTGAATGGTTGGCTGGTGTTGTGTGCGAATGTTCTAGGTGGGTGTGGTCTAGGAGGGGTTGTTGCCAAGGCCGTTACAATCTGGTGGAGGGCTGGGGGATGCCTGGGGGGAGGCACGGTTGGCCCATTAACATTGCCTCCGAATGGAGGGCTCCTGAGTATGGGGGAGGGGAATCAAGAGATGGCTGCTGAGAGTTCTGGGGTTTTACTGTACTATGCCGGTTAGCATCGGGACTTGGAATGTCAAGGGTATGAACTCACCGCAGAAGAGGCAGAAGGTATGGAAGTATGTGACTGACCATCAGCTAGATATTGTGGGATTACAAGAAACTCATTTGGCACAGAAGGATGATTTATGCCTGCGGCATAGAGCATACCCCATTATATATAGATCCTCTGCCGCCACGAAACATAGAGTGGTAGCCCTCATCTTCCGCGCTGCACTACATTTCCAACCTGTGGAGGTGCGCAATGATAAGGATGGCCGATGGCTGATGGTAAAGGGGCTCGTTCAGGGGCGGCTGTGCACCTTTGTGGTAGTGTATCGCCCCAACTCTGGTCAAAATAAATTTCTACAAAGCTTGTTGCAAAAAATTGGGGATTTGCGGAAGGGAACCTGTTTCTGTTGGGGGACTTTAATTTGGTGTGGGATAAGGTGATGGATAGCTCTGGGGGTCACAGGGCTGGCACGGGGGTGTTTTCTACTTCATCGCAGCATGTGGTCGGGGAGTTGGGGCTGATTGATGGGTGGCGGTTTTTCCATCCTACCTCAAGGGACTACACATTTTTCTCCCATGTACACCACTCCTACTCCCGACTGGATGACATTTTCCTCGGCCAAGCCCTTCGAGGAGATGTCCTGGAGGCCACCATCCTTCCAATATCAGTCTCGGATCACAGTTTGCTGGTGCTTAACCTCCGTTGGTTGTCGTCTGGTGCAGGTCAGCGGAAGTGGTACTTCCCGGCCTCGGTGATCAGGGACGATACCTCCAATAAGGCGCTGCGAGTTAAGGAATTCTTCGAGCTTAACCCCCCGTCGAATACATCGGTCTCTAACACTTGGGACGCCTTTAAGGCATCAATCAGGGGCACGTGTCTTGGCCTCAATGCGCAACTCAACAGACTGCGACGGAAGGACCGCGAGGCCTTAGAGGCTGAGGCGGTTGACCTTGAGCAGGCCCACAAGCTTAACACTTCGAGATTGACCCTCCGACCATTGACGGCGGTGAGGGGGAAGCTGAGGGCTCACTACAACAACAGGGCCGAACTCACGCTCTTGAGACTGGGGCGACAATCCTACTCCTGTGGGAACAAGGTGGGTAGGCATCTGGCGCGCCAATTGCGTGATAGGAGGGAACACGAATATATAGGAGGAATTAGAGATGCAGCGGGCGTTCCTCAGCATCGAGATGAAACGAAGGCGGACATTTTTGGCCGCTACTATGCTGACCTTTACACAGGGGACGGTCTTGGAGCGGAAGCCCAAAGGGAGTATTTGCGGCGCCTGCCCATACCCCAGATATCTAAAGAGTGGAATGAGTTGCTGGAGGCGCCGATCACTAGGGAGGAGGTCCTGGAAGCCATTAAAAATGTGAAATTACACAAGGCGCCGGGGCCGGATGGCTATACCGCTGTCTTTTACAAATCGTACGCTGCCGAGATATGTGATTTCCTAGTGTCCCTGTTTAACAACATGGCTGTGTCCGGGTCTTCTACGGGTTCACTTGCGGAGGCAGTGATCACGGTACTGCCGAAACCTGGGAAGGACCTCGCGCATTGTGCCTCGTTTCGCCCCATTGCGTTACTCAACATTGACGCTAAACTATACTCAGCAATATTGGCGCACAGGATACAAGATCTGATGCCGGCAATCATACACCCTGATCAATCCGGATTCATCAAAGGGCGCCAGACCCACGACAACACCCGCAGGGTGGTTCATTTAATTGAAAAGGCGGACAGGTTCCGCATCCCGGCGGTGCTTGTGGGTCTGGACGCGGAAGGCCTTCGACCGGGTGGATTGGGGCTTCCTGTTTAACACGCTGACGGCCTTTGGGTTTTCCAAAAAATGTATCACCATGGTGAGGGCAAAGTTTTGCAACCCCAGGTCGCGGGTGGTGGTGAATGGCCAGATGTCAGCGTTTTTCCCGCACTCAAGGGGCACCAGGCAGGGCTGCCCCCTCTCCCCCCTACTGTTCGTGCTAAGCATTGAACCTTTAGCTATGGCGGTGAGAGAACATGAGGGGGTTCGAGGCTTACCATTCACAGGTGAGCAGCATAAGATCACGCTATTCGCAGACGACGTTCTATTTTCTGTGGCAGATCCGGAGCATTCATTGCCCTGCATTAGGGAGCTCTTGCTAGAATATTAAGAAGTGGCTGGCTTCAGAGTGAACTATAGCAAATCATATATTTTGAATCTGACTCTCTCGCAGGCGGAGGTGGACCACGTCCGGCCACTGACGCCTCTAGCCTGGGCCGCTGGGTCAATTGTTTACCTGGGAGTCCACTTGACCCCAACGGTGGGCAAACTGTTCTCGGCTAACTTCCCACTCCTTCTGGCGAAGACCCGGGCTGAACTGGAGAGATGGAAACCCAAATTTGTGTCTTGGTTGGGCAGAATTCATGCAATTAAGATGGTCCTTCTTCCTAAATATTTGTACTTATTCCAGGCTTTGCCCATTCCGCTAGACAGTAATTACTTTCGGCAACTCAAGACACAGATACTGCAATTTATTTGGCAGGGGGGTCGGGCTCGTCTCTCCTTTGCAGTTCTGCGCCGGCCTAGATTAGAGGGCGGGGTGGGGCTTCCGGATCTGCAGCTTTACTACAAGGCAGCCCAACTGAGGGTTCTGGTGGAGTGGTCGCAGCAACTGTCAGAAAAACATTGGCTGCACATGGACCGGAGCGTGGCTGGCAGGTCGATATGGGACCTGGCCTGGAAGCCGAAGAAGGACCGACCCTTGAATGCTTATATCAGTACCCCCACGGGAACCACACTGAAGGTCTGGGATACCTTGGCCGCGGATAAGCGTTGGACAACGTTCCCCTCGCCATTTACACCCTTACACTTCAATCCGGCTTTTCCGCCGGCGCTTAGAGAGGGGGCTTTTGATGCGTGGAGGTACGGTGGCTGTAGGGCCTTGACCCACCTGTTTCATGGAACGGACCCCCTTACTTTTGCTAACTGTGTACGGGACTATCGGGTCCCTCAATCCGATCGGTGTCGTCATGTACAGTTGTTGCACTGGGCCACATCGCCGGGAATACTGGAGGCAGCTACGAGACCTCCAACGCCGTTCGAAGCCTTTTTGCTGCGGACGTCTGCCATGAAGGGCGTTATCTCCTTCCTATATCAGCTGTTGCTTAAATCGGCAATGTCGTCTAGGCCACGCTATATGGAACAGTGGGAGGAGCTGGTGGGGAGAGATATCACCGATAATGAATGGTCGGCGCTTTGGCGGGATATGACCAACATTAATCACTCGCTCCATCTGAGAGAAGCTCATCTCAAGACTCTCACGCAATGGTACATGTGCCCAACCAGGCTCCACCGCATATACCCAGCGGCTTCCGATAAATGCTGGCGGTGATGTGGACTTCTAGGGGACTTTCGCCATATCTGGTGGGATTGCCCAGTGATCCGGCCTTATTGGGAGGAAATTCTCTCACATATCAAGGACATTCTTCAATATCCTATAGAGGATTCTGTAGCCTCGGTACTGTTGGGCCTTCGTGACTAAGCCTGGGCGTAGTTCGCGTAGCCGCACTCCGCGAGCTACGCGAAGATGCACTTGCACTCCGCGAACTACGCATAGCTCCGCGAGCATGCGTAGTAGCTTGCTTGACCAGTTCGCAAGCCATTTTTCGTCTTCGGGAGCGCCGTGGAACTCTGTAACCTGCTCAACACCACATCTCCAGACGTCGCCTTCCTCACGGAAACATGGATGAACGCCTCCTCAGCGCCCGACATCGCCGTCACCATCCCGGACGGATACAAGATCACCCGGAGAGACCGCGTCAACGAGACAGGAGGAGGCATCGCCATCGTCCACAAGAACACCATCTGCATCACGACCAACTCAGACGACACCCTCACAGCCGCTTAACATCTTCACTTCCAGATACACACCGACCCCAAGACCCCACTCAGAGGCACCCTCATCTACAGACCCCCAGGACCTCGCAGACAATTTAGCGAAGACATCGCAGACTTCATCAGCCCGCAAGCCCTCGCCTCCGCTGACTACATCCTCCTAGGGGACCTCAACTTCCACCTGGAGAACAACAACGACAACCAACACCACCACCACCCTGCTGGACAACCTCGCCAACCTCGGACTCATGCAACTGGTGAACACCCCCACCCACTACGCCGGACACACGCTTGACCCAGTCTTCTCCTCCAGCAAGTACATCTCCTTCAGCCACTCCACCGGGCTCCACTGGACAGACCACAGCTGCGTCCACTTCAGCTTCAGAAAGACCACGACTCACCACCACCCACAACAGGTTCCCCGCAGGAACTGGAACAAGATCACCACCGACCAGCTCACCACTTCACTGAGCCAGAACCCACCCGCCAGCTCAACGGACCCAAACCAAGCAGCCAACAACCTCACACAGTGGATCACCAATTGCGCTCGCCCAACCAGCCTCGACCACTCGCAGTCCGGCTTCCGCACCAACCACAGCACCGAGACCGCCCTCATCGCAGCCACTGACGACATCCGAGCCCTGCTCGACAACTGGGAAACAGCGGCCCTCATCCTCCTGGACCTCTCCGCAGCATTCGATACGGTCTGCCACCGCACCATAGTGCAGCGCCTCAGCAACATCGGAATCCAAGAGAAGGCACTGGAGTGGATCATCTCGTTCCTCACTGGAAGAACCCAGAGAGTCCGCCTCCCCCGTACAGATCCAAGGCCACCGAAGTCATATGCGGCTTACCACAAGGATCATCACTCAGCCCCACCCTCTTCAACGTCTACATGAGCCCCCTCGCAGCCATCGTACACCAACACAACCTCAACATCATCTCCTACGCCGACGACACCCAGCTGATCCTCTCCCTCACCAACGACCCAGGAACTGCCAGAACCAACCTACACGAAGGGATGAAAGACGTAGTCGAGTGGATGAGGAACAGCCGCCTGAAACTGAACTCAGACAAGACGGAAGTCCTCATCCTTGGATCATCACCCTCCGCCTGGGACGACTCCTGGTGGCCCCCTGCCCTGGGCAGCGGACCCAAACCAGCGGACCACGCACGCAACCTGGGCTTCATCCTGGACTCCTCCCTCTCGATGACCAGACAAGTCAACGCCATCTCATCATCATGCTTCAACATCCTACGCATGCTCCGAAAGATCTTCCCATGGCTCGCCACCGAAACCAGGAAGACGGTCACACCGGCACTCTTCATCAGCCGAATGGACTACGGAAACACCCTCTGTACCGGAACCACAGCCAAAATCCAGAAAAGACTCTAACACATCCAGAACGCCTCCGCACGACTCATCTTGGACATCCCCCGACACAGCCACATCTCCGGACACCTGAGAGACCTTCACTGGCTCCTTGTCAGCAAGAGAATCACGTTCCAACTCCTCACCCACGCACACAAGGCCCTCCACGACCTGGGCCCCAGGTACCTCAACAACCGCCTGACCTTCTACACTCCCACCCGCCAGCTACGATCGACCAGCCACGCCCTCGCCGCCGTGCCACGCATCCGAAGATCCACCATGGGGGGAAGATCCTTCTCCTACCTGGCAGCCAAGACTTGGAACTCCCTCCCCATCCACCTCCGCCTGACCCAAGACCACCTCTGCTTCAGGAAGCAACTCAAGACATGGCTGTTCGAGCAGTAGCGGACCCCCCTCCCCCAAGTTCCTTGAGACCCTCTGGTTGAGTAGCGCGCTATACAAATATCCTGATTGATTGATTGATTGATTGCCTGCATGCTCGGGATGTGTAGCGCGCGAAGTTACCCATGAGGTTTGTCCCGCCCGCTCGCGTCCCCTTATTTCCGGTCACTACTAACGTGTTCGCGAGTTATTCTGTGCCAGATTGCAGTTTCTGCGTGTTCGGCAACTTGATCTTACCGACAAGCATCCTCGCGCACGCGAAAATGCTATTGAGCGCGCGAGAACTACGCTACGCAGCAGTTTGCGGAGTATTCAACAACTTTGCGTTCTCCGCGGAGCGCGGAGTTGCCGAAACTCCGCAAACTCCGCGAACGGAGCGTAGTTCTTCGCCCAGGGTTATTCGTGACCATGACCTTGAACATCAAACGCAGGCTGACAAAAAGATTTTGTGGCTTTGCCTGGGGACGGCCAAACGCACGTTGGCTGCGGCGTGGAAGCGGAAGGAGGCGCCAGCAATCTCTCTGTGGCACGCACGACTATGGAAGCTTCTAAGCTTGGAAAGAATGGCGGACATCTTCCTCAGTACTTTCAGGAACTTTAAGCTCATATGGGGACCCTTGGTTACCTTCCTCTCTAAGGGGTTACCATCGGCTGTATGTCCAGCATCCCTACGATCTCTACATCTCTTTCAAGTCTAGTGCGGTCCTATGAATGAGTGTGGGTCTGTGAGTGTCACCACCATGGGGGGGAGGGGGGAGGGGGAAGGGGAGTTACACCTTTCTGGTTTCTGGGTTACTGAGGTGCACGATACTGTCTGCAGGCACGTCCGACTTAGCTACACAGGCCCGTGTGCCTGATCGCGTTGGAACTTGTTTATCTGCATTGTATGGCTCCGATGGTAGGTTGCCTGAGCTCGTGATTTACAAATTCTTGATTGTACCCAGTGCTGTCGGGCTAGACTTGTCTCTGCTCGGTGAGGACGCCATCCTCTAGACGTTTAATTATGCCCCCTGCGTGGGGAAATGTGCGGCACCTCAGTGCTCTTTCCTGTGTTTCCTTTTGTTATATGCAAAATAAAAAAATTTACAAAAAAAAAAAAAACACCCGACAACAACTAGTTTTTCAAACGCATTGTACAATAAAATGCGTCACAAAATAGCTTATATACATGGTGACTCTATAACGTCACATAGAAAAAAGAAGGCCACTCTTACGCTACCAGGAACACACAACAAAAGTAGAAGGCCCAAACTTTCATTGTAGTGATTTCTTAGTTGCAGGTCTAGTTGTCAGATCGATACACACACTCCCTCATGGCTGGTATACACCCACACCACCCATTCAGCACATTCGTCACTACACACGTGACCCTATCTATAAAAAAGACGGAGTGCTCGTGTGGTACGCCATTTTAGAGTTGTTCCCAAAGCACCGAGCAAAGGGCCCACTACCACATGAGTGGCCTCTTTAGTCACTGAGTTAGTGTTGCCCGAAGCACTGGGCGGGTGAAGAACCTGCGATGATGATGATGATGGGAGCACGAGTATGTCGTGAGCCATAGAGGTATCAAGACTCGGCAACACGTATGAGACTTCTTTGTTGAAGATTGTGACTACATCATGAAGAAACTCGTTTCCACAAAAGGTGAGCAGTAACACTTGAGTACGCATCAGAAGGAGTCAAAGGGTTGTAGCTGACTACATACAAAAATGCGACTTAATATTTTAGACAAACGCACTCCTATATAATGTATTAATTAACATCTTTAATTCTTTTTCCCAATAGCAGTAACGTTTTTATAATCGCTGAAATGTCCGGAATATATTCACCATACAAACAGACATATTATCAAGGACCGGTGTTCAAATTATCGCAGTTTTATCGGCAGGAAACTGCCGATAAAGCGACGATAATGGGGTTGATAATATGCCCTTGTGAATTCACATAGCAGCCCGGGTTCTTGTGTTAACCTGGGCTGCTATATGAATTCACAAGGGCATACTACCAAGCCCATTATCGCAGCTCTATTGGCACTTTCCTGCCGATAAAAATGGCGATAACAACTGCGGCCGGTAGTGGGAGTACCGGCCGGGTGGTGACGTAGGGAGGGGGAGGGTCAGGGTGGGGGGTAGCAATGTATGAAATACAGACTTTAAGAGGTAAGTAAACATAAAAATAAATAAAATGAATTTTGTTGCTTGCACTGCATCGCATTTGGTGATGCAGTGCGCACAATGAAATTTGTTTTATTTATTATTATGCTTACTTACCTGTTAAAGTCCGTATTCCATACATTACTACCCCCCACCCTGCCCCTCCCCACTTCACCGCCAGGCCGGTACTCCCACTACCGGCCGCGGCTGGAGCTACAACCGTCTAACTACGGAATATTAAGAACCCACATTAAAATTCACTTTTGACAGTAGTTACGCAACTCAGTTTACGATGAGTAATCAAAATGTCCTTTTGTTTCCTTCACTAAACATCCTTCAGAAGCAACCACGGCCTATCGAGCAACAGCAATGGAATTGTCTGCAACGTATTGAATATACTTTGACGTATAGAAGCAGAGTTCAAGTCGAGTGGTGAACTCCGGTGGCCGCACTGTTTATACCAGGTAAGCACAGCAGCCTACATATACAATGCCTTCATAGCAATGCATTAGAAATAAATCGGCATATTTACAATGCCTTTATACAAAGTTTGCGTCAGTAACGCAGTAGGCACTTCCATATAGACACCACTTGAACGCGGCACTATAACAAGTGAAATGTTACAGGTACACTGCACTCGTAAAACTATAGTGTTACCTTTATTTGTGAAAGGAGAGAGGGCCATATTATCAAGCCTTGGCGACAAAAGTATCGCCACTTTATCGGCAGGAAAGTGCTGCTAAAGTGGCGGTACTGGGGTTGATAATATGCTCTATGGAATTCCAATCGAAGCTCATGTTAGATGAGAAGGACATATAACATGAGCTTCGATTGGGATTCCATAGAGCATATTATCAAACCCATTATCGCCATTTTAGCGGCACTCTCCTGCCGATAAAGTGGCAATAATTTTGTCGCCCAGGCTTGATAATATGGCCCAGAGTGCTTAGTGTACATCAGCTTCTCTGTAAAATCAGATACGTTACAACAGTCTGACAAACAGATCCACAACCTTATTACGCCACTTTTGAGTCACTTTTAACATGGGTAAAGTGACGCAAGGAGCTTATAAATCTACGTCTGACTTTTCAAAAAAAAATCTCAACTCCAGACTCTGCAACACAGTTTTAATGTTGTTTTCTCTTTCTTTCTCACTTTCACTGTCTGTGACTTCATTTCTCTTTCTCTCTAATAGACACTGCTGTCTGCTTGGACGTGCAGAAGAATTGGTGAAAATAAGTTGTGAATTCAACTGGCTGAAGTGTTTGGCCACAGTGTTTATACAACGGTAAGCACAGAGACCTAGATCTACAAAGCCTTCATAGCAATGCATTAGAAATAAGTCGGCATAACGGGCGTCAGTAACGCAGTAGCACTTCCATATAGACACCACTTGAATGCATCACTATAACAAGTGAAATGTACCAGGTACACTGCACTCGTAAAACTGTAGTGTTTCCTTTATTTGTGAAAGGAGAGAGGGCCATATTATCAAGCCTGGGCGACACAATTATCGCCACTTTATCGGCAGGAAAGTGCCGCTAAAGTGGCGATAATGGGTTTGATAATATGCTCTATGGAATTCCAATCAAAGCTCATGTTAGATGTGAAGGACATCTAACATGAGCTTCGATTGGAATTCCATACAGCATATTATCAAACCGGTTATCGCCACTTTAGCGGCACTTTCCTGCCGATAAAGTGGTGATAATTTTGTCGCCCAGGCTTGATATTATGTGCGAAATCTCTACCTCCGAGCAGTGCCAAAGATAGGTTACAACAGTCTGACAAACAGATCTAAAACCTTATTACGCCACTTTTGAGTCACTTTTAACATGGGTAAAGTGATGCAAGGAGCTTATAAATCTACGTCTGACTTTTCAAGAAAAAATCTCAACCCCAGACTCTGCAACACAGTTTTAATGTTGTTTTCTCTCTCTTTCTCTCTCTCACTCTCTGTGAAATCATTTCTCATTCTCTCTTATAGACACTGACGTAAGCTTGGACGTGCAGAAGAATTGGTGAAAATAAGTTGTGAATTCAACTGGCTGAAGTGTTTGGCCGCAGTGTTTATACAACGGTAAGCACAGAGGCGTAGGTAGTGTTTGGCCGCAGTGTTTATACAACGGTAAGCACAGAGGCGTAGGTCTACAAAGCCTTCATAGCAATGCATTAGAAATAACTCAGCATAACGGGCGTCAGTAACGCAGTAGGCACTTCCATATAGACACCACTTGAACGCGGCACTATAACAAGTGAAATGTACCAGGTACACTGCACTCGTAAAACTCCAGTGTTACCTTTATTTGTGAAAGGAGAGAGGGCAATATTATCAAGCCTGGGCGACAAAATTATTGCCACGGTATCTGCAGGAAAGTGCCGCTAAAGTGTCGATAATGGGTTTGATAATATGCTCTATGGAATTCCAATCGAAGCTCATGTTAGATGTGAAGGACATCTAACATGAGCTTCGATTGGAATTCCATAAAGCATGTTATCAAACCCATTATCATTACTTTAGCGGCACTTTCCTGCCGATAAAGTGGCGATAATCTTTTCGCCCAGGCTTGATATTATGGCCCAGAGTGCGTAGTGTACAGCAGCTTCTCTGTAAAATCTATAGTTACCTCCGAGCAGTGACAACAGATAGATTACAACAGTCTGACAAACAGATCCACAACCTTATTATGCCACTTTTGAGTCACTTTTAACATAGGTAAAGTGACGCAAGGAGCTTGTAAATCTACGTGTGACTTTTCAAGAGAAAATCTCAACTCCAGACTCTGCGACACAGTTTTAATGTTGTTTTCTCTCTCGTTCTCTCTCTCACTCTCTGTGACATCATTTCTCTTTCTCTCTTATACTTATAGACACTGCTGTCTGCTTGGACGTGTAGAAGAATTGTTCAAAATAAGTTGTGAATTCAACTGCCTGAAGTATTTGGCCACAATGTTTATACAACGGTAAGCACAGAGGCCTAGATCTCCAAAGCTTTCATAGCAATGCATTAGAAATAAGTCGGCATAACGGGCGTCAGTAACGCAGTAGGCACTTCCATATAGACACCACTTGAACGCTGCAGTATAACAGAACTGAAATGTACGAGGCACACTGCACACGTAAAACCATAGAGTTACTAAAACTTGTAATGCTTCAGCTCATTTACTCACATCTACATAATTCTAAACTCTAATTTTTGTTTTGTTTTGCAGATTACCAATTGGACATCTTTTGGAGTCCATTAAACAATTTGTTTATAATATTGTTTGTTGTTAAAGTTATTTTTCTAGTTGCTTCTAATATAGTTATAATTCAGTTTCGTTTACATTTATTGATTTAATAAAAGTTAATAAAAAAAACTACATACTTCTTTTATTTTGTGGAGGAGGGGTATGACAGTCCACAATAAAAATCATGTTGAAATACTATAGTAAGATATTCAAGACTAGGATTGAAAATTACTGATTTCTAAGTAACAGATATATTAAAAATAACGGTGAAAAACTACTAAAATGGGGGTGGACGGAGTACGTAATCAACGTTTGGCGACTCGGCACTACCTTTCAAATAAATATAGAAAAAATATGATTATTAATATATTACAAAATTACAGCAGCGGATGACATACACGACCCAGGAAAAGAAAGCAACACATTTACTACCTGAAATAAAGAAAGGTTTGCTTGTTGAACTTGAAGAAAAAGAAAAACACGTGGGCTTCGAAACGAGGCTGCGCATGCGTAGAGTACAACTGCTACACAAAAAAAGGAAAGTTTTACATACTATCATAGAAATGAAGGGGCATATTATCAACAAAAGGCGATACATTATCGCCGCTTTTATTGGCAGGAAACTGCCGATAAAGCGGATATAAAGGGCTTGATAATAGGCCCTTGTAAATTCTCATAGCAGCCCAGGTTCTGATGTTAACCTGGGCTGCTATGCTTATTCACAATGGCATATTATCAAGCCCATTATCGCTGCTTTATTGGCAGTTTCCAGCCGATCAAAGCAGCGATAACGTATCGCCTTTTGTTGATAATATGGCCCATTGCTCTTTTTTTTTACCACTAAACTTATATTATCAAGGACCGGTGTTAAAATTATCGCCGTTTTATTGGCAGGAAACTGCAGATAAAACGGTGATAATGAGCTTGATAATACGGCCTTGTTATTTCCCATTGAAGCCCATGTTAACACCAGAACATAGGCTTTAATGGGAATTAACAAGGACGTATTATCAAGCCCACCCTCCCAACATTAATAAAAAACCCAAGACAATGCAGGCACCCGGAGCTGGAAGGTCATTTCACATATTACTGCCCTAGAAAGGTGGCGTTCCCCGCAACGTGTAGGGGGAGAGAGAGAGAGAGACCTCAAAACATTTTTTATTTTAAAAAAACCCGAGGGGTGCCGCTCGCCAAGACTGCGGGGAGTAGAACTGTAACCCCCCGCATATTTCAAAATAAGGCCAGAGGAGTGCCGTTCCCCAGTGCTCATGGCACCTTACAAGCCCCCATTATGCAAAGAAATTGCCCCCGTAATTTGCCCCCCGAGACCGAATGAATAAAACAGACTTCTAGTTTTTTTTCACCTTTTCCACCACGTACAAGTACTGCATTAGTACCCCGCCATTTTTTATTTGAAAAAAAAAAATTGAGCCTAAAGATCCATGTACCACCCCCTGACCAAGACTATAGGGTCAGAATGTTTCTACCCCGCCCCCTTTCCTTATTTCTCAACTTTGTTTTACTGTTTTCTTGTGATTCTGCTCTCCCGACAAACAAGATGGCTGTCAACACTTCCTGGTTTGGAGTATTGACAGCCAATCTGCATGCAGCTCCTGCTCGAAATTGTACGTATTTCCATACGCGTATGCCGTGAGTTTTCTTTAAACAATAGAGCCTAAACATCCATGTACGGCCCCCTGAGCAAGCCTAGAGGTTCAGAATGTTTCTAGCCTGCCCCCTTCCCTTATTTCTAAACTTTGTTTTACTGTTTTCTTGTGACTCTGTGCTATTGAGGCACAAGATGGCTGCCAACACTTCCTGGTTTCGAGTGCTGACAGATAGTTCACAGTTAATCAGCATGAAGCTCGCGCTCGTAATTGAACGGATTTCCGTACGAGTGCTGAACTCCGTCTCTAGATATCACTATGAATTTACTTGTAATTTTCTCAGAAACTACTCAACGGATTTACACCGTTTAACAAAAAGCACAATCTGCGAACCGAACTCTACCTCTCTGCCAAATTTGGTGTAATTCCGTTCAGCTGTTCGGGCTGTAGCCCTGGCTAAAGGTCCCTATGGAAAATTGCATGGGGAAAGCATTTGGGACCCTCCTTTTTTCTCGGCCCCCACTTGACGAATCATCCCCAAACTTTCAGGGAAGGAGCTTAACCGAGCAGGCCATTTGGAGAAATTCACGAAGATTCGTCCACCAGCACCAAAGTTATTCCAAATAGAATGTTGTGGATTTCCTATGGAAACTAGGTCCTAACTATAACTACCTACTGGCGACCGCCAGTAGGTAATATATATACACATATATATGTATATGTGTATATGTATATATAGATATATGTATGTGTTCCAAAGAGTGTCCTCTGCACAAAGACGCACTCCACTGCAGGCAATTCCTCCAAATTAATAATATCGGGGAGCTGGCAAATTTCATCTTGAATTGCTTTGGCCTTTCACGGAGCCTCCTGGCTCTTAATCATAGGCAGCTGATAACAAACGAAATTTACTTTCAAAGCACACTTTTATTTGCAATTTGGTGGGTTAAGCAAATGCATTTTAATTAATTCAAAAGGATTCTGGTATCCGTAGTGTTGCTTTGGAACAGCCAAAACCTTTGGTGGTTAATTTTGAAGTTACAGTAATTTATAAAAAGAATTCCAGCCCTCCAGTGGGCCTCAGGAACGAACTTGCACAGTTTAGTTTAAAGCACACTGCAGTCTCGCATCGTGACTTAGAGAAATGTCTCTGACCTTGAGACCCCATATTTTGCTTGAAAGGATGGCTTGAAAGGAAGGCTGCATGTTTTAAATTAAATTGTGCAAGTTTTATCCTATGGCCCACTGGAGGGCTTGAACATTGCTAATAAATAATTGTAATATCTCAATTACCCACCGAAGGGTTTGATTAGTTCAAAGCAACACTACGGATACCAGAATCCTTTGAACAATTTAAACGTACCTGTTTAACCCACCAGAGGGTGTAACCTGAAAATAATAGTGCTCTTTGAAAGTGAATTGTGGTAGTTAACAGCAGCCTATGATTAAGGGGCCAAGGGGCTACGAAACGCACAAGGCCAAAAGAATTGAGATGTAACTTGCCAGTACCCCTGATTAACAATTCAGTCGAATAACTGGTTGTGGAGTGCATCATTGTGCACAGGACACCTTTTGGGACAAGATATATGTACATATCTATGTATACATATATATATTCACTGAAAAAACCATAGGTTTCAGACCAGTTATAGTTACGAATTTGCATTTAAAAAACCTATTAAATTTACTGAAAAAACCATAGGTTTCACACCGGTTATAGTAAGTTGGAAATTTTACTGACATAAAGCCATTGAAATTCCACGTTATAGTTAGTTGGACTCACTATAACTTGCGCGCCTGCAATGCACTGCTGATGACGTCACATATTACATCACTCATGACATGGTCAGTGACATCACTCATGACATCACTGATGACACCATCCAGTGAATGTGTGTCTTTCTGAAAAATAAATATGTTTTATGTATGTATATGAAAAAGGTCGATGGAAGAATAAATGTTTAAAAAAGTGTCTCAATGGATGTTTTAAAAAAAAAATGATTGGTTAACTGGCTTATTAAGTGTATCTTTGTGAATACATATGTTAGCGAGTATTGTTTAAATATTTAAATGTTTGTATCAGTGTTTTACTTTGTGTGTATGTGTCTGCATGGGTTGGTGAGTAGCTACATGTGTGTGTATATGGGTTATTAGATGTTTTTTTAGTATCAGTATGAGTGTCTATATGGTTTGGTGTGGTTGTTACTTAACACATACATGCATCAATGACTGACTCACTGTTTGTATGTGTTTTGAAGACAGCATATGTGCAGGACTGTATGGGTGGATGAGTGTGTATATGTGTGTGTTAGTGAGTGAATGACTGTCTCACTAGTGTCTTTATGAGTAACTACATCTGTTTTAATCTAGTATATGTGAGTATTGATGTATATAAGTGAGTATATGTGAGAGTGAGAGATTGCAAGAGTTCCTGTTTAAATAAGTATGTCTTTCTATAATTGATTGTTTAAGAGAGTAAGTTTGTGTAACTTTCCTTAGAAGTAAGGTGGTAGTGTGTGTATAGTTCTATATGCAAATAAATGGATGTTCATTAGTTTATTTGCATGTGTGAGTATGTGTGTGAGTAACTTTTGGATGACTGTCGTATGTAACAGGATGTATAGGTATATCACTACATATGATGAGTGAGTATATGTATGAGTGACTATGTAGAACTGTTGCTGAATGAGAGGATGTGTATATAGAAGGTGGAATTACTGAATTGATTTTGTAACTGGTATGGGTATCTCTATTTTTTAGAAAATGTTAGTTTCTTTTTTTTAATATGTGTTTCGAGGGTTACATTACACTGAAAGGAGGTCTGTCAGTCTGTCACAAGGATGGTGTCATCAGTAATGTCATGAGTGATGTCACTGACCATGTCATGAGTGATGTAATATGTGAAGTCATCAGCAGTGCATTGCAGGCGCGCAAGTTATAGTGAGTCTAACTAACTATAACGTGGAATTTCAATGGTTCTATGTCAGTAAAATTTCCAGCTTACTATAACTGGTGTGAAACCTATGGTTTTTTCAGTGAATTTAATAGGTTTTTTAAATGCAAATTCCTGACTATAACTGGTGTGAAACCTATGGTTTTTTCAGTGAATTTCAAAGGTTTTTTAAATGCTAATTCCTAACTATAAGTCTCAGTTTATAAGTAAGACTGTTAGCGCTCTAGTTGTTCTTTAGAACACTCTGGGACATTCTGTCATTGGGCTATATTTGGGCTACATCTGACTGATATTTGGGCAACATTTGTTTTTTTTGTCTCTGGTGGCCATCTTTGGGCTACATTGGGCTACATTGGGCTACATTGGGCTACATTTTGGCTCTAACATATATATAGCCCAATGTAGGCCAATATATATTTTTTCAAAGTTAATTTTCGTAAAAAACACTTGAGCATATATCTTGTGACATAGCAAGGGCACATTGGGCTACCAGTCTCTACAATTTTGCCCATTTTTTTTGGGTATATATTTATGTTTTTATTTTTTTGGGCCTTGGTGCGCTCTCGGTGCGCGCCCCGGGGAGCGCCCAGGAAAGCGTAATTATATGAAGCGCCCCGGTGCGCGCACCGGGGAGCGTCCCGTAAGCGCCATTATCGTGAACGAAAACATGATCGTGACGTATCGCGTAGCCGTGTTTGCGTGAAACGCACGGCGTAAGCGCACCCGGAAGCACTCGTGCGAATACGAACGCGCAACGTAAACTTCCGACGCGCTTACGCTACGCGGCCCGGGGCGCGCCCCGGGGCGCGTAGCGTAAGCGCGTTGGGTCATGTGACCTGAAAATAACACTTTTTATTGGTTCATAACTGTTTTGGTTTCATAATGATGAAGCCCCTGGTCATGTGACCTGAAAATAACACTTTTCATTGGTTCAAAACATTTTTTTTTCCAAATGATGAAAGACCCCACCTTTTTTCCTTCTTCTGACTTTGTCCTTTGACTGAGGAAGACCTATTTGTACCTCTCTGTACCATTTTGAACTGTTTGTACCTCTCTGTTCCCTTTTGAACTTAATAATGGCTTCAGTAGCAGCAGCAGCTGGTGCAT
The DNA here is from genome assembly GCF_964263255.1 of Lissotriton vulgaris. Taxonomy (NCBI): domain Eukaryota; kingdom Metazoa; phylum Chordata; class Amphibia; order Caudata; family Salamandridae; genus Lissotriton; species Lissotriton vulgaris. The sequence goes on along the minus strand of NW_028252325.1, from coordinate 413,461 downwards.
CTGGACCACCACCACAACCACCAAGAGGATCACCACAAGATTTCATTGGTGGTCAACAAGAGGAGGAAGAGGAGGAGGAGGAGGAAGAAGGGAGCAGAACATTTCTCCAAGAACATAATACCCCATACCAGCCCAAACCACACATTATTTGGGATTTTTTTTCGCTTCCACAGGGGAAGAAAAAGGTAAATGCAGCCAAGGTGACTTGCCTGATCTGTGGCATGGAACTTTCTAGGGGGAACCCTCTTAAAAAATATTCCTTTGGAAATCACACGATGATCCGCCACATGCAGCGCAAGCATCCTATAAACTACTCTACTGCAGAGATGAGGGAACTGGCCAGTAACCCTCCCCAATCAACAAGAACCAGCTCAAAAAGAAAGCAACCCACTCCGTCGACACCAGAGGAAAGTGAGACGATGCTTTGCGTTCAGCCCCGATTTGCAGATTTCAGAATCACATGCAAATATTGTGGGAAGACCATCTCCTACGGAGAACAGAGCGTAAAGTTCACCGTCCTTGCTGGGGACAACCACAACTGCCCCAATCGACCCTAATTGTTTCTTTTCTTTTTTTTAGCTCCAGTTGAGCCATTTTCAATTCCCTGTTTTTTTGTTTCTCCCCATGAAAAATACAAAAAAATATAAGTGTTCAGAAAAGCAAAAAAAAGTTCAAAATGTTCAAAAAACATCAAAAAAATATAAAACAACAAAAAGAAGAAAAAAAACTGTTCTTTTTAGAACTACCTCCAATATCTAAAAAAAAGGCTACATTTTAAAAAAATGCTATTATTAATTTTTCCCCATGGTACGCTCCACGGTCCGCTCCCCGGTGCGCGTACCGGGCGCTCCCACCGTGCAAATCAAAAAAATTAAATTATTTGGCCCCGCAGGGCCCTTTTATGGCCCAAACATCAAACCTAGGGGGTCAGGGGGGTCTATCCCTGCCCCCTTATGGTCATTTCCCCCTTATATTTTTCTACCTCTTATCTCTCGATTTTCCCGAAACAGAAAATGGCGGCCGCTCTGGACTGTTTCGAATGTTTACAGACACCCGAGAGCCAATCAGCTTTCTGTGCGCACCTCGCGTGTCGCTCCTGGTGCGCGTACCGGGGCGCTGCCATAGATATATATATTTTTTGAACCTAAATTACTCAAAATCCACTGGAGCACATATCTTGAGACAGAGCAAAGGCACATAGGGCTACCAGTCCCTACAATTTTGCCAAGTTTGGTGGAAATCCATTCAGCCGTTCGGGCTAAAGTGAGGTTGACCGCCCTATAGAAATTAACATGGGGAAAACGCATTTTGGGACCCCCCTTTTATCTCGGCCCCAGCTTGACGCATCCCCCCCAAACTTTCATGGAAGGACTGGTGCACGACGAGGCCATTTTGAGGACATTTTCAGGCAGATTTGTCAACCGGCGCCAAAGTTATTAGAAATAGAATTTTGAGATTTAACATTGAAAAAAATCCTAACTATAACTACCTACTGGCGACCGCCAGTAGGTAATATATATATATATATAAATATATATATATATATATTACCTACTGGCTGTGGCCAGTAGGTATATATAGTTAGGATTATTTGTCTATGGAACTTTTGAAAATTCTATGTCTAATAACTTTGGCGTTTGTGGACGGAATCGGCTGAAATTTTCAGGAAAATGGCACATTTTGTTTCTGAGCAGCCCCCGAAAATTTGGGGGGGTTTCGTCAAGGGGGGGCCGAGAAAAAAGGGGGGTCCCAAAACGTGTTTTCCCCATGTTAATTTCCATAGGGCGGTTGGCCTCACTTTTAGCTCGAACGGCTGAATGGATTTGCACAAAACTTGGCAAAATTGTAGGGACTGTTAGCCCGATGTGCCTTTGCTAGGTCTCAATATATGTGCTCCAGTGGATTTTGAGAAATTAACGTTCAAAACAAGATATATATCTGTAACAGCGCTCCGGGCTGCGCTCCGGTCCGCTTACTTTTCGCGTAACGGAACTTTGCACGCAGAAAGCTGATTGGCTCTCCGGTGTCTGTCAACATTCTAAACAGTCCGGTGCGGCCGCCATCTTATCTCTCGGTAGGATCGAGAGAGAAGAAGAGGTGAAAAACGAAGGGGGAATTTAATGAAAGGGGGCAAGGTAGACCTCTCTTGACCCCCTAGGAATGATGTTGGGGTTATTAAAGGGTCCCGTGGGGAAAATAAAAAAATATATATTTTTCACGGTAGAAGCGCTTCCCGGGCCGCGAACTGGGCCGCAAACTGGTAGCGAAACGGGAATTCGCCATTTTGTGTTTCGTTTTAATTAAATTACTAGGTATAAGGGGGTGCGGGAGACGTATCCTGACCCCTTATGTTTTCTGAGGGTGGCTGAGGAGGCTCATATATGTTGATACATGTCTTCCAGCGGCTGTGCGTGAGCTTTTTTTTTTTTTTGCTGCGTGACGTCTGTTAACGTTCGATTCGATGGAAATCAGGAAGTGTTGACCACCATTTTGTCACTGCGAGTAAATATTTTGTTATAAATGAATCCTTATTGATAAACATTGTCTGCGCCATCTTGCCTTTTTGTCCAATGCCACAATTTTGTCGTGCACGGCAGCCATTTTAGATGCCTTGACCAGATCCACTCTCTGCACGCCGTCGATTCTCAGCACGGCTCCCCACCCTCGCAAGCCTCTCCCCCACGCACTGGTCACCCCCGCTCTCTCTCTCATGCATGGGCCATATACTTCCCCCCATCTGCGCTGCTCTTCCCTGAGAATCACACCCTGTGCCCGCCCGACACCTCCCTTTCACCCTATTCACTACCGCACCCTCTGACACTCCTCTTCCTCTGTGTCCGATTGTCCAGGCCGGACCCAGGCTATCACCTAGCCCTGCGGATGTAGTTTATGGCCCCAGCTGTAGAGAATCCAGACATACCAATCCTCCCGATTCAGGCGTGAGACTACTGATTTCAGTGCTAGTCTTCCGCCTCCCGATTCCTGCAAGGAAAAACCCGGGGGCATATTACCAACAACTAGCGATAATTTTTGTCTCTAACTTGTTTAGAGACAAAAATTATTGCCGCACATCGGCGAATTTTATCGCAGATAAACCTTGCTATTAGCAAGGTTTATCGCAAATGCGATAGAAAACGGCCGCAATGCATGAATATCGCTGAAAAGTCAGCGATATTCATGCATTATCCAGCAAATGCTCTTAGCCATGTTATCCACCTTCCATTGGATAACATGGCTAAAAACTGCTCAGGGCAGGTGTTAGCTTTTGGAGATATTCGCGCTTAGCGCGAATATCTCCAAAAGTTGGTAATAGGAGATAGCGATGGTTAGGGACTGTTTCCAGTCGCTAACATCTTGGCACGCCCACTTTGCATGTCATTAGTGATAAATATCACTGACATGCAAAGCGGGGCCCAAGATGGTCGCTATCTCCTTTTAGCTGTCACTAACTGGTGTTAGCGACAGCTTGGTAATAGGGAGATAATTTTATCTCCTTTTTTTTGGCTTTTAAAGCCAAAAAAGCGGAAATAAACCCCCTTGATAATATGCCCCACGATTCCTCGGGGGTTTCAGCTGACAGGGCTTGGTATTGTGTTACGTGCTAATTCTTCCAGGAAACGTCAGAGGGTCGATGTAGGGGTTCTAGAAGGGGTGATAAACCATTTAAGCCTCAAGAACAAGCGCATGGTCTTTTAAAGATTTGTGAAGTACTCGGGGCGGCGGTGTGTGTGTGCCCTCTTTCAGGAGCGGGCGGGGGGCACTGCCAGCAACTTGCCAGGCCAGGCAGTGTTCAACACGTGCATCACCCTTTCTCTGCCTGCTATTGCGCTCCATGCTTCGGAAAGGTATGAAAAAGAACGTGCATTTGAGTTTGAAATGTCCGATCCTGTAGCAGTACACTTGCAAAGCCCACACATGACAATAACCCGATTCAAGGCCCCATTCACCCGATTTTTTTTAAAAATATAGTACTCCAAGAAAGTTGGATTATAAAACTTTATTAACTTTTAAATATAACGAACGCAACAAAAACTGTAAATATATTTAAACAGTTTTTGATAAAAAAAAACAACAATTGTCAGAAGCTGTCTTTTGTGCGAATAGTCCCAAGGCAGCACAACGTGCTGAGTTGTGGAAGGCACCCAGGTGAAGAACCATCCCTTCTTTAAACCCCATGGTGACCAACTATAGTTTCAATGAGTGCTATGTCCCAGGTTTTACATAAAGTAGTGTTTACCTAGAGTGGTGCTGTGTAGGACACTCTGAATGGAAATTAACCAGAACTATAACGATAACAACAACAACAACAATAATATAACTTTTATGCCCAAATTACGCAAACATTTAGCTAATCTGCTAAAGGGGGGAGTCGCCATTTCTTTACAATAATCAATAATGAAAAATCAACATCAATAGGGTTGTCCGTATTCCCGATGCAGCACTATAGTGCAATATACACAGCACCTGGGGTGTCAAGAGTGAACAGGTCCTAGCTGCTTAACCAATGACTGACAAATGCTATATTAAACACTTACTATGTATAATACTTGCGTTCACAATAGTTTTACTTTACAAAACAGAACAAAAGATGTCCCCTGTAAGTAAACCCATATTAGCTGTTTCAGTTATTGAACATCCTAAGGTTTTATGACATGGGGAACAGTGGTGATATCCTGGGCCACTCATCCGTAGCCTCTCTAATCTCCATTTCAATGTGTTTTTTGCTAAAATTAGCCAGAACTATAACCATAACAACAACAACAACAATAATATAACTTTAACGTCCAAATTACGCAAAGATTTAGCTAATCTGGTAAAGGGGGGGAGTCGCCATTTCTTTGGATAATTTATTCATCCATCCGTAACCTCTCTAATCTCCATTACAATATGTTTCTTGCTGTCGCTAGCTGATGAAAAAACTAAAGTGATAACTTCCTCATCCTTATTTTGTCTTTCTTTGTTCCTTAAGATGTTATCTGTGTCAACCTCTTCTGAGAATGCTGATGCGTTAGGGATTTCCTTGTGTTTCTTAATAGCATTGGTGTCTGCACACTTCTTTGTCAATTCTGTGAACATGATAACTGCTTCATAAACAGACGATATCCTTGTTAAGTCATTAGTGTTAAGTGTGTCTGAAACTACAGTGCCCTTCTGTTTTTCTTTCTTCAGGCTCTACAGAGTTTTGTGTGTTGTTCTTTTGAGCGACAATTATTCCAGAGGTTTCAGGTTCACTTGTTTTGTCCTGCAGTGAGTTAACAGCTTTAGAGAATTCATGTTTATTTGCTATGTCCTGCTGTGCGTCAACTGCTTCAGAGACGTCAGCCTCATTTGTTATGTTTGACTAGATCCTGGACCTGCCCGGCCGCGCCCAAAATGGCGCCGGTGTAAATGGGACTCGTAACTGCTTGTTGTGTACTGGTTGCCCAACCTTGATATCACGAGATACGTATGCAGTTTTGAAGCACATGGCGGATGCTCGTCTGCTGTAGTGGGGCGCCCCTTTATCGTATCAGTCGCCATTCCGCCCGCTTTTGCTACACTGTGCCTTTTCCGCCATTCAGCTGTTTACCGCCCGCTCTTACGGCTACAGCGTCTCGCTCACCATGTAGTTGAGTTGCTCCCACTCTTGCGGTGTAGCAATAGGCGGCTGCCACAGGACTCTTAAAATGGCGGCCGGCTCTTCGGATTTGGGCCTGGTCCAGTAAAATGGCCCTGGGACACCTTGGAACTCGGACGCTTCCCTGATAGGGCTTGGGTCCCATTCTCGAAAGCGTCCCCTCAGCCTTGAAGATTGTACAAAAGTCTTGTGGGCCCTCTACTCCCGCAGGCTTCCGGTGGGGAGCGGCTGCCATGATTGCTTGCGGAATGGCCACGACGGAGCTACGAGATGGTGGTGCTCTCATGGTGACGCCAGCTTCAGTCTGAAATATCCAGAAACAAGGTGGGGCTTTCATCGTTTGGGAAAAAAATGTTTTAATCCAATGAAAAGTGTTATTTTTAGGTCACATGACCTAGTCTTACATCATTAGGAAAACAAAAGTAAAATGAACCAATGAAAAGTTTTATTAACAAGTCACATGACCTGTTATGCTTACGTTACGCGCTGCGCGGCGCGCTCTGGATCGTTTCCGGGAAGCTGCGCCTTGCGCACCGGAGCACTTCCGGGTGCGCTAACGCGGCGCGTCATATGACGCATTACGCGACAACGCAGGTCCAGAATATAGTCAAAATGTCTTCACCAACCAGCGGTCGGAATACAACCGCTTTCAGCAGTCCAAAAAGTTCTGTTAAATCTTAAGAGCGGGAGCAACTCAACTACATGGTGAGCGAGACTCTGTAGTCGCAAGAGCGGGCGGTAAACAGCTGAATGGCGGAAGAGGCACAGAGTACCAAAAGCGGGCGGAATGGCAACTAAAACGGTAAAGGGGCGCCCCACTACAGCGTGTCTTCAGGTCAAACGGATTGTGGGACAAGGTCCAGAATGGAAGAGTCATCAAAAGGCAAAAAATTCCGCCGGACCCCGGGAGCCGGCCGCCTATGTTGGGGGCGATCTCAGGCCACACCAGGGCAACACGACTTGGGGAGGGGGCAGGAGCCAAGCGCCCCCTCCCAGTCCGCGCCATCTCACCGCCCCTCGGGGGCCTCCGTCAAGCGGTTTAGGGAGGCACCGTATCACATTGTTTTCCAATGCAGTCAGGTCCACAAACGGACCCCACTTACTTTGAATAGTGAAGCTGCAGCAGGTGCAAATAAGGTTTAGACAGTGTTACAAGCGCTGCTTAGAACTCTGAAGTATGGCACTCAACATCCAGAACTTATGCCATTTGTGTAAGGCAGTGACATCGAAGCAACTCAGGGCCCAAAAGCATGAACGAACACTCACGTATGAAAATCTTATTTGGGGAAGGGGCAGGATCCAAACGCCCCCTCCCAGTTCGCGCCACTACACCGTATGTAGAAAATCTGAAGCCATCGTTCTACAAACTGTCAACGCTTGCTATCAGTGCATGAGTTTCATGCTCGATCGATTGAGCTAGCCGGATCGGGCAACAAAAAGTATAAAATAGTTATGTAAAAAGTTATTTAATAAAATGTTTTACCCTGTTTCTTTGCTGGTGTGTTGTCTATATTTATAATATTTGCATAGGGTTTGTCGTTATTTTGGGCGGGGTGGGTGACGGAGCCGAGCTGTCTTGCAGCCCTCATGGTGTGGAGCTCAGTTCATTTCACTATTTTCGTATTTCTCATGAAGGGTTGTTCCTAATGTTTGTATTTTAGCGAGGTCAAAAAGAGATCCAATTAGTGGTCTACTGATTTTGCACGATTACTTTTATTTTTTTACACGATTTTTCACTATCTGCAAAGACTAAACAGAGTATTGCGACTTTGTGCTTGTTTGTAAATAGAGAATGATCCAAAGAGAACCAATTCTAAAACAGTAAATGCTTGGATAACAATCAATAAAATGGAGAGACAAGCAGGTACGACGGATTACAACGGGGGTAAAGGTCTGCGTTAACTACCCTTCACTATCTGCAAAGAGAGTACTACTAAGAGAAAAGAGGGGAGTGGGGGGGGGGAAGCGTTCAAAGCACATGAGCGTGTATAAACACGAAAACGTTTTTACCTATCACGTACTTGACATTTGACAGGTTTTGATATTTGCTATTACAAAACCATTGAAATTCACAGAAAAAACCATAGGTTATAGTCCATATATAGTTAGGAATTTGCATTTACAAAACCTTGAAAATTCAATGAAAAAACCATTGGTTATAGAACATATATAGTTAGGAATTTGCATTTACAAAACCTTATTTTACTCGCATAAAACCATTGAAATTCCATATATAGTTAGATGCGCTAACTATATATCGCGCACCCGCAATCCACTGCTGATGATGTCACATATGACATCATTCATGACATGGTTAGTGACATCACTGATGACATCACTGATGACATCTCAAATGACATCACTGATAAAATCACTGATACTATCTCATTTGACATGACTGATCACATCACTGATGATATCATTCATGTGATAATACCATGAACCTCTTCAGACTCTAATATAACCTTAGATACAATCAGTGTAAACAGACAGTCACAGACTGTCACTCATCCATGGAGTTACTCACACACCTAGTCAGTTATGCAAAAAATCAATCACACCTCCATTTTCTCAACTATACAGTTATACACACCTTACTTATTCAAACATATACTAACACATATTTACTTTACTCTCTTATACAATCCCTGATACATGTTCACAATGATCCATACAGCCACTCACACATTCACTGGCTCTTATGCACAGTTATTTATAGATGTCAACTCTCACATGTACTGTGTTTTACATATGTACTTACTTTGACATGTAGCACTGAGATATCCATTCACTCACTAATACACTCATGCACAGTCAACCGCCCATACAGCTGTTTCCACATGCACTTTTGAACCCATACATATAGTGAATCAACTACTCACACATCTATGTACAGAGTCACACACCTCCCAGCCACCCATACACACACACTCAGTTTCCCATACAAATACTTGGGCAACCAATGAATAACCCATACAGTTACTCATATAGCTACTGATTAACACATGCAACAGTTTACAGAACAACAGATATAATGATGCACAAATTAAAACAGTTTAGTCACTAACCCATGCACTCAGTGAGACACATTTAATCACTCACTCATACAGTCAGTCATGCACCTACTAAATCCTTCATCCAGACACTTATACATCCACTCATTCTTCAATATGTAAGACATATTTTAACTTTACAGAAACAAACAGTCACTGGATGTTGTCATCAGTGATGTCATCAGTGATGTCATTTGAGATGTCATCAGTGATGTCATCAGTGATGTCACTAACCATGTCATGAATGATGTAATATGTGACATCATCAGCAGTGGATTGCGGGTGCGCGATATATAGTTAGCGCATCTAACTATATATGGAATTTCAATGGTTTTATGCGAGTAAAATAAGGTTTTGTAAATGCAAATTCCTAACTATATATGTTCTATAACCAATGTTTTTTTCATTGAATTTTCATATATATATATATATATATATATATATATATATATATATATATATATATATATATATATATATATATATATATATATATATATATATATATATATATTCACTGAAAAAACCATAGGTTTTACACACGTTATAGTTAGGGTGTAACATTTAAAAAACCTATGAAATTCACTTAAAAAACCATGGGTTTGACACCAGTTATAGTCAGCTGGAAATTTTACTGATATAAAACCAATGAAATTCCACGTTATAGTTAGTTGGACTCACTATAACTTGCGAGTGTAATGCACTGCTGATGACATCACATATTACATCACTCATGACATGGTCAGTGACATCACTCATGACATCACTGATGACACCATCCAGTGAATGTGTGTCTTTCTGAAAAATAAATATTAGTGAGTAATGTTTAAGTTTTTAAATATATGTATTACTGTTTCACTTTGTGTATAAGTAGCTGCATGGGTTGGTGAGTAGGTACATGTGTATGTACATGGGTTATTAGATGTTTTATTAGTATCAGTGTGAGTGTTTGTATTGTTTAGTGTGGGAATTACTTACAACATTGATGCATGACTGATAGAGTCTTTTTTTGTATGTATTTTGAAGACTACATATGTGCAGGACTGTATGGTTGAATAGTGTGTATATGTGTATGTTAGTGAGTAAATGACTGTCTCACTAGTGTTTTAAACAGTAACTACATATGTTTTAATCTAGAATATGTGAATATTGATGCATATAAGTGAGTGTATGTGAGAGTAAGAGATTGCAAGAGTTCCTATTTACATAACTTTGTGTTTTGAAAAGTGATTGTTTAAGAGAATAAATATGTGTAATTTTCAATAGAAGTAAGGTGGTAGTGTGTGTATTGCTCTATATGCAAATAAATGGATGATCAATAGTTTATTTGCATGTGTGAGTATGTGTGTGAGTAACTTTTGGATGACTGTCGGTGTGTAACAGGATGTATAGGTGTATCACTTCATATGATGAGTGAGTATATGTCATGAGTGATGTAATATGTGATGTCATCAGCAGTGCATTACACGCGCAAGTTATAGTGAGTCCAACTAACTATAACGTGGAATTTCATTGGTTTTATATCAGTAAAATTTCCAGCTGACTATAACTGGTGTCAAACCTATGGTTTTTTCAGTGAATTTCATAGGTTTTTTAAATGTTACTTCCTAACTATAACGTGTGTAAAACCTATGTTTTTTTCAGTGAATTTCAAAGGTTTTTTAAATGCTACTTCCTAACTATAACGTGTGTAAAACCTATGGTTTTTTCAGTGAATTTCATAGGTTTTTTGAATGCTAGTTCCTAACTATCACGGATATCACTAAAATGGATATCGTTATACCTGCCTTACGTGCGCAACCGAGTGCTATATATTTCGTGAAAGCTTTGCAATTTGATCTTATTGAATTTCTTCATAGACCCATCAAAAAACTTATAGTACGTCAAAGAGACGAAACCTAGACTTCTTTTTTATTATTATAAAAATTTTCATTAAATGTAGCCGAATATCTTTTTAAACTTTCATGCGTGACCAAATGTACACACCTTGGTATTTTTTTAGTAAATAAAACAGGTTTTATAGTTTAACAATTGTACGCTTGAATCGAGCTCAGAAGATATATAAAATCCGAATATGTTTGGATTTACTTCTTTCCACGTTTTGAAACTTCGCTGAAATAGACCGCTACTTCCAAATGACGTACGTAACTAGATACTGTCACCGCGTACACATCTTGAGACGCCCATGTGAAGTCATGTGACTTGAAACAACACTTCCAATTGGTTCTGAGTAGTTTCTATTCTGCAATTTACACGGAGCACTCCACCCACTTTCTTCACTATCTTTTCTACTCTGAAGAGAGAAGAACGTCCAACATCTTTCGGAAGACTTTGCTGAAATGGCTGCCGTTTTGCATTCATCTTCCGAATCTGAAGGAAATGATCGACTACCTCTGAAAAGGAAAAAGGAATCTTTTATTTGGCAATTTTTCACTTATCCTGAAGATCAAAAGAAAGTGAATGCGCCAAAAGTAACCTGCACGATATGCAAATCGGAGCTCTCAAGAGGAAATCCAACAAAAAAATATTCCTTTTCCACACATACCATGGTGCGGCATGTCAAACAAAGGCACCCTGTAGAGTTTGCAAAGGCATCGACAAGAGCCCTGGCTACGCTATTACCATCAGAGGTGGCCAGCACATCTTCTGGTGGACGACCTGTATCTCCATCGAGTGCTGAGATGGATTTGAGGTCATATCTTGCGAAGGTGCACATGAAATGCAACGAATGTGGAGAAATTCTTCTGTACGGAGAGCAGAGCCTCATTCTTATTAAACTAAAAATTGAGAGTCATAAATGCCCCGAGAAAAGATAAATTTCTTCATTTTATTTTGATTGTATGTCATACTTCAAAATGTTGTTGCAACTTTAAAAAATCAAAAACAACATAACACTTGTTTCCCAAAAAAAAAAAACAAAAAAAAAAAGTTCTTTTCAGAACTAACTCTTTGTACCAAAAAGAGCTCCAGGAGCATATGATAAAGGAGGTTTATCTCCGTTTTATTGGCTTTGTTTCGTGCGCGACCGGGTGCGCGCACCCGGCTATATATTTCGAGAAAACTTTGCAATTTGAATTTAATGAGTCTCTTCATAGACCCATGAAAAAGCTTATAGTACGATGAAAGAGACTAAACCTAGGCTTCTTTTTTATTATTTTGAAAATTTTCATTAAACGGAGCCGAAAGTGTTTTGAAAGTTTGTTGCGTGACTGAATATACACACCTTGATATTTTTTTAAAAATATAAAAGGTTTTATAATTTAACAATTATTTGCTTGAATCGAGCTCAGAAGATATCTAAAATCCGGATGTGTTTCGATTTACTTCTTCTTCATGTTCTGTAACTTCGGTGAATTAGACCGCTACTTACAAATAACGTACGTGCCCAGATACTATCACCGCGTTCACGTTCTGAGACGCGCATGTGAAGTCATGTGACTTGAAAACAACACTTCCAATTGGTTCTTAGTAGTTTCTATTCTGCAATTTACAGGGAACACTGACCCCCCTCTTCACTGGCCTCCGCGCTCCGTCCCGCCCAGACCCCCTCTTCCGGGGCCCCCTACCTATGCTCCCTGACCAGGGCCGCCATGAGCCTAGAACCGCCCCTGTTTAAATTACAACCAATACTCTTTTTGAAGAGACCCCTCAGGTTTTTTTAACACCTGATAAATCCTTCCATACTCATCACAAAGCGGCTCAATCACGAGCATCGCCTGAGCTGTCCTCAGGACGGACCACTTTTGTCATGGACTTGCCGCTGTGCTAGCGCAGCACTAACATTGCGCCTCCATGACACGTTCTATTCACTAAGCAGAACCATGACGGAACCGCTCTATCATGAACACACCTCAACCGTGGCTCGTGTAGGAGTACCTCTATCATAACCATACACATACCACTCAGCCCCCAAGCCCCCTAATCCTGAGGCAGAATTGCCACTGCAACAAAGGACTTAAACTCCTGCAAAGAACACCATGTAACATTTAATATCATTCCCACCAATGTTTTCATATATCAGTATTGCTGAACTCATTCAGTGAAATGTCGCTCATTTCATTAAATCACTTTTAAAGCATGCCTTATAACAATGCACCAAATCCTATGTGGAAGTGCTTATATTAAACATGACATTGCTTTAACCAGGATAGACAAAGAAATGACACAGTGATGTAAAAGTTTCTTTATTTTTTATACTTACCTAAAAAATAGTAAAAAAGTAAAGTAAATTTTTTTTAAAACGTACTACCTGTGCAAGAAAAGTAAAAATAAGATTATAAATTACATTTCATTAAAGAAAAAAAATTAGGACTCAATAAGAGAGAGACAGAGAAAACTCTCCGATATTATTAGTTATACTTACCTTATAAATATAATATCTGTGGAGGACAGTAAAAAAAAATCTGTTATAATACATATTTCTAAATGCAATGTAACAAAATAACTCAAACAACATATTAAATGGTTTATTTTTGCTGTCCTCAGAATACATTGATTTTCACTATGAAGAGTGATTTCAATATTAATCATCATATACCAGCGGGGAAAAAAAAACACAATCAAAATGATTGTGTTTAAAAAACCCATACAAAATCTCCATACATATTATAAATACCTGAAAAAAACATGTCTTAAATGTTTTTCTCAAATTCGCAATTTCTTGAGTAAGCACACTACATCTTCCACAGTTACAAACTAATTCAACTATACGACCTATTTTTGAATATATCTCAACAAAGCCCCGTGCAAGTATCTCCTATAAAAATCCATCTTAAGGACACATTTTCTTCTCTCATACCTTTCCGCGTGGCCAAATTGTATAAGTTAACTCATTATCTTTTAAATACCTCTCCCAAAAACGTGCATCCATATATCTTCTAAAATAATTATCTAAAGTACTCACTTTCTTCTCTCATATTTTTCCACGTGGCCAAATACTATGAGTTAAGTAGTTTTTTTCAGAAATTTCTTAATCTTAGTCTTATGTATTCTTTTGTGAACCTTTACAGTTAAAATTTTTAACATGTTTTATACCATCAAACATTAACTAAATTTGTACCTGATGTTATCACTATGCAAAACACAAATTTCATTTATAGATTTGTACACCCTCAGTCACATGATATTTGTAAACTAGAAAGTTTCATATCTTTACAGTATTCATCTTCCTACAGCAAGTCATTCTAATGAAATTTGGGTTCCAAAAATAACAGATAAGAGTTAGTTAAGTCAAAAGGCAAACGTTTCTTAAAAGTCAATTGGCTATCATTGCAAAGCGTCCAGCCACTTGCACACTTCAAATAAGCTGTATAATGTCCTGATGATGTGGAAGGCCCTTCATGAAAAATAATGACTACAGTTACAAATGTTCTTCTAGAAATAGATACTTGAGCAGCCACAACATTTTTAATTAAAGTTGATAATTTACTCCCATCAGCTCTGCATCGTTGAAACATTAAAATTACATATTGTCCATATCTATGGATCAATAAAGTTGATAACATTTCAGACTTACATTGAGAACAGACCATGTTCTGATGCGCATCTTTAACTAGTTTATTAAAAGACACTTCTTTGCAGTCTGGTAATGTTAAATATATAAATCTTTCACTGTGTATATCAGTGCTACTTGAAAATGAGCAATTATCACAGATATGTTCCCATTTATTAGAAAGGCCAAAAAGACTATCAATATCTACACCTTCATCTTCCAAAACTGTAAACATATACTTGATAAATTCCTGACAATCTTGCTGAATATTCTGAGAAAATTGATTTAATCCTGCACATATGTCTAAAACATTCCTTAGTTCTGAAACATTTGCTACTTCACTATCACCACTACTACATTTTTCAAATATAGAATTTAAGGAATAGCAAAATGTTTGCTCCTGATTTTCTATAATCTGTTCCTTAACATTTTTCAGAAAGAAAACAACATTAACTACTACATTTGCATAGCAGTTGACACCAGACCTGTTTTCAAACTTAAATCCAACAATCTCTTGAATACTAACAGTTTTCTCACACCTACCAGCAACAGCGACATCTTTTTTTCATCGTTTCTCGACTACTTCAGCACATTTCTCCTCATTTCTCCTTTTCTGACCAACCATACGCCTTTCAATTAAAGGATATTGAGGTAAACTTGGAGCATATTCTCTTCTTAACCTATTATACTCCTTCACACAATTTAAATCTGCACTAATCTTTGTCTCATCAAAATCAATTAGATTAAGTCCACATAAAGTTCTAACTCGCGATAGAGCAACATACGCCATACCCTCTTTCAATACAGTGCTTCCAATATTTACCAAAGCACAATCTACACTTAAACCTTGAGATTTGTGAATAGTCACTGCATATGCCAAACAAATTGGAAATTGCTTACGACGGACATATACGTCTTTCACAAGCAAAAAACGAGTTGAACAGCGACTAATTTGTTGAACTTCCTCAATTCCATCAAATTTTATTTTTAAAAATTCAATCTCATCTCTATTTGTATGATTGACAAAACCAACAACATTACCCATTGATCCATTTACCAATCCTCTTTCTACATGTAAATTTCTCCTTAAAATTATCCGACAATTTAAACATACATACAGATTTTTCTCTAAACCAGCAGTTTTAGATATAGTTTTTTGAAGAGAATCCAATTTTAACTTCAACTTTTCAGACAAAACAATAGTACTCCCTTCATGGTCTATTCTATCTTTAGCTTCCAGTCTCTTAATTTCTTGATTTTCTAAATTCAACATTTTCTCATTAAAAAGTGAACATTCTTTCAGAGTTGGCATCAAGCATATCACTGACTTATCTGCTACCTCTTTACAATATATTTTCTCAGGTACATTATCTTAATTAGGAAACAGCTTGGAAACTAATCGTGTTCGTAGAGTGTGTTTCGCATCTTCAGTTAGTTTTCCAATCCTAATATCTTGAAGAATATTTCCATATTTAGTATCCTTTGCCTGTCGCATATTTTGAATCAGTTCAGTATATTTGAAATGTGACCATATATTAACATTTCCAATACTGCCCAGGCACTTTCTGGTCTCCTCATGTGTAACAGTTTGAAAGACAGGTTGTCCTTTCACAGGAGTTAGCTGCAGTAGATCTCCAAAAACTATGACATGTTTACCTCCAAATAACACATCATACTCTGTCTTCAGTATCTGTTGCATTCTTAAATGCACAAAAGCAAGCATTAAATTTGATACCATGCTTACTTCATCAATAATCAGAAGTTTCATTTTTTTAAGGACACTAGAACCTTCAAAACAAGCTTCTCCAGACAGCTTGTGATATTGTAATTTATTTTCATGTTCAACTGGCAGCATCAGTAAACGATGTAAAGTAATACCTTTAATATTATGTGCTGCCAATCCAGTTGGAGCAGTAACAACACACGACAGTGTTGACTCAGTTCTTTGCTGTAAATATGTAGTAATTCCTTTAATTAGGAAACTTTTACCAGTCCCAGCTTCTCCACTTACAAATAGTCGAATAGGTTCAAATGACATACATGAGCAATCTTTTCTCTCATGACGAAAGCCATGCTCAATGTGCTCTGTCACTTCATCATATATCTGTATTTGCTCAACATTCAACTGCTTCTTTAATTCTTCTAAGTTGATTACTTCCTCTTGACCTTGCTGCATTGCTCTTTCCACCTCATCCATGGCGGAGGCTGCTTCATTTTGGATAATGGGTTCTCCCAGTGGATCTTGACTTAATGAAGCTGAACTTTGACTACCTTGTGAACTATCTCTAGCAATCTCTGCAGCAATTGTCGCTTCTTGCTCTATTTCATCATTCAACATTTGGAGATAATTACTAAAAACAGGACATTCAATACTACTTTTAGATGCGTTGAATGAATCTTCATAACTATCAAACTCTCCAAGTAGTTCCTCTTCTCTACGCCACGGTTTAAAGAGTTGCAAAAGAGCAAAATAGTAAAATTCTCTTTTGTCAGGTGTTTCGCAACTCAGTTTCCGATGAATAATCAAGTGTCCTTTTCTTTGTTTCACCAGACATCCTTCATGTCCAATTACAGTGTATACACCTTTATCAATGTTCTCTGTAACATTCCTTTTAAAACTGTAGTTTTGAAGTATTTCATACAGACAAATGTTTTCAAGCAGAGTACTTCTATTTGGATAGTATGTATCCAACATATTGGTTTTCAGAATGTCTGTACTGTTTGGTTCTTTCTGGGCTAAATATTCAATTTCTTGCACAGGTTTCAGAACACGGCTTCGTGTTTCTGCAAGGCCCAAACTCACCCAGAGAATAGTCCTTGATTTAGCATAAAGGGGCACAACATTCATATGCTCCAATTTCTCGATGAGACAACTTTTTCAAACTGTACGTATTCAATTTCTTTCTTAGGCTCTTTTCATGAGAAATGTCTTCTCACATCTCCTTCAGTTCCGTCTTTTCAGATTTTGTGATGTAAGATGTTACATATCGAGCCACAGCAATAGAATTGTCTTCAACATATTGTATGTCCATGTTAGCATTCCACATGGACAAAATGACTGGGTTATAGTCATTTATATATTTGGATTCTTCACCTCTTCTTAAATTGTACATATTTTTAGGTGACCTTCTTCTGATATTATGTCGCAAACATGACATCAAATTGTTGACTCTTCCTTTTGAAAGTACCGGTCGTGCAAATCCAAAACGACATTTGGTGTAGAATTTGCTCTTTGATTTGAATTTTCGCCGACAATATTTTCCACAACGATGACTTTGAAAACGTAACACTTTTTCTCTTAAGTCCTTATCAGTTGTACTGTTAGGTATGTCACAAGTGGCATACTGTTCAATAAAAGACAGTACAGTCTCATCCGAGTCTGTTCCAAATTTAGGAGCATCCTTGATCATATCAGCATATGAATATGAGGCGCACCTCTTGCTTGATATTCTTTTCTCCAAAAGAAATCCAGTAATTCAACAAGAGGCGGATTTTTCTTGTTTGTAATGAAAGACATCATAGCTTCAAATCTATGATTAAAATATCTGCAAACATTAACTGGATCTAATGAACACAGTTCTCCAGGTGTCTTGTAGTTTATGTTTTCTATGTTTCCATTCGCCTCCCGAAGAAATTCAAGTAAATCTTCCCAAGCATACTCTGCACAGCTTAGAGTTAAAAACCATGTTGGTGCTCCTAAGTTTCTAAGCATGCACTTCAAATCTCCATGACGGCCGTACCAATATTCATTAGTACCACGCTGACAAGCCATTAAATTAATTAGGTGTGAATCCAAAACACTATCTTTCTGTTGCACTTTATCTATAAATTCCTTTGCTGAAATATTTCGCAGATGAACTCCACTTTTTAAGATATGGTTCACTGCATAAGACAGACTAGATAAGTCACTCTCAAACAGAAGATGAAACAAATATGGAATGCATTGGCGAAACCTCGGATCTTCTGCATATAATCTTGTTGTCCGGTATTCAGATGCAGGAATCTGCATAGGTCGATCATCATATCGTGTACCTTCACCTCTAGGGAATAACTGTGGAAAACAACGACCTTCCAAACTTTCTTCCCACACACTAATAGCATTTCCTTTCGCCTTTTTCATCTGAAATAATTCTATAGCATTCCCTATTGCTTCTTTGGAATGCAGTGGATGAACACTGTAATGTTCATAAATTTCTTCACTTCTGGATACATCAACTTTTTCAATTTGTCCAATTGACAAATCACGGTCCTCTTCTTCACTTACATCTTCTTCTTCTACGTATACATCTTTATAGTACTTATTGTTTTGGACTAAATACAACGTTGCCTTTTTGACTTTTCTAACATCCACTAAATCTTGCCAGATTTTCTTACTCTTTGTAGGTACACCATTAACTAGAATAACTAGAGGTTCCTCTTCTGCATTTTCAACACCAATTGTTTCCATATTTTTTTTTTTAAATCAAGTAGCAAATATACAACTCTACCCTTTAATCCTCTTTGTAAATCTGAAGGATTTAATTTACCAGTCTTAGGCTCCATACGAACAATAGCCTGAAAAGGATGTACACATTGAATCAGAATAGTCTCATAAGTATTTAAATCCATCAATTCTGATGGAATATTTATCAACTCTAGATTATTATGAACAGCTCTAGCAGGCATTCTATTTTCATTTAATTTATTATAACAATATTTACAAATACGTTGCTCAAAACCCAAATCAAAATAGTTTTCCACCAACAAATAAGTTGCAAAATCTTTCCATTGACCATTGCTTTCATCTTCACTTTTTAAATATAAATCAACTAACCTAGTTTGACTTTTATAATGAATGCGTTGACAACAGACACAGGAAAAATTTGGTTTCTCACCTGCAATTACCTTAAACTTTATTATTTCCTGTTCAAAATTTTCAATATTAACATGTCCAACATTTTCTAACACATTTCCTTCTATAATTATATCAGTTTCTGCATTATCTTCCTCTGGACCAAAATAACTTACCTCAATTTCTGCACAAATCTTCTTAACATCTAATTCACATCCATGCAAAAGAGCACTATTTAACTGTTTAAGTGTAAGTGCTGGAGTTTTTGCATGATACAACTTTCTCACTAATTTTCTCATTTTAGTATGATGCACTGCTAACATCCTGAAGTGATGAAACACACTCTGGCATATTTTTTTAGAAAGACGAGCCAGAGAATGACCTTGCAGACCTGTTTTTTCTCGCACTCTGCAATGATCTAATTCTTGCAACATAACAATTTTTTTTTAAGACTTTCTTTAGTGTACTTACGTAAGAAATTGCGAAAGAAATCAATTGAATCCTGTCGTACACTACAAATGCTACTACAATTCCAACTGTAAACAGAAACTTTAGCACGTCCCTCTAAAGCTTCTCCAGCCATCACCTCTTCTGCATTTCTAACCACAATTTTCTCTTTCTCAATTACACAACCATCCTTCACCTCATATCCTCGACCACTGGTGTCAACTGCATGCAACAAATCGTTACTTTGAAAGTAACTCTCTTCATTAAAAAATGGTCCAGAAGTTGAAGTATGCATCCACTTCCCAGAAAACACTTTACAAAAATTACTCCTATTTATGTTTCTCTTCCATTTACTTTTAGCTTTTAAAACTCGTATTGCCTTATTTAGCGTATTTATTCTATTAAGTACTAAAATAAATAATTTTCTTTTTATCTCAAACACGCGCGCAACAATACACTCTATATATTGTTTCGTCTTAAAAAAAGCAGATCTTCTTTTAGAAACTTTCACCTTTTGTAATAAATTCGAAACTACTCTGTTGTAAAACATACGCTTCCTGATTTGGCTAAATTGATTCATCCGGGTTCTACTATACACTTTGTCCTGTCTGCTGGTTCCAGAAACATTTTTATCTTTACTTCCATGTGTCCTTCTCAATATTGGTGTACTTTTTTCCTTGTGGACTTCTATACTAACATTTTTCCTTCCACAAATTGCTTTTATAAACTTTCTGGTTTGCTTACCAGGAGCACTCTTCTTTTTATCCGTCCTTTCTTCGTTGGATAATTGTTCAATTCCTTTCTTCTTCAAATTGTAAGTCCGTTTATAGAGCTTTTTTTTTCAATTCTGGTTGGCATCTTAATTTAAAATTTTGATGAAATTGTCAATCTGTAAAACATAAACAGAAAAAATATTATAGTTCACTACTAGCATATACCATACAAATTAAAACCACAGATTCATTTCCTAATAGAATAAAGACAATAACAGAAAGTCTCTGAACAGAGTTGGAAATTCTGTAGTGAATGTTGGTTCCAAATTTATCACACTCCATATCTGTTTTAACATTATTGACAGTTTTTTATTCGAATTTTTAAAGCATACAAACAGTACACTTTTTTCAAGAACTATCGGTCATCGTAGATGTTTTAATCTTTTTTACTACAATTTCTTTTACACTTCATGAGAACATCTCTTATCACTCTCATAAAGCAGATCATGGACGAATAAGTCAAGAAAACTGTCTTCACGAATGTTTTCCTATCAAATTTTTTTTATTTATTCAAAAGTTCATAATTTAGAAGAACTTCCAGCATTAGATCATCAGGGACTTCTTCAAGTCCAAAGTCCTCATCTCCTTCTACCATCTCTAAGTAAGCTGAGTCTAAAGACATGTCCATAAAATCATTTTTTTCATCTATTTCCTCTTGAAAGACTGCGTCTAAAATTTCCTCCATCACTTCGTTAATGATTTCAAAATGAATTTGTTTCTCTTCTGAGGACTTCTCCATAACTAGACTCAGTTTATTCTTCTGTATCCTTTTAAAAAATATAGAGACTAATTTATATCTTTTTTCATAAATGTATAACTTAAAAGTACCTTTACTAATTTTTAAAGTACATATATTTTTATAATTTCTAACTTATTAACTCTCTATATTGTAAGATACCACATTCCTCTGGTTTTGAAAAGAAATTAGCAATATAATCCTAAACATTAACACTGATCTTTTTTTTCCATTAAATAATTACTGATGTTAAAAGACATTTTACTGTGAATTTTATTTTTAGATTTTGTAGATATCAGAAATATTAATTAACTGTACAATTAATTTTTAGAGACCCATTTTTTGAGTTCACCAGCACAAAGTGCAATATAAACTATATGCACTCTGAAGGGAAGGCTCACACTATACAAACCATAGCATTCACTTAACAGATTACTACTTCCCACAGAGACAATACCTTTTAGGTTTCAACACCATACTCACCATGTAAATGTCATAGCATATACAAAATGTCATACTAACCATGAAGAACCACCTCATAATAAACATCTGCATTAATATGTAAAACAGTGCCTATACATAGTATAATCACAGATATGCAAGAAAGATACCCTTTAAAACCTACAACGATATCATAATACTTCTCTGTAAATAAAGGAGAAAGACTTCCAAACATAATGCAACAAGATTTCAAAAATAATAAGCACTTCACAAGAATTATGTAATGGAAACCTGAAAGAATTATACTCCAATGATCCGTAAATCTGAACTCCTTCCAGAAGAACACATACACCAAGCCCATTATAAGGTAATTTCAAATGTCAGTGCAGAACATCTCAAAATACATATCTAGTATAAGCAGATACAACCCATGTGAAAAATTCAAGATAAAATTATGTTCCAAAATGAAATTTTACAAACATTTTAAAAAATATTCTTTATTATTTTCATGAGCACCCAAAAAAATTGCCAAAGCAAAAATACCAACTCACCTGAAAAAAAGAATATGTTTCCTCAAATTGTATAATTCAGAAGGCAGGTTGTTGCTTTTCAGCACCAAACACTATAAAAAAGGAAATAATAAAATGTAATTAACTTATTACAGACTTATTTCTTACACAACATACAGCCATTATAGCAAACAGCAAGCATAACTGATAAATTGCCCAAAATCCTCTATCATTAAAATAAGGTACAAAATGTCTCATTTATGAAAGTGTTGCGCCACAGATATGTGACTTTGTCCCATCTTAAAACTGATGCACCTGCGACACTATACCTTCATAACTAAAAGCTCAAGTGACAAAAAAACAAGGGCCTTATTTATGAAGACCTTGCACCGTCAATCCGTCACTTTTAACATGGGAAAAAGTGACGCACCAGTGGTGCAAGCCCTTCATAAATACGGCCCCAAGTGCATAGACAAAAAATATAGGACCAGCCTTAGGCATATGCAAGCAGTACACCTGCACAGGACCACTAAACCCCAGGGACCATCATGTTAATATATATCCTTCATATAATAATCCTCTGAGAATGCATACATATTTGCGTGGCAGCCCATACCAGAAATTTGGCGTCCTCTGGCTCTGTTCCACTACCAAACACCCTGACCCCCCCCCCTCTTAACTGAACTCCGCACTCTACCCCGCCCGGACCCCCTGTTACGAAGCCCACTACCTACGCTCCCTGCCCAGGGCCACCATAAGCGTACAGCCGCCCCTGGTAAATTTTTAAGGAACAGCAATAGTAAAAGTCAAAGAATAAGCAACAGGCTGAAAAACTAAATAGTAGATAAAGACACATATTTTTTATATAATCTCATTGAAAAACATGGAGTGATTTTTTTAATCTACCATGCATCTGGCCCTCCAGGACCGCTTTGAAAACTCCTGCTTTAAACATTTACATTTCATTTTTAAACCATATACACGTTTTTTTTCAAAGCTGCATATTAAACACCTAAACACTTTTCCCTTTTTAGAATCCGAAGCCACAACTGCAACATGACTAATGCACAACTTAATTAGTGTACCTTTTCTGTTTTTTTACTCTTTCCATTCTATAAGTTTCTACAAATAAATAGATACCAGCGGCTCACTACCTCCTACAGTCATAAAACTAAATCGCTCCCTTTCACTTAGAAATGCCTTTGAGTCGGCAAAAAAAGTCGGGCAGATTTACAATCCGTTTACGCCACTTTGCCATCACTGTTAACATATCACAAGTGAAGCAAAAGTCCCACACGGACCATGTTAATCTCCCCTAAATGTTTATACAAATTACTTTACTCAAATTTATATTTAGTCTTCCACATGCAAACACTTTCAATTACATTTTTTATTTAATTACAAATTCTGTAATGTTGCCCACCTTTTCAAAAATACACCAGTGCCTCTTATTATAACCATTTTTTTTCATTCTTCATCAGTGATACTTTTTTTTTACATATAATTAAAATCACTGTGACTATCTAAACGAGAAAGCTAACGCGGTAAAAATAAGTTTGCATCTGCTTTCCTTTCAGAATGTAGTTTATCTACCCCACGCATGCGAACCTTCATGTTTGCATCTGGCAGCGAATACCGACCTTGAATCACAAGACATGAACAACAGCCTTATTGTCACCGAAAACAACTTTCAATAGCCTCTGCTTCCACACATATCTTTCACTTAGCTAATATTCACAGACAACAGCATTCCTAAAAAAAAAGTGACCTTCCTTTACCATTTGCTCAAATGACTCCCTTATTTTTTAACGCATCCTCCACTTCAAGACTGCCTTTTTTTTTTATAACTACTAAGCAATATTTAAGTGACTACTCTGCTAGAAATTTTATCAAGTCATTCTGCTACTCTTCACTCCATAGCTGGCGACCTATTTCTGTGGACTTCTTGTTGAACTGGCAGTCCTGCGAGGTTTCTGTTACCATCTTGTTTATTTCAAAATGGATGTCCCTCCTGCCTTCGCAAACGAGCCGGAACACTTAGAACTATTTCGCCAGAGGATGCTTCACTTCTACGGCACCTTAGCACTCTCGACTTTGAATACTTCATATCGATTATCATTTCGATATTCCTATTTCACCTGTGTGCAGCCTGTATTTCATTGTTTGAGCTGTGATTTCATATGGGCCCTGGACTTATGTCTCTGCAACTTGGTACCTCCTGAAGTGAATTACAATCACCTCATGAATCCGTTAATTGATCATGAACAGCTTTGTTACAATGGAGGGATTATGGCCTTTGCAGCGATACAAGCAGTTCTGGGTCATTGGAATATATTCGCAGCGGCGCATGATTTCCTGACACACAGCAACATTGAAAACCCACTGAGCTGCCCTCTGATGGTAAAAGACACTCCGATAATAACAGATCATGAATGCTGCTTTTCTCTTTTCAATTGGATGGCTGACATGTTTTCACATGATGACAGTGATCTCCTGTTAGAAACAGTTGCTACCTACTTTTCCTACACAATGCTACGATGACTCTTATGCAAGCCATTGACGTCCTCATTTCGTTTTGCCTCCCTATGTTCTTCACGTTCTTTTGGATATTTTCTTAACAAGAACAGACCTATTGGCTTTACTAACAGTGGACATTATGATTTTGTGCTGGTTAAATTTGGGTCTTTTATCTGGACTACATTTTTTTCTTCAGCTACTCGATTTTCAACTACATTTTTTATTAAACTAATCTCAACAATTCTATTGCATATCTTATCTTATGTTATTTCAAACGTACTCGAAACAAAACTCGCTAATATATGCTACATGTGCCCTGATTAATCTGTAAATATAGAATGAGTTTTTTATAACTGTAAACGCCATTTTGCCTTTCAACTGCTTATTTCCGCCTCTGCTCCTTTAATTTTCCATAAAATTAATTGTTTTTAAATACATTAGAGAAAAATATATTCTTTGAATAATATTTCCATTGTTTTTCGTGCTGTATTTCAAATGCAATACTGCAACCTTCAAAAGATATCTCAATACAATAGTTCTTCTTAACACTGATTTGCGAACGATCCAACAGATTACATACATGCACCAATCCGCCATTTTGTCGCTTTTGGCGCGTTTTTTTTCCCTTACACAGTAACATAACACAAACTTAATAGTGCTTCGCATGTAGAGAGGTCATTGATAAACAGATGAGGTATAACCACTAGCATTTTCATATATCGTTCCTAAACTGAAAGGCCACAGACCTTCTTCCATTTTTTAAAATATAATATACTTTCATATAAGAGTGTACAATTAATTTTGCGAAACCATATTCATTTTTCATCAACTATAGCGTTTGTATTCCATGTATTACTGAGTATACCGATTACTTCGTTTTTTACAATGTCTGTACTCATATTAGATAAGGGACTTGCCTTGAAAAAAGTGCATTTCTGAATAAACATTTCAAATATACACGTTCTTTCTTTTCATCCATAATCTCAACTGAAATGATTGTATATTGAAAGAGTATTCATGTGTTCCACGTAACCTCAGCTGTACTAACGTAATATTTTCTTTTGTCGACCTGACTTACTGAAACTAGAACCTGCAAGCCTATAACGGCCCGTGAACTCTTTCTTAGTAGGTCGCGCACCGTACAGACAGTTGTACCTCTGTTCAAAAAAAATTTATTACTGTTACCAAGCACCGCCGCAGTTCCGCTTGACTCAGAGTTAATCACTGCTCCCACGCTTCTACAGACCAGACGCTATGTCGTATTTCACTCCTTATCACGCTTTCATCTGCACAATAACAAACACTTCTCCGCCAGCCACCAGAGAACAGACTGCAGATGCAGAGGCACTAACTAGTGAAATACAACATACCCTCTGCTCTGTGAAACCAACTAAGCGGTAATTGTGAAAGAAAACATTCAGGAGCGCTTCAAAAAAGCAATGCAATTATATAATTATTTTTTAGAAAACGTTCCAACTACTTTGATAGGACTATCTGTGTGTGCCTCCACAGCAAACTTCCTCAGCCCGGACTGAAGGCAGACACAGACAGACACACACACAATAAGATAACACAGAGCAACGGAGACGGAAATCAGAAGGGAGATTAAGATGCAATCAAACAGCAGGAGTGAGGGAGATATTTTTATACTCCGTTTGGTACCTCAATTTACGAACACACTTACTGCACAAATCTGTGTACAACCTCATGGTCAAAACTTTTCATTTTATTTTACTCGACCACCTCCCTTTCTCACCCCACCAGTGTAAGCCGTGGCCAGAAACCGCACTATAATTTTGTCGTCTAACAGAAACTTTGTGAATACCTTAATCATTACCACTTTGGCCCCCTTCCCCCTCCCTCTGGCCCCACCCCCACCAGTGCAGGCCACGGCCACCAACCACACTGTAATTTTCTCATCTGACAGAAACTTTACGAATTCATTAACCATTTGCATTTTTTGACGACGGTATCACATGTAATTTACCATTTCTCTCTCTATCTGCATTATCTGTCTCTCTGCGAATATCATTTTGTCACTTCATAAACAACTTCTCCCATTATATATAAAGGCTTCAAAATCTCACAAATAATTACTCTCTATATTAAACATATTTTATACTGCATATTTCACCTTTAAATGAAGAAATTTGTTTTAGAAATACAACACATTATGACAGCGAAAAATACGTTTTCTTTCAGACTACTAGGAAAATCAATCATTGTTTGTGACTGAACCATATTTTACGGTACATGACAAAACAAACTGTTACAGACTTACCTTTACCAATGCTTTGTACGATGTACAACAGTGACAGTCACAAAACAGGTATTCGTTTGACGGAACTCTCTATTCAGCTTCTATCACTGCAACCAAAATTCAATGCCACAGATATCCAGTCAATACAGACTCATATAACTCTCTTCAGCCAATCATATTTCCTCCCGCAAAATTTAAAATCAAAAATTTACATTTCAGTTGGTTGTGCCTCACAATATTTTTGATCTCACATAAAAGTCACCCATCACCCACTGCCATCTATTGGCTGTTTCCATGGTAACACCTCATTCTGCTTTGTCAAATAAGCAATTCCCTCTGGCCACATTAATCAAAACAACATAAATTACAACAAACAATGCAAGCAAACTTAATAGTGCAGTAGAAACCAAAACTTTGAAACAACAAATAAATGGCCAAATGCATAAGTTTATTAAAATATTATTAAAAACCGAAAAAGTAATATTAGTAAAATCAAGGGAACACAGACAATATAGGGAACAAATAATCTTCACAATTAATCACACAAGTTCCTAAAGTACAGTGGAAGGAGGAACTCAATAAGGTTATATTCAGCAGCAATCAGAATAGTCCTTAGTTAGTCATATGAATTCTCTCCCCCAATCCTCAACGCGTTTCGACGGGCCAGAAAAATTGTAGCCGTCTTCTTCAGGAAATTTATTAGCTGTATTCCCCAGAAATAATACGATCTTTGTTATACTCCTCTCAGTAATCGGCGCTCATATTCATTCGAGCGAATACCAACGATCGGTTCTTCCTAGTGCATGTTACGTCGAATGGAGTCTTGCAATCTTGTGATCACGCGGTAGTTGGGTTTATAAGTATTAAATCATCCAAAAAATGGAAGCAATAAAATAATCCTGGCGCCAACTCGAGACTGAAGTGGGGCTGCCTTCGTCTTCCCAATCAGTGGTGGCTACTGCTTCTCTTGAAACGAAACTCCAAGCTTCCCGCGTGTCTTCTCCGTGCAGTGCTATCCGCTAAATCCTTCATCCAGACACTTATACATCCACTCATTCTTCAATATGTATGACATATTTTAACTTTACTGAAACATACAGTCACTGGATGTTGTCATCAGTGATGTCATCAGTGATGTCATTTGAGATGTCATCAGTGATGTCATCAGTGATGTCACTGACCATGTCATGAATGATGTAATATGTGACATCATCAGCAGTGGATTGCGGGTGCGCGATATATAGTTAGTGCAACTAACTATATATGGAATTTCAATGGTTTTGTGTGAGTAAAATAAGGTTTTGTAAATGCGAATTCCTAACTATATATGGTCTATAACCTATGGTTTTTTCAGTGAATTTTCAAGGTTTTGTAAATGCTAATTCCTAACTATATATGGTCTATAACCTATGGTTTTTTCAGTGAATATATATTACCTACTGGCGGTCGCCAGTAGGTAGTTATAGTTAGGATTGTTTTCCATAGGAAATCCTCAACATTCTATTTGGAATAACTTTGGCCCTGGTGGATGAATCTTTGTGCGCTGCGCTGCGCTCATTTCCTGAAAGTTTGGGGGGGATTGGTGAAGTGGGGGCTGAGATAAAAGGGGGGTCCCAAAACGTGTTTTCTCCATGTTATTTTCCATAGGACCTTTAGACTCGGCTACAGGTCGAACGGCTGAATGGATTTATAAGAAATTTGGCAAAACTGTAGAGTCCTGTTCGCAGATTACGTTTTTTTTGGAATGGTGTAAATCCGTTCAGTAGTTGTTGAGAAAATTAAAGTTAAAGTCAATTATATATCTATAGGCGCGCACACGTGCGCGCTCCCAAGCGGCAGCGCGTGAGCGGAATTTTTTTTTGCTGCGTGACGTCTGTTAACGTTCGATTCGAAGGAAATCAGGAAGTTTTGTCCGCCATTTTGTCACTGCGAGTAAATATATTGTTCATTTCATAGCGTTGAAACATGGAAAGGGGAGAAGGTAGAGATTGTCTTGCTGCGTAGGTTTTCTCGGGGTGTGTAGTAAGGCCCTTAAACGCGAAAAAATATATTTTTTTTCCCGGAAAAAAATAATGGGGTGCGCGCACCCGGTCGTGCACACCTATTCACAAGAGTGTGAAATGAAGAGTGCTTAGATATAAAGTGGCTTTGAAAAGAGCCCTTGTGTTAATTGAGTGTTTTCTGCATTTATAGGTAAGTACCGATGCAGAGCCTGATGTTGCAGAGGAAGATTGTGTTTCCCTCATTCGTGAAATGAACACCGTCTCTCCTATAGACGTCTTGTATGTGGTATCGCAAGTTGTTGTGGTAAATAGAACCCATGCTATAATCTCTGAGGAACGCAGAAACAGATGTATTTAAGTTGTTGTGGTAAATAGAACCCATGCTATAATCTCTGAGGAACGCAGAAACAGATGTATTTACATGTCTCCTTGCTTTCTCAAATTGTGCACAATGTTGATTGGACCAATTCCATTTCTGTCTTTGGCATATATTGGAATATACCAAGGCAGATCGAGGAAAAAGTGTTATCAATTGTGGAAAGGTGTCTTTTAGAAGCATTTCCAGACCTACCCGAGTGATTGTGCGTAGATCGTTCCCACCACAGTGCACAATTATAAGGTCTGGTTCTGGGAGATGCATAAAAGTTTTCACCAATGGAATCAATTGGTGACATTTCAATCCTCTTTTGGCAATCCATGTTATGTGTACATTTGGTAAGCCGAGGTTGCAAATTCGTCTCCTTAGTGCATATTTTTCACTCCAGTGAATATAACTGTGTCCTATTAGCCAGACCTTCATTTTTAATGGATTTGTAGTCGTCGTCCGATCGGTTCTGGAAGTGGAATGGTAGTTACAAGTTTAAATTCTAAATAAAAAAAAGGAAGAGGCTGGGTGTGGTTAATAAAATAAAAATGATTGGTTGATTATAATAAGTGGAGATTGAAGAGTACGTTGCATGTTAATGTTTATGTGAAACGAAAAGTATTATTGGGTGTGAAAAAAAGACATGTAACTGAGTTGTGGATTGGCAGGTGTTTCTGGAGGGAAAACAGTCTTCTTAGTTTGCTGTAGAACGTTGAGACATGAACTTTTGACCTGTGCCTTCAGCAAGGTGCAGAATGAGGTGTTACCATGGAAACAGGCGGAGATGGCAGTTGGTGATGGGTGTCTCTCACGTGAGTCTGAAAATATTGTGAAGGACAACCAATTGAAATGTAAATTTGAGTTTACAATTTTGCGTCAGGAAATGTGATTGGTTGAAGAGAGTTATATGAGTGTGTATTGACTGGATATCTGTGCCATTGAATTTTGGTTGCAGTGATAGAAGCAATATTCAGAGTTCCGCTAACGAATATCTGTTTTGTGACTTTCACTGTTGTACATCGTTCAAAGCATTGGTAAAGGTAAGTGCGTAACTGTTTGTTTTGTCATGTATCGTATAATATAGTTTAATCAGAAACAATCATTGATTTTCCATGTGAAAACTAATTTATGGCTGTCGTAATGTGTTGTATTTGTAAAAGTAATTTCTTCCATTTAAATGTTGAATACGCAGTAAAAAATATTTTTAATATAGAGTAATTATTTTTGTAATTTTGAAGCGTTTATATATAATGAGAGAAGTTGTTGAGGATATGAAGAAATAATATTAGCAGAGACACAGACAATGCAGAAAGAGAGAGAAATGGTAAATTACTAGTGATACCGTTGTGAAAAAATGGTAATGGTTAATGAATTGGTAAACTTTTTGTCAGTGGACAATATTTCAGGCTGGTTGGTGGCCGTGGCCTGCACTGGTGGGGGTGGGGCGAGAGGGTCGGGGAAGGGGGTTAAAGTGGTAATGATAAAGGTATTCACAAAGTTTCTGTTAGACGGCAAAAATTTTAGTGCGGTTTTTGGTCGTCGTTTGCACTGGTGGGGTGAGGGAGGTGGTCGAGTGAAATAAAATGAAAAGTTTTGACCATGAGGTTGTATAGAGATTTGTGTAGTAAATGTGTTCGTACATTGAGGTTGGAAACGGAGCATAAAAATATCTCTCTCAGTTCTGCTGTTTGACTGCATCTTCATGTCCCTTCTGTTTTGCATCTCCGTTGCCCTGTGTTATCTTATTGTCTGTGTGTTTGCCTTCAATCCGGGCTGAGAAAGTTTGCTGTGGAGGCACACACAGATAGTCCTATTAAAGTGATTGGAACGTTTTCAAAAAAATAATGATATAATTGCATTGGTATTTTTAAAGCGCTACTGAATGTTTTCTTTCACAATTACCGCTTGGTTGCTTTCTCAGAGCAGAGGGTATGTCGTATTTCACTCTTTGGTGCCTCTGCATCTGACTCTGTTCTCTGGTGGCTGGCGGAGAACTGTTTGTTATTGTGGAGATGAAAGGGTGATAAGGAGAGAAATACGACATAGCGTCTGGCCTGTAGAAGCGTGGGAGCAGTGCTTAACTCTGAGTGAAGCGGAACTGTGTCGGTGCTTAGTAACAGTAAAAAAAAATGTTAACAGTGGTATAACTGTGTTTACGGTGCGCGACCTACTAAGAAAGAGTTCATGGGCCGTATTTGGCTTGCAGGTTCTAGTATCAGTAAGTGAGGTCGAGAAAAGAAAACATTCATGACTTTATTTATGAAGGCCTTGCGCCACCGGTGCGTTACTTTTTCTTATTTTAAAAAATGAGGCACCGGCGGCGGAAGGTCTTCATAAATAAGGTCCTCCGTGTCTACAGTTAAGGGTATGTGGAACCCATGAATAGTTTTTCAATATGAAATCATTTCAGTTGAGATTATGGATTAAAAGAGAAACCGTGAATATTTGAAATGTTTATTTGGAAATGTACTGTTTTAAAGGCAAATCATTATGTAATATGAGTACAGAAATTGCAAAAAACACAGTAATTGGTATTGTTAGTAGTACATGGAATACAAACGCTATAGTTGAAGAAAAATGAATATAGTTGGAAAAAAACATTGTACACTCTTATAAGGAAGTATATTATATTTTAATAAGTGGAAGAAGGTGTCTGGTCTTTTAGTTTAGGAAGGATATATGAAAATGCAAGTTGTTATACATCATTACTTTATGAATCAGCTGTCTACATGCGAAGCACTATCAAGTTTGTGTCATGTTACTGTGTGAGGTGAAAAAAAGGCGCCAAAAGCGACAAAATGGCGAGAGGTACATGTATGTGAGGGGAAAAAAAAGGCGCCAAAAGCGACAAAATGGCGAGAGGTGAATGTATGTGAGGGGGAAAAAAAAAGGCGTCAAAAGCGACAAAATGGTGAGAGGTGCATGTATGTAATTTGTTGGATGCAGCAGTATTGCCGGTCGTATAGGAACTCCACAGAATTAGGTTGCCGGCTATGCAGTGGAGAGGAGCATAATGACTTGATAAATTTTCTAGGAGTCTTAGGGGTCCGATGTAGGTAAATCCCATTTACCGATTTTGAAATACCGAATACTACCGATTCAGTATTTCAAAATCGGTAAATGGGATGTAGGTCCCAACATCTGGATTCGTTACCGAATCCTTAACAATTCTTTAATTACCGATTCGGTAAATACCGATTCGGTAATGATAGAGAATCAGTAAAATTACCGAAAATGTGCCCTTACATCTCGTTAGCCCTTTACCGATCGGAAACGGCCGAAAATCAGTATTTTCGGCTGATTCGGTTCGGTAAAGGGCTACCTACATCGGGCCTTAATTTAGTCACTTAAATATTGCTAAGGAGTTTGCCACGGAAATATGTATCCATTCTCAGAGGTTTATTATATTAAGGATATATATTAACATGTTGGCTCCTGGTGTTTTGTGGTTCTGTGCAAGTGTATTGCTTGCATGTGTATAATGCTTGCCCTGTAGTTTTTCTGTATGGACATGGGGCTTTATTTATGACGGCCTTGCGCCACTAGTGCGTCAGTTTTCCCATGCTAAAAGTGACGCAGTGGCGACGCAATGTTTCATTAATAAGGCTTTTTTGTTTTGTGAGTTGGCCTTTTACTTTTCAAAGCCTACTGTTGTAGGTGCATACATTTTAACATAAGGAAAAGTGACATATCTGTGGCAGAATGTTTTTATAAATGAGAAATTTTGTATTTATTTTTAATGGAGAGTATTTTGGGAATCTTATTACTTATGCTTGTTCAATGCTATAATGATTGTATATTGTGTAGGAAATAAGTTTGTTATAAGTTAATAAAATGTTATTCTTTCTATTCTTAGAGTGTTTGGTGCCTGTAAGGATTAACCTGTCGAAGTTATATATTGAGAATATATATTCTTTTTTTCAGGTGAGTTTCTTTTTATGGTTTGGCAATTTCTGTGGGTGGTGATGAAAATAATAAAGAGTAATTTGTAAATGTTTTGAATATGATTTTATCTCAAATTTTTTACATGTGGTTCTATCTGCTTATAGTACATATGTTTTTTGAGATGTTCTCCATTGACAGTTCAAATTATGTTTTAATGAGCTTGGGATATGTGAAGTTTTACAAGGAGTTGAGATTTAGAAATCATTGGAGTATAATTCTTTTAGGTTTGTTTTAGTAATACTTGTGAAGTGCTCATTATTTCTAAAATCTTGTTGTATTATGTTTGGTAGTGTTCCATTTTTAATTAGAGAGAGGTATTATGATATGGATCGAAATGTAATGTTTATTTTCCTGTATATCTGTGAATATACTATGTATAGGCAGTTTTTAAAATATTAATGTAGAGTTTTATTATGAGGTGGTTGTTCATGGTAAGTATGATATTTTGCATATGGTAAGACATTGACATGGTGAGTATACTGTTGTAATATAAATGGAACTGTCTCTGTGGGAAGTAGTAATCTGTAAAGTGAATTAAATGGTTTGTATAGTGTAATTCTTTTCTTTAGAGTGCATATATTTATATTGCACTTTGTAGTGATGAAATAAAAGAAATGGGTCTCTAAAAATTATTGTACAGGTAATAAATATTTCAAATATGTAGAAAATCTAGAAATAAATTTTACAGTGAAATGTCTTTTATCATCAGTAATTATTTAATTTTAAAAAACAAAGTGTCAATGTTTAAAGTTATATTGCCAATTTCTTTTTCAAAACAAGAGGAATGTGGTATCTTACAAATTATAGAGTTAATAAGTTAGAGATTATAAAATTATCTGTAGTTTAAAAATTAGTAAAGGTAGTTTTTAATTATACACTTATGGACAAAGATATAATTTAATGTTTATATTTTTTTAAAAGGAAAAAGAAGAATTTATTGAAAAAAATAATGGAATTTTTTGGGGAAGAAAATGAAGTGAATTTTAAAATTATAAATGAACTAATGGAGGAAATATTAGACACGGTTGTTGGAGAGGAAGAAGATGACAATGACTATTTTATGGACATTTCTTTAGATTCAGCATATTTAGAGCTGATAGAAGAGGAGGAAAATGAAGTTGAAGAAATTTCTGATGAACTGATGTTAGAAGTTCTTTTAAATTATGAAATTTTAAATAAATAAAAAAAATGATAGCAAACCATTCGTGATGATAGCTTTTTTCATATATTCGTCAATAAAGTGCTTTATGAGAGTGATAAGATATGTTCTCATGAAGTGTAAAAGAGATTGTAGAAAAAAAGATTAAAACACTTATGATGACCGATAGTTTTTGAAAAAAGTGTACTGTTTGTATGCTTTTAAAAAAAAAATTCAAAATTGTCTATGAATTTTAAAGAAATATATAGTGTGAAAAATTTACAAGGAAAATTCACTACAGGATTTACTACTTTGTTCAGAGATTTTCTGTTATTATGTGTATTTTATTAAAAAATTAATGTGTGGTTTTATTTGTATGGTATATGGTAGTCTGAACTATAATATTTGTTATTTTTGTGTCTTACAGGTTCACAATCTCATCAAAATTTTAAATTAAGATGCCGACCAGAATTGAAAAAAAGAAACTCTACAAGCGGACGTACAGTTTAAAGAAGAAAACTACAGAATTATTTTCAAAGACTGAGAGGACGGTTACAAAGAAGAGTACTCCTGGTAAGCAAACTAAAAAGTTTGTGAAAAGTATTTTGGGGAGGAACAATGTAACTATTGAAGTTCAGAAGGAGAAAAAGATTTCATCATCTAAAAAGACATCTGGAGTTAAAGAAACTAATATTACTGCAATTAGGAAAGATGAAAGTCAGTACAGTAAAACCCGGAGCAATCAATTTAGCCAAATCAGGAAGCGTATGGAAAGGGGCGACCACTCGGTCCCCCCGAACGTATGGCAGAGTGCCTCGATCCCCCCGGGAAGCCATTTTGGGCGGGAGGCGCGTCTCGGCTGGTATGCCCGAAGCGGCGTAGCCGGGGCGCGCTTTTTCCCGCCCTAGAGTGGGCTGGCCTAGACACTGACGCAGCCGGCCACGCCCTCGGGGCAGGCGGGGGCGGGTTTACGCCCGCCCTGAAGATGGATAAAAAGAGACGCAAGTCCAGAAGACATCCTCTTGTTCCTGTGCTCTGAAGCTGCACCTCCTCGCTGCACGTGAGCTCGAGACGGAACGAAGAGCCAATTTTGAGCGTTTTAATCCTTCTTGTTTGTTTTTCAGTTACTTTGTTGGAGAATGCCGAAGAAGGTGGGAAAGCGCATGACTACCGACCAGATGCTGCGTGTTCTCATGAAGGAGATGTCCGAGCTAAAGAAGCGGGTGGACAAGTATGAGGAAAAGGGTCCAAAACGTCCTTTGGCGGGAGCAGCCCCGGGGGGGAAAAACAAGAGGCCCAGGAGGGGGGCAGCGGGTGAAGACATCCCCGGTCCCAGTGCCCCGCTCGAGGCTCCAACTACCGTGCCGGAGGAGGGGAATCCGATTCCCGTTGTGGTCACCCCCGTGTCCGAGGATGACATGCCGCCCGAGCTGGCAGCACAATTGGCAGCGTGGTTGGGTAAAGGTAACGAGGGCTCCACGGCTGTCGAGGCGCAGGCGCTGATAAAGCAATTGCGTGAGAAACGTGAAGCAGCCAAGGTGCCCGTGCCGGCTGCAGTAGGGGACAAGACAACAGGGACGATTGCGACCACAGAGGCAGCGTCAGGTGCAGGTAAGCGGCCATTGCCGATTGCGAGGGATGAGTCAACACCCTCTCGGAGAGAAAAGTTGGGGCAACATGTTCCTTTGGCAATTAAGGAAAAGATTTGGGCGGGGGAGTATGTGAACATTTTTTCATTGCTTGTTGACCATTATGAGGTAGAGCATGTGAAGAGTCAGAAGGATCTCATGCATCCGAGTGTTTGGCGCGCAAAAATGGCCGCCTTTAAAGTGAATGAGAATATTGGCAATTGGGGCAATGCCTGGGGAATCTTTACATCAATCTTGGGGGAACGTAGACCGGAGTTGCTTTCCGAGTTCCCAATCTATCAATCACGAATCATGGGGTATTCGACATCGCACCAGGGTAATCATTGGTTTTGTTACGATAATATGTTCAGAAAAGAAAAGGAGCATAATAAAAGTTTAACCTGGGATTGTTATGATGCCTTGACTTGGGATAAAATGAAGGAGTCAGGAATGTTGAGAATGCCGTTGGTGGGAGGTAATGTTGGCGAATCCTCCCGGCAGTATGGGGGGACGCCCTTTCGTTCAAGTACGGGTGCCGATGATCACTCGAAACCTACCGGCAATACCGGAAGAAAGGGTTTCTGCTTTAATTACAACAGAGGTAAATGTACGAGACCGCAGGGATCGTGTAAATTCAAACATGAATGTAGTGGTTGTGGGTCGTCCCATCCTGAGGCCTCGTGCAGAGCCAGAACGGGTGATAACGGGGGGAGAGGAGGTGCCAAACAGGTCTAATATAGTCCGAGGGGCGCCTTTACCCACTCCGATTGATACCCTGGCGATGATTCCTTGGCTCAGTGACTACCCGGATCGTACTTCTGCTGGGGTGCTGCGGAACGGTTTTTCGTATGGTTTCCGCATCCCGGTAGGGGACTTTCAGGGTGTGGATAAGTGTAAAAATCAACTTTCCGTCCTGCAGCATACAACCGTAGTACAGGATAAGATCCGGAAAGAGGTGACTCGAGGTCGGGTCGCCGGCCCGTTTAGTGTACCCCCGGTCCAGAATTTTGTTTGTTCTCCCTTAGGGGTAGTCCCCAAGAAAGACCCTGGTGAGTTCCGACTGATTCATAATTTATCAGCTCCATGAGGTCTTTCCGTAAATGAGGCAATCGATCCAGAAGTGTGTTCGGTGCGGTACGCATCCTTCGATGAGGCCGTAGCCATTTTGAATCGCCTGGGGCCCGGGGCGCTGATGGCGAAGTCAGATATCGAGTCAGCGTTCCGATTGCTCCCGGTACACCCAGACGACCAGCGTCTCCTAGGTTTCATGTTTCAGGGTTGTTATTACATGGATAGGTGTATGCCAATGGGGTGTTCTATATCCTGTGCTTATTTCGAGAAATTCTGTAGTTTTCTACAATGGGCCTTCACAAAGAGAACGGGTTTCCAAGATGTAATGCACTACCTTGATGATTTCCTGTTTCTTGGGGCAGCCGGGGGTCTTGAATGTGGCCAGGCCTTGGCCGAATTTTGTGTGTTGATGAAACAGTTTGGTGTGCCATTGGCGCCGGGTAAAACAGTGGGTCCTACGACTTGCCTCGAGTTTCTGGGGATCGAGTTGGACTCCATTGAGGGGTGTTTCCGTTTACCAGCCGAGAAAGTGTTGAAGTTCAGGGCTGCGCTGCAAATGTGTATAAATGCTTCGAAAGTTACGCTGCAACAATTACAGCAGGTGGTGGGACAGTTGAATTTTGCCTTGAGGGTAATACCAATGGCCCGCCCCTTTTCCCGTTCAATTGCCCAAGCGATGGTCGGCCTTAAAGAAGCCCATCATCGTACGAGACTATCGGCCGAGATCCGCCAGGACATGCGTATTTGGTTAGCATTCTTGGCGGATTTCAATGGTAGAATCGTCTGGAATGAACCAGCCGTGTCTTCTGAAGAGCTGGGGCTATGGACAGATTCGGCAGGAAGCATAGGTTTTGGCGCCATCTTCGGCACGAAATGGTCGGCACAAAGATGGCCGACATGGTGGCATGAGAATGGTCTGACGAGTAATATTGCTTTCCTCGAACTGTTTCCCATCTTGGTGGCCTTGAGAGCATGGCCCGATGGGTTCAAAGATCACTCTGTCATATTTTGGTCTGATAATATGACCGTGGTCGAGTGCATCAATAGTCAGGCAGCACATTGTAAACTGATTTTAAGACTGCTTAAGGAAATTGTTTTACTGTGTATGCAATTGAACGTGCTATTCAGAGCAAAACACGTCCCAGGGGTGATGAATCAGGCGGCTGACGCACTGTCTCGTTTTCAAATGCAGGCTTTTTCGGGTTTCCTTCCCTCAGCGGACCCAGAGCCGGCACCCTTTCCCGAAGCTCTCTGGTCTCTCGGTGCCCCGAACTTCGTCACCTCGTGGGAGAGAGTCTAGCACCAAGGACGAGGAAGGCATATGAAGGGGCGTTTCGGGCCTATTTAGCCTTTTTGGGGAGTGATAAAGAGCGACTTTGGGGTCACGAGGAAGGGGTAGTGAATTTCCTGATGTCCTTACGGAGGGCTGGGAAATCGGTGGCTACGGCCCAGAGGCATCGTGCTGCCATTTCCTTTGTTGCCAGAGCACACGCTATCCAGGACCCAACAGCGTCTTTCGTTGTACAGAAAGCGCTGCGTGGGTGGCAACGCCTTGAGGGTCGCAGAGTAGATGAAAGGCGCCCGATAGGTTTGGATAGATTGTCCCAGTTGTTGGCTACACTCCCTGCCACATGTTCATCTCAGTTTGAGGCGGTGCTGTTCCGAGCCGCTTTTACGCTAGCATTTCACGGAGCAATGCGGGTAAGCGAACTAGTTGCAAGGAACAAACTGGATGTGGCGGGGGGTTTGTGCCAAGAACACGTTCAGATCAGGGGAGAAACAATGACTGTCTCCTTTGTAAGGTCCAAGACTGACCAAGATGGGATGGGTGACTGCGTCATCATACGCAGGATTCCTGGGTCCTCCATATGTCCGGTAAAGTGTTTAGAGGATTACCTAGCACGAAGGGTGGCATCATGGGGGGGGACTTTGTTAAGACACGCGGACGCCACCCCACTGACGAAATTTCAGTTTGAGCGGGTGCTTGCGATGTCAATTGCCGCTGCGGGCTTGAACCCGGGCGAGTTTGGGACCCATTCCTTTCGGATAGGGGCTGCTACGGAAGCTACAGCCAGGGGTCTTAATGTTGAGCAAGTGAAACGAGTGGGGCGTTGGTCCTCCAATTGTTATAAGAGATACGTGCGGTTGCACATGTTGTGAAGCTGTAATAATGTACTCACGCTTCTTGTTTTTGTTTGGTTTTCAGTTTCGCAAGCCTACGAGGCGGGGCGGACTATGCAGTCGACCCTACACCGGGCCAGCGGTCAGACATCACCGGCTGTGAAAAAGGAGGTGTGGGTCGTGGGCCACTCATACGTGAGGCGTGCCGCAGACGTATTCAAAGCAGGTGACATGATTCACGTGGCTGGGGAATACGGGTACAGGATGTCCTTCCACGGAAGGGGCGGTCTCTGTATTGACCAGTTTCAAACATTTTTCGAGGGTTTGTTAGGGCGGACAAGGTCACCGCCGTCTATAGTTATAGTGCATGTTGGGGGCAATGATTTGGTCACCATCGGTAGACGACTACTCCTGGAGGCAATGCTTTCCACTGTAAGTTGGTTGGCGAGGAGAGTTCCGGGGTGCACGATTGCATGGTCCCATTTGATTCCACGAAGGGTGTGGCGGGGGGCTATCTCTATACCTGCTTTGAATCATTCTGTTAGAAAGCTTAACAATAAAGTGAGTAGGTTGTTCCGTTCCAGGACATTGCATTCTATTTCTCATAGCTGTATTAATGATGACAGTATGTATTCGGGGGATGGTGTGCATTTGTCTTGGGTGGGGAATGAGTTATTCTTAGGAGACTTCTTAGCATGGTTAAAATCGTTGAAACATGACCTTTAGGTAGGAGTTTTGTGGGGGGTCCGGATAGCCGGTCAACTATCCGGCCTGTGGCGGTAAGGTCATGATCGGTGAGCACTAATTGGAAGATCCCTATGAGTGGGCGTCACCCAACACGGATGGGAGCGCTCGGGGGAGGTGGCCTTTTGGCCCCTCAACGGGGAGGCGGTCCCTTCTAAGGATGGGTCGCCGAAAGAAGAGGAAAGGCGGTCAAGGCCCCTTCCTGTGTAGGAGGGGTTACAGCCCCCTCCTGGGGAATTTCCCGGGGCCAGTGACATCTGCGACGGCAGATGCGGTAAGTTGTGTGGGGTTGGGGGGAGGTC
The DNA here is from genome assembly GCF_964263255.1 of Lissotriton vulgaris. NCBI lineage: Eukaryota > Metazoa > Chordata > Amphibia > Caudata > Salamandridae > Lissotriton > Lissotriton vulgaris. The sequence continues at coordinate 373,470 of NW_028252325.1, read as the reverse complement.
TACAATACCTTCTAGATACCTCACACGAGTCTTCGAACGACCTTTAACTGGCGTCGAGTTGATAAGTGCCCCCGTCAAGTCAAGGGAAATTGGTAGTAGTTGCACGTGAGTACGCCTCAGTGCTGTCGCCCCTCCCAAGTGGGGGGGGTATGTCTGGTTAGGGATCTTGACACCGGTTACGACCTTGCCGTTGGCCCTTAAACGTTAGGATGTACAATTTCAATATTTCAAGTAAATGTTTTGTAGGATGTTAGTTCGGCTAGGAGAACCTCTGTATTAGAGAATCTGTTAAGGTTAGCCAAACATCGCAATGTGGTATGAAATTGTACATTAATGTTTAAATGTTTTAATTTTTTGTTTTAATAAATACGGCCGGGAGGGTCACTCCCTCCCACTTCCAAAAACTTCAAGAACTGTTTCCGGTTTCCCTCATTTGGGGATTGTGTTGAGAGGGGGTGGCGGGTATCTCAGCCCTATGGAAAGGGGCGACCACTCGGTCCCCCCGAACGTATGGCAGAGTGCCTCGATCCCCCCGGGAAGCCATTTTGGGCGGGAGGCGCGTCTCGGCTGGTATGCCCGAAGCGGCGTAGCCGGGGCGCGCTTTTTCCCGCCCTAGAGTGGGCTGGCCTAGACACTGACGCAGCCGGCCACGCCCTCGGGGCAGGCGGGGGCGGGTTTACGCCCGCCCTGAAGATGGATAAAAAGAGACGCAAGTCCAGAAGACATCCTCTTGTTCCTGTGCTCTGAAGCTGCACCTCCTCGCTGCACGTGAGCTCGAGACGGAACGAAGAGCCAATTTTGACCCACCCACCAGCCCCTGAGGACAGCTAGTTGTTTTTAATAAAGTTGATCAGTTATTCTATTTCGTTTTCAGGTTGTTTTGGTGTTATGTTGATATTTAATGTGTAATAAAGATTGGTCTAATTTTACAAGTTTGTGATTAAAGAACTTCGGATCCAAGGTCCATTTATAAACAGGCGTTTCGGTCATAGTGGCCAATGTAGTTTCGTTTAGTTAGCATTTGTCGTATTTATTTCGGTCAGGCGGTAGGCGGTAAGGTCATGATCGGTGAGCACTAATTGGAAGATCCCTATGAGTGGGCGTCACCCAACACGGATGGGAGCGCTCGGGGGAGGTGGCCTTTTGGCCCCTCAACGGGGAGGCGGTCCCTTCTAAGGATGGGTCGCCGAAAGAAGAGGAAAGGCGGTCAAGGCCCCTTCCTGTGTAGGAGGGGTTACAGCCCCCTCCTGGGGAATTTCCCGGGGCCAGTGACATCTGCGACGGCAGATGCGGTAAGTTGTGTGGGGTTGGGGGGAGGTCTACGATACCTTCTAGATACCTCACACGAGTCTTCGAACGACCTTTAACTGGCGTCGAGTTGATAAGTGCCCCCGTCAAGTCAAGGGAAATTGGTAGTAGTTGCACGTGAGTACGCCTCAGTGCTGTCGCCCCTCCCAAGTGGGGGGGGTATGTCTGGTTAGGGATCTTGACACCGGTTACGACCTTGCCGTTGGCCCTTAAACGTTAGGATGTACAATTTCAATATTTCAAGTAAATGTTTTGTAGGATGTTAGTTCGGCTAGGAGAACCTCTGTATTAGAGAATCTGTTAAGGTTAGCCAAACATCGCAATGTGGTATGAAATTGTACATTAATGTTTAAATGTTTTAATTTTTTGTTTTAATAAATACGGCCGGGAGGGTCACTCCCTCCCACTTCCAAAAACTTCAAGAACTGTTTCCGGTTTCCCTCATTTGGGGATTGTGTTGAGAGGGGGTGGCGGGTATCTCAGCCATATGTTTTACAACAGAGTCGTTGCGAATTTATTACAAAAGGAAAAAGTTTCTAAAAAAAGATCTGTTTTTCTTAAAAAAAAAACTATACATAGAGGCTTTTGTTGAGCGCGCATTTGAGACAAAACGAAAGTTATTTATTTTAATACTTAATAGAATAAATATTTTAAATAAGGCGATTCGAGTTTTCAAAAGTAAAAGTAAATGGAAGAGACATATAAATAGGAGTAATTTTTGTAAAGTGTTTTCTGGGAAGTGGATGCATACTTCAACTTCTGAGCCATTTTTTAATGAAGAGAGTTACTTTCAAAGTAACGATCTGTTGCATGCAGTTGACACCACAGGTCGAGCGTATGAGGTGAAGGATGGTTGTGTTATTGAGAAAGAGAAAATTGTGGTTAGAAATGCAGAAGATGTTATGGTTAGAGAAGCTTTACAGGGACGTCCTAATGCTCCTGTTTACAGTTGGAATTGTAGTAGCATTTGTAGTGTACGACAGGATTCAATTAATTTCTTTCGCAATTTCTTACGTAAGTACACTAAAGAAAGTCTAAAGAAAAAAATTAAAATGTTGCAAGAATTAGATGAATGCAGAGTGCGTGAGAAAATAGGTCTGCAAGGCCATTCTCTGGCTTGTCTGTCTAAAAAAATATGTCAGAGTGTATTTCATCACTTCCGGATGTTAGCAGTGCATCACACTAAAATGAGAAAATTAGTGAGAAAGTTGTACTATGCAAAAAGTCCAGCACTTAAACTTAAACAGTTAAATAGTGCTCTTTTGTATGGATGTGAATTAGATGTTAAGAAGATTTGTGCAGAAATTGAGGTAAGTTATTTTGGTCCCGAAGAAGATAATGCAGAAGGTGATATAATTACAGTAGGAAATGTGTTAGAAAATGTTGGGCATGTAAATATTGAAAACTTTGAACAAGAAATAATAAAGTTTAAGGTAATTGCAGGTGAGAAACCAAATTTTTCTTGTGTCTGTTGTCGACGAATTCATTACAAAAGTCAAACGAGGTTAGTTGATTTATATTTAAAAAGTGAAGATGAAAGTAATGGTCAATGGAAAGATTTTGCAACTTATTTGTTGGTGGAAAACTATTTTGATTTGGGTTTTGAGCAACGTGTTTGTAAATATTGTTATAATAAATTAGATGAAAATAAAATGCCTGCTAGAGCTGTTCACAATAATTTAGAGTTGGTAAATATTCCATCTGAATTGATGAATTTAAATACTTATGAGACGATTCTGATTCAATGTGTACATCCTTTTCAGGCTATTGTTCGAATGGAGCCTAAGACTGGTAAATTAAATCCTTCAGATTTACTAAGAGGATTAAAGGGTAGAGTTGTGTATTTGCCTCTTGATCTTAAAAAAAATATGGAAACAATTGGTGTTGAAAATGTAGAAGAGGAACCTCTAGTTATTCTAGTGAATGGTGTACCCACAAAGAGTAAGAAAATCTGGCAAGATTTAGTGGATGTTAGGAAAGTGAAAAAGGCAACGTTGTATTTAGTGCAAAATAATAAGTATTACAAAGATATATATGTAGAACAAGAAGATGTAAGTGAAGAAGAGGATAGTGATTTGTGTAGTGGACAAATTGAGAAAGTTGATGTATCTAGATCTAAAGAAATTTATGAACATTACAGTGTTCATCCACTGCATTCCAAAGAAGCAATAGGGAATGCTATTGAATTATTTCAGATGAGAAAGACGAAAGGAAATCCGATTAGTGTCTGGGAAGAAAGTTTGGAAGGTCGTTGTTTCCCACAGTTATTTCCTACAGGTGAAGGTACACGATATGATGATCGACCTATGCAGATTCCTGCATCTGAGTACCGGACAACTAGATTATATGCAGAAGATGCAAGGTTTCGGCAATGTATTCCATATTTGTTTCATCTTTTGTTTGAGAGTGACTTATCTGGTCTGTCTTATGCAGTAAATCATATCTTAAAAAGTGGTGTACATCTGCAAAATATATCAGCAAAGGAATTTATGGATAGAGTGCATCAGAAAGATAGTGTTTTGGATTCTCATTTAATTAATTTAATGGCTTGTCAGTGGGGTACTAATGAGTATTAGTACCGTCGTCATGGAGATTTAAAGTGTATGCTTAGAAACTTAGGAGCACCAACATGGTTTTTAACTCTAAGCTGTGCAGAGTATGCTTGGGAAGATTTAATTGAATTTCTTCGGGAGGCGAATGCAAATATAGAAAATATAAACTATAAGACACCTGGAGAACTGTGTTCATTAGATCCAGTTAATGTTTGCAGGTATTTTAATCATAGATTCGAAGCTATGATGTCTTTCATTACTAACAAGAGAAATCCGCCTCTTGGTGAAGTACTGGATTTCTTTTGGAGAAAAGAATATCAAGCAAGAGGTGCTCCTCATATTCATATACTACTATGGATCAAGGATGCTCCTAAATTTGGAATAGACTCGGATGAGACTGTACTGTCTTTTATTGAACAGTATGCCACTTGTGACATACCTAATAGTACCACTGATAAGGACTTAAGAGGAAAAGTGTTACGTTTCCAAAGTCATCGCTGTGGAAAATATTGTCGGCGAAAATTCAAATCAAAGAGCAAATTTTATACCAAATGTCGCTTTGGATTTGCACGACCGGTACTTTCAAAAGGAAGAGTCAACAATTTGATGTCTTGTTTGCGACATAATATCAGAAGGAGGTCACCTAAAAATACTTACAATTTAAGAAGAGGTGAAGAATCGAAATATATTAATGACTATAATCCAGTCATTTTGTCCATGTGGAATGCTAACATGGACATACAGTATGTTGCAGACAACTCTATTGCTGTGGCTCGATATGTAACGTCTTACATCACGAAATCTGAAAAGACGGAATTGAAGGAGATGTGGGAAGACATTTCTCATGAAAAGAGCCTGAGCAAGAAATTATATACGTACAGTTTGAAGATGCTGTCTCATCGAGAAATTGGAGCATATGAATGTTGTGATAGATTATCATCAGCAAGTCTTTATGCGAAGTCAAGGACTATTCTTTGGGTGAGTTTGGGCCTAGCAGAAACACTAAACCGTGTTCTAAAACTTGTGCCAGAAATTGAGTACTTAGCCCAGAAAGAACCAAACAGTACAGACATTTTGAAAACAAATATGTTGGATACATACTATCCAAATAGAAGTATTCTGCTTGAAAACATTTGTCTGTATGAAATACTTCAAAATTATATTTTTAAGAGAAATGTTACCGAGAATATTGATAAAGGTGTACATGCTGTTATTGGACATGAAGGATGTCTGGTAAAACAAAGAAAAAGACACTTGATAAATCATCGGAAACTGAGTTGCGAAACACCTGATAAAAGAGAGTTTTACTATTTTGCTCTTTTGCAACTCTTTAAACCATGGCGTAGAGAAGAGGAACTACTTGGAGACTTTGATAGTTATGAAGATTCATTCAACGCATCTAAAAGTACTATTGAATGTCCTATTTTCAGCAATTATCTCCAAATGTTGAATGACGAAATAGAGCAAGAAGCAACAATTGCAGCAGAGATTGCTAGAGATAGTTCACAAGATAGTCAAAGTTCGGCATCATTAAGTCAAGATCCACTGGGACAACCAATTATTCAAAATGAAGCAGCCACCGCCATGGATGAGGTGGAAAGCGCAATGCAGCAAGGTCAAGAGCAAGTAATCGACTTAGAAGAATTAAAGAAGCAGTTTAATGTTGAGCAAAGACAGATATATGATGAAGTGACAGAGCACATTGAGCATGGCTTTCGTCATGAGAGAAAAGATTGCTCATGTATGTCATTTGAGCCTATTCGATTATATGTAAGTGGAGAAGCTGGGACTGGTAAAAGTTTCCTAATTAAAGGAATTACTACATATTTACAGCAAACAACTCAATCAACACTGTCGTGTGTTGTTACTGCTCCAACTGGATTGGCAGCACCTAATATAAAAGGTGTAACTTTACGTCGTTTGCTGATGCTGCCAGTTGAACATGAAAATAAATTACAATATCAGAAGCTTTCTGGAGAAGCTTCTTTTGAAGTTTCTAGAGTCCTTAAAAAAATGAAACTTCTTATTATTGATGAAGTAAGCATGGTCTCTAATTTAATGCTTGCTTTTGTGCATTTAAGAATGCAACAGACACTTAAGACAGAGTATGATGTGTTATTTGGAGGTAAACATGTCATAGTTTTTGGAGATCTACTCCAGCTGACTCCTGTCAAAGGACAACCTGTATTTGAAACTGTTACACATGAGGAGACCAGAAAGTGCCTGGGCAGTATTGGAAATGTAAATATATGGTCAAATTTCAAATATACTGAACTGATTCAAAATATGCGACAGGCAAAGGATACTAAATATGGAAGTATTCTTCAAGATATTAGGATTGGAAAATTAACTGAAGATGCAAAACAGACTCTAGTAACGCGATTACTTTCCAAGCTGTTTCCTAATGAAGATAATGTTCCTGAGAGAATATATAGTGAAGAGGTTGTAGATAAGTCAGTGATATGCTTGATGCCAACTCTGAAAGAATGTTCAGTTTTTAATGAGAAAATGTTGAATTTAGAAAAGCAAGAAATTAAGAAACTGGAAGCTAAAGATAGAATAGAGCATGAAGGTAGTACTATTGTTTTGTCTGAAAAGTTGAAATTGAAATTGGATTCTCTTCAAAAAACTATATCTAAAACTGCTGGTTTAGAGAAAAATCTGTATGTATGTTTAAATTGTCGGATAATTTTAAGAAGAAATTTACATGTAGAAAGAGGATTGGTAAATGGAGCAATGGGTAATGTTGTTGGTTTTGTGAATTATACCAATAGAGATGAGATTGAATTTTTGAAGATAAAATTTGATGGGATTGATGAAGTTCAACAAATTAGTCGATGTTCAACTCGTTTTTTGCTTGTGAAAGACTTATATGTCCGTCGTAAACAATTTCCAATTTGTTTGGCATATGCAGTGACTATACATAAATCTCAAGGTTTAAGTGTAGATTGTGCTTTGGTAAATATTGGAAGTACTGTATTCAAAGAGGGTATGGCGTATGTTGCTCTGTCGCGTGTTAGAACTTTATGTGGACTTTATCTAATTGATTATGATGAGACAAAGATTAGTGCAGATTTAAATTGTGTGAAGGAGTACAATAGGTTAAGAAGAGAATATGCTCCAAGTTTACCTCAATATCCTTTAATTGAAAGGCGTATAGTTGGTCAGAAAAGGAAAAATGAGGACAAATGTGCTGAAGTAGTCCAGAAACGACGAAAAAAAGATGTAGCTGTTGTTGGTAGCTCTAAGAAAACTGTTAGTATTGAAGAGATTGTTGGATTTAAGTTGGAAAATAGGTGTGGTGTCAACTGCTATGCAAATGTAGTAGTTAATGTTGTTTTCTTTTTGAAAAATGTTAAGGAACAGATTATAGAAAATCAGGAGCATACCTTTTGTCATTCTTTAAATTCTATATTTGAAACGTGTAGTAGTGGTGATAATGAAATAGGAAGTGTTTCGGAATTAAGGAATGTTTTAGATATATGTGCAGAAGTAAATCAGTTTTCTCAGAATATACAGCAAGATTGTCAGGAATTTATTATGTATATGTTTACAGCTTTGGAAGATGAAGGTGTAGATATTGATAGTCTTTTTGGGCTTTCTTATAAATGGGAACATAAGTGTGATAATTGTTCATTTTTAAGTAGTACTGAGATACCCAGCGAAAGATTTTTATATTTGACATTACCAGACTGCAAAGAAGTGCCTTTTAATGAACTAGTTAAAGATGCGCATCAAAATATGGTCTGTTCTCAATGCAAGTCTGAAATGTTATCAACTTTATTTATCCATAGATACGGACAATATGTAATTTTAATGTTTCAACGATGCAGAGCTGATGGGAGTAAAGTATCCACTTTAATAAAAATTTTTGTGGCTTCTCAAGTTTCTATTTCTAGAAGAACATTTGTAACTGTAGCCATTATTTATCATGAAGGGCATTCTACATCATCAGGACATTATACGGCTTATTTGAAGTGTGCTACTGGCTGGACACTTTGCAATGATAGCCAATTGACTTTTAAAAAATGTTTGCCTTTTGCCTTAAGTAACTCTTATTTGTTATTTTTGGAACCCAAATTTCAGTAGAGTGGTTTGGTGTAGGAATATGTATACTATAAAGATCTGAAACTTAGTAGTTTACAAATATCATGTAAATAAGGGTGTACAAATCTATACATGAAATTTGTGTTTTGCATATTGATAACATCAGGTACAAATTTACTTAATGTTTGATGGTATAACATATGGTACAAATTTTGATTGCAAAAGTACAGAAAATAATGGATGAGACTAAGATTACAAAATTTCAGAAAAAAACTACTTAACTCATAGTATTTGGCCACGTGGAAAAATATGAGAGAAGAAAATGAGTACTTTTGAGAATTATTTAGAAACTTATATGGACGTAAGTGTTTCGGAGAGGTATTTAAAAGATAATGAGTTAGCTTATACAATTTGGCCACGCGGAAATGTATGAGAGAAGAAACTGTGTCTTTCAAATACATTTTTTATAGGAGATTGCTGTACGGGATTTTGTTGAGATATCTTGAAAAATAAGTGGTATACTTTAATTAGGTTGTAACTGTGGAAGATGTAGTGTGCTTACTCAAGAAATTGCGAATTTGAGGAAAACATTTAAGACATGTTTTTTTCAAGTATTTATAATATGTATGCAGATTTTGTATGGGTTTTTTAAACACAATCATTTTGATTGTGTTTTTTTTCCCCGCTGTTATATGATGATTAATGTTGAAATCACTCTTGATAGTGAAAATCAATGTTTTCTGAGGACAGCAAAAATAAATCATTTAATATGTTGTTTACTTATTTTGCTACATTGTATTCAGAAATATGTATTATAACAGATTTTTTTTTTACTCTCCTCCACAGATATTATATTTATAAGGTACGTATATTTAATATTATCTGACAGTTTTGTTTGGACCTGTCTTATTGTTTCGTATTGTTTTTTCTATAAATAATATACTTTATAATTTTATTTTTAATTTCTTTCCACAGGTGCTACGTTTTCATAAGACATTTAATTTTTTTTTCTTTTTATTAGGTAAGTATATATAATAAAGAAATTTTTACAACATTGTGTTATTTATTTCTCTATCCTTCTTAAAACAATGTCATCTTTTATATTGAACACTTCCACATAGGATTGGGTGCATTGTTAGAAGGTATGGTTTAAAAGTGATTAAATAAACTGAGCGATATTTCACTGAGTGAGTTTAGGAAAAGTGATATATGAAAACGATGGTGTATATGGTATTAAATGTTACATGGTGTTCTTTGCAGGACTTTAAATCCTGTGTTGTAGTTCCAATTTTGACTCAAGATTAGGGGGCTCGGGGGCTTAGTGGGACTTGCATGGTCATGATTGAGGTACTCCTTTTATGAGCCATGGTTCAGATGTGTTTATGATAGAGTGGTTCCGTCATGGTTCTGCTTAGTGAATAGAACGTGTTAAGGAAGCACAATGTTAGTGTTGTGCATGCATAGCGGCAAGTTCATCAGAAATGTTGTTCGTCCTGAGGACAGATTAGACAATGTTCATGATGGAGGACGTTTGTGATGAGTATTGAACCATTTAACAGTTGTTAAAAAAAACCTGAAGGGTTTTTATAAAGACGAGATATGTTTGTCATTCTAGAGCCCTGTATCATAAAGAACTGTTCTTCTGAACTAATACGTATTGAAATTAGTTGACGTCATTTATGAGATTTTACTCAGTGACTTTCTGGGCCATATTCTTTCAAATCTGTACATGTGATTGCTGCGTGAAGACCTACGCCTACTTCAATTTGAATATAGAGGTATATTATGAAAGGTGTTTATCTGTGTTTTTTTTACTTTAAACGTCAAGAAAGCAGAGATAAAATTATCTCTCTATTATTTAGCAGCTGCTAACACCAGTTAGGAACACTTAGTAGAAGATAGTGAACATTTTGGGTGCACTTTGTATGTCAGTTGCATTTATATGTAATGAGATGCAAAGTGGGCGTGCCAAGATGTTACCGACTGAAAATAGTCTTTAACATCGTTATCTCTTATTACTAGCTTTTGGAGATATTTGCGCTAAGCGGGAATATTTCTAAAAGCTAAGACTTGCCTTGAGTAGTTCTTAGCTATGTTATCCAATGGGGGGTGGATAACATGGCTAATAGCATTAGGTCGCTATCTATTAATAATCCTGATTTTTTTGTGATACTTATGCTTTGCAACGTTTTTTACAGCATTTGCGTTAAACCTTATTAATACCAAGGTTTATTTGCGGAAGAAATCGCTGCAGCGCTGCGGTAAATGTTTAGGGCCATATTACCAAGAACTAGCGATAATTTTTGTCTCTAACTTGTTTAGACACAAAAATTATCGCCGCACATTGGCGATTTTTATCGCAGATAAACCTTGCTATTAGCAAGGTTTATCGTAAATGCGATAAAAAACGGCCGCAATGCATGAATATCGATGAAAAGTCAGCGATATTCATGAATTATCGAGCAAATGCTCTTAGCCATGTTATCCACCTCCCATTAGATAACATGGCTAAGAACTGCTGAGGGCAGGTCTTAGCTTTCGGAGATATTTGCGCTTCGCGCGAATATCTCCAAAAGTTGATAATAGGAGATAGTGATGTTAGGGACTGTTTGCAGTGGCTAACATTTTGGCATACACACTTTGGATGTCATTAGTGATAAATATCACCGACATGTAAAGCGGGGCCCAAGATGGTTGCTATCTCCTATTAGTTGTCACTAATTGGTGTTAGCGACAGCTTGATAATAGGGAGATAATTTTATCTCCGCTTTCTTGGCTTTTAAAGCCAAAAAAGCGGTGATCAACCCCCTTGATAATATGCTCCCTAGTCTGTAACCAAGTAGAAGGAATACTACATACTTGAATATTGTTTAGTGCTTATTTTCAGTGAGATCGTCACAGAAGTTCAATGGACCCGAGACGCTGTTTTTGTGTATCTTGGCGACTGCCAAGCCTTTGTAGCAGTGGGAGTGAGGCCTCTCTAAGGGGGGCAGCGTAGCTCCTTTTGATGTTTATAATTGCAGATAGCAGGGTAGAAATGTCCGCGGAATTTATGGATGCTTAGTCGAAGTATAGTGTACGTGCTGCTCTTAGCACCTCATTACGACACACAGGGGAGTCACGTTCCACAGTTGGAGATCAGAGACTTAGGAAATAAAACTTTATAATAGCAAGGGCTGTAAGCGATAGAAATCGACCGTTGTCGGTGTACAAAATATCACCGGTATTGCTGGTATTTTCTATGGTGTTAGTGGTCGAAGGAGAATAGTAACATATGTGAAAAAAAATTCGGTAACAGGCTCAGAATTTCACATTATCACGTGAAAACAAAAGTTTGTATGTATTGCTATTTACTACACTGCTATGTGAACGTCGAATGTTTCATAAGGGGAGGCTTTAAAAGTTTTTTGATAAACTGGTTTTCTAGGGAAGTGGGTGGAGTGTTCCGTGTAAATTGCAGAATAGAAACTAGTAAAAACCAATTGGAAGTGTTCTTTTAAAGTCACATGACTGCACATGTGTGTCTCGACGCCTGTACGTGATAGGTGGGTGCGCGCACCCGGTCGCGCACAAGATGAAAGCGGCGAGAAAATATCAGCTAGAAGTGTTGTTTTGAAGTCACATGACTTCACATGCAAGTCTCAGGTCCTGCACGCAATAGGAGGGTGCGCGCACCCGGTCGCGCACTACAATGAAGCGCCGAAAAAACATGTCATAAGATGCTCTTGGAGCATGTTTTCGTAGAAATAGTTAGTTCTGAAAAGAACTTTTTTTTTTTTTTTTTTTGGAAACAAGTGTTATGATGCTTTAGATTTCTTAAAGTTGCTACTACATTTTTCAGTATGTAATACTATGAAAATGAAGTGAAGAAATGTATTTTTTCTTCGGGCATTTATGACTTTCAATTTTGAGTTTAATAAGAACAAGGCTCTGCTCTCCATACAAAAGAATTTCTGCACACTGGTTGCATTTCATGTGTACCTTCGCAAGATATGGTCTCAAGTCCATCTCAGCACTCGATGGAGATACAGATCGTCCACCAGAAGATGTGCTGGCCACCTCTGATGGTAATAGCGTGGCCAGGGCTCTTGTCGATGCTTTTGCATAATGCTCAGGGTGCCTTTGTTTAACATGTCGCAGCATGGTGTGTATAGAAAAGGAATATTTTCTATTTGGATTTCCCCTTGAGAGCTCCGAATTGCATATCGTGCAGGTTACTTTTGGCGCATTCACTTTCTTTTGATCTTCAGGATAAGTAAAAAATTGCCAAATGAAAGATTCCTTTTTTCTTCTTAACGGTGGTCGTTCATTTCCTTCAGATTCGGAAGATGAATGTGGAAGGGCAGCCATTTCAGCAAAGTCTTCCGGAAGATGCTCGACGTTGTTGTCTCTTGAGAGTAGAAAAGATTGTGAGGAAAGTGGGTGGAGTGCTTCGTGTAAATTACAGAACAGAAACTACTAAGAACCAATTGGAAGTCTTGTTTTCAAGTCACATGACTTTACATGCGCTTCTCAGGACGTGTAGGCGGTGACACTATCTAGTTACGAACGTGATTTGGAAGTAGCGATGTTCTTTACTGAAGTTTAAAAACGTGAAAAGAAGTGAATTCAAACACATACGGATTTGATATATTTTTACAGCTCGATTTAAGTATACAATTAATAAATTATAAAATCTGTTATATTTTTCAAAATAAATATTAAGGTGTGTACAATCAGTCACGCACGAATGATTAAAAAAAATTCGGCTCCATTTAATTAAAAAGTTTATAGGAGAAAAAAAGCCTAGGTTCAGTGTCTTTAACGTACTATAAGTTTTTTCATTGGTCTATGAAGAAATTCATTAGGTTTAAATTGGAAAGCTTCATGAAATAAATAGGTGGGTGTGTGCACTCGGTTCTGCACGTAAGATTGGTATGTCGATATTTATTTCAGGTATATCTTTCATACTTAGGAACTAGCATTCAAAAAACCTATGAAATTCACTGAAAAAACCATAGGTTTTACACACGTTATAGTTAGGAAATAGCATTTGAAAAACCTATGAAATTCACTGAAAAAACCATAGGTTTTACACACGTTATAGTTAGGAAATAGCATTTGAAAAACCTATGAAATTCACTGAAAAAAACATAGGTTTTACACACGTTATAGTTAGGAAATAGCATTTGAAAAACCTATGAAATTCACTGAAAAAACCATAGGTTTGACACCAGTTATAGTTAGCTGGATATTTTACTGATATAAAACCAATGAAATTCCACGTTATAGTTAGTTGGACTCACTATAACTTGCGCGTGTAATGCACTGCTGATGACATCACATATTACATCACTCATGACATGGTCAGTGACATCACTCATGACATCACTGATGACACCATCCTTGTGAGAAAGTGACAGATATCATTTCAGTGTAATGTAACCCTTGAAACACATATTCAAAAATAGAAACTAACATTTTCAAAAAAATGGAGATACCTATACCAGTTACAACAACCAATTCAGTAATTCCAACATTTATATACACATCCACTAATTCACTAACAGTTCTATATAGTCACTCGTTTATATGCTTACTGATTATATATAGTGATACAGCTATACATCCTATTATATACCGACAGACATCCAAAAGTAAATCACACATATATTCACACTTGGAAATAAACTAATAAACATCCATTTATTTACATATACAGATGTACACACAGTAATACCTTACTTCTAAGTAAACTTTCAGTTACTTACTCTTTTAAACAATCACTTATAGAAACACATATTTATTTAAACAGGAACTCTTTCAATCTCTCACTGTCACATATACTCAGTTATATATATCAATACTTACATAAACTACATTAAAACATATGTGGTTACTAATAAACACACTAGTGAAGCAGGTATTCACTGACTAACACACACATATACACACTCAGCCATCCATACAGTCCTGTACATCCATTAAGTCACTTATTTAAACATTTATTTTTCCATCAACCTCTACATATACATATATAAAACATATTTATTTTTTAAAAAGACACACATTCACTGAATAGTGTCATCAGTGATGTCATCAGCAGTGCATTACACGCGCAAGTTATAGTGAGTCCAACTAACTATAACGTGGAATTTCATTGGTTTTATATCAGTAAAATTTCCAGCTAACTATAACTGGTGTCAAACCTATGGTTTTTTCAGTGAATATATATATATATTACATTTTATATGCATATTTTTTAAATGTTTAAATTACATTTATTTGTTATATTTGTTAAAATGTATATTAAATCTAATTTACTTTTTAAAGCTAATTTTATTATTTAATATATTTTATATAATTTTTTATACATATATTAAAATTGATATTGTGTACAACTATATTTTTTTACATTGATATTTCTTTAGATTTTTTGGTACTTACCTCTATCAATATAAGATGTCAATATTTTTGACATCAATATTTATAACTAGATATTTGTGTATGGGGATATTTTGGGGGTTGATATTCTATCAGTGAACCAGAGTCAACAATGTAGTCATGCCATTGTCCTCAACAATCAATGCTTTTTACATATTTATCCTGTCAATTGTTCATAAGCGTTCAGCAGCTTCCTGCTGACAATTCCATTAAAAGTGGCTTTCATGAATCTCCTAGAAAGTGTTGACCTACAACCCAACAAGAAATCTTGTAAGCTCATGACCATGCAAATCCATGACATCGGAAAGGAGAAAAATATGTTCTTTAACCCGTTCACTGCTAGGCCTCCCCTTGCTAAGCTTTTTTTTGGTTATTGGGGGTAGTTCATGCTTAGGCCCCTGTAACCTTTTGACCACATAAGGTATCCATGCCAAATTTGCGTCCTTTTTGTCCAGCACCAAGGGGATTCTAAAGGTGCCCAGGGTTTGTGGATTCCCCAGGAGAAGACCCAGAAATTAGCCAAAATAGAGCAAATACAATTTGGGTGGGTGAAATGGGAAAAAAGTGCTGCTAGTGAAAGTGTCGGTTTTTTTTCCTGCAAATGTTATTAACAAATAGATGAAATCACCATTTTCCCAACTTTAAGGGACTGACAGACATTTTTTTGAAAACCAACATTCTTTACACAGTTTTGGCATTTTCCTGCGACATAGCCAATTTTTGCTATTTTTACTGCTATCAACCTTCTTAACGTTAATGGTAGAAATGGGTATGAAAGCAATAATGGATCCTGGAAAGCTATTAATTTAAGAAAAGCAGACACAATTCTGAATTCAGCAAGGGGTCATTGTGTAGATCCTTCAAGGTCCCTTTAAAGAAATTAACAGTTGTGAATAGGAAAAATTGAAAATGAGTTGAAAAAACAGCCATTTGTGCCAACGTTTTCACCTGTAACTTCTTCTAATTATGAAAGAAATATACCGTTACATCCACTGGACCTTCCTGGGTGTGAGGATATATAGGCATGTAGGTTCACCAAGAATCCAACAAAGCCAGAGGCAATAACTTAGCAGCGTCTTGCAATGGTTTTTAATATGTACCCGGTATATAGCAATTCATTTGGGAAAATATATTCAGTGAAAAATCCGGATGAAAAACTCCTATGTATTTCTGAAATTGGAACAAAACATAGAGTTTACAAACAGTAGCTATTTGCACATTTCCAAAATTGTGAGTACCCATACTAGCATGAGAATTACAGGACATTTTTCAAAGTCACTTCTTTTTTACACATTGTCTTTTATTTGAAAGGCAGAAATGCATCAAAAGTCGATAGACAATAAAAGTTGCTTTACAATTCTGTGATACCCCAAGTCTCCCAATAAAAATGGGCTCTCACTTGTGTGGGTAGGCCTAGTGCCTGCGACAGGAAACTGCTCAAAACTCAACGTGGACACATTTCATTTTTACAGTGAAAACTGACCCTTTTTTTGCAAAGTGCCTAGCTGTAGATTTTAAACCCTAGCTCTGCCGGCACCTATAGATTTTTGAAAATTAGACACCCTGGGAAATCCAGGATGGGGTGACTTGTCTGGCTCTCACCAGGTTCTGTTACCCAGAATCCTTTGCAAACCTCAAACTTTGTCAAGAAAACCAAATTTTCCTCACATTTCTGTGTTGGAAAGTTCCGGAATCTGCGCGGATCCACCAAATTCCACCCACCCCGCATTACCCAAAGTCTTTTGAGAAAAATGGTACCTCACTTGTGTGGGTGGGCCTAGTTCATGCAACAGGAAATGACCCAAACTGCAATGTGGCCACACCACATTTTCACAGTAAAAACTGACCCTTTTTTGCAAAGTGCCTAGCTGTAGATTTTGAACCCTAGTTCTGCCGGCAGCTAGGGAAACTTAGCAACCCTATACATTTTTGAAAACTAAACACCTAGGAAAATCCGGGATGAGGTGATTTGTCTGGCTCCCAGTCCCACCTGGTTCTGTTTCCCAGAATCCTTTGCAAACCTCAAACTTTGTAAAAAAAAGAAAATATATCCTCTCATTTCTGTAGTGGAAAGTTGTGGAATCTGCGTGGATCCACAAAAGTCCACCCATCCCTCATTTCCCAAAGTCTTCTGAGAAAAATGGTATCTCACTTGTGTGGGTAGGCCTAGTGCTCGCGACAGAAAATGGCCTGAAACTCAACCTGGACTTACCACATTTTCACAGTGAAAACTAACCCTTTTTTTGCAAAGTGCCTAGCTGTAGATTTTGAACCCTAGGTCTGCCGGCAGCAAGGGAAACCTAGCAGCCCTATACATTTTTTAAACCTAAAAACCCAGGAAAATCCAGTATGGGGTGACTTGTCTGGCACTCACCAGGTTCTGTTACCCAGAATCCCTTGCAAACCTCAACCTTTGTAAAAAAACCCACATTTTTCTCACATTTCTGTTGTGGAAAGTTCTGGAATCTGCGTGGATCCACACATTTCCTACTACACAGTGTTCACCCAGGTCTCCCCATTAAAATGGTACTTCACACTTGTGGGTTGCTCAAGTACCCATCATAGGCAAGGGCCCAAAATGTATTGCGGAGACATCAAAATTACCTATCACAAAATAACCTGGTTTTGCAAGGGGGCGTCACCTGGGTTTTTGGCCCAGGGCTCGTCGGACATCTTGGGAAGCCTACCAAACCCGCACATTTATGAAAACTAGACACCTGAGGGAGTACAGCGAGGTATGGCTTGCGTGGGTTCCCCAGAATTAGATGTTTTTGATGGTAGGGGCTCTCAAGGGAAAGGCCTTGGGGTACCAGTTGGAACAGTCCATGATTACTAGGGCGTATTGATGTCCTTTTCTGGTTTTCGGTAGAGGACCGATTAGATCCATTCCCACCCATTCGAAAGGGGGCCTATATCCGGCAGGGGCTGTAGGAGTACTGGGGGAGGCCGATATGGGTTCCTTTTCTGACAGATTTCACACTCCTGACAATGTCTCTTTACGTTTCCATACACCCCAGGCCAGTAGAAATGTTGTAATACACTCTGTCTTTTTTCTCTGTTCTGGTATGACCAGCAGTGAGATGAGAGTGAGCAAAGAAGGGTATCTGATCTCAAAAGGCTAGCGGTACTAAAAACTCTCTTGCACTCTTCAGGTACAGCAACTCGTCTTAAATGAAAAAATGGGGGAAGGTCGTGGGAGGGCTAGTGCTATTTCTAGTGGCTTGGGCGTCCTGCCAGGCATTTTGGAGGGTAGGGTCATTGGCTTGGGCGAATCAGAAACTCCTATCTAGGTGCCAGGGTTCCGGGGTGATAAGGGCCAACTGAGGGACTTTCCCAGGGACACGCCATTCGTCCCTACTGTTCTGGGTGTGTACGCTGGTTTAGGAACATTCCAAGAAAATCAGGATTATCGTTCCCTTTTATCAATTCTTCGGGGAGATCAGCCAATACCCCAACCCTGATGATAGAGGGGGACCCACCGACAGGGGTAAGGAATACCTTTGCTACTGGATAGGGTTTAATGTCCCCATATACACACAAGGTGTCTGGTATGATTGAGTGGCATTGATCAGTTCTCCTTGGATGACTGATTGCTGACATCCCAAGTCCAAAAATGCCCTGACCCATTGTTCATTCACCCGTACACTTACAGAAAAGGCACTCCCCAATTCCGCTGTATAAAGGATCAACTTCGGGATATAGCCGACCTCCATCAGCTCTTCTGTAGTTTTTTTTATGTGGCCCCAGTCACTGCTTTAAAAACACTGGGGGCCCGATATATAGGGACTTTGGGCCTGTAGGTTCGGAGCTTCTGAGGTTCTGGTGTGGGTCATTTGATGCTATTTTTGTCATACCTCCCTTGAGTGGGATGAATTGGTTTCTCTGGTACCCAAAGATGAGTATGGGGCCATTATAAATTGAGGAGGAAAGCATATGGATCCTCCCAGGCAACGCACTTCTGAAGGAATATGCCAAGTGGTCGCTCGGGGCGTCTCGTAGTCTGGAGGTTACCTGGACCTGATCATCTGTAAGTTTGTGCAGCTCCTCCATTTGGGCGGCTGTTGTGTTTTTGAATATGTCCCGGTCTGCTTGGGCCAAAGTCATCTGGCTCTCTACGGCCCATTCTAACCTTTCCTGTCCTTTTACAAGGTGTTGGATTAGGGCGTCCATTATTTCTGTTCTAATGGACAGGTTGCCCGCATTCTCCACTTGTGAGGTTTGCAAGGATCAAGATCCACACTTGACGGGTTTTGCGTGTCTTTTATCTCTTTGTACACACAGCGTGTAACATAAGCCACAGTTCACAACAAAGATAATGCTTTTTATCCGTTGTGGGTGTTCTTAGCCTCGACTTCCCAATTTTCGTTCCTCTCCTTCTTTCACTCGCGGGGTTGGTTTGTCCTCAGAGAAAAAAAACATCGAAGGAGCAGTAGGGTAAGCGAGGTGTCCTGGGTGTTTCGCCTTGAGTAAGGAGTGATGGATCACCAAGTGCCTCAATCGTGGTCTTAGGATGTGAGGTAGTCCAGGGAGCGGGGCTCAGGCCGGGAGGAGCTTGCTTGTTAATCGTCGACCTTCTCTCTCCTCCCAGCCCACCCTGAGAGCTGCTCACGTACCTGGATGAGCCACGCTCCTCCAGGAGCGTGGCAGGGCGCAGCACGGAACCGTTGACCTTCTGGCACTCCCGGTCTCCCGGCTCCCATGTGTTTCAATGTCAGGAGTGAAGTCTCCTATTCTTCTGTTTTTTTCTTGACTTTTTCTGACCCCAGGTCAGCGACCTCTTCTTTGCGTCTTCCGGGTTCCTTCATTTCAACTCGGAGTTGGGACTGCCTCCTCCAGTTATTGGTCCTTCAGCCGTGACGAAGGGTCCATGGGTAGAATCCTCTGATGAAAGGTCCCAGTTAAAGGAGCCTTTTGGAAGAAAGCGGATTGTATTGCAGGTACGGGTTCCGAGACATGGTCCAGTCCAACGGTTCCTCTGGCTAGAAAAAGAGGAGAAGATCTGTTGCGCGAGGTGCATGCCACTACTCAGCCATGCTGTCAGTGCCCTCCTGGGGGACATGTGAACTGTGACACAGTCACATTATTTTCTTTCAGTAAAAGTCTCATAACCTATATCTTCAACTATAGGAATCCAGCCGGAAGTTGCTGGCTGCTACTTCACTTCATCAGTGGCAGAACATTTGGAAATTTCATTTGAGTGCCCATCTCGGAAGTCTTGGAGTTCCTGTAAGACAGCAAAATGTTCATGGATGTCAGAAGGTGTGCCTTGTCCTGGCTCTGCACCAGGGTTGTACATCTTGACCCCACAGAGGACTTCATAGGAGTCTGACCACCCAAGGATCGTCTAAGCAGAATATTTAAAGCTCTCTGGACTCCATAGAAGCTATTGATCCAACCATGACGTGAAATCGTTACTATAGCTATTATTGATTGTTTTTTTCTCTCCAGTATCAAATTTCTCTCAGGATGATGTGGGGAGGAATAATGGACAGCAATACCCAGTGTTCCCACAGTATGCTGGTAAGCCCTAGAGCCAAACGCTGGGCCCTGGTCCGAGTGGAATGCTGCTACTGCCTATGTCCCAATAAAGACTTGCAAGTCCTTATTAACAGCTTGAGCATCAGATGATCCCTGTGGCCACACCCATAGGAATATAGAAATAAATCTACGGCCAAAAGACTACACTTAAATGCACCATCTGAGTTCAGAGGTCTGCAGTAATCCAAATAGACACATGTCAAAGATTTACTCAAAATAAGAAGGGATGTCTGTAGTGGGCAAGCTGTGGTGGAGCTTTTAATTTGCAGGAAAACATTTCAGATACGGACAAATGCTGCCAATAGCATCTCTGTACTAACGAAACTGTGGGCCTGATTCACAGAACTAACTTAAGACAAAATCCTAAACTTGCTACCATTTAGCTACAAGTTAGCTGTGTTGGGACAAGTGCGCAAGTGTCTGGATGCAAGTACTTCAGTTTGGCATGTTCTGAGGATATTAGAATGTTCGGTAGTCAAACATTTGTTTGAAAAAATCAGGACAAATTAAGTCAGACGGGGGTAACTAGCTGTGCATAGTGCTGTATGTATGTTTAACCAAAGTTGAGAAATACTAAAAGTAACTGTACCTTTTTAATGGTGTTTGGTGGTTGTAAGAGACAACATTCAACTAAGAAATATAGGAAAAGGCTTTTACCTTCATCTGAAAGTTCCAATCCTAAGAATAGTGCACTAAGAAAAGCAATTTTAGTTTTCTGTAATTGAATTTGTAGCCATGTTCAGCAAATCCTAAAATAATATAATCTACTATGTCTAAGTGTGTGTTTAAGTCATCGACCACTAGATTTATGTCATAAACATTGAGGGTGGGCAGTGAACTCCGCTCCGCTAGTGGAGTTTTCAGAGTTTGGCCCACTTTGCTCTCCAAGAGTTCAGCAAAAATCTCTGCTACTATTCATAGCGGAGCTTACCTCCCACCTACTTTAAAAACTGGTGGTGAAATGAAATCTGATAATCCTAATAAGAGATTGTGTGATGCTATTCTCTATTGCCCATGCATCTTACCTGTGAATTTAACTAGAACGATTATCAGAGTCTGAGATGGGTCTGGACTGGAGCTGTCCATTGTCTCCCGAGTCCTGACTGAGGCATCACCAAATTCTGCTTTTCCTCTTGAGAGATCACCAATACTTCCGTGAAGATGACAAAGGTAGGCTGGAGATAGAGTATTTGGAGATGTGGGGGCCACGTTCCCAGCTTCCTCTGCTCTACCCTTAGCTCTGTGTAATGCAGCCAAAAGGTCAGCCCATATCACAGGGTGGTGTGCATATCTTTTAATTTCTAATTGGCAGCAACAATTAACAGCCCAATTTTCAGAATTAGCTTTAACGTTTTTTTCCCCTTCATACTGTTTTTTCCCACATTTGAAGATAATTTGCAGGTTAATTTAAACCATGTAGAAGTTTTCTCAGCAATATCAATTTTGCAGTTTTTCTATGCACACTATGGACTTTAGGCAGCAGTTTCCTCTACACTTTTTCCTTCTGCTACAAATTGTTGCAAAAGACTAAGGAGCACATTAAGATAGCGGGCGGACTTTGTCTGCCCGCCATCCCGAAGCAAAAAGGGACCGCCCGCCATAGGGGCGGGGGTCCCGTGGGGGCCATAGGATGCGCCCGGCACACTGGCGGGCACATCCATCATTTTTAACATTGCAGCGGACGGTGCTGAAAGCACCGCCCACCGCGATGCTAAAAATGCACGTCATGCAGTTCAATGCACAACGTGACAGGCACCGCGTGGTGCCTGCCATGTTGTATATTGAAATGCAGGGGGGGACACCCCCCATGTGCACCCCCCACCCCCAGAATCCCTGGGGGCCCGCAACAGGCCCCGGCAAGTGATTCTCGCATGCCTTTGCGTGGCGGCAACTCCGCCACAGAAAGGCATGTGTCCGCCCCTATCATAATATGGTTGGCGGTGTCCCACAGACACCGCCACCATATTAAACTCTTTTCCGACCGGTTGACAAGTCCGCGGACGGTCTTTCCATCCACCCTGGTCCCCCTGCCATAGTACTATGGCGGGGGGAAATGAGTGGCGGGCGGGGACGGATGACGGGCGGATCGCCACCGCCATGCGGGTGGTGGCAATCCGCCCGACATCCTAATGGAGCCCCAAGTTTTCACAAAAAGGGTACAACCCATCAACCTAACAGTGTTTTTGCAGATATTGAAATAACCTCGCAAAGAATAAAATTCATTGCAAATGTCATGCACCTTAAACAACAGCCCACCCAAAAGCACAAAGGAGGTTGGAAAACCACTGCTTCAGCCCTTAGCCACGAGCTAAGGAGGAATTATGACATAGCACCCATCATGGTATGACAAGCTGCTGGGAGCTCGTGATTCCTTATCAGAGACAGATCTGAGTTGAGGGCTCAATATCTGGAATTTGAAACAAGCGTTGGCCAAGCCAAAAAACAATGGCTTACATTTCCAGTTATGCTCCAGACCTGCTGGCTTAACCAAACATCTTCAGAAGAGCTGATGAGTGTGCACATATTTACACTGTGGAAATCATCTCAATATAGAATCTGTCTGTGCAGTTCCTATTTGGAATTTTAAAAGCTTTGAGCATTTTTACGACCAAGCAGAGTCCTCGAGAATGCAGTGAGACACCGAGGACCCCCTTAGGTCAGACAAGCTCAGGGAGCCAGAAGGCTATGGTGCCAAAGCCTCATGGTGGTAAGTGCAGCCCAGCATGGGAGGGCCTGCAGTGGTGTGATCTTGTGGAGGGGAGTACAGGTAAGAGGCAGAGCCTAGATGCTGACACATCTTCCCTGGGACCAGTGCTTCACAGCGTGTTAGTGAGGAGACATGCTGCACAAACAACTTGGTACACTTACACCCTGCTATCTGAGCACACACTGTCGGGGAAACAAGGACCTGTAGGACCTGAACCAGAGGGGGCCAGGTCCTTCACTGTACAGGGAAGCTTGTCTGCCTTCGGTCTGCTGGAGCCTCAAGCCCCAGCCCTCACCAAGTCTGCACACTCATGGAACTCCTTGGAATCTCACAGAGGTTTCCAACAACTCCACAGAATTCTGTGGAGTGAAACTCTGCAAGCTACATCCAGGCCTATCTTTATTTTTTGTTTATCCGTGTGCATTAGAGACAACTCAGGTGCCTGTTTGATAGCATCTTTTTCAAAACTGTCCTTAGGATGTGGCTTATTAGGTCTGGTGACCAAATTATCTTAACCGATTGATGTATAGATCTCAGCAATAATTTTTGCTCATTTGCACGCTTTGCCCTTAACATGTACCTGCATGAGACATTGGAGTACCACCAGTGCTGTTGGCTCCCTAATAATATTACTTAAAATAATTGGGGAAACTGATAAAATTGCCAATTATTTTCATCCCCAAGTCCAGGGCCGGGACTGCCACAAATTCATTTTAAATCTGTTTTAGCACTTCAGGCAAAATAGTGATGGATGATGTACCATGTGTTATGGTATATAAGACAGCAAAGTTTGTGTCCCAAGTTACACAATCCTCCAATGGGGGAACCATACCAAGTGATAGGCACATTGTGAGACTTTGATGTTTGTGTTTGGGTCCCGTGTGGGGAAACACTGCTTCAAGTTGAATTTTCTCTCATCTCGGGGGAACTTTACCCAAAATTGTGTTGATAGTGAATGGACTAATTGCTGGCACAGTTAAATGTGGTTGTACAGCTTGAACAGCCCTCGCTGACATAGTAGGTATTGCACTCAATACAAACTGTGTTAAGTGTTTATGGGCTAGATGTAGGTAATGTCAATTTACCAATTCTTAAATACCGAATTTTACCGATTGGGTATTTAAGAATCGGTAAATGTGATGTAGGTAATGAATCAGTAAAATGTACCAATTCGGTAATATTCCTTATTACCGAATCGGTAATTCCGATTCGTTAATAAGGAATACCTTCCCATTCATTCCTATGGAGGCCCATAGGAATGAATGGGAAGCCAAACACTGTAACCGATTCGGTAAATACCGAATCGGTACTAGCGGGAGCATATTCAAGGGTGGCAGGGTGTCAACCCTGCTGCACCCCTGAATCGTGCATGTGTGCACTTGTGGCGCACATACATGCCCTAAGGTCATGTATGTCTGCCACATGGCACTTTTAAAAAAGCAAATAATTGCTTTTTTAAAGGTATTCGGTATTTACCACCAATTTGTAGTTGGTGGTAAATAACAAATCCCTAAAGCAAAAATGCACTCACCTAAGTGCTACCTACATAGGTTTTAAGGATTCAGTAATTTACTGATTCCTTAAAATAACGAATCAGTATTTTACCGATTCCTTAAAATAACGATTCGGTATTTTACCGATTCCTTAAATAAACGAATCAGTAAATTACCAAATCCTTATTTCCAGCCTCCTACATTGGAAATGGCTAAATACCGGTCGGTAACGGGAAATTCACTGATTTTCGGCCGTTACCGACCGGTATTTAGCTACCTACATCTGGCCCTATATTATCTAACTAAAGCAATTCACAACAAAAGAGATGTGGGGAAAAATACATGCACCGCAAATTCATCAAAATGATTACCTCAATTAATCATCTATCAACAGACTAAATTCATACATTCTTTTATTCAATCATGTCAGGATGTATTCATCAATTCTTCTGTACATAAATATCTGTTGCTGTATGGTGTCACATGATAAAATATACATTAATGTTAAACACTCCCAAAAAGAACTCCTCCTCTTTCCTTGAATATACAGTGGAGGCTTTGCTATAGATTTTATTGCACAATCACAAGCGAAGAAGAAGAAGATAGTCACTTATATTAGTACATATACATGAAGTGTAGTTGTTCTCTTCAATTTCTTAATGATGTGTGCTTGATGTTGAATACACTGCTGTTTTGTTTTCGTGGAGACTTTTTAAAAGAAATGTTGACGCAGTTAGGCCGAATATTTTTGGCCTCTTCAGGACCGATGAAAGAAGCAATGAACAAGGTCAAAAAACCATGTGTCCCCTCCCAATAATTTGCAGTTAATGTAGCAACTAACAGACCTCCTAATCAACTAATAATAATATTAAGTAAAGACAGTGTTGAACCCATCTTATCAGATAATCTAAGAGAGAGCACCTGTGCAGGATCCAGGACTGTAATAAACTCAAGAAGATATGAAGCAATGTGCCCAGATAACAGACAGCAAATAAATCAGCCTAGTTGATTGAATGCGCCTTAATCAAGAAGGGACTTCAGCCTACTAGTAGGTTTTAAAACCATGAAGTTTTATCTAATAATAAAGTGCAATAAGGAAGCCAAAAATAATTGTCAAAATCCACACTGAATCAATATAGGTAAATATTGGCATGAGACTCAGTCACACACATCAAAGAGAATGACCTGAAGTAAAATCTTAGAGTAAAATATTCAGTCATAATCAGGAGAAAGGCTAACATGAGTCCACTCTCTAAAGTCAGGGCAAACCAGATATGGCTCACATACCAAACAAACACTTTTTTTAGCAAATTTAACAATGATAATCACATTGTCAGCATAAGGTGTTTGCGTAATTGTGCACAATTGGCAAATAGCATACAACATGATATGCAGTATGATTTAACACCATCCCACACACCCCCTAGTTGAATATTACCTAATGCAATCAGATGTCTCAGTGCCAAACAAGTTAAACTTAACACTTACAATCTCAAAAATAGAAAGTGGACCACAGTAGTGTAGACAGTAGGAGCCTTGAGCCACAGTAGTGTAGACAGTAGGAGCCTTGAGCCACAGAGAAGAAATGAAAACACACATTATGGCTGCTTTAGAATTCAAAATGGAGTTTAGATCTAATTTGCACCTAGTTTTGACAAGTACAGGAAAATATAGTTTTGCAAAGCACAGTTTTTATTTTAGCGCAAAAATATAATGATAGACACATTTAAATATTTGAAATCATCTCTCTCAGCAGTAAGGCTGTAAAAGCTAGAATATTAAGCTGATAAAGTATTCCCTAAAGCTTCACATGTTCAAGGCAGTATAATTGTGATGTGTACAATCCAAAGCTATTTGTGTGTAAATGATGAACTGTGAAAGTACCCCAGTACAACATGAAACCTATTTGCTCTAGTGAATTTTCTAGCACAAAGTTGAGTGCAGAATATTGGCTGCAAAAATATCAAGTCAGGATGGGGTCTGAAGCTGTATTGTCTAGGCAAGCACATTCGTAAGTCTAGATTTAAGATCATATTTACTAAGATTTCTCGCAGCTCAGCGCGTCACCTTTCTGTGCTGCACTGCGTGATAGGAAAAGGGCATTAATTCACCATACTTAACACTCTATGGCGCATTCCTGTTGTTTCCCAGCGCTGGGGCACAATGTGCTGCCTGGCACCAATGCAGGCACCCTTGCACCATGGTGCGAGGGCGCCAGTGTTGTAAGCAGGATTGCATTTGTACAGAAATGGACACCTTCCTGCTTGAAAACGATCCCTGAGGTATTTTCCTCTTTCTGTGTGTGCTGCAGAATGGAGCACAGATAGAAAGAGGGAGTAACAAGGAGAAATACAGATGTGTGTCCTTGTTACGCCTCATGTGGGAAGGTGTAGCATTCTGACACATTCCCATGTCTACCGGTAATGATAAATATGGGAATACTTCAGAATAAGTGGGTGGATGCAGGGGACCACCCACGCTCCACCCATGGAGTGCCTTCCCAGGGCAGACCAACACAAAGTAGCGATTTGCACTGTCTTGTGCTTCTCTGCACTTATCAAGCCATTCAGGGCAACGTAAGGTGGCCTTGCGTGAATTGATTAATCAGAGGTTTTGTGTCACCCTTGGGCCCCTTTGCATGGTGAAAGGGCTATGCAAAACCTACTTAACTAAGCCTCTTAATATTTTTACCTCCACACCGATGTGCCTTGGTGATATATATGTTGTCAAGATACATAGATGTGAAGTGAGGAATAGTAAATGTAAACACAAACTTATATATACCTACATTGAAGAGACCATGCTATCAAATATTCTTCACTTGGTATTGTTGCAGGTCAATAATTGCCACTCAGTATTGTGCTATGAGTCTCAGGTGTTTACTAGTTTTCCCATTAGATAGTCCTTGGTGTTCAGCTCAGGCCTAAGGAGGATGATGTAGACTTTAGGTATGAAGATACAGCCTAGCAGTCCAGAGCTGGAAGTAAGGATGGCGAAGATCTCCACGGCCACCATGTTCCTCCCCTTGGTGCTCAGGTACGCTGGGATGAAGGAGACCCAGACGCTGCGGAATACCAGCATGCTGAAGGTGATAAACTGGGCCTCATTAAAGGTAACTGGTAACTTTCTGGCTATGGAGGCGACAGCAAAGCTCAGAAGAGCCAAGAAACCCACATAACCAACCACAGCAAAGAACGCAGTGACAGAACTTTCGTTACACTGTAAGATCATCTTCCCGGTTTCTGATTTGGTGTCAGTGTCTGGAAATGGAGCAGAGAGAAGGAGCCACACAGTGCAGATCACCACCTCTCCCAGTGAGCAGCCAAGTATCACAAAGATGGACAATCAAGGGCCCACCCACATTCTGAGTTTACTGCCCGGCTTTGTGGCATGGAAGGCAATGATAACGGTGAGAGTTTTTGCTAAAACTGTAGTAACAGCAATAGTGAAAATAATCCTAAAGGCAGCTTGACGGAGAAGACAGGACCTCTTGGAAGGGCGACCAATAAACAAAAAACAGCAAAGGAAGCACAGCATGAGAGAGAGGAGAAGTATGTAGCTGAGATCCCGATTATTGGCTATAACCAGAGGTGTGTTGCTGTGTTTAATAAAGATTCCCAGCACTCCAACAGTGATGATGAAGAACAAACTTGTAATGGAGGTTAAGGCAACTCCGAGAGGATCCTCATAGGATAGGAACTCTACCACCCGTGGAATGCAGGAAACTCTCTTCTGGTTGGACCACTGGTCTTCAGGGCATGATAGGCAGTTTGGCATATCTGCATGAAAAGAACATTGTTCAGTATTACAGAAGATGCTTTCAAGTAGGGAAAAATTATAGATATGAATGGTGTAGGAGAGTAGGGTCTGCTATCCTATGGTCACCCCAAATTTTTGCTTTTTGCTTCACTGGTTTATGACTTAATGTGGCTGTGGGCCTGCTAATCAGACCCACAGCCTGCTGTTCTCTCTCTAAATTAATGCCAATGCACTCTAGGTGCATTACGAATTGGATACTGGGTCACCTTATAGGCCCCTGTAACAGTGTACCATAGGTACCCAGGGCATAGGTGTATCCAAGGCCTACCAGGGGCTGCAGCGTGTATTGTGCCACCCCTGGCCTGGCCTCCATATTTGACACAACTGGATGATCACTCAGCTGGGGTAAGTTGGTGTAATCACCTCTTGCTTAGATATAGTATCCCTATATCTAACCTTGACTGGACACATGTTAACCTATAAGCCATTCCTATGGAAGGCCCCTGCAATCCTGGGGGCAGAGTGAGTGGTTTCATGTGAGATGGTACTCTAGCATGAGCTGAGCCTGTCTGCAGCTGTCGGGAACAACTCCCTTAGCTGTTCCGGGATATTGCCATACCATATACTCTTAAGTGCATTATAATCCTCGCGGTTATATGCTAACTTTGGTTTTGCTTTATCAAAACATGTTGAGTAAGGTGTCATACAATTTGGAATACTATCCCCTCGACAGTTCTGTCGACGGGGATAGCATTCCACCCTTCTAGAGGGGCACGACATGTACCTAGCCTTAACCCCGGTTAAAGTTAACCAGAGCCTCAGCATCACAAAATGGATGCTGCCACCACAGACACAAGTCTGACCTCCTGCTGCTGGGAGTCCTTCCAGCGAGGGAGGCTTGGACAAAGGGTTTCCTGCCTTGGGAGGTGCGAGCACCACCCCAGACAGGATTTTGTATATTGGGTAGGACAGGGCTGAATAGAATCAGACATGCCCGGGGAACACAAGGTGTCCCCGTGCATAAGCCAGTCCAAACCGGTCCTGGGACTTTCCAGACCCAGGCCTGGCGAGGAGCTGGACAAAGGAAAGGGGGTGTAACCGCCCCCCTTCCTGGTCCCACCCAGAGGAGGGACCTAGCAGGTGATCCACCCCTCAGATTGGGAATAAGAGTGGGAGCAGTGCCATGGCACCTCAGATCATCCTGAAATCAACTTTAAACTAAGAAGACGCCGGACTTCGACATTCTGCTGCACAGAAGACTGAAGATCATCTCCCTTGTGTGCCAAATGGATGACTGCACTTGTGAGAGCCTGCAAAGTACAGCAGATCCCTCAGGAGCAGTGGGCAGCAATCTTGTGGCTCTCCTTTGAAGGTAGAGGCCGAGACAGACTCCTCACAGTTAGTGATGGGGATTCTACAAACTACCTGGTCCTGAAGATTGCTCTGATTGATGGGTTAGGCTTAACCACTGAACAGTACAGGTAATTGTTCAGAGACACCCAGAAGACACAGACTCAGGACTGGTCTGAATTTGTTGAGTGTGCCACTAAGGCTCTGGAAGGATGGTTGCTGGTAAGCAAGGTTACAGACTATGAAGGATTGTACAATTTGCTTATGAGAGAACACATTTTAAACAATTGTCAGAACCAGCAGTTGCATCAACATTTGGTTGACTCAGATTTGACCTCTCCCCAAGAATTGGGAAAGAGGGCAGATAAATGGGTTAGAACCAGAGTTAAGCAAAAGAACCAGAACCAGAACCAGGGTGGTGACCAGAAGAAAACAGACCAGAAGGGTGGGGAGCAGAAAGCTAAAGACCAGAAGTCTTCAACAGGGCCCCAAACTAATACAGAGGGTGGGTCCCAAACTTCCAAGAAGAAGAAGAAAGAAGGTCAAAGGAAACCCTGGTGTAGTACATGTAAAAACACCTCTCATTGGACAAGTGAGTGTAAAAAGGGTGGAGCCCCCAACACTGCAGCCCCTAAGGCACCTGCACCCACTAGTACAGCTAGCAGTGTTGGACCACAAACTAAGGGGGTAGTGGGTATCACCTTGGGAACTGAAGGAGATCTGACCTAGTCAGAACCCTTACACAGGCTGTTCTAATTTGTGAAGGAGACATAGATTCAACCCCTACCATAAGTCCCAGTAATCTGGGAAAATACAGACAGACGCCTTTGATTAATGACAAAGTGGCTCAAGCATACAGGGACACATGTACCAGTGTCACTATGGTGCACCTAGCTTTGTGGACCCTGGGCAATACATGCCAGGTGATAATCACGTGGTGACCAATGCCAGCAATGTCACCACTACACATAGTGTGGCAATTGTTAACTTTTCCTGGGGAGGGGTAACTGGCCTAAAAAGAGTTGTGGTTAGTGCTGATCTCCCAGTTGAATGTTTGTTGGGCAATGACCTGGAGAGCTCTCTATGGTCGGAAGTTGAGTACAGGACTCATGCAGAGATGTTAGGGATATTATCACATGTCCTTGCTGTGACCAGGTCACAGGCCAAAAAGTGCCTCTCTGAACCTCAGGTCTTGGATCCTGGAACAATGGACCAAGCACCTTCCAAGAAGAAGAACAGGAGGGTAAAGGCTGTGCCTTCCCAACTGCCTACAAGTGAGGATCAGCCTTCACAGGAAGCTGGTCTTGAGACCCCTGAAGGAACTGTCTCTGAAGAACTTGAACCTGACCAGGTTGAGTTTCTGGGGACAGGGGGACCTTCTAAGGCAGACTTGGGGCAGGCTCAGTTAACCTGTCCTTCTCTTGAACCCCTCAGACAGCAGGCTGCTGCTGAGGCTGCTGGGAATGCTCAAGGTGCCCATAAAGTATATTGGGATGATGGACTCCTTTATTCTGAGGGTAGAGACCCCAAGCCTGGTACAACCAGGAGGTTGGTTATACCTCTGCAATTTAGGGGCTTCCTTCTTACCTTGGCCCATGATATTCCTTTAGCAGGACACCTAGGCCAGAATAAGACTTGGGACAGGCTTGTCCCTCACTTTAAGTGGCCTCACATGTCTGAAGACACCAAGGAGTTTTGTCGCTCCTGTGTAACCTGCCAAGCCAGTGGTAAAGCAGGTAGCACCACAAAGGCCCCCCTGATACCACTACCTGTGGTGGGGGTTCCCTTTGAAAGTGTGGGGAGTGATATTGTAGGTCCAATGGATCCCCCTACAGCATCTGGGCACAGATTCATACTGGTGGTGGTGGACCATGCCACCAGGTACCCAGAGGCAATTCCACTTAGGACCACAACAGCTCCTGTTGTGGCCAGGGCCTTACTTGGAGTTTTCTCCAGAGTGGGGTTTCCTAAGGAGGTAGTATCTGATAGAGGTGCCAACTTCATGTCAGGATACTTGACAGCTATGTGGAAGGAATGTGGTGTCAACTACAAGTTCACCACTCCTTACCCTCCACAGTGTAATGGGCTTGTTGAAAGGTTTAACAAGACCCTGAAGGGTATGATCAAAGGATTACCAGAAAAGCTCAGGCGGAGATGGGACATCATTCTACCCTGCCTTTTGTTTGCTTACAGAGAGGTCCCTCAAAAGGGGGTTGGCTTTAGCCCCTTTGAATTGTTGTTTTGGCACCCTGTAAGAGGACCCCTATGTCTGGTGAAGGAAGGATGGGAGTTACCTCTCAAAAAGCCTAAACAGGACATAGTGGACTATGTACTTGGTCTCCGCTCCAGGATGGCTGAGTATATGGAAAAGGCATCCAAAAACCTTGAGGCTAGCCAAGAATTACAGAAAGCTTGGCATGAACAAAAGGCTGTCTTGATTGAGTATCAGCCAGGACAGAAGGTATGGGTGTTGGAGCCAGTGGCACCAGCAGCACTCCAAGACAAATTGTCTGGACCCCATACAATTCTTGAGAAAAAGGGAGAGGTTACCTACTTGGTGGACCTAGGAACTCCCAGGAGCCCCCACAGGGTGCTCCATGTCAACAGACTGAAGGCATATGTTAACAGGGTAGACATGGGCTTGCTCATGGCTACAGATGAGGGACAGGAGGAAGAGAGTGACCCTCTCCCAGACCTGCTCACTCAGAACCCTGAGGATGGCTCAGTTGATGGTGTGGCCTTAGATGGCAGCCTCACTGAACATCAGCAACATGACTGTAGACAAGTTTTGCAGTCATACAGACATATGTTCTCCTTGACACCCAGTCAGACTAACCAGTGTACCCATGTGGTGGACACTGGTGACAGTCTTCCTGTAAAAAGCAAGATTTACAGGCAACCTGACCACGTCAGGGACTGTATAAAGACTGAGGTGCAAAAGATGCTGGAATTAGGTTTTATTGAGCCTTCAGAGAGCCCCTGGGCTAGCCCAGTGGTACTGGTCCCCAAACCTCACACCAAAGATGGCAAGAGAGAGATGAGGTTCTGTGTGGATTACAGAGGACTCAATGCTGTCACCAGGACAGATGCACACCCTATTCGAAGGGCAGATGAGCTCATTGACAAGTTGGCTTCTGCCAAATATTTGAGCACATTTGACTTGACAGCTGGCTACTGGCAAATCAGGTTAGCTGAGGAGTCTAAAGCCAAGACAGCATTTTCTACCCCAGGTGGGCATTATCAATTTGTGGTGATGCCCTTTGGTTTGAAAAATGCACCTGCCACCTTCCAAAGGTTGGTGAATCAAGTCCTTATTGGGTTGGATGACTTTTGCGCAGCATATCTGGATGATATTGCTGTCTTCAGCTCCACCTGGGAGGATCACCTGGTCCACCTGAAGGAAGTGCTTGAGGCTCTGCAAAAGGCAGGCCTCACTATCAAGGCAACAAAGTGCCAGATAGGGCAGAGTAAAGTTGTATACCTGGGCCACCTTGTAGGTGGAGGCCAAGTTCAACCACTAGAGAGTAAGATCAAGACCATCAAGGACTGGTCCCCTCCAACTACCCAGACTCAGGTCAGAGCTTTCTTGGGCCTGACTGGGTACTACAGGACGTTTGTTAAGAACTATGGGTCCATTGTGACTCCTCTTAATGATCTGACATCCAAGAAGATGCCCAAAAAGGTTCAGTGGACAGTAAACTGTCAAAAGGCATTTGATGACCTGAAGAAGGCCATGTGCTCTGCACCTATCCTGAAGAGTCCTGACTACTCAAGAGAGTTTATTGTCCAAACAGATGCTTCTGAGTTGGGAGTGGGAGCAGTGCTTTCACAGCCTAATGTAGATGGTCAAGACCAGCCCATTGCTTTTATTAGCAGAAGGCTGACCCCCAGAGAGAAACGTTGGTCAGCTATTGAGAGGGAGGCCTTTGCTGTGGTGTGGGCCCTGAAGAAGTTGAGACCATACTTATTTGGCACTCACTTCAAGATTCAGACCAACCATAAGCCCCTCTTATGGCTTAATCAGATGAAGGGTGAAAACCCCAAACTACTCAGGTGGTCTATTTCCCTACAGGGGATGGACTTTACAGTGGAGCACTGCCCAGGGACTGACCATGGCAACGCAGATGGTCTCTCCAGGTACTTCCACTTAGAACATGAAGACACAACTGGTCAAGGTTAGTCTAATGTCCCTGCGTTTGGGGGGGGGGAAGTTGTGTAGGAGAGTGGGGTCTGCTATGCTATGGTCACCCCACATTTTTGCTTTTTGCTTCACTGGTTTATGACTTAATGTGGCTGTGGGCCTGCTAATCAGACCCACAGCCTGCTGTTCTCTCTCTAAATTAATGCCAATGCACTCTAGGTGCATTACAAATTGGATACTGGGCCACCTTACAGGCCCCTGTAACAGTGTACCATAGGTACCCAGGGCATAGGTGTATCCAAGGCCTACCAGGGGCTGCAGCATGTATTGTGCCACCCCTGGCCAGGCCTCCATATTTAACACAACTGGCAGATCACTCAGCTGGGGTAAGTTGGTGTAATCACCTCTTGCTTAGATATAGTATCCCTATATCTAACCTTAACTGGACACATGTTAACCTATAAGCCATTCCTATGGAAGGCCCCTGCAATCCTGGGGGCAGAGTGCGTGGTTTCATGTGAGATGGTGCTCTAGCATGAGCTGAGCCTGTCTGCAGCTGTCAGGAACAACTCCCTTAGCTGTTCCGGGATATTGCCTAACCATATACTCTTAAGTGCATTATAATCCTCGCAGTTATATGCTAACTTTGGTTTGGCTTTATCAAAACATGTCGAGTAAGGTGTCATACGATTTGGAATACTATCCCCTTGAAAGTTCTGTCGATGGGGATAGCATTCCACCCTTCTAGAGGGACACGACATGTACCTAGCCTTAACCCCGGTTGAAGTTAACCAGAGCCTCAGCATCACAAAATGGATGCTGCCACCACAGACACAAGTCTGACCTCCTGCTGCTGGGAGTCCTTCCAGCAAGGGAGGCTTGGACAAAGGGTTTCCTGCCTTGGGAGGTGCGAGCACCACCCCAGACAGGATTTTGTGTATTGGGTAGGACAGGGCTGAATAGAATCAGACATGCCCGGGGCACACAAGGTGTCCCCGTGCATAAGCCAGTCCAAACCGGTCCTGGGACTTTCCAGACCCAGGCCTGGCGAGGGGCTGGACAAAGGAAAGGGGGTGTAACCGCCCCCTTCCTGGTCCCACCCAGAGGAGGGACCTAGCTGGTGATCCACCCCTCCGATTGGGAATAAGAGTGGGAGCAGTGCCATGGCACCTCAGATCATCCTGAAATCAACTTTAAACTAAGAAGATGCCGGACTTCGACATTCTGCTGCACAGAAGACTGAAGAGCATCTCCCTTGTGGCCTAGGAGGGGCCACCCTGTGAATACAGGTACCAACCAGCAACTCGACGTCTGCTTTGCCGCCGCCTCCTGCTGGGCCCGAGCCCAGAGCCTGACAAGACCCAGACTCCCAGACTTCTCACAGCCCGATCCACAGTCCCTGCAAAGAAGGGACCCGTGGAGGCACCGAGAGACGTGGGACTGGACCTCTTGAAAGACCACCGAGACGCTGACTGCGCAGCACCCGAGGCACCCTCGATGCTGTGCTTTGGGGTTTGAGAAGCCCCACAACCGAGCAGCCCATGCACTGAAGATCAGCCCCCCAGTATCTCCACGATCTGTGTGGGGCCCTTTTGCATTGTGCCACTCGACGCGCCATCCCGGCCACTTGCCACGGGGTCAGCGGCCATCTTGGTGAACAAACCTACAATCTACACTGTGGGTCTGGTTGCTCCATACTTGCCCTCGCTCCTGTAAAAGGGAACACCCGCTCTGACCTTGCTGGACCGAGTGATAAGCCTTTTTTGATTCTTGCGTGGCTTGCATTAGCCAAGGCCTGTTTGCTCCGATCAAGTTGCCAACGCCGCCATCTGCTAGAGCCTTTGTGGGACAGCTGGTGACCGACGCCTGGACATCCTCGACCTCTTCGTGTCCATGTGGCTGCAGAGAGAAGCTACACCTCATCGCCTGTTTGCACCCAACATCGCCTGGTTCCAATCTGGTTCCACGGTAGTCACTGGCTAGTGACTTTGAACATTGTCCCCTCTGCTTTCAGGTCTTCACCACTTCAGATCCACCCTTGGATCCACCGGAACTCTTCACATCGAGCTGCCTGCAGCATCTTCAGCTCCAAGCACCATCGACCTGCGTGACGAAACCTGACACTACTTCGCACCTGTGCACCCGCTTCCTGTGGGTGAGGTAACTCAGCAACGCCGGTGTTCCCACACTGGTACATACCTCTAGTGCCTGTGTCTTAAGTTTCACTCCTCTAGGTCACTCTGAAGGTTCCTAAAACACTAACTTTGTAACTTTTACGCACCATAGACAATGCATTGGTGAATGCATGCACTTTAAACACTTTCCCGACTTAGTCACTGCTAGTCCCGATCAGCTTCAGTGATTCCCAAGACCCTAGGCCTATTTCCTTTTCGATTGGTATCTCTTATACCACTTTCTTAGTATATGGTTTAGGTGGCCCCTAGGGCTAATCCATATTGTGCAACTTTTGTGTATTTTAACTGGGTTTTGTTTTAACGCTTGTGCTTCTGTGCTCATTAAGAGTATAGGGGATATTTGTAGTTAATAAATATATATATATATATTTTCAATATACATCTGTGTGGTGTCCTTTCATTTGATATTCAAGGAGAGTGTATATGGTATAATAGCTTGCTTCACATGCCCTCTTGAGTTTAGCCTAAGACTGCTTTGTCAACGCTACCACTAGGATAGCTGGTCTATAAGGTTGACTTACAACCAATCATCATAAGGGTTGCTTGGCATGGTACAAGGTGATCACTAGAACTAGTGAGCATCATATATCAGGCCAACTTCTCACGAATGGAATGTGACAAAGTGAAGTTATTATGACCTGTCCGATGGCTAGCTATGCACCTGTATGCCGGTGTACTGTCTTTGGGATATGCAAACTGGGCCTTGCAACTAAATAACAAAAAGACATGGATCAAGCATCTCCATAGAGGATGCCGGGAGGACAGTCTGAGGAATAACTGACAGCTTGTGGTGGTCACTCTCCAACCCATGAGCGTGTTATAAAATCCTTCACAAACCAAGGAATAGTACCGGAATATTTTTAAGTTACTGGCTGGTGGCCTCACTGCTGATGGAGCAGTGTGCACGAAAAGATACAATGATAATAACTGAAGTTATTATCATTTTATTTTTTATATGTTCAGGCAATGGCAGGGCGGGCGGGGCTTGGCTCCCCTGACGTCGGGTAGGAGGATTAGTTATGCACTCTCTAATGTGCGCATGAAAATGTGACCAGCCCTCTCGGGCCGGCCAAATATTCATGCACGCTTTGCATGTTCGCCATGCAGGCTGCTCTACAGCCTGCATGCAGAACATGGCCAGGTCCCCATTCCCTAGCTGAGTACCAAGCCACGGAGCTCAGACCAATCACAACTCTGCATTGCAGCGTTGTGATTGGCTCAGGGGAGTCTGGGTGCTTACCAATCACAATGCTGCATTGCAGTGTTGTGATTGGCTGTGTGGAGCCTGGGTGCCTCCGGTCTCCGTAATAGATTAACTTGATGTGGGAGAGACGTAAGTGAGACCAGGCAAGTGTTTTTTTAATTCTTTATTCCCAACTCCCAGCCGCCCACCACCCGGTACCTTACCGGCCGTTTCTGGCTGTTGAATGTGTGTACACTCTTCGTGACCACATAAAAGTATGCATGAGTGTTTAATGGTCTGTAATGGGGGGATGCACACAGGCAACAGGAAGTTTCTCTTTTTCAGAGAGGCATGTCCTCAAGCAATAAAATAATATCCAGATTTGAATGTTTGTATTAGAAGTTTACATCTGCCTTTAGAGAAGGGATCATATAGCTGCACCTCTAACGTCAGTCTGCCCCCTGCTTGCAAAAAGTCTCCATATTGTATTTTCACTGGTGCTGCTAGTTTGGAAATGCTGCCCCTTCTGCTACATTATGCGACTATCCCACTTTTTCAATCTAATCTCCTGACCTTATATATGCCTCTTAAACATAAAAGCCCCTCCACTGCAGTATATACACAATCTTGAAATGATTCATCTCCCTATTCTTGAACCCCAATACCTCAATGCACAGCTCTCTTTTGCTTGATATAACATTTCCACTATAAATATTCAAACCCTTAAATAGATAAATATCTTACTATAAACCACAAAAGTCTAATATGTTTGGACACTGAAGAAATGAGCACAGGCAAACTTGGGATTTTTGCCAATGTGTTACATTTTCTCAAACACAAGTGAACGTTATAAACCGTAGCAACAGTGTCATTTCATTACACCTCTATCAAAGAATAGTAGGCCCAACACACATAGATCGCCAC
The DNA here is from genome assembly GCF_964263255.1 of Lissotriton vulgaris. Lineage (NCBI taxonomy): Eukaryota > Metazoa > Chordata > Amphibia > Caudata > Salamandridae > Lissotriton > Lissotriton vulgaris. The sequence continues at coordinate 335,850 of NW_028252325.1, read as the reverse complement.
ACATTGGATTTCATATTCACAAACTCTCCTAACCTACAGATTGAATCCCCAATGCCTCAGATCTAGACAGACCATTTCTCTATCAATTTTCATCCCCTTGTGAGAGAATGTCTGGACCTCAAGACCGTGTCACCTAGAAAGGTCGGACCATGGAGAAAGGTGTCTCCAGTACTTTACTTCTCATTTTACTACTTCCCTCCCTACCCCTCACAGAGATATTCATCTTGATTTTAATGATTTTGAGGAACCATTTCCCTAGGCATTATAAGTCATCGCTCCCCAAAAACGTAGCCACCTCAAACCTTAGAAAGCCTTGTCTCCCTGGTTCTCAGAGTCTCTAAAGGCAAACAAAAGAGTCTGCAGAAAGCTGGAACACAAGTAGCAAACCATACAAACTTTTGCAGACAAACTCACTAAGCAGCCTTAGGCATTTACCATAGAAACATCAAAATAACTAGGAAGTTCCACATAGTGAACAGATTTAACAAAATTGGAAACACGACAAAGGAATTACATATGATCGTAAATTAATTTACCAAACGTTTGACCTGTACCTAATCTATCCCAGCATCTCAGTCTCTTTGTGATGACCTTGCCAATAGTTTTAAAGAACAAATTTCAAAACTTTATGACACTCTGTCAAATGGTCCCTCACAGGCAGGGCGGCTTCACCTGCCTCTTCATAGTCTAATCATCCCAGTCTTCTGGAATATTTTAATGTAGTCTCCCCTGAGCAACTCTAGGTTCTAATTAATAATATCAAATCGGGCTCACCGGAGGATTCTGCTCTTCCTTACATCATTGCTGCCTTGGTCCCAGCACTCCTTCCTACTATTATGGATCTGTTTATTTACTCCCTGAATATGGAAACCATTCCCACAAAAATGAAAGCAGCGCTTTTGAGACCTATTGTATATAAACCCACGGCAGATCCTTCAGACCTTTCAAATTATAGACCAATATCACTTCTTTTTCTCAGAAGAATTATGAAGACTGTTATTAACAAACAGCTGATTTCTTTCTTGGAAACCCACTCTCTGCCAGACCCTTCCCAATCTGGTTTTCAGGCTTTTCATAGTACAGAAACTGCACTGATTGATGTTCTCGACACCATTAGACTCTCCCTGGATGAAGACCACCCAGCCATGCTGGTACTACTGGATCTCTATCGGCAGCATTCAACAGCATCTCACATTCTATTCTAGTCCAAAGACTGGTTGAGGTAGGTGTTGGCTGGAAAGCCCTGGGTTGGCTACATCTTCAGTCTTATGGATATGCCATTTCGGTTGCGACAAACAAAGCTCTCCAAACCAGACTTCAGGTGGTACAAACCACAGTTGGCTGCCTGATCTGCAATTTGCTTTCCCGCTCCCCATCGGAGCCCACAATGACATTTTTGCATTGGCTCATGATAAAAAAGCGCTCCCTTTTTAAACTACTCTGCCTCGTAATCAGTCCCTCTTTGGAAACAGTCTACTATATCTACAGGAGAAGGTACAGTTTTATATACCCATGCACAACCTCAGATCCAGTGGGCAACTCTTACTCAACCCACCATATCCGTACCATCAAATATGGGTGCAGATCTTTTTCTATTTGGCCCCCATCACTTGAACAAGTTACCTTTGTACATACGAGCCTGCGTGGACTTTGCTTGTTTCAAAAAATTCCTCAAAGCTTGGCTCTTCTAATTCCTTTTGGTATTGCTGTACTGTTTTAGAGTGCATAAGCGCTGGGAGACCCTCTTGGGGGTGATTTGTTCACACTTTATAAATGAAAATAACATAACATTTCCCTAATTTGTATTATCCAATATTTCACTTTTTGTTTCTGCCACACATTTTTTTTTTTGCGGAGTTTTATATAGTGCAAACTTGACCCGAATCGGGTATCAGAGTGCTTTACATAGCACCAGTTACGATCCATGAGGACACACATTCATTTTTGTTAGGTCTGGAGAGATTAAGTGATTTGCCCAAAATCACAGGATGTTTGTTTAGCGTTGTTACCAAGACTCGAACCCAGATCCCCAGGTCCGAGGTCGAGGGCCCTAGCGGTTTGGCCAACTTCTTGGAAATGGAATTCTGCTGGGGGAAACATCTTCAGTGTTACAGAGATGTAGTAATTTAGCTCTTGTGGGCTGCATTGGACTCTTGCAAGGTCCCCTTCTCTAAATCATACTGTGTACAACAGTTTGCTATGCCTTTATTATGAGCTCCTGCAAGTACCTTCTTACTGTTGAATGTGACAAGGCATAGTCATTTATTTAAATGGAACCTTTTCGATCTCACCAAAGGGAGACTTATCTGGCTGAAGCATAGAAAGGGAGGTGACAAAGAGGAAGGCAAGAGTCACAGGGACCCTCAACTGCCAGGTGCCACCCCGCAGAGGAGTCAACAATATCTCTGGCCTCATCGGAGTAGAGACAAAGGTCTTCTGGATTGGGTCATCCTCATTTTAGAGAGAAGTTAAAAAACATGGTTGTTTGATCAACTTTAGTTTAAATGAGTTCTATCAGGTCAGGTATTTTCTAGAACAAAGAGTGCCTTTTAGAGGTTGTGGTTCGTTTTTCTTTACCAATTAGAGCCAATTACTTCCAAAGTGTTTAAATATTTGAATTGCTAAAGATCTTGGTTTGACACATGTTGTGGACTTGTGCATATCCGGCTGGGGAGACCTGGACAATAGGTTTTCTGTCACAGGGAGGTGTAACCACCTCCGAAGCAGGCTTTAGTGTATTGGGGCTGGGTAGGTGCCCTCCAAGAGTGCTTTGATGTCTGCACTGGGGGCATATTTGGTGTCCCTGTGCATAAGCCAGCTCAAACCGGTTGCAGGAGCTATCAGCCCCTGCTCTGGCATGAAACTGGACAAAGGAAATGGGAGTAGCCACCCCTCTTTCCTGACCCTCCCATAGGTGGGTCCCTAGAGTTTGTCCCACCCCTTCCTTGGATATAAAGTAGGAACCCCTGACTACAGGACTTTAGATTTACCAGGACGAAACTCTGATACACAATCCTGGCACTTTGACGATCTACAAGGCGCTAGATAACTGAAGAATCTCACTTGGAGTAAAGGAGTTACTCCCCTGCTTGGCAGGCATCAAAGACGCATCTGACCGGTTTGCATTTCTGAAGCTCCTGAGGACTCCGAAGAACTGTGCAACACAGGAGGTGGGTTTCTGTGGTCTCTAAGGTCGATCTGTGTGCTCAGCAAGTTTGAGGCCTGTATCTCATGTGGAGACCGTGCAACCTGAACCCCTGGACACCGCAACCATTTGCAGAAGCATCAGCTTTCTGGTGACCCCTGAGGCTGAGATATGGGTTACTTGATCTCAAACAGGAATTCCACTGAAGATTGCCAGCCTACACTCCATGAGTGTTCTGTGAGCTGGCCCTTTGTGTTTTCTCTCGAGGTCCCTTTGCGATCCCTGGTCCATCAACCTGTGGGTCCCTGAGAAGGCAACTCTAACTTTCCTTGGACTTCCCTGGTTGCTCCAGACGTGCCCTGACTCTCCATCGCTTGGGGGGTCCCCCAGACCGTGCCGGTCTGTATCTTTTCTCTTCCTGTGTGGGTTGCTGTTGCCAAGGCTGGATGTGTTCAATCCGAATCCAGCTCCTGGTCGTCGTCAAGGCCTCCTGGTCCTCATGACTGCAGAGTCAGGCTGCACCTCTTCACACCTGAAGCACCCGACATCGGTGGGCATTCGTCTATCGTGCCCCTGGTCACTGGCTAGTCCCCTCTGCTTTCAGGTTCTTCACATCTTCGATCCAGGCTTGGATCCTCCCGGACTCTTGCCGGCACCAGCACTTTGCAGCTCATCGCCATTGAAATTAACGATGATTCCCGACACCACCTGGGTGAGGTAATTTGAGTACTCCAGTGCTCCCGTGGGTGTTGGCCCTAGAACCCCTTAAGTCTAAAGGGGTTTGTCAAAGTCCTCTCCTAAGTGTCCTTTATCTTTAAAATTCCAACTGCGACTTTCCCCATAGAAGCTAACGGAGCTCACGGCTGTGTTCTCACACTGCACGCTTCTCCAGTGGGTCCCCTGTGTCACTACCTTTGGTGGTTCCTTGGGGTCCTTGTATATATTGCTCTATTTACTGAAGTTCTATTGCATTGATATTGTGTATCTTGTTCTCTAAAATCATAAAGAGGTTAGTAGAGAGTGGTTAGTAATAAATACATATATTCTATATATACCTTGTGTGGTTCTCCTTTAATTTGGTCATTCAAGAGGTTATAATCTGGTAAACCAAGCTGCTTTACACTCCTTCAAGAATTAGCCTGAAGGCTGCTCTACATAGCCTCCACTAGGATAGCTTTCAATAAAGGTTTTCTTAAACCTATCATCAATGAGGGATGTTTGGACTGGTGTAAGGTACCCACTAGAACTAGTGGACAGCATATGCCAGGCCAACTTCTCACAGGAGTGTTTGCGGCATCTTCTGAATTTACTGTGCAAATTATTGCATGGTTTTCTTGAGTAGCTTGGGCCAAGTCTCGTATGGAAAACTAAAGAGGCAGGGAATGTAGGAGTCAACACAGAGGAAGTGTAGTTGTTCTCTTCAATTTCTTAATGATGTATACTCGATGTTATATTTCTGGAGACTTATTAAAAGACATATCAACAGTATTAGTAGACCCGCAGACTGTTTCGGATCAGTTATCGATGCACTGCGGCTTGACGTGGACTAACAACAGCAATTGAGGGGATCTGTTATCTGGTCCATGAGCTCCAGGATAGGTGGCCAGCCCGTGACTGGGACACATGGTTTCTTGACCTTGTTCATTGCTTCTTTCATCGGTCCTGAAGAGGCCAAAAATATTCGGCCTAACTGCGTCAACATTTCTTTTAAAAATTATCCACGAAAACAAAAGAGCAGTGTATTCAACATCAAGCACACATCATTAAGAAATTGAAGAGAACAACTACACTTCATGTATATGTACTAATATAAGGGACTATCTTCTTCGCTTGTGATTGTGCATAAAATGTATAGCAAAGCCTCCACTGTATATTCAAGGAAAGAGGAGGAGTTATTTTTGGGAGTATTTAACATTAATGTATATTTTATCATGTGACACCATACAGCAACAGATATTTATGTACGGAAGAATTGATGAATACATCCTGACATGATTGAATAAAAGAATGTATGAATTTAGTCTGTTGATAGATGATTAATTGAGGTAATCATTTTGATGAATTTGCTGTGCATGTATTTTTCCCCACATCTCTTTTGTTGTGAATTGCTTTAGTTAGATAATATAGGGCCAGATGTAGGTAGCTAAATACCGGTCGGTAATGGCCGAAAATCTGTGAATTTCCCAATACCGACCGGTATTTAGCCATTTCCAATGCAGGAGGCTGGAAATAAGGATTTGGTAATTTACTGATTCGTTATTTTAAGGAATCAGTAAAATACCGAATCGTTATTTTAAGGAATCGGTAAAATACTGATTCGTTATTTTAAGGAATCAGTAAATTGCTGAATCCTTAAAACCTATGTAGGTAGCACTTAGGTGAGTGCATTTTTGCTTTAGGGATTCGTTATTTACCACCAACTACAAATTGGTGGTAAATACCGAATACCTTTAAAAAAGCAATTATTTGCTTTTTTAAAAGTGCCATGTGGCAGACATACATGCCCTTAGGGCATATATGTGCGCCACAAGTGCACACATGCACGATTCAGGGGTGCAGCAGGGTGTCAATGTGACACCCTGCCACCCTTGAATATGCTCCCGCTAGTACCGATTCGGTATTTACCGAATCGGTTACAGTGTTTGGCTTCCCATTTATTCCTATGGGCCTCTATAGGAATGAATGGGAAGGTATTCCTTATTAACGAATCGGAATTACCGATTCGGTAATAAGGAATATTACCGAATTGGTACATTTTACTGATTCATTACCTACATCACATTTACCGATTCTTAAATACCCAATCGGTAAAATTCGGTATTTAAGAATTGGTAAATTGACATTACCTACATCTAGCCCATAAACACTTAACACAGTTTGTATTGAGTGCAATACCTACTATGTCAGCGAGGGCTGTTCAAGCTGTACAACCCCATTTAGCTGTGCCAGAAATTAGTCCATTCACTATCAACACAATTTTGGGTAAAGTTCCCCCGAGATGAGAGAAAATTCAACTTGAAGCAGTGTTTCCCCACACGGGACCCAAACACAAACATCGAAGTCTCACAATGTGCCTATCACTTGGTATGGTTCCCCCAGTGGAGGATTGTGCAACTTGGGACACAAACTTTGCTGTCTTATATACCATAACACATGGTACATCATCCATCGCTATTTTGCCTGAAGTGCTAAAACAGATTTAAAATGATTTTGGGGCAGTCCCGGCCCTGGACTTGGGGATGAAAATAATTGGCAATTTTATCAGTTTCCCCAATTATTTTAAGTAATATTATTAGGGAGCCAACAGCACTGGTGGTACTCCAATGTCTCATGCAGGTACATGTTAAGGGCAAAGCGTGCAAATGAGCAAAAATTATTGCTGAGATCTATACATCAATCGGTTAAGATAATTTGGTCACCAGACCTAATAAGCCACAGCCTAAGGACAGTTTTGAAAAAGATGCTATCAAACAGGCACCTGAGTTGTCTCTAATGCACACGGATAAACAAAAAATAAAGATAGGCCTGGATGTAGCTTGCAGAGTTTCACTCCACAGAATTCTGTGGAGTTGTTGGAAACCTCTGTGAGATTCCAAGGAGTTCCATGAGTGTGCAGACTTTGTGAGGGCTGGGGCTTGAGGCTCCAGCAGACCGAAGGCAGACAAGCTTCCCTGTACAGTGAAGGACCTGGCCCCCTCTGGTTCAGGTCCTGCAGGTCCTTGTTTCCCCGACAGTGTGTGCTCAGATAGCAGGGTGTAAGTGCACCAAGTTGTTTGTGCAGCATGTCTCCTCACTGACACGCTGTGAAGCACTGGTCCCAGGGAAGATATGTCAGCGTCTAGGCTCTGCCTCTTACTTGTACTCCCCTCCCCAAGATCACACCACTGCAGGCCCTCCCATGCTGGGCTGCACTTACCACCATGAGGCTTTGGCACCATAGCCCTCTGGCTCCCTGATCTTGTCTGACCTAAGGGGGTCCTCGGTGTCTCACTGCATTCTGGAGGACTCTGCTTGGTCGTAAAAATGCTCAAAGCTTTTAAAATTCCAAATAGGAACTGCACAGACAGATTCTATATTGAGATGATTTCCACAGTGTAAATATGTGCACACTCATCAGCTCTTCTGAAGATTTTTGATTAAGCCAGTAGGTCTGGAGCATAACTGGAAATGTAAGCCATTGTTTTTTGGCTTGGCCAACGCTTGTTTCAAATTCCAGATATTGAGCCCTCAACTCAGATCTGTCTCTGATAAGGAATCACGAGCTCCCAGCAGCTCGTCATACCATGATGGGTGCTATGTCATAATTCCTCCTTTGCTCGTGGCTAAGGGCTGAAGCAGTGGTTTTCCACCCTCCTTTGTGCTTTTGGGTGGGCTGTTGTTTAAGGTGCATGACATTTGCAATGAATTTTATTCTTTGCGAGGTTATTTCAATATCTGCAAAAACACTGTGAGGTTGATGGGTTGTACGCTTTTTGTGAAAACTTGGGGCTCCATTAGGATGTCGGGCGGATTGCCACCACCCGCATGGTGGTGGCGATCCGCCCCACATCCGTCCCCACCCGCCACCCATTTCCGCCCAGCCATAGTACTATGGCGGGGGGACCACGGTGGATGGAAAGACCGTCCGCGGACTTGTCAACTGGTCGGAAAAGAGTTTAATATGGAGGCGGTGTCTGCGGGACACCGCCAACCATATTATGATAGGGGCGGACACATGCCTTTCTGTGGCGGAGTTGCCGCCACGGAAAGGCATGCAAGAATCACTTGCCGGGGCCCGTTGCGGGTCCCCAGGGATTCTGGGGGTGGGGGTGCACATGGGGGGTGTCCCCCCTTGCATTTCAATATACAACATGGCAGGCACCGCACGGTGCCTATCACGTTGTGCATTGAACTGCATGACGTGCATTTTTAGCATCGCGGTGGGCGGTGCTTTCAGCACCGTCCGCCGCAATGTTAAAAATGAGGGATGCGCCCGCCAGTGTGCCGGGCGCATCCTATGGCCCCCACGGGACCCCCGCCCCTATGGCGGGCGGTCCCTTTTTGCTTCGGGATGGCGGGCAGACAAAGTCCGCCCGCTATCTTAATGTGCTCCTTAGTCTTTTGCAACAATTTGTAGCAGAAGGAAAAAGTGTAGAGGAAACTGCTGCCTAAAGTCCATAGTGTGCATAGAAAAACTGCAAAATTGATATTGCTGAGAAAACTTCTACATGGTTTAAATTAACCTGCAAATTATCTTCAAATGTGGGAAAAAACAGTATGAAGGGGAAAAAAACGTTAAAGCTAATTCTGAAAATTGGGCTGTTAATTGTTGCTGCCAATTAGAAATTAAAAGATATGCACACCACCCTGTGATATGGGCTGACCTTTTGGCTGCATTACACAGAGCTAAGGGTAGAGCAGAGGAAGCTGGGAACGTGGCCCCCACATCTCCAAATACTCTATCTCCAGCCTACCTTTGTCATCTTCACGGAAGTATTGGTGATCTCTCAAGAGGAAAAGCAGAATTTGGTGATGCCTCAGTCAGGACTCGGGAGACAATGGACAGCTCCAGTCCAGACCCATCTCAGACTCTGATAATCGTTCTAGTTAAATTCACAGGTAAGATGCATGGGCAATAGAGAATAGCATCACACCAGCTCTTATTAGGATTATCAGATTTCATTTCACCACCAGTTTTTAAAGTAGGTGGGAGGTAAGCTCCGCTATGAATAGTAGCAGAGCTTTTTGCTGAACTCTTGGAGAGCAAAGTGGGCCAAACTCTGAAAACTCCACTAGCGGAGCGGAGTTCACTGCCCACCCTCAATGTTTATGACATAAATCTAATGGTCGATGACTTAAACACACACTTAGACATAGTAGATTATATTATTTTAGGATTTGCTGAACATGGCTACAAATTTAATTACAGAAAACTAAAATTGCTTTTCTTAGTGCACTATTCTTAGGATTGGAACTTTCAGATGAAGGTAAAAGCCTTTTCCTATATTTCTTAGTTTAATGTTGTCTCTTACAACCACCAAACACCATTAAAAAGGTACAGTTACTTTTAGTATTTCTCAACTTTGGTTAAACATACATACAGCACTATGCACAGTTAGTTAACCCCGTATGACTTAATTTGTCCTGATTTTTTCAAACAAATGTTTGACTACAGAACATTCTAATATCCTCAGAACATGCCAAACTGACGTACTTGCATCCAGACACTTGCGCACTTGTCCCAACACAGCTAACTTGTAGCTAAATGGTAGTAAGTTTAGGATTTTGTCTTAAGTTACTTCTGTGAATCAGGCCCACAGTTTCTTTAGTACAGAAATGCTATTGGCAGCATTTGTCCTTATCTGAAATGTTTGCCAGCAAATTAAAAGCTCCACCACAGCTTGCCCACTACAGACATCCCTTCTTATTTTGAGTAAATCTTTGACATGTGTGTATTTGGATTACTGCAGACCTCTGAACTCAGATGGTGCATTTAAGTGTAGTCTTTTGGCCATAGATTTATTTCTATATTCCTATGGGTGTGGCCACAGGGATCAGCTGACGCTCAAACTGTTAATAAGGACTTGCAAGTCTTTATTGGGACATATGCAGTAGCAGCATTCCACTCGGACCAGGGCCCAGCGTTTGGCTCTAGGGCTTACCAGCATACTGTGGGAACACTGGGTATTGCTGTCCATTATTCCTCCCCACATCATCCTGAGAGAAATTTGATACTGGAGAGAAAAAAACAATCAATAATAGCTAGAGTAACGATTTCACGTCATGGTTGGATCAATAGCTTCTATGGAGTCCAGAGAGCTTTAAATATTCTGCTTAGACGATCCTTGGGTGGTCAGACTCCTATGAAGTCCTCTGTGGGGTCCAGATGTACAACCCTGGTGCAGAGCCAGGACAAGGCACACCTTCTGACATCCATGAACATTTTGCTGTCTTACAGGAACTCCAAGACTTCCGAGATGAGCACTCAAATGAAATTTCCAAATGTTCTGCCACTGATGAAGTGAAGAAGCAGCCAGCAACTTCCGGCTGGATTCCTATAGTTGAAGATATAGGTTATGAGACTTTTACTGAAAGAAAATATTGTGACTTCTGTCACAGTTCACATGTCCCCCAGGAGGGCACTGACAGCATGGCTGAGTCGCAACAGATCTTCTCCTCTTTTTCCAGCCAGAGGAACCGTTGGACTGGACCATGTCTCGGAACCCGTACCTGCAATACAATCCGCTTTCTTCCAACAAGGCTCCTTTAACTGGGACCTTTCGTCAGAGGACTCTACCCATGGACCATTCGTCACGGCTGAAGGACCAATAACTGGAGGAGGCAGTCCCAACTCCGAGCTGAAATGAAGGAACCCGGAAGACGCAAAGAAGAGGTCGCTGAGACCGGGAGAGTCAGAAGGCCAACGGTTTCTTGCTGCGCCCTGCCACGCTCCTGGAGGAGCGTGGCTCATCCAGGTACGTGAGCAGCTCTCAGGGTGGGCTGGGAGGAGAGAGAAGGTTGACGATTAACAAGCAAGCTTCTCCCGGCCTGACCCCCGCTCCCTGGACTACCTCACATCCTAAGACCACGATTGAGGCACTTGGTGATCCATCACTCCTTACTCAAGGCGAAACACCCAGGCCACCTTGCTTATCCTACTGCTCCTTCTATGTTTTTTTTCTCTGAGGACAAACCAACCCCGCGAGTGAAAGAAGGAGAGGAACAAAATATGGGAAGTCGAGGCTAAGAGTACCCACAACGGATAAGAAGCATTATCTTTGTTGTGAACTGTGGCTTATGTTAGACGCTGTGTGTACAAAGAGATAAAAGACACGCAAACCTGTCAAGTGTAGATCTTGATCCTTGCAAACCTCACAAGTGAAGAATGCGGGCAACCTGTCCGTTAGAACAGAAATAATGGACGCCCTAATCCAACACCTTGTAAAAGGACAGGACAGGTTAGAATGGGCCGTAGAGAGCCAGATGACTTTGGCCCAAGCAGACCGGGACATATTCAAAAACACAATGGCCACTCTTATGGAGGAGCTGCACAAACTTACAGAAGATCAGGTCCAGGTAACCTCCAGACTACGAGACGCCCCGAGCGACCACTTGGCATATTCCTTCAGAAGTGCGTTGCCTGGGAGGATCCATATGCTTTCCTCCTCAATTTTTAATGGGTTGCCAAAGCCTGGGGTAGGTCCATCGGGAAATGGCCCTTCTTACAGGTGCATCTTCTTACCGGCGAGGCACCGGCTGTCTACCAGGTGGCGAACTCTACGAGTAACACTCCATACGCAGAAATCAAGCCCATCATCCCAGACCAATTAGGAATGGACGCTGAAGCATACAGGGTGTGTTTCCATAAAGAAAAAGGAGCCCCTGGAGAAAACACCACCTCAAAGCAGCTGCAGACAAGTGTCTAAACCCTTCAGAAAGCAGTAAGGAGGAGATAATGGACCGCATCTATTTAGAGCAGTACTTGGAGGCTCTTCCAAATAACACGCAAAGGTGGTTACATCAGCACACCCACCTCACCACGTTCTCTCACGCACAGCCCCATACTCATCTTTGGGTACCAGAGAAACCAATTCGTCCCACTCAAGGGAGGTATGACAAAAATAGCATCAACTGACCCACACCAGAAGCTCCGAACCTACAGGCCCAAAGTCCCTATATATCGGGCCCCCAGTGTTTTTAAAGCAGTGACTGCGGCCACATAAAAAAAACTACAGAAGAGCTGATGGAGGTCGGCTATATCCCGAAGTTGATCCGTTATACAGCGGAATTGGGGAGTGCCTTTTCTGTAAGTGTACGGGTGAATGAACAATGGGTCAGGGCCTTTTTGGACTTGGGATGTCAGCAATCAGTCATCCAAGGAGAACTGATCAATGCCACTCAATCATACCAGACACCTTGTGTGTATATGGGGACATTAAACCCTATCCAGTAGCAAAGGTATTCCTTACCCCTGTCGGTGGGTCCCCCTCTATCATCAGGGTGGGGGTATTGGCTGATCTCCCCGAAGAATTGATAAAAGGGAACGATAATCCTGATTTTCTTGGAATGTTCCTAAACCAGCGTACACACCCAGAACAGTAGGGACGAATGGCGTGTCCCTGGGAAAGTCCCTCAGTTGGCCCTTATCACCCCGGAACCCTGGCACCTAGATAGGAGTTTCTGATTCGCCCAAGCCAATGACCCTACCCTCCAAAATGCCTGGCAGGACGCCCAAGCCACTAGAAATAGCACTAGCCCTCCCACGACCTACCCCATTTTTTGGTTTAAGACGAGTTGCTGTACCTGAAGAGTACAAGAGAGTTTTTAGTACCGCTAGCCTTTTGAGATCAGATACCCTTCTTTGCTCACTCTCATCTCACTGCTGGTCATACCAGAACCTAAAGAGACATTGTCAGGAGTGTGAAATCTGTCAGAAAAGGAACCCATATCGGCCTCCCCCAGTATTCCTACAGCCCCTGCCGGATATAGGCCCCCTTTCGAACGGGTGGGAATGGATCAAATCGGTCCTCTACCGAAAACCAGAAAAGGACATCAATACGCCCTAGTAATCATGGACTGTTCCAACTAGTACCCCAAGGCCTTTCCCTTGAGAGCCCCTACCACCAAAAACATCTAAAGTTGGGGAACCTACGCAAGCCATACCTCGCTGTACTCCCTCAGGTGTCTAGTTTTCATAAATGTGCGGGTTTGGTAGGTTTCCCAAGATGTCCGACGAGCCCAGGGCCAAACACCCAGGTGACGCCCCCTTGCAAAACCAGGTTGTTTTGTGATAGGTAATTTTGATGTCTCCGCAATACATTTTGGGCCCTTGCCTATGATGGGTACTTGAGCAACCCACAAGTGTGAAGTAGTGAAGTTTATGGGGAGACCTGGGTGAACACTGTGTAGTAGGAAATGTGTGGATCCATGCAGATTCCAGAACTTTCCACCACAGAAATGTGAGAAAAATGTGGGTTTTTTTACAAAGTTTGAGGTTTGCAAGGGATTCTGGGTAACAGAACCTGGTGAGTGCCAGACAAGTCACCCCATACTGGATTTTCCTGGGTGTTTAGGTTTAAAAAATGTTTAGGGCTGCTAGGTTTCCCTTGATGCCGGCAGAGCTAGGGTTCAAAATCTACAGCTAGGCACTTTGCAAAAAAAGGGTTAGTTTTCACTGTGAAAATGTGGTGAGTCCACGTTGGGTTTCAGGCCATTTTCTGTCGCGAGCACTAGGCCTACCCACACAAGTGAGATACCATTTTTCTCAGAAGACTTTGGGAAATGAGGGATGGGTGGAATTTTGTGGATCCACGCAGATTCCACAACTATCCACTACAGAAATGAGAGGATATATTTTCTTTTTTTTACAAAGTTTGAGGTTTGCAAAGGATTCTGGGAAACAGAACCAGGTGGGACTGGGAGCCAGACAAATCACCCCATCCCTGATTTTCCTAGGTGTTTAGTTTTCAAAAATGTATAGGGTTGCTAAGTTTCCCTAGCTGCCGGCAGAACTAGGCTTCAAAATCTACAGCTCGGCACTTTGCAAAAAAGGGTCAGTTTTTACTGTGAAAATGTGGTGTGGCCACATTGCAGTTTGGGTCATTTCCTGTTGCATGAACTAGGCCCACCCACACAAGTGAGGTACCATTTTTCTCAAAAGACTTTGGGTAATGCGGGGTGGGTGGAATTTGGTGGATCCGCGCAGATTCCGGAACTTTCCAACACAGAAATGTGAGGAAAATGTGGTTTTCTTGACAAAGTTTGAGGTTTGCAAGGGATTCTGGGTAACAGAACCTGGTGAGAGCCAGACAAGTCACCCCATCCTGGATTTCCCAGGGTGTCTAATTTTCAAAAATCTATAGGTGCCGGCAGAGCTAGGGTTCAAAATCTACAGCTAGGCACTTTGCAAAAAAAGGGTCAGTTTTCACTGTAAAAATGAAATGTGTCCACGTTGAGTTTTGAGCAGTTTCCTGTCGCAGGCACTAGGCCTACCCACACAAGTGAGAGCCCATTTTTATTGGGAGACTTGGGGTAACACAGAATTGTAAAGCAACTTTTATTGTCTATCGACTTTTGATGCATTTCTGCCTTTCAAATAAAAGACAATGTGTAAAAAAGAAGTGACTTTGAAAAATGTCCTGTAATTCTCATGCTAGTATGGGTACTCACAATTTCGGAAATGTGCAAATAGCTACTGTTTGTAAACTCTATATTTTGTTCCAATTTCAGAAATACATAGGCGTTTTTCATCCAGGTTTTTCACTGGATATATTTTCCCAAATGAATTGCTATGTACCGGGTACATATTAAAAACCATTGCAAGACGCTGCTAAGTTATTGCCTCTGGCTTTGTTGGATTCTTGGTGAACCTACATGCCTATATATCCTCACACCCAGGAAGGTCCAGTGGATGTAACAGTATATTTCTTTCATAATTAGAAGAAGTTACAGGTGAAAACGTTGGCACAAATGGCTGTTTTTTTCAACTCATTTTCAATTTTTCCTATTTACAACTGTTAATTTCTTTAAAGGGACCTTGAAGGATCTACACAATGACCCCTTGCTGAATTCAGAATTGTGTCTGCTTTTCTTAAATGAATAGCTTTCCAGGATCCATTATTGCTTTCATACCCATTTCTACCATTAACGTTAAGAAGGTTGATAGCAGTAAAAATAGCAAAAATTGGCTATGTCGCAGGAAAATGCCAAAACTGTGTAAAGAATGTTGTTTTTCAAAAAAATGTCTGTCAGTCCCTGAAAGTTGGGAAAATGGTGATTTCATCCATTTGTTAATAACATTTGCAGGAAAAAAAAACGACACTTTCACTAGCAGCACTTTTTTCCCATTTCCCACACCAAAATTGTATTTGCTCTATTTTGGCTAATTTCTGGGTCTTCTCCTGGGGAATCCACAAACCCTGGGCACCTTTAGAATCCCCTTGGTGCTGGACAAAAAGGACGCAAATTTGTCATGGATACCTTATGTGGTCAAAAGGTTACAGGGGCCTAAGCATGAACTACCCCCAATAACCAAAAAAAAAGCTTAGCAAGGGGGGAGGCCCAGCAGTGAACGGGTTAAAGAACATCTTTTTCTCCTTTCCGATGTCATGGATTTGCATGGTCATGGGCTTACAAGATTTCTTGTTGGGTTGTAGGTCACCACTTTCTAGGAGATTCATGAAAGCCACTTTTAATGGAATTGTCAGCAGGAAGCTGCTGAACGCTTATGAACAATTGACAGGATAAATATGTAAAAAGCATTGATTGTTGAGGACAATGGCATGACTACATTGTTGACTCTGGTTCACTGATAGAATATCAACACCCAAAATATCCCCATACACAAATATCTAGTTATAAATATTGATGTCAAAAATATTGACATCTTATATTTATAAAGAGGTAAGTACAAAAATATCTAAAGAAATATCAATGTAAAAAATATAGTTGTACAAAATATCAATTTTAATATATGTATAAAAAATAATATAAAATATATTAAATAATAAAATTAACTTTAAAAAATAAATTAGATTTAATATACATTTTAACAAATATAACAAATAAATGTAATTTAAACATTTAAAAAATATGCATATAAAATGTTATATATATATATATATATATATATATATATATATATATATATATATATATATATATATATATATATATATATATATATATATATATATATTTGTACGGAAAAAACAGCAGCGGACCCTACAGTGCCGCACCTAAAATCCAGTTCCAAAAGTCTGTCATATATTCATATATGTTTTCTTGTGCCGCCAACCCCAACGCCAGCTGCTGTTTGGCGTCGCTGTGCTCTCCAGATCAAATAAACAATTTTTTCAAAGTTCATGGGGCGCACCAAATAGCAGTCCAAAAAAAGTGTAAGTAGAAAAATATTTTCTTTATTTATCTTTGTCCATTTAAATACAGATCATCAGTTGGTATACAATGAATTCAGCCAACGCGTTTCACTCCCTACCAAGGAGTTTCTTCAGGGCACTGCAGTTCTTTATGGTATACTTTTTGTTCAGGTATTTTCCATGTTTCCAAAGCTAATTTCTTGATCATCCATTTGGTTATTTCTGTGTCATTCTTTTATTTGTGCAGTATAAGTATTCCCTTATTTTTTCTTTATTTTTTCCCACGTTTCCAAGGCTTTGTAGTTCTTGCCCAATACGTAGATTCAGGGAATCAGAATTCTTCTCATCCCTGTTCGTATTTGTACACGATCGTTGCGTTACTGACTGTATTTTTCGGCGTAGTTGTTAGCGTGTCGGCATGCAGGTTCCAGGCTGCGAGGTAATCATGTCATGAATGATGTAATATGTGACATCATCAGCAGTGGATTGCGGGTGCGCGAAATATATAGTTAGTGCAACTAACTATATATGGAATTTCATTGGTTTTATGTGAATAAAATGTCCAGCTAACTATATATGGTCTATAACCTATGGTTTTTTCAGTGAATTTTCAAGGTTTTGTAAATGCAAATTCCTAACTATATATGGTCTATAACCTATGGTTTTTTCAGTGAATTTCAATGGTTTTTTAATAGCAAATATCAAAAGCTTTAAAATGTCATGTACGTGATAGGTAAAAACATATTCGTGTTTATGCACGCTGATGTGCTTTGAACGCTGCCCCCCCTCTTTTCTTTTACGAGTATTCTCTCTTTGCAGATAGTGAAGGGTAGGTAACGCAGGCCTTTGCCCCCGTTGTAATCCGTCGTGCCTGCTTCCCTCTCCATTTGATTGATTGTTATCCATGCATTTACTGTTTTGGAATTGGTTCTCTTTGGTTCATTCTCTATTTACAAACAAGCACAGAGTCGCAATACTCTATTTAGTCTTTGCAGATAGTGAAAAATCGTTAAAAAAACAAAAGGAATCAAACAAAATCAGTAGGCCACTAATGGGATCTCTTTTTGACCTCGCTAAAATAGAAACATTAGGAACAACCCCTCATGAAAAATGCAAAACTAGTGAGAGGAACTGAGCTCGACACCATGATAGCTGCAAGACAGCTCGGCTCCGCCACCCACCCCGCCCAAAATAACGACAAACCCTATGCAAATATTAAAAATATATACAACACACCAGCAAAGTAACAGGGTAAAACGTTTTATTAAATAATTATTTACATGGCAGCCTGCTGCAACATCCATCACTGTTCCTGTCGAGGTAGCATAGCTGTCGGCCTAGGGGTGGAGGACCGTTGTGCAAATTGCCCGGGGACGACACCATGCACCAAGACTCGTCCCCAGTACATCCAGAGCTGATGTCCGACAAGTTGTGTGTGAGGATGCCTTGCTGATGCCGCCACCCCCACCACCACCTTCTTGTTGCCTGATCCGGCTAGCTCAATCGATCGAGCATGAGACTCATGCACTCTGATTTCCTTGGCCTCAGTCAAGCATCCATAGTAAGATTTTCTTACGTGAGTGTAGGTTCATGGTTTTCCATCCACAGACTAAAAGCCTGGAGTGGGAGTGAAAGAACCATAACTAGGTAAGAAGGAAGGCAGAGGCTGTGGGAAGGACTCTGGTTATGGTAGTCAAAGTCAAAGTCAAAGAATTTGTATAGCGCACTACATACCCAGAGGGTCTCAAGGCGCTTAGACAGGGGAGGAGGGTTACTTGTCAAATATCCACGTTTTAAGTTGCTTTCTGAATGCTAGGTGGCTTTGGGTAAGGCGAAGGTAAGCGGGGAGTGAGTTCCATGTTTTAGCAGCTAGGTATGAGAAGGATCTGCCTCCCATGGTGGTCTTGTTGATGCGAGGTACAGTGGCGAGGGCTTGGTTGGAAGAACGCAGTTGGCGGGAGGGGGTGTAGAAGGACAGTCGTGAGTTGAGGCATTCTGGTCCGATGTCGTAGAGTGATTTGTGTGCGTGGGTTAGCAGTCGGAAAGTGATCCTCTTATTGACGGGTAGCCAGTGGAGGTCTTTAAGGTGACCAGAGATGTGTTCGTTGCGTGGGATGTCTAATATGATCCTGGCTGAGGCGTTTTGGATTCGTTGTAGTTTCTTCTGGAGTTTGGCAGTAGTGCCTGCGTAGAGGGTGTTTCCGTAGTCCAGTCGGCTCGTGACCAGAGCATGGGTGACTGTTTTCCTTGTTTCGGTGGGGATCCAGCGAAATGTTTTTCTGAGCATACGAAGAATGTTGAAACAGGAAGAGGATACGGCGCTGACTTGTCTGTTCATTGAGAGTGAGGAATCCAGGATGACGCCTAGGTTCCGTGCGTGGTCTGTCGGGATGGGTGCTTTTCCTAGGGCTTCCGGCCACCAGGAGTCGTCCCATGCAGAGGGGGATGTCCATAAGATGAGGACTTCTGTTTTGTCTGAGTTCAGTTTCAGACGGCTTTGTTTCATCCATTCGGCAACTTCTTTCATTCCTTCATGTAGGTTAGCCTTGGCGGTGCTGGGGTCATTGGTGAGAGAAAGGATCAGCTGAGTGTCATCCGCGTAAGAGATGATGTTGAGGTTGTGTTGGCGAGCGATGGCCGCAAGGGGGCTCATGTATACGTTGAAGAGGGTGGGGCTGAGTGAGGATCCTTGTGGTACGCCACAGATGACTTCAGTGGCCTCGGACTTGAATGGTGGTAGGCGGACTCGCTGGGTTCTTCCGGTGAGGAACGAGGTGATCCATTCAAGTGCTTTTCCTTGGATTCCGATGTTATTGAGGCGTTGTAGAAGGGTGCTGTGGCTGACTGTGTCGAATGCTGCAGAGAGGTCGAGGAGGATGAGGGCGACTGTGTCTCCATTGTCCAGTAGAGTTCGAATGTCGTCTGTTGCTGCGATGAGGGCGGGTTTTGCTCGGAAGCCAGATTGTGAGGAGTCGAGGGATTTGTTGGCTTCGAGGAAGGCAGCGAGCTGGTTGTTAACAGCTTTCTCGATGACTTTGGCCGGGAATGGAAGGAGCGAGATGGGGCGGTAATTTTTGAGTTCGGTGGGGTCCGCTGTGGGTTTTTTCAGAAGGGCGGTGAGTTCAGCGTGTTTCCAGTCTTCCGGGAAGGTGGCGGAGTTGAAGGAGCAGTTGATGACGTCTCGGAGGTGCGGTGCTATGATGGAATCTGCTTTGTTGAAGATGTGGTGAGGACATGGGTCTGTGGGGGATCCTGAGTGGATAGAATTCATCAGACAGATTGTGTCCTCAGTGGAGATTGGGTTCCAGTTGTCAAGGGTGTTCACGGGGGGAGAGTGTTCGGCAGATGGTCGGGTGGGTTGGACTCCGGGTTGGTTGTCGAAGCTGTTGTGGATGTCTGCAATCTTGTTGTGGAAGAATGAGGCTAGGGAGTCGCAGAGGGCTTGAGAGGGGGTGATGTCGTTGGAGTTGGCTGAGGGATTGGTAAATTCCTTGACGATGTTGAAAAGTTCCTTGCTGTTGTGGGCGTTGTCGTCAAGTCGATCCTTGAATGCTGTTTTCTTGGCCTTTCGGATTAGTTGGTGGTGAGTGCGGGTGGCGTTTTTGAAGGCGTCCTTGGTGCTAGTGGTTGGGTCTTTTTTCCAGGCTTTTTCAAGGGAGCGGCAGAGTTTCTTGGACTTCTTAAGATCATCGTTGAACCATGAGGCCTTTTTGTTGCCAGGTTTGCTTTGACGTTTTTTCAGTGGTGCTAAGGTGTCGGCGGTGTTGGATAGCCATAGGGTGAGGTTGGTGGCGGCTTCGTTTGCGTTAGCAGAGTGGGCTGGGGTGTTAAGAAGGAGCGATGCGGAGATCTGGTCCGTGGTGATTTTGTTCCAGTTTCTTTGCAGAGTTGGTTGGAGGTGACTGATGGGTTTCGGCTTGTTGTAGGTGAAGTGAACGCAGCTGTGGTCAGTCCAGAGGAGATCCGTAGTGTGGTTAAAGGAGACATGATTGCTGGAGGTGAAGATGGGGTCGAGTGTGTGACCTGCGATGTAGGTGGGGGAAGTGACTAGTTGTTTAAGTCCGAGGTTGGCGAGGTTGTCTAAGAGGGTGGCGGTGTTGCGGTCGTTGATCTTTTCAAGGTGAAATTTGAGGTCTCCCAGAAGGATGTAGTCTTTGGAGGGGAGCGCGTGTGGAGTGATGAAGTCCGTGATGTCCTCACTGAATTTTGCGCGGGGTCCTGGTGGTCTGTAGAGGAGGGTGCCTCTGAGTGTGGTCTTGGGGTCGATGTGGATCTGGAAGTGAAGGTGTTCGGAGTTGGCGAGGTTGGCGTCAGAGCTGGTTGAGATGCGGATTGATTTCTTGTGGACGATAGCGATTCCTCCTCCTGTGTGGTCGGTGCGGTCCTTGCGTGTGATCTTATAGTCTTCAGGGATGGCAATGATGATGTCTGGGGCGGAGGAAGCGTTCATCCAAGTTTCTGTTAGGAAGGCGACGTCTGGAGAGATGGTGTCTAGTAGGTTCCATAGGTCAATGGCGTGTCTGTGGACCGATCGGGTGTTGATCAGGATGCATTGTAGTTGGTTGGGGTCAGGAATCGGAGTTGTGGTCGTAGCGGAGTTGTTGTCTGTGCCGATGAATTTACAGGAGTAGCAGGAGAAAGGTCCATGGGTGTGTCCAGGAGCGGCTTGAACGCAGTCGGGGGCGCGACCGGGGTTAAGGGCTAGGAGGGTGGCGGCATCGTAGGTAATGCGAGTGGGCTGGGCAGCGCGAGGGGCAGGGGGTCTGGCGCTGGGCGTGGTCCAGGCGCGGACGGGCGTAGACGGGCTTACCTTTGGCGCACCTTCGGCGCGGGTTGGGCGCGGACGCTGCGCGTGAACGCTGCGCGTTAATGCAGTGGGCATATATGGATGGTGGTGGGGGAGGGGCGAGGGCGTCTCAGCTGGGAGGCGGGGCGGGCCACGAAGGAGGACAACAACACTCAAAATGGCAGCGGAGGGGTCAGCGGAGCGGAGCGCTTGGGGCGGAATGCACAGATACTGCAAAAATGTATACACAATGACAAACGCGGTCTAAAACTGAAAGATAAGCAAAGCGCCAAGCGGGGCAGACTTCAGGCAGTTAATTATGATATACAAAAGCGGAGCAACGATACCACAGTGCGCCAGCACAAATACTGCAAAAATGTATACACAATGACAAACGCGGACTAAAAATGAAAGATAAGCAAAGCGCCAAGCGGTGCAGACTTCAGGCATTTAATTATGATAGGCAAAAGCGGACCAACGATACCACAGTGCGCCAGGGAGGCAAGGGAGCGACCACTCGGCTGGAGAGCTTGGTCTCTGAGTTGCTTCGATGTCACTGCCTTGCACATTTGGCATAAGTCCTGAATGTTGGGTGCCATAGTTGAGAGTTCTGAGCAGCGCTTGTAACACTGTCTGAAGCTTATTTGCACCTGCTGCAGCTTCACTATTCTCAAAGTAAGTGGGGGCTGTTTGTGGACCTGACTGCATTGGAAAACAATGTGATGCGGTGCCTCCCTGAACCGCTTGACGGAGGCCCCCGAGGGGCGGTGTGATGGCGTGGACTCGGAGGGGGCGATTGGCTCCGGCCCCTCCCCAAGTCTTGTTGCCCTGGTGTGGCCTGAGATCGGCCCTGACATAGGCGGCCGGCTCCCGGGGTCAAGCGGAACTTTTTGCCTTTTGGTGACTCTTCCATTCTGGACCTTGTCCCACAATCCGTTTGACCTGAAGACACGTCCTGCGGTGCCGCGGTGCAGCGATAGGCGGCTGCCACAGGACTCTCAAAATGGCGGCCAGCTCTTCGGATTTGGGCCTGGTCCACTAAAATGGCCCTGGGACACCTTGGAACTCGGACGCTTGACTGCTAGGGCATGGGCCCCATTCCCAAAAGCGTCCCCTCAGCCTTGAAGATTCTACAAAAGTCACCGGGGCCCCCGACTCCCGCAGGCTTCCGGTGGGGAGCGACTGCCATGATTGCTCGCGGAATGGCCACGACGTAGCCACGGGGTGCTCTCATGCTGACGCCAGCTTCAGTCTGAAACATCCAGAAACACTGTAGACTACCAATTCGATCAGTTCCGGTGTAGCCCCAACGTGACCCGGTTGAGAAGAACTTGCCCTCCCCTCTTTGACTGATGGTTCTTGTTGCCTGTCCCTTCTGTTGTCATTTAACAGAACTTTTTAGACTGCTGAAAGGGGTTCTGTTCCGACCGCTGGTTGGTGGAGACATTTTGACTATATTCTGGACCTACGTTGTCGCGTAATGCGTCATATGACGCGCCGCGTTAGCGCACCCGGAAGTGCTCCGGTGCGCGAGGCACGAAGCGCAGCTTCCCGGAAGCGATCAACCTTCACTGATCCTGCAACCGTTTGGCACGTTTAGTTTTTTCAATAAAATGGCTCGCTTGTTACATACTCCTATACCCCTGGCTTTAACCCTTTCCTACGCGCGGTCTGTACTTCCGCCCTTGGGCGATCTATGTAATGAACAGACTACCATTGCCGAAACACAAGGGAATGCATCTCAGATGTACAGAAAGGCATCCCTTCAGGTTCGGTCCCACACACCCTTACAGTGAGATTCCCCTCCCCAATCACAATACAGGATCGTTATCAGATAGTAGGAACGCGTGTGGTGTGACGGATCTCATGGGGTGGGGGCCTTGATCTACTGTAACTCCTTTGAAGAGGAGTGATTCTTTACAGTTGGGGCCATAAACTACATCCGCAGGGCTAGGTGATAGCCTGGGACCGGCCTGGACAATCGGACACAGATGAAGAGGAGTGTCAGAGGATGCGGTAGTGAATAGGGTGAAAGGGAGGAGTCGGGCGGGCACAGGGTGTGATTCTCAGGAAAGAGCAGCGCAGATGGGGGGAGGTTTATGGCCCATGCATGAGAGAGAGAGCGTGGGTGAGCAGTGCGTGGGGGAGATGCTTGCGAGGGTGGGGAGCCGTGCTGAGGATCGGCAGCGTGCAGAGAGTGGGTCTGATCAAGGCATCTAAAATGGCTGCCGTGCACGACAAAAGTGTGGCATTGGAAAAAAGGCAAGATGGCGCAGACAATGTTTATCAATACGGATTAATTTATAACAATTATTTTTAACAATATATTTACTCGCAGTGATAAAATGGCGGTCAACACTTCCTGATTTCCTTCTAATTGAACGTTAACAGACGTCACGCAGCAAAAAAAAAAAATCCGCTCACGCGCAGCCGCTGGAAGACATGTATCAACATATATGAGCCTCCTCAGCCACCCTCAGAAAACATAGGGGGTCAGGATACGTCTCCCGTACCCCCTTATACCCATTTCACACATTGTTTAACAATATATTTACTCGCAGTGACAAAATGGCGGTCAACACTTCCTGATTTCCTTGGAATCGAACGTTAACAGACGTCACTCAGCAAAAAAAAAATAAAACGCTCACGCGCAGCCGCTGGAAGACATGTATCAACATATATAAGCCTCCTCAGCCACCCTCAGAAAACATAAGGGGTCAGGATACATCTCCCGTACCCCCTTATACCCATTTCACACATTGTTTTTCCTCCATCTTGTAATTTAATTAAAACGAAACACAAAATGGCGAATTCCCGTTTCGCTACCTGTTCGCGACCCGGTTCGCGAACCGGGAAGCGCTTCTACCGTGAAAAATCTAATTTTTTTTATTTGCCCCACAGGACCCTTTAATAACCCCAACATCATTCCTAGGGGGTCAAGAGGGATCTACCTTGCCCCCTTTCATTAAATTCCCCCTTCGTTTTTCTCCTCCTCTTGTCTCTCGATCCTACCGAGAGACAAGATGGCGGCCGCTCCGGACTGTTTAGAATGTTGACAGACACCGGAGAGCCAATCAGCTTCGCTTCGCAAAGTTCCGTTACGCGAAAAGTACGCGAACCGGAGCGCTACCCGGGACGCTGTCACAGATATATCTGTTTTTTAAAATGTTAATTTCTCAAAATCCACTGGAGCACATATATTGAGACCTAGCAAAGGCACATCGGGCTAACAGTCCCTACAATTTTGCCAAGTTTCATGCAAATCCATTCAGCCGTTTGAGCTAAAAGTGAGGCCAAACGCCCTATGGAAAAATGAATGGGAAAAACGCGTTTTGGGACCCCCCTTTTTTCTCAGCCCCCCCTTGATGAAACCCCCCCAAATTTTTAGGGGCTGCTCAGAAACAAAATGTGCCATTTTCCTGAAAATTTCAGCCAATTTCGTCCACAAATGCCAAAGTTATTAGACATAGAATTTTCAAAAGTCCCATAGAGAAAAAATCCTAACTATATATACCTACTGGCGACCGCCAGTAGGTAATATATATATATATATATATATATATATATATATATATATATATATATATATATATATATATATATATATTACCTACTGGCGATAGCCAGTAGGTATATATAGTTAGGATTTTTTCCCTATGGAACTTTTGAAAATTCTATGCCTAATAACTTTGGCGTTTGTGGACGGAATTGGCTGAAATTTTCAGGAAAATGGCACATTTTGTTTCTGAGCAGCTCCTGGAAATTTGGGGGGGTTTGTCAAGGGGGGGCCGAGAAAAAAGGGGGGTCCCAAAACATGTTTTTCCCATGTTAATTTCCATAGGGCGGTTGGCCTCACTTTTAGCCCGAACGGCTGAATGGATTTCCACGAAACTTGGCAAAATTGTAGGGACTGTTAGCCCGATGTGCCTTTGCTAGGTCTCAATATATGTGCTTCAGTGAATTTTGAGAAATTAATGTTTAAAACAAGATATATATCTGTAACAGCGCTCCGGGCAGCGCTCCGGTTCGCGAACTTTTCGCGTATCGGAACTTTGCGAAGAGAAGCTGATTGGCTCTCCGGTGTCTGTCAACATTCTAAACAGTCCGGAGCGGCCGCCATCTTGTCTCTCGGTAGGATCGAGAGACAAGAGGAGGCCAAAAAAAGGGGGAAATGAAGGAAAGGGGGCAAGGTAGACCCCTTCTGACCCCCTAGGATTGATGAGGGGGATATTATAGAGCCACGCCGGGCCCAAAAAAAAAATCCGATTTTTTCGCCTTAGAGACGCGTCTTGGTACGCGAACCGGGCAGCTAACCGGGAAGCTAACCGGCAGCGTAACGGGAGTCTGAGGAGGAGCTGATTGGCTGTCAACATTGTAAACAGTCCGGAGCGGCCGCCATCTTGTCTCTCGGTAGGATCGAGAGACAAGAGGAGGCCAAAACAAAGGGGGAAATGAAGGAAAGAGGGCAAGGTAGACCCCTTCTGACCCCCTAGGATTGATGAGGGGGATATTATAAAGCCACGCGGGGCCAAAAAAAAAAAAAAAAATCCGATTTTTTCGCCGTAGAGACGCGTCTTGGTACGCGAACCGGGCAGCTAACCGGGCAGCTAACCGGGAAGCTAACCGGCAGTGTAACGGGAGTCTGAGGAGAAGCTGATTGGCTGTTATCATTGTAAACAGTCTGGAGCGGCCGCCATCTTGTCTCTCTGTGGGATCGAGAGACAAGAGGTGGAAAAAAAACGTGTAAATGAATGAAAGGGGTAAGGCAGACCCCTCCTGAACCCCTAGGATTAATGAGGGGGCTATTAAAGTTCCCTGGGGGGTGAAAAAAAAAAATTGCGATTTTTCGCGGTAAAGGTGCTTCCTGGTACGTTAACCGGGCAGCTAACCGGCAGCGTAACGGGAGTCCGACATATTGTGTTTTTTGAACGTTTGTGATATGTGCACGTGTGGATTTTGTCTAATTAAGGTTAAAAATATATATATATCTTTAAGCGTGTTCTGGCGCGCTTACGTTTTGGGTTTGGTTTGCGCTGCAGAGACGATACGTCACGGTTATGCGATGCATCATGAGGCGTCTCACGGGCTACGTGATACGTCACTTAATAAAGAATATATTTTACAGCTATAGATATTAGCTTTTAAAAAACCAATGAAATTCACAGAAAAAACCATAGGTTATAGACCATATATAATGAAAGGGGTAAGGCAGACCCCTCCTGAACCCCTAGGATTGATGAGGGGGCTATTAAAGTTCCCTGGGGGGTGAAAAAAAAAAAATTGCGATTTTTCGCGGTAAAGGTGCTTCCTGGTACGTTAACCGGGCAGCAAACCGGCAGCGTAACGGGAGTCCGACATATTGTGTTTTTTGAACGTTTGTGATATGTGCACGTGTGGATTTTGTCTAATTAAGGTTAAAAAAATATATATATATCTTTAAGCGTGTTCTGGCGCGCTTACGTTTTGGGTTTGGTTTGCGCTGCAGAGACGATACGTCACGGTTATGCGATGCATCATGAGGCGTCTCACGAGCTACGTGATACGCCACTTAATAAAGAATATATTTTACAGCTATAGATATTAGCTTTTAAAAAACCAATGAAATTCACAGAAAAAACCATAGGTTATAGACCATATATAGTTAGGAATTTGCATTTACAAAACCTTGAAAATTCACTGAAAAAACCATAGGTTATACACCATATATAGTTAGGGATTAGCATTTAAAAAACCTTATTTTATTTGCACAAAACCATTGAAATTCCATATATAGTTAGTTGCACTAACTATATATCGCGGACCCGCAATCCACTGCTAATGATGTCACATATTACATCATTCATGACATGGTCAGTGACATCACTGATGACATCACTGATGACATCTCAAATGACATCACTGATGACAACACCCAGTGACTGTATGTTTCTGTAAAGTTAAAATATGTCTTACATATTGAAGAATGAGTGGATGTATAAGTGTCTGGATGAAGGATTTAGTAGGTGCATGACTGACTGTATGAGAGAATGATTAAATGTGTCTCACTGAGTGCATAGGTTAGTGATTAAAGTGTCTTAATTTGGCAATCATTATTTATGTTCTTCTGTAAACTGCTGCATGTTTAAAGCAGTAGCTATATCAGTAACTTTATGGGTTATTGAATGGTTGCCCAAGTATTTGTATGGGAGACTGAGTATGTGTGTGGGTGGCTGGGAGGTGTATAACTCTGTGCATAGATGTGTGAGCAGTTGATTCCCTAGGTGTATGGGTTCAAAAGTGCATGTAGAAACAGCTGTATGGACAGTTGACTGTGTGCATGAGTATATTGGTGAGTGAATGGATATCTCAGTTCTACATGTCAAAGTAAGTACATTTGTAAAACACACTCCATGTGAGAGTTGACATATATAAATAACTGAACATAAGAGCCAGTGAATGTGAGAGTGGCTGTATGAATCATTGTGAACTTGTATCAAGGATTGTATAAGAGAGTAAATATGTGTTAGTATATGTTTGAATAAGTAAGGTGTGTATAACTGTATAGTTGAGGAAATGGAGGTGTGATTGATTCTTTGCATGACTGACTAGGTGTGTGAGTAACTCCATGGATGTGTGACAGTCTGTGAGTGCCTGTTTACACTGAGTGTATCTAAGGTTATATTAGAGTCTGAAGATGTATTATCACATAAATGATATCATCAGTGATGTAATCAGTAATGTCAAATGAGATGTCAGTGATGTCATCAGTGATGTCATTTGAGATGTCATCAGTGATGTCATCAGTGATGTCATTTGAGATGTCATCAGTGATGTCATCAGTGATGTCACTGACCATGTCATGAATGATGTAATATGTGACATCATTAGCAGTGGATTGCGGGTCCGCGATATATAGTTAGTGCAACTAACTATATATGGAATTTCAATGGTTTTGTGCAAATAAAATAAGGTTTTTTAAATGCTAATCCCTAACTATATATGGTGTATAACCTATGGTTTTTTCAGTGAATATATATATATATATATATATATTTATATATATATATATATATATATATATATATATATATATACATAGATATGTACATATATCTTGTCCCAAAAGGTTTCCTGTGCACAATGATGCACTCCACCACCAGTTATTCGACTGAATTGTTAATCAGGGGTGCTGGCAAGTTACATCTCAATTCTTTTGGCCTTGTGCGTTTCGTAGCCCCTTGGCCCCTTAATCATAGGCTGCTGGTAACTACCACAATTCACTTTGAAAGATCACTATTATTTTCAGGTTACACCCTCTGGTGGGTTAAACAGGTACGTTTAAATTGTTCAAAGGATTCTGGTATCCGTAGTGTTGCTTTGAACTAATCAAACCCTTCGGTGGGTAATTGAGATATTACAATTATTTATTAGCAATGTTCAAGCCCTCCAGAGGGCCATAGGATAAAACTTGCACAATTTAATTTAAAACATGCAGCCTTCCTTTCAAGCCATCCTTTCAAGCAAAATATGGGGTCTCAAGGTCAGAGACATTTCTCTAAGTCACAATGCGAGACTGCACTGTGCTATAAACTAAACTGTGCAAGTTCGTTTCTGAGGCCCACTGGAGGGCTGGAATTCTTTTTATAAATTACTGTAACTTCAAAATTATCCACCAAAGGTTTTGGCTGTTCCAAAGCAACACTACGGATACCAGAATCCTTTTTAATTAATTAAAATGCATTTGCTTAACCCACCAAATTGCAAATAAAAGTGTGCTTTGAAAGTGAATTTCGTTTGTTATCAGCTGCCTATGATTAAGAGGCCAGGAGGCTCCGCGAAAGGCCAAAGCAATTCAAGATGAAATTTGCCAGCTCCCCGATATTATTAATTTGGAGGAATTGCCTGCAGTGGAGTGTGTCTTCGTGCAGAGGACACTCTTTGGAACACATACATATATCTATATATACATATACACATATAAATATATATGTGTACTAGCAGCCCGCCCCGGCGTTGCCCGGGGCAGAAGGGGGCGGGGGCAGCATTTTAGGCTTCTGTGCACTCCCGCCCGGACCCCCGTCCGTCCCGACATTGCCCAGACCGCCTCCCGCCCACCTCCCTCCCGCCTCCCGCCTCGCCTTTGCTCCCCGCGCTCCGAACTTCACCGCCACTCCTCTTTTAGGCTTCTGTGCACTCCCGCCCGGGCCCCTGCCCGCCTCGACATTGCCCAGACCGCCTCCTGCCTCGCCTTTGCCTTACCTGAGCTGCCGCTCCTCCCCGCGCTCCGGACTTCACCGCTACTCCTCGCCGCTCATCACCGCTCCTCCCCGCCTGTCGTCATCACGCATGTCTAGGTCGCGGTCAGCGCTACGTCGCGGCCGGTGCTAGTTTTAGGGGACTACTTTGTTTTTAAATTTTAATTTTTTAATTTACGTTTTAATTTTATTTTATGTCACCTATTCCATCTACACACCCTGAGGATTCCAACAATGTATTGGGTGTGTGGATTGGCGCTGTGGTTCCCGAGTTTACCTTGCCAAAAGGTTTCTGTTCTCTCTTTATAATAGTAGTATAGATATATATTACCTACTGGCGGTCGCCAGTAGGTAGTTATAGTTAGGACCTAGTTTCCATAGGAAATCCACAACATTCTATTTGGAATAACTTTGGCGCTGGTGGACGAATCTTCATGAATTTCTCCAAATGGCCTGCTCGGTTAAGCTCCTTCCCTGAAAGTTTGGGGGTGATTCGTCAAGTGGGGGCCAAGAAAAAAGGAGGGTCCCAAAACGTGTTTTCCCCATGCAATTTTCCATAGGGACCTTTAGCCAGGGCTACAGCCCGAACGGCTGAACGGAATTACACCAAATTTGGCAGAGAGGTAGAGTTAGGTTCGCAGATTGTGCTTTTTGTTAAATGGTGTAAATCCGTTGAGTAGTTTCTGAGAAAATTACAAGTAAATTCATAGCGATATCTAGAGACGGAGTTCAGCACTCGTACGGAAATCCGTTCAATTATGAGCGCGAGCTGCATGCTGATTAACTGTGAACTATCTGTCAACACTCGAAACCAGGAAGTGTTGGCGGCCATCTTGTGCCTCGGTAGCACAGAGGCACAAGAAAACAGTAAAACAAAGTTGAGAAATAAGGGAAGGGGGCAGGCTAGAAACATTCTAAACCTCTAGGCTTGCTCAGGGGGCCGTACATGGATGTTTAGGCTCTATTGTTTAAAGAAAACTCACGGCATACGCGTATGGAAATACGTACAATTTCGAGCAGGAGCTGCATGCAGATTGGCTGTCAATACTCCAAACCAGGAAGTGTTGGCAGCCATCTTGTTTGTCGGGAGAACAGAATCACAAGAAAACAGTAAAACAAAGTTGAGAAATAAGGAAAGGGGGCAGGGTAGAAACATTCTGACCCTATAGACTTGGTCAGGGGGTGGTACATGGATCTTTAGGCTCAATTTATTTTATTTTTTTAAATAAAAAATGGCGGGGTACTCATGCAGTACTTGTACGTGGTGGAAAAGGTGAAAAAAAACTAGAAGTCTGTTTTATTCATTCGGTCTCGGGGGGGCAAATTACGGGGGCAATTTTTTTGCATAATGGGGGCTTGTAAGGTGCCACGAGCACTGGGGAACGGCACTCCTCTGGCCTTATTTTGAAGTATGCGGGGGGGTTACAGTTCTACTCCCCGCAGTCTTGGCGAGCGGCACCCCTCGGGTCTTTTTAAAAAAAAAATGTTTTGAGGTCTTCTCTCTCTCTCCCCGTACACGTTGCGGGGAACGTCACCTTTCTAGGGCAGTAATATGTGAAATGACCTTCCAGCTCCGGGCGCCTGCATTGTCTTGGGTTTGTTACTAGTGTTGGGAGGGTGGGCTTGATAATACGTCCTTGTTAATTCCCATAAAAGTCTATGTTCTGGTGTTAACATAAGCTTCTATGGGAAATAACAAGGCCGTATTATCAAGCTCATTATCGCCGTTTTATCTTCAGTTTCCTGCCAATAAAACGGCGATGATTTTAACACCGGTCCTTGATAATATAAGTTTAGTGGTAAAAAAAAAGAGCAATGGGCCATATTATCAACAAAAGGCGATACGTTATCGCCGCTTTTATCGGCTGGAAACTGCCAATAAAGCGGCGATAATGGGCTTGATAATATGCCATTGTGAATAAGCATAGCAGCCCAGGTTAACATCAGAACCTGGGCCGCTAAGAGAATTTACAAGGGCCTATTATCAAGCCCTTTATCTCCGCTTTATCGGCAGTTTCCTGCCGATAAAAGCGGCGATAATGTATCGCCTTTTGTTGATAATATGCCCCTTCATTTCTATGATAGTATGTAAAACTTTCCTTTTTTTTGTGTAGCAGTTGTACTCTACGCATGTGCAGCCTCGTTTCGAAGCCCACATGTTTTTCTTTTTCTTCAAGTTCAACAAGCAAAACTTTCTTTATTTCAGGTAGTAAATTTGTCGCTTTCTTTTCCCGGGTCGTGTATGTCATCCGCTGCTGTACTTTTGTAATATATTAATAATCATATTTTTTCTATATTTATTTGAAAGGTAGTGCCGAGGCGTCAAACGTTGATTACGTACTCCGTCCACCCCCATTTTAGTAGTTTTTCACCGTTATTTTTAATATATCTGTTACTTAGAACTCTGTAGTTTTCAATCCTAGTCTTGAATATCTTACTATAGTATTTCAACATGATTTTTATTGTGGACCGTCATACCCCTCCTCCACAAAATAAAAGAAGTATGTAGTTTTTTTAAATTTACTTTTATCAAATCAATAAATGTAAACGAAACTGAATTATAACTATATTAGAAGCAACTATAAAAATAACTTTAACAACAAACAATATTATAAACAAATTGTTAAATGGACTCCAAAAGATGTCCAATTGGTAATCTGCAAAACAAAACAAAAATTAGAGTTTAGAATTATGTAGATGTGAGTAAATGAGCTGACGCATTACAAGTTTTGGTAACTCTATGGTTTTACGTGTGCTGTGTGCCTCGTACATTTCAGTTCTGTTATACTGCAGAGTTCAAGTGGTGTCTATATGGAAGTGCCTACTGCGATACTGACGCCCGTTATGCCGACTTATTTCTAATGCATTGCTATGAAGGCTTTGGAGATCAAGGCCTCTGTGCTTACCGTTGTATAAACATTGTGGCCAAACACTTCAGGCAGTTGAATTCACAACTTATTTTGAACAATTCTTCTACACGTCCAAGCAGACAGCAGTGTCTATAAGTTTAAGAGAGAAAGAGAAATGATGTCACAGAGAGTGAGAGAGAGAAAGAGAGAGAAAACAGCATTAAAACTGTGTCGCAGAGTCTGGAGTTGAGATTTTTTCTTGAAAAGTCAGACGAAGATTTACAAGCTCCTTGCGTCACTTTACCTATTTTAAAAATGACTCAAAAGTGGCATAATAAGGTTGTAGATCTGTTTGTCAGACTGTTGTAATCTATCTGTTGTCACTGCTCGGAGGTAATTATAGATTTTACAGAGAAGCTGATGTACACTACGCACTCTGGGCCATAATATCAAGCCTGGGCGAAAAGATTATCGCCACTTTATCGGCAGGAAAGTGCCGCTAAAGTAATTATAATGGGTTTGATAACATGCTTTATGGAATTCCAATCGAAGCTCATGTTAGATGTCCTTCACATCTAACATGAGCTTCGATTGGAATTCCATAGAGCATATTATCAAACCCATTATCGACACTTTAGCGGAACTTTCCTGCAGATAACGTGGCAATAATTTTGTCGCCCAGGCTTGATAATATGGCCCTCTCTCCTTTCAGAAGTAAAGGTAACACTGCAGTTTTACGAGTGCAGTGTACCTGGTACATTTCACTTGTTATAGTGCCGCGTTCAAGTGGTGTCTATATGGAAGTGCCTACTGCGTTACTGACGCCGGTTATGCTGAGTTATTTCTAATGCAGAGCAGTGCACTGCACAAAGTAGAGCAGTCTGTGACCCACTCTGCAGCTGCCAGAGAAGCGCGTCTGTGTTTTGCTGAAAGATATTCGTCACTCGTTCTGTCATGGGAGACACCGTCTATCAACTCACGGAGGCATCATAGACCAGGCGTTGCTGCACAAGTCGAACCGACACCCCCATCTCGCCGCACCCGCTCCGCGGGTGCCGCTTCGCACAGGAGTGCGTGGGGCTTGGTCGTCATCTAAGGAGGAGGAACAGTAAGGCGGCTTGGGCGTGAGGCTTGGCGGGGCTGCGAGCGTGCGGGGACTCCAGCAACCAGGAGTCCCTGCGAGACCGGTAAACCAGCATCCGGTCCGCTCTCCCTGCTGGCCCGCCCCCGCGCACCTGAGGATTGTAAAGGCACCCTTCAACCTTCCCTTGCTGGGACACCGTCTATCAACTCACGGAGGCATCATAGACCAGGCGTTGCTGCACAAGGCGAACCGACCCACATCTCGCCGCACCCGCTCCGCGGGTGCCGCTTCGCACAGGAGTGCGTGGGGCTTGGTCGTCATCTAAGGAGGAGGAACAGTAAGGCGGCTTGGGCATGAGGCTCGGCGGGGCTGCGAGCGTGCGGGGACTCCAGCAACCAGGAGTCCCTGCGAGACCGGTAAACCAGCATCCGGTCCGCTCTCCCTGCTGGCCCGCCCCCCGCGCAAGACGCCCCCTATATCACAGCCTCAAACTCCCGCAGCGCGGGACGCAGCTCGGGGCGAAGAGCGGGCCGTTTGAGGCCGTTTGAGGCCGTTAGAGGCTGGGAGAGACTGGACTGGGCCACTCTTCTTGGCCCTAACCTTCGGTCCATCTGACTACCCATTATGTCATCCCGTGAGTACAAAGAGAGGGCAGCTAAGTCCAAACTGAAAAATGGTACCCTAGATGACTTTATTACTAGGACCCACACAGCTATAGACACAGAGATTGCAAAAATGCAGCACCGAGTTTCCATTGAACTAGATGCCGCAAGGAGACTGTCACAGGAGTTAGCAGCGGCCAAAAAATCTTCACTAGGTCCCATAGCCTTCGCTAAAACCCCTGATCATTTAATTGGCCCGCCTCTTACCCTGATTGAAACTAAGGCAGATATTCACCAGCCATTAGTACCCACTATACCCATACCAAAGGAGGGTTCACCATTAGTATCCTCTAATTCCCTAAAATCTTCTATGGTCGGGTTAGATGGGGAAGAGAAGGAGGGTGAGGGTGGTCCCCCGGAAATGGCGATAAGATCCAAACCCATAGAACCGAGCGAGCAAAATTCTTGTATTAAACAACGAGGGCCACATACCAAAAGGAAGCGTAATAACTTAACAGCATACGCAAGGAAAAAGGCTAAGATTGCGAAGACACAGTTATCTACTAAGGCACCATCTCCGCTACCTCATGATCCACCCCCAATGATCAACACGCAGCCTTCTGATCTAACACCAGAAATTGACATAGATTCGCTGGTGGTAACTCATGAAAATAAGAATCTCGTAATAGAGAATGAAACTAGTGGGGTGCCACTCTGCGTCATAAAAGGGAAAGACGTCGAATTCATGACTGTGGTATGGGAAACACTTAAAAAGCTCCTAAATCCCTTTGAAGAGAGACTTTCACAGATAGGATCCCAGCTCTTGAACATGGAAAAAAGTATTTCAAACTTAGATAAAAAAAACAACTCATAAACAAGATAAGAACCTCATGGCCAGTCTTGAGAAGTTGATAAAAAGCCTGCTGAATACCCTGATGGAAAAAACCCAAATCATTAATCTAAAACTAGATCAACTAGAGTTTTTAACATCTAAAAACACCGCTCTACTGGAGAGTCTTGTAGGTAATAGTAAACAAGCCGTTGCTACTGGTGGTAATAATACTAGTTTAGGAAAAAAGGGTGCTAAGAATAACCAGACACAATCTCAGCAACCTACAACTGCAGTGTCTGCAGATCTTAATGGTATTGCCCCTTGTATAGCACCATCTATTTTATCCAAAACTAAGCCGGCGACTACTGCAGGCTCTAAGTCGAACAACTCTATGGTGGTGGCTACACCAATAAACACAGCTGCCCCAACCCTGCCAAATACTGAAGGGAAAAAAACTCCAGTTAGCAAACATCTAGTCCCTAGCAAAACCACCCTACATGGTAAACAGATCTATGTAAATATACCCCCTGAGTCTGCCCCGTATATGGCAATTTTGACTGGTGTTCCATTAATTGCAGAGAACAAATATGAGAAAATGGAGGACCTTTTAAATAAAACAACATTTTGGCTAAATAATAACAGGCCCTTATCCGAAGACACTGCCACAAAAATCTTAAGTGTGCGGAGGGTCCCCTGGGTTGGGCCAAGCAAAAAAGATCTGGAGGGAGATTGCATCCTGATTAACTTTAGAGACATTTGGGTTAAGGACATTATTTGCAGTAAAGCGAGGTTTGCTAGGATGGGGGATATCCAGTGTGTGGGACTTGAATATTTCTATCCCAACCTTTATCATACTGCCCTAAACCCCAACCACCGTGGGTATAGAACAAACTGTAAAAATCACCTAGGTTGGGCACATAACCTGAACATGAATCAAGGCCCACAAAATTTTCATGCCCCTTGGCATGAGACAAATGGCCCGTTTATGGGCCCGCTAAGTATGGGCCCTTTTACACAAGTTCCTTTTAACCCACGAAGACCAAGGTTTCAAGGTGTAGAATACCCAGGATGGATTTCAAATAATAATAATATCCCATTGATGAACCGCTTTGACCCATTAATGGGTATGGACGGGGTAGACTGACCACTAACTGGGTCTGAGGGCATCGCGCCTACCATTCTAGATTTGGGAAAGAAGGAAAACTTAGGGATACCTCGCAATGATGACTTAGCGTTGGTGACTGTCGATTGTGATACTGCGAGTATTGGCCCCCCTCACGTAGAGAATGTTGTCACCTGTGGGGGAAATATCTCCTTGGATTGTGAGAAACACACATCATTACTGCTTGAACAAGACCCCTCCAGTACAAGAGATGCTTTGGGAAACAATCATGGGATACAGGGGCCATCTTTAATATCCTTAATATCTTGGAACATTTCCGGACTAACAGGCAGACTGGAAGGTGAGGCATGGCTGGACTTTGTGGGAGCCCATGGAATCCTGTGTTTACAGGAGACTTGGACTAGGACCACCTGCGACATTGAGGGTTTTCAATCATTCACTGTTTTGGCTGTTCCATCAACATCTGGGAGGGCAAAGGGTGGTATAACGACAGCGTTGTCTATAAAACTACAGAAGTTGAAAACTTCGAAACTGGTGGACACAAACTGGTACGAACTGCTGTTATTAGAACATCTTTTCCCAGAACCTGTGTTGTTAATCAACTGGTATTATAACATCTTTAATGGACATGACATCTCGATAATTCAAAGTTTGGAGGACGCAGTGGGTAAAGCACGCAGCAAGCACCCTTCATCGTCTGTCATTTGGGTTGGCGATTTCAACTGCACGTTGTGCAGTTTTGGAGGCTCGAACGTGTGTGGACTGGAGGACTCAAACACTCAGCCCTTGACCCACTTTAAACACACATGCTCTGAACAATATTATCATCATGAATGACTTGTGTGTGGTAGACCCTTGGTCTGCCCCCGACACACTGCATATTCCAACCTTTCAGGGTACAAGGGGGGAGATGAGCACAATTGATTTTGTGCTGGTATCTAATAGCTTTTTCAAATATGTTGATAAGTTGGAGGTGGTGGCCAATCCCGCAAGTGACCATAATCCCCTAATGTTGTCATTGTGCGTGCCAGTACTAGAATCACCAAAGATCTGGGAACAGTCAATTAAGTATAGTAAGAATCAGGGTGTTACATTGAAATGGGGAAAGGTAAACGCGATAAAATTGGAGAAAGACATTGTTGTAAATTGTAAAACGGAAATGGAATCATGTCTAGTCCCAGTATCTGACCCCCATCAGGTTATTGAAAGCTTTGAGAAATTGTGTGGTTATGTAGCAAAGCACCTTAGGAAACCCAAGGGGAAGGGAGGCCAAAAGGCCTTTAGATGGTTTGACTCCGTGTGTTCTGCCACACACCGATCGCTAAAACTAGCTCTGCGCCAAAAACCAAGAAACAAAGAGCTTGTAAGAACTAGCAGAAAGGCCTATAGGGATGCTATTGTACAAAGAAAGCAGGACCTAAAAAACATTGCCTGGGAAGATCTTGAAAAGGCTGCAGAACTAAAAGATAGTAGACTCTTTTGGGAGGTCCTAAACCGACCCCTCTTTAAGAGCGACAATAAAGAATCTATAGTTATGCAGGTCACCGCTGAACAATGGGTTCAACACTTTACTAAGATTTTTAATCCCAATTCCATTTCAATAATGGCAAGTACAGAAAGGATAGGGGATTTGGTGGCACCTCCCTCGGCTTTGACCCTCAGCTCTTCACTTACACTGATAGAGATTGAGGAAGCCTTAGGGAAGGGATCATCACTAAAAGCTTCAGGCCCAGATGCTGTCCCCTTGGACCTTTTTAAATCTAATGTTAGTTTGTGGGCACCCATATTACTGAATGTCTTCAAGGCAGTTGTGGTCGGGCGCATCCCTGGTACATGGGAGGAGGCAATCATAGTGCCGATTTTTAGGAAGGGTGATAGGTGCGACCCACGTTGCTATCGCCCGATTTCCTTAATAGATGCCTCATGTAAAATCTTGGGTAGGGTAATCTTAGCGAGATTAGAAAGTTGGGAAGATTCTACAGGACTTATAGTTGACTCCCAATACGGTTTTAGGCGTGGAAAGGGGACCAACGAGCAGTGCCTTAACCTGGCACTAATTCTAGGCAAGTACATGAAGGCAAAAAAGTCCTCAGTACATCTTGCCTTCATGGACTTGACAAGTGCATTCGACACTGTTTGTAGACATAAGTTGTGGCGGATGATGGATGACATGGGCTTTGAGGAACCTTTGGTCACATTGCTTCGCAGGTTACATGCAGCAACAACTGTATCAATCAGATTTGGCTCTGGAGGTGAAATGACAAAACCAATTCCTTCTACTGAGGGTGTGCGTCAAGGATGCATTTTGGCGCCTTTTCTTTTTCTGGTTTATACAAATGGGCTAGAAAAGTATTTATTAAACCAGGGATGTGACTTTCCAAAAATTAAAGGCAAAAGTATTCCCATGCTTTCTTATGCAGACGATACTGTCCTAATGACATTAACAGGAAATAGCATGCAAGTATGTTTAGATGCCTTTAATACATTCATGCTTGACCTTGATTTAAAGGTGAACTTTGATAAATCCTTTGTAATGTCTTGTGGCCCTAAAGGGTCAAACATTAGGAAGTTCGTGGTAAATAATCGCATTATTGGAAAAGTGGAAAATTTTAACTACCTTGGTAATTTGTTTAATAGCAAATTAAGCTGGACGCCCGTCATGAAGGTTCGAGCCCAGAACGCGACACGGGCCATAGAGGGCATTTTCCGTTTTTGTAGTAAATTGGGGCAAAAACATGTTATGCTCCTCAAAACTCTTTACACTTCAAAATGTCTATCGGTGGCCACCTATGGGGCAGGGGTGTGGGGGACCGAAACACCATCTGTGATACAGGTGGTGGAAAATAATTTTATAAAAAGGGTTTTATCAGTTCCCAAAGGCTGCTCAAACATCTTCTGCCACAAAGAAATTGGCATGGTCAGTGTTTCTGATACGATTCGTCTGTCCCCTTTATTGTTATGGGGTAAAGTTTGGCAATCTGAAGACCTGCAACTCAATAAAGACATTATTATTGATTGCATGGCTTTAGAAAATTCAAAACAGATCCCCTGGTTGTCTTATGTTTGTAACATGTTAAACAAGATTGGACTGGGTTCCTATTATGACAATCCTGAAAAAATAGAGGGAAACTATAAGGCGGACATAAAGGCGATGTATCGGAAATCATTGAATCCACCAGCTTTGGACAATGCTAATGTTTATCCTCGTAAGCCCCAACCTCAGTTTTACCTAACATTTACCCTCAATGTTCAATGGCGATTCCTACTGACAAGGTTTAGACGGATGTATGACGTTACAACGCATACCATTACAACTACCTACCATTACAACGCGACCATTACAACGCATACCATTACAACGCATATCGCTTAGAGGTGCTGGATAGTGGTAAGTATAATTTACTATTCCAACTCCAGTCCATGTGGACACTAGGGAAGGTGTTGGATAGTAAATTAAACTTATTCCCTATCCTAGAGCGCCCCCCAGCGCAATGCGTTGTAATGGTATGCGTTGTAAAAGTTGCGTTGTAATGGTAGGTAGTTGTAAAAGTTGCGTTGTAACAGGTGTATACCGGTTTAGACTGGACATTTTGCACTTTTTGCTTGCCTTCCCGAAACAAGGGGGTTGGTGTGAGAGGCTGCCCCCTTGTCCATGTAATAATAGGGATTGCCAAAGTACTATACATACGGTCCTCTTTTGCTCTTTATATCAAGAGCCAAGACTTCGGTGTATTAAACCAATCTTGAAGGGGAGGCAACCTTGCACCTATAAGGAAGGGTATGATTATCTGTCAGCATTATCCTCCGTAGAAACTTGCTGTGCCATGCTAAATTTTATCAGAGTTTCGCTAAAGATCAGGAAGGCCTATGGGTAGTATCACATTGTATAGAATATCCTCTGGTGAAAATCATGTTTTATATATATTTTTTATAACGGTCATTGTTATGTCTTTTACAAATTTTGGAAAACTGTGTTTTTTAAACAAAACCTTTTCTTATCCTATGAGGTATGATGAATTGTATGTTCAGTACTTTTATGATTCATTTTATGTATCGAATAAAGTTTTTGAAACGAAAGCATTGCTATGAAGGCTTTGTAGACCTACGCCTCTGTGCTTACCGTTGTATAAACACTGCGGCCAAACACTACCTACGCCTCTGTGCTTACCGTTGTATAAACACTGCGGCCAAACACTTCAGCCAGTTGAATTCACAACTTATTTTCACCAATTCTTCTGCACGTCCAAGCGTACGTCAGTGTATATAAGAGAGAAAGAGAAATGATGTCACAGAGAGTGAGAGAGAGAAAGAGAGAGAAAACAACATTAAAACTGTGTCACAGAGTCTGGAGTTGAGATTTTTTCTTGAAAAATCAGACGTAGATTTATAAGTTCCTTGGGTCACTTTACCCATGTTAAAAGTGACTCAAAAGTGGCGTAATGAGGTTGTGGATCTGTTTGTCAGACTGTTGTAACGTATCTGATTTTACAGAGAAGCTGCTGTACACTATGCACTCTAGGCCATATTATCAAGCCTGGGCGACAAAATTATCGCCACTTTATCGGCAGGAAAGTGCTGCTAAAATGGCGATAATGGGTTTGATAATATGCTCTATGGAATTCCAATCGAAGCTCATGTTAGATGTCCTTCTCATCTAACATGAGCTTTGATTGGAATTCCATAGAGCATATTATCACATCCATTATCGCCATATTAGCAGCACTTTCCTGCCGATGAAGTGGCGATAATTATGACACCAAGGCTTGATAATATAGCCCCCTCTCCTTTCACAAATAAAGGTAACACTATAGTTTTACGAGTGCAGTGTACCTGTAACATTTCACTTGTTATAGTGCCGCGTTCAAGTGGTGTCTATATGGAAGTGCCTACTGCGTTACTGACGCCCGTTATGCCGACTTATTTCTGATGTATTGCTATGAAGGCTTTGTAGATCTAGGCCTCTGTGCTTACCGTTGTATAAAAACTGCGGCCAAACACTTCAGCCAGTTAAATTCACAACTTATTTTCACCAATTCTTCTGCACGTCCAAGCAGACAGCAGTGTCTATAAGAGAGAAAGAGAAATTATGTCACAGAGAGTGAGAGAGAGAAAGAGAGAGAAAACAACATTAAAACTGTGTCGCAGAGTCTGGAGTTGAGATTTTTTCTTGAAAAGTCAGACGTAGATTTACAAGCTCCTTGCATCACTTTACCCATGTTAAAAGTGACTCAAAAGTGGTATAATAAGGTTTTATATCTGTTTGTCAGACTGTTGTAACCTATCTGTTGGCACTGCTCGGAGGTAGAGATTTCGTACATAATATCAAGCCTGGGCGGCAAAATTATCACCACTTTATCGGCAGGAAAGTGCCGCTAAAGTGGCGATAACGGGTTTGATAATATGCTGTATGGAATTCCAATCGAAGCTCATGTTATATGTCCTTCTCATCTAACATGAGCTTCGATTGGAATTCCATAGAGCATATTATCAAACCCAGTATCGCCACTTTAGCTGCACTTTCCTGCCGATAAAGTGGCAATACTTTTGTCTTGATAATATGGCCCTCTCTCCTTTCACAAATAAAGGTAATACTATAGTTTTACGAGTGCAGTGTACCTGTAACATTTCACTTGTTATAGTGCCGCGTGCAAGTGGTGTCTATATGGAAGTGCCTACTGCGTTACTGACGCAAAAGTGGCATAAAGGCATTGTAAATATGCCGATTTATTTCTAATGCATTGCTATGAAGGCATTGTATATGTAGGCTTCTGTGCTTACCTGGTATAAACAGTGCGGCCACCGGAGTTCACCACTCGACTTGAACTCTGCTTCTATACGTCAAAGTATATTCAATACGTTGCAGACAATTCCATTGCTGTTGCTCGATAGGCCGTGGTTGCTTCTGAAGGATGTTTAGTGAAGGAAACAAAAGGACATTTTGATTACTCATCGTAAACTGAGTTGCGTAACTACTGTCAAAAGTGAATTTTAATGTGGGTTCTTAATATTCCGTAGTTAGACTGTTGTAGCTCCAGCCGCGGCCGGTAGTGGGAGTACCGGCCGGGCGGTGAAGTGGGGAGTGGGAGGGGCAGGGTGGGGGGTAGTAATGTATGGAATACGGACTTTAACAGGTAAGTAAGCATAATAATAAATAAAACAAATTTCATTGCGCACACTGCATCACCAAATGCGATGCAGTGCAAGCAACAAAATTCATTTTATTTATTTTTATGTTTACTTACCTCTTAAAGCCTGTATTTCGTACGTTGCTACCCCCCACCCTGACCCTCCCCCTCCCTACGTCACCGCCCGGCCGGTACTCCCACTACCGGCCGCAGTTGTTATCGCCATTTTTATCGGCAGGAAACTGCCAATAAAGCTGCGATAATGGGCTTGGTAGTATGCCCTTGTGAATTCCTATAGCAGCCCAGGTTAACACAAGAACCTGGGCTGCTATGTGAATTCACAAGGGCATATTATCAACCCCATTATCGTCGCTTTATCGGCAGTTTCCTGCCGATAAAACTGCGATAATTTGAACACCGGTCCTTGATAATATGTCTGTTTGTATTGTGAATATATTCCGGACATTTCAGCGATTATAAAAACGTTACTGCTATTGGGAAAAAGAATTAAAGATGTTAATTAATACATTATATAGAAGTGCGTTTGTCTAAAATATTAAGTCGCATTTTTGTATGTAGTCAGCTACAACCCTTTGACTCCTTCTGATGCGTACTCAAGCGTTACTGCTCACCTTTTGTGGAAACGAGTTTCTTCATGATGTAGTCACGATCTTCAACAAAGAAGTCTCATACGTGTTGCCGAGTCTTGATACCTCTATGGCTCACGACATACTCGTGCTCCCATCATCATCATTATCGCAGGTTCTTCACCTGCTCAGTGCTTCGGGCACCACTAACTCAGTGACTAAAGAGGCCACTCATGTGGTAGTGGGCCCTTTGGTCGGTGCTTTGGGAACAACTCTAAAATGGCGTACCACGCGTGCGCTCCGTCTTTTTTATAGATAGGGTCACGTGTGTAGTGACGAATGTGCTGAATGGGTGGTGTGGGTGTATACCAGCCATGAGGGAGTGTGTGTGTCGATCTGACAACTAGACCTGCAACTAAGAAATCACTACAATGGAAGTTTGGGCCTTCTAATTTGGTTGTGTTTTCCTGGTAGCATAAGAGTGGCCATCTTTTTTCTATGTGACGTTATAGAGTCACCATATATGTAACCTATTTTGTGACGCATTTTATTGTACAATGCGTTTGAAAAACTAGTTGTGGTAGGGTGTTTTTTAAATTAAACTGTGTACTCTGGTTACAAGTTTGTTGAGTGTAGAAGTAAATATATTTTTTTCTATATTCTATTCTATCATAATTGGGCTGACTTTTCTGCTTTAGCGTGCAGTACTATATTATTTTATAAAATGTATAACAAACTGTTGAAATCATGTTTGAAATTAGAATGGAAGCATGTAAGCAGCTCTCTGTGAGGAATAGCAATGCCGGCTCCCGCAGGAAGTGGGATCGTGGAGGCCTTGCAGCTGTTCCCACGGTCCGCAACGTTAGATTTGAGCCCCGGGAGATGGGGTCCCCAGGAATTATAGAAAATTAGTGATAAAGGCTATTTTTCTTCATGGTAGATTTATCGTACGCGTACCAAGCATATATGGACGACATACAGCTGGAATTTTGGAAGTCGTCCTATAAGCGTACCTAAGCAAGAAAAATAAAAATAATTTTAGATATTTATGAAGTGTATTTGTTTATGTGGCTCTAAAAAGAGCCATTGTGTTTATTGGGAGATTTTAGTACCTACAAGTAAGTACCGATGCAGAGTCTTAAGTTCATGAGGAAGACTCTGTTCCCCTCATCTGTAAAATGTACACCGTCTCTCCTATAGATGTCTTGCATATTGTAACGCAGATTGTTTTTGTAAATGGACCCCATTCGATAGTCACGGAGAAAGGCACAAACAGATTTATTCACATGTTTCCTAGATTTTTCAATCTGTTGACAATAGTGGTTGGACCAGTTCCATTTCTGCCTTTGGCATATATTAGAATATACAAAGGCAGTTTTGGCAAACAGTGTAATCAATTGTGCAAAGGTGTCCTTCATAAGCATTTCCAGACCTACCCCTGTCAAAGTGCCTAGGTCATTGCCACCACAGTGCACAATTATGAGGTCAGGGTGTTGGAGATGCAAAAAGGATTTCACCAATGGAATAAATTGGTGCCACTTTTACCCTCTCTGTCCAATCCGTTTAATGTCTACATTTGGTAAACGTAGATCTTTGTGAATTCCTTTCCGGTCTTCGTACCTTTGACTCCAGAAAATAAAGCTGTGTCCCACAATCCACACTGTAAGCATCTTGAAGAGAGGTCTGAATGCACTCTGAAGGTCTCTGTAAATGAAGTGGCAGTTTGAAAAGTGAGATTTTTTCTAAAATGGTGAACAACATGCAGTTTTGAAAAAAGAAAAGGATTGATTAGTTGTTCGAGAACATTCTGCACTAAGCTACGATGAATGTTTCTGTGTTTTAAAAGGCTGATTTTTATTGGTTAAGAATAAGTGTTAGCAAAGAACGTTACATAAAATAGGCTGGTATATTTTCAAGTGAAGCATACTTGCTGTTTTAATTTGCAACAATGTATGATTAACTTTTAACCTGTGTGCTGAGTTAGGTGTTCCCTGAAGTGTTTCTATGGTAACTGACAGATTGTGGAATGGAGGAAGGGTTGAAAGTTTTGTCAGTTGGAAAGGGTGCAAAAGTTAACACAATAAAAATGTGTGTTTCGTTTAGAATTTAATGTGGGAATAAATCTGATTTTTTATTTATTTTTATATGTGTGTAGATTGAGTGTGTGGTTTGATCGGAAAAGTTTGCTATTTGCTATAGGACTTCCTGATCCCGTACGACTGCTTAGGGGAATTTGCAAAGATGTCCAAGTCCAAAATCTTTGATGGCCCTGGGGAGCACCGTCTCTGAGGGTCAGCTCTTGTAGTGTTATAGGGTGCCTATTCGTGGGAGTCTGCTGTTTGCTATGGTTGGGCGAGAGTTCTCTTTGAAGTAGGAAAGCAGATTGTTTTTCGTCTGAGAGAGCAGTATGTAAGGTAGTTTCTCTGACCAAAAGCAATTCCGGCTCCCGAATGATGCAGGGAGCCGGCTGGTACCGTGGTGGATTTGGGGCTCTACCTACGGTCTTGAACGTTATATTTGAGGCTTGGTGGATGGGGTGTCCGGTGATTGTAAAAAATGAGTGTTGTATGCAATTTTCTTTTTTACGGTATAT
The DNA here is from genome assembly GCF_964263255.1 of Lissotriton vulgaris. Taxonomy (NCBI): domain Eukaryota; kingdom Metazoa; phylum Chordata; class Amphibia; order Caudata; family Salamandridae; genus Lissotriton; species Lissotriton vulgaris. Next base: position 291,036 of record NW_028252325.1, on the reverse strand, counting down.
TTATTGTGCGCGTATTGTGAGAATTTTGAAAGTTGTTCCATAAGCATACGTAAGCAAGAAAAATTAATTAAAAATAAATCTTTTACATATATTTATAAAGTTTACGTGTTTATATCTTTCTTGCTTGAAATGAGACGTTTTTGCTTTATTGGTACTTATAAGTAAGTGCTTATGCATAGTCTAAATTTGTTGAGGAGCAGTGTTTTATACTGTGCTGAACTTTTGACCTCTGTTGACAGTTGACTTTTGCATGATCTGTTGGGGGTAGGGTGGAAAGTTATGTCAGTTGGAAAGGTTTGGAATGTTAAATCAATAGAAATGTGTGTTTTGTTTTGAATTAATGTGTGCAGGATTTTAATTGGTTATTTATAAATATGTATGTGTAAAATGAGAGGGAAAATGTTCCATTTGACGGTTCTGCTGCAAACACGGAACTAGAGAGATTTTGTACAAGAATATCCACTGTGTGAGTGGTATTCTTCTTAATCTACAAATCAATTTGAAAGGTGAGTTGATAAGTTGTATGGGAGTGTGTGTGGTGCATCTTTGTACATTAAGGAATTATGGCGTATATCAAGGCAGGCGATAATATTATTGCCGCTTTATGGGTAGAAAACTGCCGATAAAGCGGCGTTAATGTTATCGCCTGTCTTGATAATATGCCCCAATATTTGTCAGTTGTTAAATGTTTTATAGTAGTAAATGTGTTTTGCTATAATGCATACTGTTTTTGCGTCTCTGTACATTAAGGGATTGTGGGCCATATTAATAATAAATGGCGATACATTATCGCCGCTTTTATTGGCAGGAAACTGCCGGTAAAGCGGTGATAATGGTCTTGATGATATATCCTTGTGAATTGCCATGGAAGCCCAGGTTAACACTAGAACCTGGGCTGCTATGGGAATTTACAAGGGCCTATTATCAAGCCCATTATTGCCGCTTTAACTGCAGTTTCCTGCCGATAAAAGCGGTGATAATGTATCTCCCTTTACTGATAATATGGCACTGACGGGCATATTATCAAGGACCGGTGTTAAAATTATCGACGTTTTATGGGCAGGAAACTGCCGATAAAACGGCGAAAATGGTCTTGATAATACGCCCTTGTTAATTCCCATAGAAGTCCATGTTCTGGTGTTAACATGGGCTTCTATGGGAATTAACAGGGGCGTATTATCAAGCCCAGACGCGGCCCGTGGAGGGAGTTGCGGTGGGACTGGCGTGGCGGGGCAAGGGCCGGGTGGGGGGTGATAAACAACAGATTCTGGATGATTGTAGGTAAGTAAACAATTAAATTAATAAAACAAATTTTGGGCCAAAAATCTCAACAACATAAGGTGATACATTATCGCCGGTTTTATCGCCAGGAAACTGCAGATAAAGTGGCGATAATGGCCTTGATAATATGCCCTTGTGAATTCCCATAGCAGCCCAGGTTAACACCAGAACCTAGGCTGCTATGGGAATTTACAAGGGCCTATTATCAAGCCCATTATCGCCGCTTTATCTGCAGTTCCCTGCCAATAAAAGGGGTGATAATGCATCGCCTTATGTTGTTGATAATATGCCCCTTCTTTCCGTGCCCTGCATCGCATTTTGCGATGCTGGACGTGCTACGAAATTCGGGGCATATTATCAAGGACCGGTGTTAAAATTATCGCCGCTTTATCGTATTCATAGCGTATGCTGAGAATGATTAACAGTAGAAACTATGGTTAATATATTTATTGTACTAATCCATTGTTGTAAATATGAACTACCTGATTGTCTTTGAATTTTAAATCCACTGTAAACCTGATCCCTTTGGCTAATCCCTTTTATACACCCAAATAGCTTAAATAATTATGTATGTCTCAAAAAGTTTTGTTCTGATTATTAGCACTTGATGTATTTGTCGTATTTGAAGATGTTTTTAAATGTATTGTATTCTTTTATGGTTATTTTAACCGAAATAAAGATTTAATGAATGAATGAAACTTTGGTGCGATCACTCTCTCACTGTCAAATCAGAGCACAGGGCGCGCTATGAGAATAGTTAGAAGTGGTCACTTTTTGGAGATCCGATTAGGCTGTGTGGCTTATTTTGCGATGTTAGCAGGCATCGCTTACATGAGTACGGTAACTGAGCGTGTGGTTTGCTATAAAAAGTTGTGTTTACTACTCTGTATGGGAAGCTGGATGGTTCCATCTGGCTGTTGATTCCGACCTTGAAAGAAGAGTCAACCAAATGAGCCGTATAAGAGCGCTTTTGTCTCAAAAAGAGGTCGCTCTTACATCTGCTAGAGAAACATTTGCCCTTCATGTAGCAAACACCCGTACAGAAGTGTATGCTTTATTAAATACAGACGTGCCCTGGAATTTTAGGGAGTTAATTTAGACTATCTTTAATGTGTCCTTGAGTAGGGGGTTAGCTTACTTTTTTAAAGTTATAAACATTGGCCTTGTGACTCCTGTAGAAACTATATTTGGTGTCTTGTCGGTGTTTTTCAGTCGATTTTTTCCAGCAACTTTTTTATGAAGCTTTTCAATTTGATGAAGTAATGATTGAATTTTGACTTCCTCTGGGATTCCACCTTATACATTGCTCTGCACCCCACTTTGATCCGCGGGTGCAAAAAATAATCTATTACCTGTGCATTTCTCTTAGCCTCCAAAGCTGCGACTGCCATTTCAATTTGTATTTTACTCGTAGTTGTCTGTATCTTTGTTGCACACAATTCCACTGGGCTGGTGGTAAGACCTGTTAGTCTTGCTAATTCATTACAGCTCCCTTTGCGTCTGACTCTGACTGCATGGGTGTCTTGCATTGGTCTATGCAAAGTCAGGATTAGAGTGGCAACACATTTTTTGAGATCTAGATCAGTTTCTTTAGCAGGGCATTCAGAAATGATTTTGACCATGGTTGAGTTCTGCTTGAATAATAATTTTTTTCTATTCAATGATGTCATCTATCACCAGTCACAGGGCACAGCCATGGGCACCTGCTTTGCCCCCAGCTATGCCAATTTGGTCATGGGCTGGTGGGAGGAGCAGGTGGGTTCCCAAATGCCAGAATTCGATCAGTGTGTCCTGCGGCTGCGTTTCATAGATGACATCTTTGTCATCTGGGATGGTGACTTGGAAACAGCCAGAAACTTTATAGCAAAGTTAAATAGCAATGTGTACAACATGGTATTCACAGAACACATGACTAGGAATGAAATTGAATTTCTGGACATCCTGATTGAAATCAAACTAAATTCGATCCATACCAAACTATTCCAGAAGAGTACAGCTGGAAATAGTTTGCTGAATGCATATAGCGCACACCCCAAAAGTCTTGTACAAAGTATCCCCTTTGGAGAACTGCTGCATGCGAAACGCAACTGTAGCTCAGACGAAGGATACCAAAAGGAGAAGAAGATTATGATACAAAGATTCCAAGATAGGGGGTATGGGCACAAAACCATAACAGCAGCCTGTATTAAGGTTGAAAAGATAACAAGAACTCAGCTATTACATCCACGGATCAAGACCAATGAGGAGGATAAGCTCAGATTAATTACTATGTATTCTGGGCAATCTAACGATGTAAAAATGACACTCAGGAAACATTGGCACATACTGCTGACTCACCCACACCTTAAAATACATCTTAACAGCACGCCCCAAGTAACCTTTTCTAAAAACCGGTCACTAAGAGATGAGCTTAGTCCCAATTTGGTTACAGACAAAGTTAGCACACATATGGTTGGCAAATCTGGATTCAAATGCTGTAGAAACTGGAAAGCCTGCAGCAACAGTGTTGATTGTACTAGTTGTTTGAACATCAGCAGCTGTAGAAGGGAATGGGTTATCAAGAAGGCTTTAAAGTGCAACACCATGTAATGTGTGTATGCCCTAATATGTACTTGTAATAAGGCATATATATAGGAAGTACCATCCACTGTGCCAAGAAACGGGTATTGGAAAATGTAAGGGCAATCAGGCACAACAACAAACAATATCCGGTAGCTAGACATTTCTTTGACAAACACATGCAAAATGAGAAGTTTTTAAAAATTGTTGTAATTGACTCTGTAGAAACAAATGTCCCTGGGGGCAACAGATTGCTTACTCTTCGTAAATTAGAGTCTAGGTATATAATAGATCTGGATACCATGACCCCAATGGGGCTTAACTCGAGCGAAGAATTATCTGTTCATCCGCATAACTAGAAATGAAAAATGACTATGATCTATTTGCTGTAGAATATTTGAAACTGGAATGTTTTTGATTGTTGTTTTTAATCTCTTTCACTTGTAGGTTTTTTGTGCACTATTTTCACATGGGGCTACAAGAATTATTGGTTGAAATAGCCCACTTGGGCAAGAATGTAATCATTATGCCATTTATGAATCAACAAACTCCTTTGGAAGCTGTATTCGGGAACATCGATTGTACATTTTGCCCACTTGGGCTCTATAAATTAAAAACTTTCTAAATGTATAAAACCTATAAACATAATAAAATCATGCAGATTGAAATTTGGATGATATAGAAATGCATAATAGTTATCGCTAGTTATCGCAACTATGCTGCTATATATGCCTGATCAGCTTCCGCTTTCTTACATTTTTCACATTTTATGATCATTTGTAAAATGCATTATGTGAATATTTAATTTTGACATATATGACTGGCATTGGTATATCCTTAAACTTTTAATTTAAACATTATAAGATGGCCACCACTACTTTCTGTATACACTCTAACTTGGTCTGTTTTTTATGTTTACACTATTGAAAGGAAAACTTTATAAAAATGTACAAAAAATGCCTGTCACCTAGCGTGATCAAGGCATAAAGCTGAAACGTGTTGCTGTGTGACTGCAATAAAGACATTTTGCAATGTATTTGTATTTGTATTGGGTATTTGTAAAGCGCATGCTGTCTCTCCGAAAGGAGCATCCTGGCGCTACGATAATGTACCATACAGTGATGGGAACTAGATAGAGGCCATTAAAAAGACATCGGATTGATTACAAATCCAAGTTTTCAGTTGTTTCCTAAAAGCATTCTCAAGGACTAAGAGTCTGAGTTCTTTGGGCATGACATTCCAAGCCTTTGATGCCAACACGGAGAGAGTCTTTCCCCCATTCGTTTTATAATTGAATCTGGGGATGGTAATCAGATTTCCGCCTGAGGATCTCAGACTTCTTTTGGGATCATAACGGGTGTAGCGTCTTGAGAGGTACTTAGGTCCTGTCTTATTAAGGGCTCTGAATGTTGTCAGAAGGATTTTGAATAGAATCCTCTTGTGCAAAGGCAGCCTATGTATAATCTTAAGTGCAGCCGAGGCAGAGGACCTCCTTGGTAATTTAAGTACCAATCTGGCCGCTGCTTGTTGCACACTCTGTAATTTTTTCAACGTGGATTTTTTAATCCCGGCCATCAGGCCGTTACAATAATCCAAACGTGAAAGAATGAGGGCCACTGCTACCGTCTTTCTCGAATCAGTGGGCAGGAAATTGAAAATTTTCTTTAGGGATTTGATGATACTAAAGCAACTTCCTACCACATTCCTTACATGTTGGTCAAAAGAAAGAGCGGAGTCAAACAAGACTTCCAGGTTTCTAGCTGTTTTCACTGAGTGAGGAGGCGCGGGCGAGTCCTCCGGCCACCAATCTTTAAGGCAGGAATGGACATCTTTACCCAGGGGTAGAATCTCCGTCTTATTGGCATTGCACTTTAGAAGGTTTTTGTCCATCCATTTAAAGACTTCTGTCAAAGAACTCTTTAAGTTTTGTTCTGTGTTGGTAGAGTTCTTATCCATGGAGACAATCAATTCAGTGTCATCGGCATAAGATGTCACAAGTATGCCGTATGACTCTATCAATGCAATAGGGGTGACTATATAAATGTTGAACAATAATGGACTCAAAATAGAGCCCTGTGGGACTCCAGATGACACCCTTTGTTCCATAGAACGAAAAGGACCCAGTTAAACCGTTTGGGATCTGTCTGACAAGAATGATATTATCCAGGCCAAGGCAGTTCCTGTTATGCCTATGTGTCTCAGCCTTTTAATCAAGATTTCATGCGAGATGGTATCGAACGCTGCTGTGAGGTCCAATAAAATCAAAACAGCGTTCCTACCCTCATCCTGCAAGAGTTTGATGGAGTCAGTAAGTTCTATAAGGGCCGTTTCGGTTGAGTGTCTGGGCCGGAAGCCTGACTGTTGAGGGTGAAGGATGTTATAAGTTTCAACAAAGTTTTTTAATTCTAAATATACCATCTGTTCCGTTATCTTCCGCAAAACCGGAAGGAGAGAAATTGGCCGGAGATTGGAAAGATCGGTGGGGGATTTATTAGTTTTTTTCATTAAGGGTTTACCGGTTGCTTTTTTCCACTCAAGAGGCACTACCCCCTGACTAAGTTAAGCATTGACAATCGCATTGATGAAGGGGTATTGACAATCGCATTGATGATACCACTGGTGTCGTCCGTATATCTTTGCAACCAAGAAGGTAGTGAGCTGTCGTCCGTATATCTTTGCAACCAAGAAGGTAGTGAGCTGTAATATATATATATGACATGTGAACAAGGGCTCGTGGAGCCCGAAACGCATATTTTCCTCCTGTTTTGCCTGCTGACACTGCAATAAAGTATCTGTGAAATCCAGTGGTCCGTCTCCTACCTTGCTTCGCTGGTCCTGGGAGGATTTGGAAGTGGCGCTTCTGGAGTTTAAAAGTATATATTATATATATATATATATATATATATACATATATATATATATATATATATATATATATATATATATATATATATATTACCTACTGGCGGTCGCCAGTAGGTATATATAGTTAGGATTTTTTCCCTATGGCATTTCTGAAAATTCTATGTCTAATAACTTTGGCGTTTGTGGACGGAATCGGCTGAAATTTTCAGGAAAATGGCACATTTTGTTTCTGAGCAGCTCCTGGAAATTTGGGGGGGGGGTCGTCAAGGGGGGGCCGAGAAAAAAGGGGGGTCCCAAAACGCGTTTTTCCCATGTTAATTTCCATAGGGCGGTTGGACTCACTTTTAGCCCGAACGGCTGAATGGATTTTCACGAAACTTGGCAAAATTGTAGGGACTGTTAGCCCGATGTGCCTTTGCTAGGTCTCAATATATGTGCTTCAGTGGATTTTGAGAAATTAACATTTAAATCAAGATATATATCTGTAACAGCGCTCCGGGCAGCGATCCGGTTAGCGAACTTTTCGCGTATCGGAACTTTGCGATGCGAAGCTGATTGGCCCTCCGGTGTCTGTCAACATTCCAAACAGTCTGGAGCGGCCGCCATCTTATCTCTCGGAAGGATCGAGAGAGAAGAAGAGGTGAAAAACGAAGGGGGAATTTAATGAAAGGGGGCAAGGTATACCCCTCTTGACCCCCTAGGATTGTTGTTGGGGTTATTAAAGGGTCCCGTGGGGAAAATAAAAAAAAAATGATTTTTCACGGTAGAAGCGCTTCACGGGCCGCGAACTGGGCCGCAAACTGGTAGCGAAACGGGAATTCGCCATTTTGTGCTTCGTTTTAATTGTTTAGAGACAAAAATTATCGCCGCACATTGGCCACAATGCATGAATATCGCTGAAAAGTCAGCGATATTCATGCATTATCCAGCAAATGCTCTTAGCCATGTTATCCACCTTCCATTGGATAACATGGCTAAAAACTGCTCTGTGCGTGAGCTTTTTTTTTTTTTTTTTGCTGCGTGACGTTTGTTAACGTTCGATTCGATGGAAATCAGGAAGTGTTGACCACCATTTTGTTACTGCGAGTAAATATTTTGTTATAAATGAATCCTTATTGATAAACATTGTCTGCGCCATCTTGCGTTTTTGTCCAATGCCACAATTTTGTCGTGCACGGCAGCCATTTTAGATGCCTTGACCAGGGCCACTCTCTGCACGCCGCCGATCCTCAGCATGGCTCCCCACCCTCGCAAGCATCTCCCCCACGCACTGGTCACCCCCGCTCTTTCTCTCATGCATGGGCCATATACTTCCCCCCATCTGCGCTGCTCTTCTCTGAGAATCACACCCTGTGCCCGCCCGACATCTCCCTTTCACCCTATTCACTACCGCACCCTCTGACACTCCTCTTCCTCTGTGTCCAATTGTCCAGGCCGGACCTAGGCTATCACCTAGCCCTGCGGATGTAGTTCATGGCCCCAGATGTAGAGTATCCAGACATGCCAACCTTCCCGATTCAGGCGTGAGACTACTGATTTCAGTGCTAGTCTCCCGCCTCCCGATTCCTGCAAGCAAAAACCCGGGGGCATATTACCAACAACTAGCGATAATTTTTGTCTCTAACTTGTTTAGAGACAAAAATTATCGCCGCACATCGGCGAATTTTATCGCACATAAACCTTGCTATTAGCAAGGTTTATCGCAAATGCGATAAAAAACGGCCGCAATGCATAAATATCGTTGAAAAGTCAGCGATATTCATGCATTATCCAGCAAATGCTCTTAGCCATGTTATCCACTTCCCATTGGATAACATGGCTAAAACTGCTCAGGGCAGGTGTTAGGTTTTGGAGATATTCGCGCTTAGCGCGAATATCTCCAAAAGTTGGTAATAGGAGATAGCGATGGTTAGGGACTGTTTCCAGTCGCTAAAATCTTGGCACGCCCACTTTGCATGTCATTAGTGATAAATATCACTGATATGCAAAGCGGGGCCCAAGATGGTCGCTATCTCCTTTTAGCTGTCACTAACTGGTGTTAGCGACAGCTTGGTAATAGGGAGATAATTTTATCTCTTTTTTTTTTGGCTTTTAAAGCCAAAAAAGCGGAAATAACGACCCTTGATAATATGCCCCATGATTTCTCGGGGGTTTCAGCTGACAGGGCTTGGTATTGTGTTACGTGCTAATTCTTCCAGGAAACGTCAGAGGGTCGATGCAGGGGTTCTAGAAGGGGTGATAAACCATTTAAGCCTCATGAACAAGCGCATGGTCTTTTAAAGATTTATGAAGTACTCGGGGCGGCGGTGTGTGTGTGCCCTCTTTCAGGAGTGGGCGGGGGGGGCACTGCCAGCAACTTGCCAGGCCAGGCAGTGTTCAACACGTGCATCACCCTTTCTCTGCCTGCTATTGCGCTCCATGCTTCGGAAAGGTAAGAAAAAGAACGTGCATTTGAGTTTGAAATGTCTGATCTTGTAGCAGTACACTTGCAAAGCCCACACATGACAATAATCCGATTCAAGGCCCCATTCACCCGATTTTTTAAACATATATAGCACTCCAACAAAGTTAGATTTTAAAACTTTATTAACATTTAACTATAATGAACGGAACAAAAACTGTAAAAACATTTAAACATTTTTCACCCAAAAAAGCAACAATGGTCAGAAGCTGTCTTTTGTGCGAATAGTCCCAAGGCAGCACAACGTGCAGAGTTCTGGACGGCACCCAGGTGATGTCGCCTGGGTGCCGCACTGGTTTTGGTATCCTACAATGCTGCTCCGAAAATTGGCGTGGGGCGTCCCGGGTGGTGCGGGGGGAGGCCTCGTCAGTAGCGGTCTGTTGTGCGAGTAGTCCCAAGGCAGCAGAATGCGCTGAGATGTGGATGGCACCCAGGTGATGTCCAGTAAACTGCCGCACTGGTTTTGGTATCCTACAATGCTGCTCCGAAAATTTGCGTGCGGCGGCCCGGGGGGGGGGGGGCGCGTGGGGGAGGCGGCGTGAACGGGCCTCCCCAGGTGGCGGCCATCCAGCTGAGTTGCGCCCGCTCTTGCGGCTACAGCGTCTCGCTCACCATGTTGTTGAGTTGCTCCCACTCTTGCAGTGCAGCGATAGGCGCCTGCCACATGACTCTTAAAATGGCGGACGGCTCTTCGGTTTTGGGCCTGGTCCACTGAAATGGCTCTGGGACACCTTGGAACTCGGACGCTTGCCTGCTAGGGCTTGGGCTCCATTCTCGAAAAGCGTCCCCTCAGCCGTGAAGATTCTACAAAAGTCTTGGGGGCCCCCGACTCCCGCAGGCTTCCGGTGGGGAGCGGCTGCCATGATTGCTCGCGGAATGACCACGACGGAGCCACGAGATGGTGGTGCTCTCATGCTGACGCCAGCTTCAGTCTGAATGATCCAGAAACAAGGTGGGGCTTTCATCGTTTGGGAAAAAAAAATGTTCTAAACCAATGAAAAGTGTTATTTTTAGGTCATATGACCAAGCCTTCCATCTTTAGGAAACCAAAAGTAAAATGATCCAATGAAAAGTTTTATAAACAAGTCACATGACCTGTTATGCGGCATAGGGCTACAAAAAGCGTAGAAAATCCGTTGGCACGTGAGGCGGCGTCAGTAGCGGACCGATGTGCGAATAGGCCGAAGGCAGCACAACGCGCTGAGATCCGGATGGCACCGAGGTGGTGTCAAGCAAATTGCCGCACTGGTGTGGCCATCCTACAATGCTGCGCCGAAAGACGGCGTGTCCAGCTGAGTTCCGGTCACTCTTGCGGTACAGTGAGTCGAACGTGCCGAGATCCGGATGGCACCGAGGTGGTGTCCAGCAAATTGCCGCACTGGTGTGGCCATCCTACAATGCTGCGCCGAAAGACGGCGTGTTCAGCTGAGTTCCGGTCACTCTTCCGGCACAGTGACTCGAACGCGCCGAGATCCGGATGGCACCGAGGTGGTGTCCAGCAAGTTGCCGCACTGGTGTGGCCATCCTACAATGCTGCGCCGAAAGTCGGCGTGGGGTGCCCCGTTGGCTTATGAGGTGATGTCAGTAGTGGACCGATGTGTGAATAGGTCGGAACCAGCACAAGGTGCCAAGATCCGAATCGCAAGTCCTGGATGTTGAGTGCCTCAGTTGAGATTTCTGAGCAGTGTTTGTAAGACTGTCTGAAGCTTATGTGCACCTGCTGCAGCTTCACTATTGCCCTGGTGTGGCCAAAGGTCGCACATGACATAGGCGGCCGGCTCCCGAGGTCCGGCGGAACTTTTTTCCTTTTCCTTTCTGCTTCTTTTCCTACAATCCGTTTCATCTGAAGACACGACCAGGTCCCTGAATGTGTGCAGGGGGACGCTATTGATTGAATGAAAATGGCGGCTTGACACAAAGCTGACTCAAGCGTTGCTGTTGATGCTATACAGACAAAAATTGGTTTTCAGTTTGTACATTCTTCAGGATTTTTTTTTCTATCCAAGTCTGATTGACAGTTTGTAGAAAAATGGCTTCAGATTTTCCACATACTACTCTTCAACATTCTTCCTAAATGTAACAATGTGAAACTCACTAGGAGAACGGCTGTTTCTGTTTCCTTTCAAAATGCTGCCAACAATATTTTCTGAATGGAAGACACCATCTTGTAGCATAAAGGGCCGAAAGGGGTTCTGGTCTGGCCGATGGTTGGTGGAGACATTTTGACTATATCTTGGACCTGCCCGGCCTCGCACAAAATGGCGCCGGTATAAATGGGACTCGTAACTCCTTGCCCGCAAATGTATATCTAGAAAATGTTATTGTAAGTGGCCCTGTCGTATTTTAATTACAAAATGTACGTCCACCGATTCCGCAACTGTTAGACACCTTTGTTCTTGCAACCTAATGGCCCGCTCGTTACGTTCCTCTACAGTGTAAATGTCTCCTCATCATATACGATTTCAGTTTGCTCCGTGGCCGGCCCACGTGGTTATAGGCCCGTATTTGTATACTGATATTTTCAAAATAAAGGTTTTTAAAACAAAACACGGTAGTAGTATTTACATTGGTAAAGTTTTTACTTTTAGTCACTGTTTTCGAATCAGTAAAAGGCAAGTGAAATAAAGCAGTCCAATTACATGACGGATAAAAGGTATAATATGTAGGAACGCAGTGAAGATAAATGGTCAAGGGCAGTTGTGTTTTTCATTTCTGCAACATAAAGTGATCGATAAGAATCTGATAATCAGGCGTATCGGCGACTAAGACAGCAGGCCGAGTCTCTTTTACTCAACGGCTCCGTCATGGAACGAAGAAACGCCCTTTTTCTCGAAAAAGGAATATATTTTACTTGCAGGACAGTTGTAAATTTTCCGGGAAAGTACATTAGCCTGGAATATTATAACATATATGTTTTAAAAAAAATAATGTTCGAAAACAATAAAAAGCGTAATTTTTAGGTCATATGACCAAGCTTTTCATCATTAAAATAACAAAAGCAAAATGAACCAATGAAAAGTTTTATTAACAAGTCACATGACCTGTTATGCTTACGTTACGCGCTGCGCGCCGCGCCTCGGATCACTTCCGGGTGCGCTAACGCGGCGTGTCATATAACGCATTACGTGACAACGTAGGTCAAGAATATAGTCAAAATGTCTCCACCAACCAGCGTTCGGAACACAACCCCTTTCAGCAGTCCAAAAAGTTCTGTTAAATGACAACAGAGGGGACAGGCAAGAAGAACCATCAGTCAAAGAGGGGAGGGCAAGTTCTTCTCTTCCGGGTCATGTTGGGGCGCTACCGGAACTGATCGAATTGGTAGTCTACAGTGTTTCTGGATGTTTCAGACTAAAGCTGGCATCAGCATGAGAGCACTACCATCTCGTAGCTCCGTCGTGGCCATTCCACGAGCAATCATGGCAGCCGCTCCCCACCAGAAGCCTGCTGGAGTCGGAGGCCCCCAAGACTTTTGTAGAATCTTCACGGCTGAGGGGACGCTTTCGAGAATGGGACCCAAGCCCTATCAGGGAAGCGTCCGAGTTCAAAGGTGTCCCAGGGCCATTTTAGTGGACCAGGTCCAAAACCGAAGAGCCGGCCGCCATTTTGAGAGTCCTGTGGCAGCCGCCTATCGCTGCACCGCAAGAGCGGGAGCAACTCAACTACATGATGAGCGAGACGCTGTAGTCGCAAGAGCGGGCGGTAAACAGCAGAATGGCGGAAGAGGCACAGTGTAGCAAAAGCGGGCGGAATGGCAACTGAAACGGTAAAGGGGCGCCCCACTACAGCGTGTCTTCAGGTCAAACGGATTGTGGGACAAGGTCCAGAATAGAAGAGTCATCAAAAGGCAAAAAGTTCCGCCGGACCCCGGGAGCCGGCCGCCTATGTCGGGGGCGATCTCAGGCTACACCGGTGCTATAAGACTTGGGGAGGGTGTCGGAGCCAAGCGTCTTCTCCGAGTCCATGGCCATCACACCGCCCCTCAGGGGCCTCCGTCAAGCTGTTTAGGAAGGTAACATATCACATTGTTTTCTAATGCAGTCAGGTCCACAAACGACACTCACTTACTTTGAGAATAGTGAAGCTGCAGTAGGTGGAAATAAGCTTCAGACAGTGTTACAAGCACTGCTCAGAACTCTTAACTATGGCACCCAACATCCAGAACTTATGCCATTTGAGAATGGCAGTGACATTGAAGCAACTCAGGGACCAAAACCATTAACGTACTTTCACGTATGAAAAACTTACTTGGGGAGGGGGCAGGAGCGAAGCGCCCCCTCCCAGTCCGCGCCACCACACCGTATGTTGAAAATCTGAAGCCATCGTTCTACAAAGTCAACCAACCTTGGATTGAAAAATCTAGAAAAATGTACAAACTGAAAACCAGTTTTGGTCTGCATAGCATCAGTAGCAACGCTTGCTATCAGAGTGCATGAGTTTCATGCTCGATCGATTGAGCTAGCCGGATCGGGCAATAAAAAGTATAAAATAGTTATGTAAATAGTTATTTAATAAAATGTTTTACCCTGTTTCTTTGCTGGTGTGTTGTCTATATTTTTAATATTTGCATAGGGTTTGTCGTTATTTTGGGCGGGGTGGGTGACGGAGTCGAGCTGTCTTGCAGCCCTCATGGTGTGGAGCTCAGTTCATCTCACTATTTTCGTATTTCTCATGAAGGGTTGTTCCTAATATTTCTATTTTAGCGAGGTCAAAAAGAGATCCAATTAGTGGCCTACTGATTTTGCTCGATTACTTTTATTTTTTTACACGATTTTTCACTATCTGCAAAGACTAAACAGAGTATTGCGACTTTGTGCTTGTTTGTAAATAGAGAATGATCCAAAGAGAACCAATTCTAAAACAGTAAATGCTTGGATAACAATCAATCAAATGGAGAGACAAGCAGGCACGACGGATTACAACGGGGGCAAAGGCCTGCGTTAACTACCGTTCACTATCTGCAAAGAGAGAGTACTACTAAGAGAAAAGAGGGGAAGGGGGGGCAGCGTTCAAAGCAGATCAGCGTGCATAAATACGAAAATGTTTTTATCTATCACGTACTTGACATTTTAAAGCTTTTCATATTTGCTATTAAAAAACCAATGAAATTCACAGAAAAAACCATAGGTTATAGTGGATATATAGTTAGGAATTTGCATTTACAAAACCTTGAAAATTCAATGAAAAAACCATTGGTTTTAGGCCATATATAGTTAGGGATTTGCATTTACAAAACCTTTTTTTACTCGCATAAAACCATTGAAATTCCATATATAGTTATAAGCGCTAACTATATATCGCGCACCCGCAATCCACTGCTGATGATGTCACATATTACATCATTCATGACATGGTTAGTGACATCACTGATGACATCACTGATGACATCTCAAATGACATCACTGATGACATCACTGATGACAACATCCAGTGACTGTATGTTTCTGTAAAGTTAAAATATGTCTTACATATTGAAGAATGAGTGGATGTATAAGTGTCTGGATGAAGGATTTAGTAGGTGCATATCTGACTGTATGAGTGAGTGATTAAATGTGTCTCACTGAGTGCATGGGTTAGTGACTAAACTGTCTTAATTTGTGCATCATTATGTCTGTTGTTCTGTAAACTGCTGCATGTGTTGATCAGTAGCTATATGAGTAACTATATGGGTTATTGATTGGTTGCCCAAGTATTTGTATGGGAGACTGAGTGTGTGTGTGGGTGGCTGGGAGGTGTATGACTCTGTGCATAGATGTGTGAGCAGTTGATTCACTAGATGTATGGGTTCAAAAGTGCATGTGGAAACAGCTGTATGGGCGGTTGACTGTGTGCATGAGTGTATTGGTGAATGAATGGATATCTCAGTGCTACATGTCAAAGTAAGTACATATGTAAAACACAGTACATGTGAGAGTTGACATATATAAATAACTGTGCATAAGAGCCAGTGAATGTGTGAGTGGCTGTATGGATCATTGTGAACTTGTATCAGGGATTGTATAAGAGAGTAAAGTAAATATGTGTTAGTATATGTTTGAATAAGTAAGGTGTGTATAACTGTATAGTTGAGAAAATGGAGGTGTGATTGATTTTTGGCATAACTGACTAGGTGTGTGAGTAACTCCATGGATGAGTGACAGTCTGTGACTGTCTGTTTACACTGATTGTATCTAAGGTTATATTAGAGTCTGAAGAGGTTCATGGTATTATCACATGAATGATATCATCAGTGATGTTATCAGTCATGTCAAATGAGATGTTTTCAGTGATGTCATCAGTGATGTCATTTGAGATGTCATCAGTGATGTCATCAGTGATGTCACTAACCATGTCATGAATGATGTAATATGTGACATCATCAGCAGTGGATTGCGGGTGCGCGATATATAGTTAGCGCTTATAACTATATATGGAATTTCAATGGTTTTATGCGAGTAAAAAAAGGTTTTGTAAATGCAAATCCCGAACTATATATGGCCTAAAACCAATGGTTTTTTCATTGAATTTTCAAGGTTTTGTAAATGCAAATTCCTAACTATATATCCACTATAACCTATGGTTTTTTCTGTGAATATATATATATATATATATATATATATATATATATATATATATATATATATATATATATATATATATATATATATATATATATATATATATATATATATTACCTACTGGCGGTCGCCAGTAGGTAGTTATAGTTAGGATTTTTTTCAATGTTAAATCTCAAAATTCTATTTGGAATAACTTTGGCACCGGTTGACGAATCTGCCTGAAAATTTCATGAAAATGGCCTCGTCGAGCTCCGGTCCTTCCCTGAAAGTTTGGGGGGGATACAATAAGCGGGGGCCGAGATAAAAGGGGGGTCCCAAAACGCGTTTTCCCCATGTTAATTTCCATAGGGCGGTCGATTTCACTTTTAGCCCGAACGGCTGAATGGATTTACACCAAACTTGGCAAAATTGTAGGGACTGGTAGCCCGATGTGCCTTTGCTATGTCTCAAGATATGTGCTCCAGTGGATTTTGAGTAATTTAGGTCCCAAAAAATATATATATCTATAGCAGCGCACAGGTGCGCGCACCGGAGTGCGCTCCAGGCGCGACACGCGAGGTGCGCATGGAAAGCTGATTGGCTCTCGGGTGTCTGTAAACATTCCAAACAGTCCAGAGCGGTCGCCATCTTGTGTCTCGGTAAAATCGAGACATAAGAGGTGGCTAAAACAAAGTGGGAACTGACCATAAGGCGTCAGGGATAGACCCCTTTGACCCCCTAGGTTTGATGTGGGGGCTATAAAAGGGCCCCGCGGGGCATTTAAAATATTTTTTTTTTTTTTCGTTTTGCGCGGGGGAAGCGCTCGGTGCGCGCACCAGGTAGCGCACCGGGGAGCGTAAAATGAGGGAAAAAGATGACAGAGTTTTAAAAAAATGAAGTTTTTATTTAGAAATTGGAGGTAGTTCTTAAAAGAACTTTTTTTTTTCTTCTTTTTGTTGTTTTATATTTTTTTGTGTTTTTGGAACTTTTTGAACTTTTTTTGGCTTTTCAAAACAGTTTTATATTTTTTTTTGTATTTTTTAGGGGGAGAAACAAAAAAAGGGAATTGAAACTGGCTCAACTGGAGCAAAAAAACAAAAAACCCAAAAAATTATTTCTTTTTGGGGCACTTGTGATTGTCACCTGCAAGGACGATGAGCTTAATACTTTGTTCCCCATAGGAGATAAGCTTGCCACAAGCAGTGCAAGTAATTTTAAAATCAGCAAATCTCGGCTGAATGCAAGGCATCACCTCAGATGTTTCTGGTTGCGAGGAAGTGGGTTGGTTTCTTTGGGAGGGGGTCCTTGATGACTGGGGGAGGTTACTGGCCAGTTCCCGGAACTCTGCACGAGAGTAGTTGTTTGGATGTTTTCTTGTCATGTGCCGAATCATGGTATAGTTACCAAAAGAATATTTCTTGTTTGGGTTGCCCCGTGAAAGTTCATCATTGCAGATGAGGCAAGTCACCTTGGGAGCATTCACCTTTTTTTGCCCCTCTGGGATTGAAAAAAACTGCCAAACAATGTGTGGTTTGGGTTTGTAAGGTGTATTTTCTTCTGGCAGCCATCTTCTTCTCCCCTCCTCCTCTTCCTCTTCCTCCTCCTCCTGTTCTTGATCACCAATATAATTTGGAGCTGGTCCTCTTGGTGGTGGTGGTGGTGGTGGTGGGGCAGATGCACCAGCTGATGCTACTACTGAAGCCATTGGAGCAAAAAAGTAGAGAGAGCAACAAACAGGTCTTCCTCAGTCAAAGGACAAAGTCAGAATAAGGAAAAAAGGTGGGGTCTTTCATCATTTAGAAAAAAAAACTGTCCTGAACCAATGAGAAGTGTTATTTTCAGGTCACAAGACCAGGGGCTTCATCATTATGAAACTAAAACTGTTATGAACCAATGAAAAATGTTATTTTCTGCTCACATGACCCGACGCGCTTACGCTACGCGCACGGGGACGCGCAGCGTAAGCGCGTCGGAAGTTTACGTTTTGCGATCGTATTCGTTCGAGTACTTCCGGGTGCGCTTACGCCGTGCGTATCACGCGGTCGCGGCTACGCGATACGTCACGATCATGTTTTCGTTTGCGATATTGGCGCTCACGAGACGCTCCCCGGAGCGCGCCCGGGGGCGCTTTTCAGAAATACGCTTTTCGGGGCGCACTCCGGGGCGCGCTCTGGGAGCGCTCCCCCCAAAAATAAAAAAATAAAAATGGGATAATTGTAGAGACAGGTAGCCCTATTCTGAAGTGGTTTGTAAAAAAATTAACTTTATAAAAATATGTATTGTGCTACATTGGGCTTAATATATGTTAGAGCCAAAATGTAGCCCAAATGTAGCCCAAAGTAGCCCAATGAAGCCCAAAGATGGCCACCAGAGATCAAAAATTGTAAATGTAGCCCAAAATTCAACTAGATGTAGCCCAACTGTAGCCCAATGACAGAATGTACCAGAGTGTTAAAAAGAACAACTAGAGTGCTAACAGTCTTATTTATAAAGTGAAACTTATAGTAAGGAATTAGCATTAAAAAAACCTTTGAAATTCACTGAAAAAAACCATAGGTTTCACACCAGTTATAGTTAGGAATTAGCATTTAAAAAACCTATTAAATTCACTGAAAAAACCATAGGTTTCACACCAGTTATAGTTAGCTGCAAATTTTACTGATATAAAACCATTGAAATTCCCACGTTATAGTTAGTCGGACTCACTATAACTTGCGCGTGCAATGCACTGCTGATGACATCACATATTACATCACTCATGACATGGTCAGTGACATCACTCATGACATCACTGATGACACCATCCAGTGAATATGTGTCTTTCTGAAAAATAAATATTAGTGAGTTATGTTTAAATATTTGAATACATATATTAATGTTTCACTTTGTGTATAAGTGGCTACATGTGTTGATAAGTAGCTACATGCGTATGTATATGGGTTATTTGATATTTTTAGTAGTATCAGTATGAGTGTCTATGTGGTTTGGTGGAGGTATTACTTAGCACATAGATGCATGAGTGACTGACTCTTTGTTTGTATGTGTTTTGAAGACAGCATATGTACAGGACTGTATGGGTGGATGAGTGTCTATATGTGTTTGTTAGTGAGTGAATGACTGTCTCACTAGTGTCTTTATCAGTAACTACATATGTTTTAATCTAGTATATATGAATATTGATGTATATAAGTGAGTATATGTGAGAGTAAGAGATTGTAAGATTTCCTGTTTAAATAAGTATGTGTTTCTATAAGTGATTGTTTAAGAGAATAAATATGTGTAATTTTCAGTAGAAGTAAGGTGGAAGTGTGTGTATAACTCTATATTCAAATAAATGGTTGTTCAATAGTTTATTTGCACGTGTGAATATGTGTGTGAGTAACTTTTGGATGAATGTCGGTGTGTAACAGGATGTATAGGTGTATCTCTTCATATGATGAGTGAGTATATGTATGAGTGACTATATAGAACTGTTGGTGAATGAGTGGATGTGTATATAGATAGTGGAAGTACAGAATTGCTTGTTGTAACTGATATAGGTATGTCCATTTTTTAAAAATGTCAGTTTCTATTTTTGAATATGTGTCTCAAGGGTTACTTTACACTGAGAGGAGGTCTGTGACTGTGTCACAAGGATGGTCTCATCAGTGATGTCATGAGTGATGTCACTGACCATGTCATGAGTGATGTAATATGTGATGTCATCAGCAGTGCATTGCACGCGCAAGTTATAGTGAGTCCGACTAACTATAACGTGGGAATTTCAATGGTTTTATATCAGTAAAATTTGCAGCTAACTATAACTGGTGTGAAACCTATGGTTTTTTCAGTGAATTTAATAGGTTTTTTAAATGCTAATTCCTAACTATAACTGGTGTGAAACCTATGGTTTTTTTCAGTGAATATATATATATATATATATATATATATATATATATATATATATATATATATATATATATATATATATATATATATATATATATATATATCGCAGTCAAAGGTTGCCCTTTTAGAAGTGCCACACTCGAGGAGGTTAAAAACACAAATGCCACCGGCAGCAACACCCCAGCCTGGCACACGTACTTCCAAGTGCTGCCAAACGCGTTTCGGCGTAGTCCCGCCCTTGATCACTGGCATACCACGGACAACAGAAGACATAGTTTCATATATTTACTTTAAAACAATTATTAAACTATACATTTTTATTTATTTTATAATTGTGTATATGACAATTCACAAATAAATATAAATACATACACAAATAACATAAAATCTAATTAAAAAGCATTATATTATAAATTAAAACATTAAACTATTTAAAAGTCTTTAAACCTACATTTTCCACTTCAGTGAGTGCAACAGTAGGTGAAGTGTTGAATAGCGGAGGGATTAAAAATTACAATTCCCACTCCAGTGAGTGCAACAGTAGGGAAAGTGTTGTATAGCGGAGGAGTACAAATAATATTCCCACTCCAGTGAGTGCAACAGTAGGGTAAGTGTTGAATAGCGGATGAATAAAGATGGCTATTCCCACTCCAGTGAGGGCAACAATAGGGAAAATGTTGGACAGCAGAGGGGTCGAAAATACTATAATTTTTCCACTCCAGTCAGTTCAAAATTAAAAACAAACAAAATATCACCAGCACAAGATAAAAAAAAAAAAAAATTATAAATAATTTAAAAATTGTTAAAAAATCTAAAAAATAGAAACATATTATAATAGTAAATAGATATGGAAAATACCTAGAAATATTTTATTAAATAAATAAATAAATAATTTACAAACAAATAACTTTTTTTTATTATTTATAAACAAAAACATGAATTATTACATACATTTAAAAAAATGTATTTCCTACCCTGACAACACACATCTAAATAAAAAAATGTACCTCCATAATTAACTGCCATTAGGTGCAGTGATAGGGAAATGATCAAAGAAGCAAGAGCATCATACAAGGGCGCCACGGCTAAAGCTAAAAAATCTTGGAAAGCCCAAAAATGGGAGGATGCCAGGAATTCACTCACTTCACACGACCTTACGTCCTTCTGGAACAGAGAACAGCCTTTACAACGCGGGTATTACTATGCGCTGCAATTACTACGCTGCTTTTACAACGCAAGTCGTTTCAACGACTTGCGCTGGAGGGCGCTGTTAGACAAGGAATAGTTTAATTTTCTATTCCAACACCTTCCCTACTGTAACGTGGGCTGGAGTTGGAATAGAAAATTAAACTATTCCACTATCCAGCGCCCTCCAATGCAAGTCGTTCTAACGACTTGCATTGTAAAAACAGCGTTGTAATACCACGCGTTGTACTGTCATACAACCTATGGAACATCATAAACACTGGTTCTCAGGCTGGTAGACTGGCCATCGAACCTAACATGGACGAAAGGGTATGGAAGGCACATTTTGAAACCCTTTATACAAAGGCCATGGAAGGGAAAGTGAGTGTGGCAGAGGAGCCAATGCACCCGGGCCTAACCCTTGACGATGTCCGCTCAATCTCAGTGAGAGAAGTCACCGATGCTTTAGGAACGATAACACCTGCCGAAGCGGCAGGATTGGACAAGATCCCTGGTGACCCCCTTTGCACTGAACCCACTATCTGGGCCCCCTACCTGACCATTTTGTTTAATGCCATATTACAAGGTATAGCAATCGCCACCACTGGGCAGGGGCAGAAATAATACTGATCTACAAAAATGGTTCCCCGCTTTTGCCTGTTAACTATCGCCCGATTAGCCTCATAGATGTTGGCCAGAAAATATTTGTCCGAGTTTTATTGGGGCGTCTCCAAGCTTGGATGGAGGAATATAACATTCTTACCCCCCAACAAGCCGGGTTTAGAGCTAGAACATCAACAATTGACCAAATATTTAGGCTACAGCCGATATTTTGGAAATCCATCTTCATCGAGGGTGGCAGCCTCTATCTTATTTTTGTAGACCTAAAATCTGCTTTTGACCTGGTACCGAGCAAGAGACGATGGGCTATTTTAATTGATATGGAGTGCCAGGGTATCTGTGCCAGCAGCTGAAAAGCCTACATAAGGGGTAATTTTGCTCGAATTAGACATGGCAAAAACGTCAAACTCACAGCCCTTTGCCCATAGAGAGAGGTGTCTGCCAGGGCTGCGTTCTTGCACCTACACTTTTCTCCCTTTTCATTATTGGCCCAATAGACTCATTGATCACAGGGAAGAACATCAACGCCCCTAAGCTGGCGCAGCATAAAATCCCAGCCCTGAAGTTTGCAGATGATACGCTTTGCTTGCTAAATCCCCTATGAGAATCCAGAGAACCCTCGACAACTTTAGCACCTTCTGCAAACATCGGGGACTGGAGATTAACCTGTAAAAAACAAAGTATATGGCCTTTAATGTAGGTAATTCCACCCGCCCCAATCCTTGCTTGAATGGTAATCCCCTGGAAAGGGTATTTGGGAATGACACTGACAGAAAGAATGGATTGGGCGCCCAAATTGACAAAGCAGGGCTGAAACTAACCCAAACAACAGGGGCATCTTAAAATGATATAGGAGTTGCACTGAAAAACTGGTCAGCCCAGTGGTGTAAATGTACAAAGTCCAGGCCAGGAGTGCTGCTCTTTATGGAGCAGAACACTGGGGACACTGCGCACTGGGCTCGCAAGTCTGCACTGAGAATTCTTTAATCAGACATCTTATGGGCCTCCCTAGCTGCAAACCCCTAACACGCTCCGCCTGGATTGTGGGGTTAGACCCATCGCGGATGAGGTTACTCTCAGACCCCTTCTCTATTGGCGCCGCCTCTGGAGCACTACAGAATTGGCTGCATATAGGGACGAATTGATTGATGTGATGGGTCTACGAGGCTCAGGAAAGATACCATGGTTGGTCCACATTAAGAGCACTTGTGAGGGTTTGGGTAGGGGTAATTTATGGAGTTCAGCTGGAGAAACCTCCCAAACAACCTCTAGAAAGACCCTGGTAGAGAGCTATAGGCAGCATAAGCTCAATAAGCTCGAATGTACGTCAGTCATGGGCCGCCTGACGGCTGATTTCCTTGCAGCAAAAAACAAGTACAGCCTAGAACCGATTGTGGACGACATCCAGCCACTCCGCGCCAAAAAGCTTTACTTACAATTTAGATATGGAGTCCTCCCGCTGCGCTCTTTCACTAGAAAATGGGAGGGAGCTATTAGCAGGGGATACCCAGCATGTAAAATCTCTGATGAAACAGAACTCCATGTGTTATTTTTTTGTAAGGGATATAGGAGGGCTAGGTCACGCTGGTTACTTCAACTTTGTAGGAACCTGGGGTCCAGGCACTGTAGCAAAGTGTATAGGCTACTGAAATTTGACAGACAAATGCATATTGTCTTTTCCATTTCACGGTTCTTATTCACCATGTGGTGCACCCGTAAGGCCATCTTAAAAAAGATGGCTCAACAGAATGGCATTATAGAAATTGTATGACTGTCTCCAACAATGTACTTCCTCTGACCTAATCTGGCCAAATGCTTGAGTGGCTACACTAGAACTGGATTACTGTTTATTTTTTATGTCAAATTTTAATGTGTCAATTTTATGATTTTAATGTATGAATTTTTAATGATGCTTTTATGGCCTTGTGTGCCGAAATACAGTTTTTATGATGATGATGATATTTAACATAAATAATTATCAATTAAAGAAATATTATTAATTAAAAAACAAATTAAAACAGATAAGAATGTACTCCCCAAACGTACCCCTAAAAAAATCAAAACTCACACACTAAAAAAATAATCAATTACCCTAATCAATTTATCAATTAATATTAATGATGAACTAATTCTTAATTAAACATAAATTACTTTCTACCTTTCACCCCTATAAACCCACAACCCACACCTAAAAATCATTACACAATTTCCATAATTAATATCAATTAACTACTTAATAATTAATTAAAAACAATTACTTCCCCGATTGGCATATTTAAATTGTAATTAATTAATTAGCATTAATTAACAAATTATTATTAATTAATTAAAAATAAATTACTTCCCACTCTTTACCCCTATAAATTCCACATCCTGCTCCTAAAAAAATGACACATTAACATAATTATTTACCAATTAAGTAAATAATAATAATTAACAAACAATTAATAATTACTTAATAATAAATTACTTTCTACCATTAGCACTATTAAATCTAAATTAAATAAATATTAATACATTTTTAAAAATCCTTCATTTATGATAATCAAATAACTTTTTACTCTTTAGCCCTATAAACCCCACAACCCCTCCTAAAGAAAATAACACAATTATCTAATTAATTTCAATTAATTAAATAATAATAATGAACAACCAATTATTAATAATTAATACTAAATTACTTCCTACAATTAACACATAAAATCTAAATTAAATGCATTTTACTAAATAAAAAATATTCATTCATTTATTATAATTAAATTACTTCTCACCCTATTTCCCTATAAATCCACATCCCACTATGGAACTAAAAAAACGCAAAATGTAATTAAAATAAAATTTACTAAAAATTAAACACATATATTAAAAAACAAAAAGCAATACTTATACAAAAAAATAGATCACAAACATTTAAAATACATACTAAAATACATAACACTAATGAAAGAAAATCGATATTTTATACTATATTTTTGCAAATGATATTAATGACTGATATTTTTTAAAGCTATATTTCTTACTTTAAAATAAATATTCTCTACAGGGATATTCTTGCTGTCAATATTTCTGTATCACTGTATTTCCAACTTGATATTCGTGTAAGTTGACATTTCCAACTTGATATTCTGTCTGCATACCGTTGACTCTAATTTATTCTTTGAATAATATTGTATCATCAGCATTTGATGTAATACAGAATGACATGTCTCTCCTCCAGCATGGGCAAAGTCAACTACACAATGCTAAACTTAGAGCATTTGGAGAAGTGTGACTCAATGGTTAGAGCGGCAGACCCTGATGCAGAGGTCTAGCCCGGGACCAGGGTTCAATTCCCTGCCTCGGCGGGTCTTGGGCTCAAAATTCCACGGACCTGATAATTCTCGCCTCGGTGCCTATTCTAATCATGGAGTCCCACTCTGCAACTCTGGGCAATAGCTTGCTTAATCTCCACAACGGCCCCCACAACGCTAAGGATGCCTGGCATCCACCTTGGGGGTGCCCAAGAGTGGACGCCTCACAGGGAAAGCCAGGATGGGTTCCACAGCGGTATTCGTACAAGCGCCTTGAGACCCTTGCGGGTGAGTAGTGCGCTATACAAGTATCAATTTAAATTTACATTTAGAGAAATTGACTTTAAGAATAGCTGAGACACCATCAACTTTATGGCTTATTCATGGTTTTATCACATCACCTATATCAGCAGTTCAGTTTTCATCTTGTCTGAAGCACTTTCAAGTATGTAGATATGAAGCTTTAGGAGAGAGTTTTGTCCACGAAACCTAATGTTTACCTTTGAATCACAAATGTTTGAGTGGGGAAACTGAAGTATTTATTAACAGAAACGAATCTGAAACATCTTTTGGACATTCATTAGCTTGTAAAGAGGTGACAATTCATTGGGCATGCAATGCATCCATGGCCAGTTTGGTGTGTTTTCTGAAGGGTGCCCCCCCCCTATCTCCTTAATTCATCCAGTATTCAAGTTAATTTCAAATAGAAGATATTTGATCCTGAATGACCTAGGTTGTAGTTGGATAATACCGGGAGTGGCTTATGTGGTGACGGTTTCCAGGGCCATTTTTAGTTGCAATAACGTGCTTTTTCCCCAACGCTCAAGATTAAGGAAATTACTGAATGGCCTTTTATCCAAATTTTTAACATTAACTTTGATAAGTTCATCTGACTGAAAGCTGTATTTTTCAAAAGGACGTTGCATTAACATCTGCCAGAGAAATGTTTGGCCTCCAAGCTGCAAGGTTTCCTCTAAAGTACAATATCTATGGCACACAAACCTGCCCCAGCATTTTGGTGAACTTGTACACCTCATATTTTCAAATACCGTGGAATTGGTAGACATTTTTAAAGTTATTTGGTCTGGCTTTGCTAGCAACTTCCAGACAATAGTCTACGTCATTCCATCCTCTCCTTGTCTTCAGCATATGTACCAGTGGTGTGGAAACACGCGAAAGTCATTCCTCTTTTAAAGAAACCGTCTCTGTATCCTTCTGAGCCGGGCAATTATCACCCTATTTCCCAGCTGCCTTTTTTGGCTAAGTTGGTCGAATCTCATGTGAACACTACTCTCACTGAGTTTATTGAGCATAATGCCATCTTGGATCCCTCGCAGAACGGTTTCCGAGCACGCCACAGTGCAGAGTCTGCACTGTTGGCTGTGACAGAAGAAATCCAGGGGAGTCTTGATGTCGGTGATTCTGCGGCCTTAGTTCTTTTGGACCTAAGTGCCGCTTTCAACACTGTCTCCCACGTGATACTTTTAAAGCGTTTACAGGAAATTGGAATCAGGGGCTTGACTTTGGCCTGGTTTTGGTCCTTTTTGGAGTGGCGATCTTTCCAGGTCCTGGTGCCACCTTTTTATTTGCTTTGCACCAGGTGGTGCCTCAAGGCTCGATACTAAGCCCCCTACTGTTTAACATTTATGTGCAACTCCTTGCGTTGGTCGCTAAAAGAAGAGGGCTGTCACTGGTGTTGTGTGCTGACGACACCCAACTGGTGATCGCCTTCTCTAAAAAATGTAGTGTTAACCTGGAAAAGTTTAAGGAGGACCTGCTAGAGGTTGTGGACTGAATGGCTGCAAACTGCTTGCAGTTGAATGCCAGTAAGTCAGAGGTTTTGCTGTTCGGGAAGGACCGGGATATGTGATCCGAGCAGTGCTGGCCGGATCTTCTCAAACCAGCTCCTTTGCCCAAAGAGGCAGTAAAGAACCTTGGTGTGTGGATCAACAGTGGTATTACCTTTGATACTCAATTGAAAGCTGTGGCAATGATATGCTTTGGTCTTCTGCAAGGTTTGAAACCTCTTTTGGGTTTTTTTCTCCCAAAATGCGTCAAACCATTGTCCAGGCGACTATTTTATCCAGACTGGACTATGGTAATTCTCTCTATCTCGGTGCTAATAAGTCCAGTATTGGGCGCCTGCAGTGAATACAGAATGCAGCGGCACGCATTCTGGTGGCACTCCCGAAATCTTGCTCTATTTCCCATGTTCTTCCTAAACTACATTGGTTGCCGGTCGGAAAGCGAATCCAGTTTAACCCCTTCAGTGCTAATGACAAGGGTAACTCGTCATGGAGTTTCCATTGATTTCAATGGAAATTACATTGAAGTGCCAGAAGTTGCTTAGCATCCAAGTGGTTAAAACACTTTGTGTGTCTCACAGGATTCTGACTCAACAGGCACCGTTGGGGCTGGCTAATTTGCTAAAGCTCTTGGTCAGTATTTCTCGAGTTTCAAGAGCTAGAACCGGAGGCCACTCTTTTCGCAGCCTAGCGGCGAAACTCTGGAATTCGCTTCCTGTTTCTATCAAAGGGATCCAGAATCATTTTGCATTTCGCTCAGCCATAAAGACCTGACTTTTCCCGTTCCGAACTCTAACTCTTTCCCCCCTTGTTCACTCTCACTGTCTTTGGTGGCACTGGGACGCCCCGTCGCTGGGGCAGCCATGCGCAATACAAATCCGACTATAATAATAATTATAATAATTTTTAAATTCCTTGGTTTCTAGTGTATTTGGAGGCGTTATGCTAGTGTTAGTTCTGTCTTTGTAGTTTTGGTCCTATTTTGGTTGCTCTGCAATAGATGTGTCACTTCAAAGGCAAATATTGAAGGACTAACCACATGTTCTGCTCTACTGAGTGCTCATGATGCAGTCCTTTGGATTGTCTTTGATCCAGGAATTGAACGACAACTTGTGTTCGGCTTTCTGTTGTGCCCTTTCAAGTCTGCACTAGATTTATGTCTTGCTGTGCAATTTGTTCGATCTAGGGATATGAAACTGCAAGTGCGCCCATTGAGAGCTCATCTTCAGTGTTGTCCTATGAGACCTCCATTGCTGAAGGATGCTTATTTCCAGCCAGCATGGATGCTTCGGCTCATGAATTCCTGAATTATGGCTCCACTACTACATGTTCGCTATCAGCTGTCACACTATGAGCATCTGCTGATCAGGATGAGCATGGCCATGTTTGAACTCTGGAATTTGCACTTGAGGCCTCTGTTGAGACGTAGTGTGCGGATGTGGGTTCCTTTGTTAATCCCTCTAACTCTTTGCACATGGGAAACATTCCAGAAGCCTCCTAGATTTTAAATGTGCCTCTTTTGTTTTTATACCAAATTGACTTTTTTGAACAGCTTTAGCTTATTCTTGTTAATAAAGTATATTTTATTAGCAATTAATACACATTTTAGGCTAGCTTTTATGCTTTTAGCTAGGTCTCCCTCTGGCCACGGGGGGAGTGCAGTGATGTGCAACAGTGTCCCATGCCAAGGTTCATTTTAGTGTCACATTTAAGCTTGACATTGTTTTCTAATGATGGCTATTTACATATTTTGTACTTACACAATAATGTACGGAGAAATTATTATACATGTTGTTCATTTGTTAGTACACATTATTATCATGCTATTTGTGCACTCTGTTTAAGCATAGGCACAGAGAAAGCAATCCACTTGTAGTCCATGGTCAAATTGGAAACACATTTATGGCTAACTATCGCACCAGAGCTGCACCTATGACACAGTGTGATTGGAACAGTGCTTTTGCTATATAAACACTCTGGGTTTGTCCTGGGAGGCAGGCATTCCCTGTGGCAGAGGGTTCGCGTCTGCAGGCAGGAGCCTATCGAATTTCCTGAGCGTACTTGCGTACTTGCAGCGCCCTGCTGACTGAGAGCAGGGAAAGTGCATCTTTTAGCTGTATCACTTTGTTTTTAATCATTACCCTGAAAATCAACAGGTTACTTATCATTCTTACCCTTCCAGGATTCGGTGTGGGCGCCATTTGTGATCGGGCTGTGTAGGCGTCCTAGCTCGGCGCCACACCCCCCGCGCTCCGCCCCTATTTAGGTGGGCTCGCGCAGCGCTCGCTGTTGGAGGCAGGCGTTCCCTGTGGCAGAGGGTTCGCGTCTGCAGGCAGGAGCCTATCGAATTTCCTGAGCGTACTTGCGTACTTGCAGCGCCCTGCTGACTGAGAGCAGGGAAACTGCATCTTATAGCTGTATCAGTTTGTTTTTAATCATTACCCTGAAAATCAACAGGTTACTAATCATTCTTACCCTTCCAGGATTCGGTGTGGGCGCCATTTGTGATCGGGCTGCATAGGCGTCCTAGCTCGGCACCACACCCCCGCGCTCCGCCCCTATTTAGGTGGGCTCGCGCAGCGCTCGCTGTTGGAGGCAGGCGTTCCCTGTGGCAGAGGGTTCGCGTCTGCAGGCAGGAGCCTATCAAATTTCCTGAGCGTACTTGCGTACTTGCAGCGCCCTGCTGACTGAGAGCAGGGAAACTGCATCTTTTAGCTGTATCAGTTTGTTTTTAATCATTACCCTGAAAATCAACAGGTTACTAATCATTCTTACCCTTCCAGGATTCGGTGTGGGCGCCATTTGTGATCGGGCTGCGTAGGCGTCCTAGCTCAGAGCCACACCCCCGCGCTCCGCCCCTATTTTAGACGTCCCAAATGAGGAAGCGCAGCGGACGAGCGCAGCGGGCGCGACGAAGGTGCGCCGAAATCGAGCCTAAGTCAAGCCCGTCTGCGCCCGTCCGCGGCCGGCCGGGGCTAGGGGCATGTCCTCATGCCAAAATTCTACCATACTCTGCTGAGGAGCTTACTACTCTACATGGCCACGGGCCGCTATCGGAGTCAGTCCGTAGCCACATCGCCATACTAGGGCTCGCCCCCCCATCTTTGCCGACATCACCTTCCCCACCGGAACCATCGCCGCTGCCCCCTTCTTTGCCTGATTCCCCCCCTCCCACTCCTTCACTATCTTTCATACTGCTCAATACCAGGTCAGCGGTTAAACACCATCATGAGCTGTTTGTCCTGCTTGATTCTGAGAAGCCCGACTTACTACTCCTGACCGAAACCTGGTTCTGTGACTCTTCTTTACCCGCACTTTTGGCTGCTCTCCCCCCTTCCTACGTTGCTCTACGCGCCGACCGCCCAGCGGGTAGGATAGGTGGTGGTGTGGCTTTAATTGCTCGGTCCGAATATAATTTCCAACTTCTCCCCTTCCCCCCCATCTCTCCCACCGAACACCTTGTAGTTCGTTCTCTTTCTTTTTCTCCCCCGATTACTTGTCTTTTGATGTATCGCCCACCCCAGCCTTCGCCTTTGTTTTTGCCAGCATTTCAAGACTTATTGGCCACATTGGCGGTCAACTATGCCTCTGTCCTGGTGCTAGGCGATTTCAATTATTGGCCCTCGGACCCTTTAGAGTGCACTTCTTCTAAACAATTCACTGAATCTCTTCAATCCTTGAACTTTGTCCCTCACATATCTGTCCCTACACATTCTCATGGTCATATACTAGACCAGGTCTGGTCTCACAACCTTTCCGTTTCCCCTGTGTCTGTATCTCCCTGTCCCTGGTCTGACCACGCCCTTATTTCCTTTTTCCTCCTTCTCAACTCTGTCACTAAAGTCCCGCATGCCAAAAACACCTGGGCGCGGAATTGGAATCGAGTTGATCTTCCCTCACTGGCCTCCCTCCTTCTGAACTCCTCTCCTAACCTCACAGGTCTATCATCTAATTCACAAGCCACCGCTATCAACACCTGGCTTGCTGAAGGCTGCGACTCGGTCGCCCCACTACGTCGTATCTCTACTCGACGACCTAAGGACTCTAATAGGTGGTTTAATGATGACCTAAAGGAACAAAAACTTGCCGTACGGCAAGCTGAGAGGCAGTGGAGAAGAAATTACTGCCCTTTATTAAAAAATCATTATACCTCATTATTAACTGAGTATAAAATAGCCATCTTAGCTGCCAAAACCATTTATTTTTCCACAAAAATTCTGACAGCAGAAAATAAATCTAGGGAGATTTTTACTATAGTCAATGATTTAGCCTATTCTGATAGGGCTTCACCCCAACCCCCTCCTACCCAGCCCCTGTGTGACCAATTAAACTCTTATTTTCTGGATAATATTGCAACTATCAAGGCAAATATCCCCCCCCTCTTCTACTTTTGTTGATCCTTCTCCCCCTACTGTCCACTGCCATCTTACCTCAATTCCCCCCCTTACTGAGGAAGTATTCTTAGAGATACTTCCTAAGGTCAAATCAGGCTCTCCGGCAGACATCTGTCCGGCACGAATCCTACAACAGATTTACTCTGCTTGTCCCCAGCCCCCAATTACTTTCCTCAATAGTTCTCTTACCCAGGGAGTCGTGATCCCCGCACTTAAATCAGCCACAATTGTGCCCATTTTGAAGAAGTCCGGCGCTGACCCGTCCACCCCAGCCAACTACCGCCCCATTTCCCTACTGCCCTACTTGGGCAAGGTGCTTGAGCGCCATGTCACCTCGGTACTCAGCGCCCACGTAGAAGCAAATGGTGGCTTGGCGTCTCGTCAGGCCGGCTTCCGCCCCAGGCACTCTACCGAATTCGTCGTGGTGTCGGTCCTGGACAATCTCAGGGAGGGCATGGACCAAAACAAACATCAGGCTCTGGTGCTCCTCAATCTCTCCGCCGCTTTTGACACGGTGGACCATACCATCTTGCTTTCACGTGTCAGAGCAGCGGGAATCGAGGGCTCAGCCCTGGTCTGGCTATCGTCCTTCCTGAGAGACCGCACCCAGGCGGTTCGGTTGGGGGATTTCACAACTACCCCACTTCAAGTCACTTGTGGTGTTCCCCAGGGCTCTTCACTTTCTCCCTTGCTGTTCAATTTATACATCTTTCCTTTAATCTTTGAACTTCAGCAGCTGGAGGTCACCGTATATAATTATGCGGACGACCTCCAGCTCATCTTCAGCCTCTCCTCTTCTCCCCACTCTGTCTCTAATTTCCAGTCTATTATGATTTTCATCAGGGACTGGATGAACCACAACCATCTCAAGCTGAACCCAGACAAAACTGAGTTAGTTCTCACAGGTGGTTCCTCCAGTCCCTGGAACTCTCTTTTCTGGCCCTCTTCTTTTGGTCCTTCCCCCACTCCTTCCTCCACAGTTAAAACCCTGGGCGTCAAAATGAATAACCAACTCACTTTACATACACAAATCAGTTCTGTTGTTTCTTCCTGTTTCCTCACTCTCCGTACCATCCGCACTGTCTCCCGTTTCTTTTCCCCCCTGGCACTCAAACTGATCATGTCCGCTCTGTTGATTTCGCGGATGGATTAAGCTAATGCCCTGTACAACGGCATCCCAGCATACAGCCTGCTGAAGCTCCAGATGGTTCAGAACCAAGCGGCACGATTGGTGTATGGTCTCCCGCGCTTTCACCATTCAACACCCCTCATCAAGGAGCTTCATTGGCTTCCTGTCAAGGAACGCTCCCTTTTCAAAACCGGCTGTATGGTTTTTCAGGCTCGCCAGGGTTCTGCCCCTGCTTTCATTTCCTCCCTGATCAACGAATATGTTCCTGCCAGAGAGCTCCGTTCATCATCCAAATCTCTTCTGCACATCCCACGCTTCAAACGTAAAAAGTGGGGAGGGGCCAACTTTTCAACTCTGGCTCCTACCTTTTGGAACTCCCTCCCCGACCATTTACAATTTGCCTCACATCATTCCTCCTTCCGCAAAGACCTTAAAACTTTTTTGTTTAAACAGGCCTTTTCTTTGTAAATTGTCCCTTTTTATTTCTCTGCACCAGTCATCAACGGCCCCGCTTTGCTAAACCCGTCTCCACAGTGCCAAGAAACCACAGGGTGAACGCTGCGCTTTACAAATGTTTTAAATTCAAATTCAATTTCTACGCTCCCAAACGCCACCTCCGATCAGCCAACCACGCCCTCGCCGCCGTCCCCCGCATCCGAAGAGCAACCACAGGAGGAAGGTCCTTCTCCTACCTGGCCGCCAAGACCTGGAACTCCCTCCCGTCCGATCTGCGCCTGACCCAAGACCACCTCTCCTTCAGGAAGAAGCTGAAGACCTGGCTGTTCGAGCAGTAGCAGCACCCCCCCCCCCCCAGCGCCTTGAGACCCTACGGGTATGTAGCGCGCTTTATAAGTGTCACTGATTGATTGATTGATTGATTGATTGATTGATTGATTGATTGAATTCCTGTAACGCAACAGACTGTGGCTGAGATGCAGTCCTGCTGACTCTGACATATATACTGTAAAGGAAGATAGCCTGTTCTCCACTGGCTGGCTTCCTGATATATCACTCTCAGTTGGAGGGGGTGGGATTAGGCTTTCCCAAGGGATTTTATTTATTTATTTATTTCACTTGTATCGCCCAACAGCTACCCAACAAAGGGTTTCCCGGCGCTACTGATTCAGTGGTGTGTTTCTAGAAGGTATCTGGCAGAGAGTACTCCCACATGCTCTCCATTTGGTAAGTAATGATAGGTAGGAGTATTTTCATACGTATGTCCTAATGGTTGAACTTTTTATATTTTTCTACTTTCTTGTAATCCTGGTTTCTAATATTAGCAGCACATTCTTTTTATACAAGAATATGATTGTTTCAATACATTTTTAACAATCCAATTCACATCTTTCTGGTGTTTTCATTGGGCATTCAAAAGTAAAACAACAAAAGAGTTGATCTGTTACCACACTTTCCTTGGGAAATTAAGAGTGGTCATGTTCGAAGTTGCTGATACCACCTGCTACCTTGGTAAGGTTAGGGGTTCCGATGGGACATTCTGAGCTATTTAGGAACTTGGCCGGCATTCTCTGATGGTATGTGTGAACTGATTTCCCATATTTTGAAGTCTATGTTGTTGAGATACACAACCTGAATTAATTTCTAGGAACCGTATAACAAAATGAATATTACCTGGCTCGTAGAGCTTTGGTTACCAGTTGTCCTGGTTGTCGGAAGCAGTGGTTGCTTGCTTTGCTGCTTGGATGGTGCGGATAAGGAAAGGGATCCAAAATCTGGACAACGGGGCCACTGAGGTTTCTGGTTGAGGATGCTGCAGAATTCCCTTGAGGTATAGCATCAAACAAAGGTATTGCATGCTAAACTGGCCATCAGCAAACCTTGGCAGTAGCAAATTCAACTTAAGGTTACTGACTACTGACCTGTCTGTGTGCAAATGTGCTTGAGGGTAGGTGGTTGGCTGTTTCCTCCTTTGGGAGACAGCCTGGTTGCATATCAGAGGTGGTGAGAGCTTTGAAGCTCACCGCCTAATGTGTCACTTCACTAGTCATCCTGTCAGGGATGGAAGTGGTACCTCATACCCCGGCAGGTCTTTGTTTCTGTTCTCTGGGGGTCTTCACACCTCCTGGCTAGGGGTCTGATTCCTGTCTTGGTGGCAGCAGCTGCAACATGTCACCCAAGGAACTGGAAAGGGTGGGGCAACCAGGTGGGCAACCTCTAAAGTAGCCACCTGGGTACATGTCACATTAAATATGACTTTGGGAAAAAGTTGGGTTTGATGAGGCAAGTTATTTTAAACCAAACATGACACTTTTCATTGGGACCATAATGGAGCTAGCTACATTGGGCTCCCTGAGGGCCATCCCATGGTATTGTATGCCCTCTGTCCACCTATAGTTGCCCCTAATAGAAAGAGTCTCCTATAGGGACATATAGGCTTGCACGTATAAGGCCACACCTTTAATATAATGCACTTTGCGTCCTATGCTGAGGAGGCATACCTTAGGGGTGACATACATTAAAAATAGTGATTTGATCTTGCCACTCATAGTGAGGCTAAAGTCGAGTTGGAGCAACTTCAACTGTTCCTGCACTCTGCCATAGTAAGGCTGCTGTCATCTCTTTTCGTTGATCACTCAGGGTGGCAAAATCAGTGCTGGAGGCCATGGTAATCTCTTCAATTCCAATGCCCTAGGTACCACTGGTAGCACTTACCAGGGGGTTATGAGGGGGTTAAAGTCCTTGTCAAGGAGGGTTACCAATTCAGATGTATCTTATTTTGGGAGAGAGAACATCTTTAAATTCCAGCAGATTTGGCCTGTAAATATCTAACAGGTATGCATTTTTATCACACCTGGTATTTACAGAGCCTTGTAAAACCTACAACACTCATAATTCTGATATTTGTAGTAACAAGTATTACCACACGTGTCAGTAGATATGGACCCACTCACAAAATGGACCTTTGTGTGGTGTGGTTGAAGAAGGGCTACCACTATTCTCGAAAATGCCTCTCAGATTCTCCAACTCACAGACACAGAGTGGCTCAGCTAAGGAAACTTAACCAAATAATGTTGCCAAAATGCTTCGTGTGCACATTGCTCTGTTACATTTTGGCTCAATTTTTGTTTTTTAGTATGCAGGGGGGCCATTTATACAAAGAGCTCTTTGATTGCTGTTTAATCTGTTCCATGATCATTTTCCTCATGCAATTCCTGCATATTCTGAGCTCTCATCTGTGATCAGTACTCTGCCAAATTGGCAGGGGCGTAACTTAGTCAGTGAGATTCAAGGGTGTGAATTACTAATTTCCCAACTCAGAAAGCATTAGACCACAGGGTGAATGTGCGGTGTGACCAAGGACTGGGGTGGACTGTTGCAATGTTGAGCAGGGTCATTACTGATTTCAACTGGGTCAGCCATGGGGGCTAATTTAGAGTTTGGTGTTATGTTATGTTATGTTAAAAACACTTTTATAGCGCGCAGCTGCCCCAGCCAAGGGGCGTCCCGGCGCTTCATAGAAAGTACCCAAACACAACACAGCAATACAAACACGAGAACACACATAACAGAGTACTAAACTGTATGGGGGAACAGAAGCATTTTGATAGCTCTTCTAAACTTCAGGAGCTCATCCATTTCACGGATATGAAGCGAAAGAGAATTCCACAATTTGGCAGCCAGAACTCGAAAGGACCGGCCTCCAGCTCTGCATAGTCTAAACCGTGGAACAACCACCAAATTTTACCCCAGAGATCTCAAAGAACGCGAGGGCATGAAAGGCACCGAGAGATTATCAAGAATCTGGGGGGAGGCCAACTTGAGGATCTTGAAAGAGAGGCAGAGGGTTTTAAAATGGACCCTCTGTGCCAATGGCAGCCAGTGCAAAGACAGGACGGTACTTTCCGCAGAGCAGAACCTCGGTAAACCTACCAGGGCTCTAGCTGCTACGTTCTGGACACGTTGCATCCGGGCAATTTCGGCCTGGTTGGCTCCCAACAGGAGAGAACTGGCGTAATCGAGCCGAGATAAAATGGATGACTGTATGACCAACTGCCGGGTGGAAGCATCAAAGAACTTCAAGATAGGTCTCATCCCTCGTAAGATGCCAAAACAGGTAACCGCCACTTTTTTAGTGTGACCACTAAAACTAAGGGCAGGATCAAGCCAAACCCCCAAGTTTTTTACCTCTGAGACTGGAATAGGAGTTACACCCAGCTCAGGGGGCCACCAAGTGTCACCCCAAAGGTCTGTCCGCTTGCCCACAATCATGACCTCAGTTTTTGTAGCATTCAGCTGGAGACAGTTGGCGTTCATCCAGCTAGCTACCGCCAACAGTCCTTCCCGGAATCTGGGGGCATCAAGGTCGGAGTCACCACTCAAGGTGACCGCCAGCTGCGTGTCGCCAGCATAAGAGACCATAGTCATGCCCCAATGCTTGACGACAGCCGCCAGCGGTCTCATATAAAGATTGAATAATGTGGGACTCAACGACGAACCCTGGGGCACACCCAGCACCAGAGGATAGGACTTGGACTTAAAAGGTGGGGTAGCTACTTTAAAGGTCCGATCAGCAAGGAAGGAGCTAAACCAATCGAGTGCAGTTCCCGTGACGCCCGCCTCTCCAAGACGTTGGAGGAGGATACTGTGTGAAACTGTGTCAAACACGGCACTAAGGTCCAGTAGTGGTGGACATGTACTCTGTTTCAGTAGAGTACCCTGCTTGCCAAACTCACAATCCCTTAGCATGCATCATAGTCAGGTTGACCACAAGTTTTACTTCAATGGAGTAAAATATGCCCTATCCCTGTAAAACATACTTTGATGGCCCAACAGAGTGGGTGTCATTGAAAGTAAGCTATTTGACCATCCACCCTATTTTGAGTGGATGGTGAGATGAGTTTTTCTTGGGGAACATCCTTTACAACAAATCTTTTACAACGCGGTACTGTTACCATGCAATTATTACTATAGTACTATGGTAACGGTACGCGTTGTAAAAGTACGCGTTGTACCATCATACATCCTTTCTTTGGGAACATCCTTTACAACAAATCTTTTAGAAAGCCGGACTGTTACCTACTCAGGTAACCACTCATGCAATGTCTCCAACTATTCCTTTGGCGGCTCCTGAAAGGTTAAGCGGGGATCCGCAGAAGGCTCAGACATTTCTCATACAATGTTCTTTACACTACCATTGCAAGCCAGTCATTTTTATGGAGGATCAGTCAAGGGTGGCCTTCATGTTGTCCTACCTGAGTGGAGATGTGGCTGCTTGGTCGCTACCATTAGTTAATAATAACGATCCAATACTATATGACTTTGGAGAATTTAAGAAATCATTTTTGCAAATTTTTGACCAAAGATCTACATCTCAAATCACTGATAACGAACTTCTGGATTTACGACAGGGGAATAGAGATTTGGTTGCATACCTAGCTCATTTTAACAAGCTTATTATGAAAACCAACTGGCCAGAAGCTAAGCGAGCTGCCATTTTTTATCGAGGGCTCAAGGATGAACTTAAGGATGGTCTGGCCCAAATTCCCAAGCGACCTACTGAGGTTTCAGAACTAATTGATTTAGTCTTACAGATGGATCAGCGATTGAGTGAGAGAAGATGTGAACTAAGAAAGGACTTTAAGTCCTATCCTCCACGGTATGATCGATTTAAGTCTGAAAGTCTAAGAACTAAGGATACACCTTCAGAAGAAGAACTTATGCAGATTGGCTCGGTGAGAGGACTGTTATCAAAAGAAGAGAGAGAGCGTAGGCAAAACAGAAAATTGTGTATGTACTGTGGAGACTCAGGACATTTTCTGAAGGATTGTTCCAAGAAACCCAAGCAACAGTTGCCAGTAAAAGACAGGCTCCACCAGTAAAGGGAGTTGCCCGGGTGGGAGCAGAAGAAGAGCCAACTCCGAATCCACAGTCTGTGGCTAACACATTACAATCTGCGGCTCCGCATTTGATTGTTAACGGTGTAATCGAATTCAATTCTGCCTGATTTGAAGGAATCTCAGTGATGATCGATTCTCGAGCAACGGGTAATTTTTGTGACATTGGATTTGCTAAAACGCTGGGAATTAAGTTTGTCAGGAAGGATAGACCCAAAGCAGTGAGGGCCGTCGATGGAACCAATTTGTCATCAGGCTCCATCGCACATGATACAGAAATGATAAGACTGATAAGTCCAGGAGAACATGTTAGCGTTTTGAGATTTAGTCTCATAGATGCTCCTCAATTTCAGTTCATTTTGGGTTTACCCTGGCTCACGGAACATAATCCGCTTATTGACTGGTCAAAAAGAACAATTAAGATGAATTCAGAATATTGCCAGTGTCATTGTCACAATGAACAGTCCGAAATGGTTCCAGTCTCTTCCTCACAGTTTTTAGCCAGTCAAGCTAAGTCAGTCTGTGTTTTGGCGACACAAGAAGTTCCGGAAGAGTATATGGATTTGGCAGCAGTGTTCGACGAGAAAGAAGCTAACAAGTTGCCACCTCATCGTGACTATGATTGCAAGATCGAATTGGAACCAGGTGCTTCTTTACCCTGCAGTTGTATTTACGCTCTTTCCGAAAAAGAAAATCAACATCTCAAGGACTATATCGAGCAATATTTGGCCAACGGTTTTATTCGTCCTTCTCAGTCGCCAGTCTCTCCCCGCTTTTTTTTATTCCTAAGAAGGATGGAAGTTTGAGAACATGTATAGACTATCGGGCTCTGAATTCAGTTTCCAAGAAGGATAGATATCCGTTGCCCTTAATATTTGAGCTGTTGGATCAAGTAAAAGGAGCACAAGTTTATACCAAGTTGGATTTGAGGGGAGCATATCACTTGGTACGGATGGCCGAAGGAGACAAATGGAAGACCGCTTTTGGAACCAGGATGGGTCTTTTTGAATATCAAGTAATGCCATTCGGACTCTGTAATGCTCCTGCTGCATTTCAGCAATTTGTCAATGATGTACTGCGAGAGTGTCTGGATCGCTTTGCAGTAGTTTACATAGATGAGATACTCATATTTTCTGAAATGGTACAGGAGCATATTCAACATGTTCGAACAATTCTGAAGAAGCTTCTGGATCATCAATTATATGTCAATCTGCAGAAGTGTGTTTTTAATTTGGAACGTGTGGAATTTTTGGGATTTGTTCTCTCTTCTGAGGGAGTATCCATGGATTACTCCAAGGAGAAGACGATAAGGAACTGGCCATCTCTTAAGAGCGTGAAACAAGTACAAAGCTTTATTGGCTTTGCCAACTTTTATCGACGCTTCATCGAAACCTTTTCTGAGAAAGTGGCACCCTTGACTCGATTACTAAAGAAGGGAGTAAAATTCGAGTGGTCTGAGAACACAGAAAGGGTCTTTTGCGAATTGAAGGAAGCCTTTTTCACAGCCCCAGTGTTGATGCATCCGGATCCAGGGGAACTCTTCTTTGTTGAAGCTGATGCTTCTAATCTGGCTATTGGAGGAAGCTTGTCTCAGAGAGAAAAGACAAATGGTCAGCTTCACCCTGTGGCTTATCGTTCCCTAAAGTTAACTCCTGCAGAAGTAAATTACTCCATAGCCGATAAGGAGTTATTGGCAGTGAAGGACGCTTTTCGAGAATGAAGACATTATCTGTTCGGTGCTCGACATGAAGTGACCGTGTTTACAGATCATCGGAATCTCCAATTCTTAAAGTCAGCTCGAACATTGACCCCACGACAATTGCGTTGGTCCTTATTTTTTGCAGATTATAATTTTGTGCTGACTTACAAACCTGGTTCCGCCAACGGTAAGGCAGATGCCTTATCACGGTTGGTAACAAGATAAGAATCTCAAGTATCGACAGAGGAATTAATAATTCCTAAAGAGAGAATCATTGGTGTAATTTCATTTCTAGATTTGGAAAAAAGACTGGATAAAGAATTGGCTTCATTTAATCTAGAAGAATGGGTCCAACAAGGTGAAGACTGGGAAGTAAGAAATGGTTGGCCGTATTTTCAAGGAAAACTTTTTATTCCCATCAAAGAGATTCGAACCATGATCATACAACATTCTCATGACGACTTGTTGGCAGGTCATAAAGGTGTGAAAAAGACTCTGGAATTAGTACAACGAGAATTTTGGTGGCCATCCATGGAAGCTCAGGTGGGACAATATGTGGCCTCTTGTGAGCAGTGTTTCAAAGGAAAGTCAGTTAGAATGGCTCCTCAAGGTTTACTTCATCCTTTACTCCTTATCCCTGGCATAATGTGTCATTGAATTTATCGTGGAGCTACCTTCCAGCCAGGAGTTTTCTGTCATATGGGTGGTTGTGGACCATTTTACCAAGATGAGTCACTTTGTCCCGTTAAAATCCATTCCAAATGCTACTCAATTGGCTTCCTTGTTCACTCAGCATGTAGTAAAGATGCATGGAATTCCTAAAGTGGCCATCTCTGATCAGGGTCCCCAATTTGTCTCTCATTTCTGGAGGTCTTTTTTAAAAAGATTGGATATACACTCTCGTTTGTCCTCCAGTTTCCACCCGAGACTGATGGTCAAACGGAAAGAGTGAATCAAGAATTGGAACAGTTTCTGCAATTATTTTTGATAGATAATGAGGGAGAGAGGCCAGACATCATTTGGGCAGCCGAGTTTGCCTATAATAATGCTAAACACTCTAGTACTGGATTCACCCCCTTTTATTTGAACTCAGGCAGACATCCAAATACGGGGAACATCCTTTACAACAAATCTTTTACAACGCAGTACTGATACCACGCAACTATTACAACGAAAGTCGTTACAACGACTTGCACTGGGGGGCGCTCCAGGATAGTAAATAGTTTCATTTACTATCCAACTCCTTCCCTACTATCCACGGGTACCGGAGTTGGAATAGTAAATTAAAAAATTTACTACCCAGGGCCCCCCAGCGCAAGCTTTGTAAAAGTTGCGTGGTAATGGTACGCGTTGTAAAAGTACGCGTTGTACCGTCATACATCCCTTTTTCTTACTGCCCATCACTGCCAGGTATATCCTGGTGTTGTGGGTCACTAAAAAAAAAGAAAACTGACTTCCACACCTTAGGAGAAAACTGGTGTGGGAGTCATTGTTTTTTAAAATTGTTGTTCAAAAACAAATTCACTGGGTGTTGCGCCTTGGAAGCCCAAGATGGCACTCACAGCCTTGTGAGGCTCCAGCTGTGACTGAGAGAAATAAAGTCACATCCACCTTTTTTTATGGGCTTAATGCAGTTAACACCCAACAGAGAAGCCAATGCTGAACGCGGCACTCTGTAAGGACAGTAGGGCACAAATCTCCTAGTACGGTATACTGGACTTGCTTGAAACACTGTCCTAAAGATCAGGATGAGGGATTTAAATAAGATCCTCTTCCTGACAGGTAATCAGTGTAACGAGTTAAAAACAGGAAAGATGGAAGTGCATCTAGGTAAATGCAGAAGAAACTTTGCAGTAGCGTTTCAAACCACCTAAAGGAGACCTATCAAGGCTTCTGAGACACCGAGGTAGAGGGAATTAGCATCATCCAGGTGTAATGTAATCAAGGCATTGATAATTGTTTTCCTGCAATGCTAGGGCAAAAGGAACAGAAATTTTCGAAGATTGCATAGCACTATCCCACTACAGTAGAGATCTTAATTGCATAGACAAGTGATTATCAAACTTAACCCCATAATGATTGACCAGCAAGGTAGGGGGTGCAGCAGTACAGAGGATCAGATGTATTCTCACCAGTTCAAGGCATGGGATGGATCAAAACAGAATAATCTCTGTTTTATTGGTGTTGCATTTGAGCTGACTGGACTGCGTCCATCCAGAGTCTGCACACATGAAGTCCTTGTTTCGAGTACCTGAAATCCAGAATCTGAGTTTCCGCTGGAACCGATGCTTATTCCTCTAACCCCCAACTTAGATACCAAGGTCTCAAGGACTTCGGCATCCAAGAGGGGGGAAATGGGATTGGGAGTGAGAGAAACACACCACGTCTGCTTCAGTAATCTGGTTTGTTCTTCTCTTGTCTTTTTCTTCTTTACTATTGATTTTTCTTTCTGAAAGAAACAATTACACTAAACACCTTTTTTCTTATACTCTAATTGTACCAATAACCTTACTCCTTAATTTGTACCTGTTCTTGCAGAGTGGCTAACTGTTCTCTATTTCTGTTGCATAGTAGAGGATACTTTCCCATTGTAAATTCTCTATAAAATACCAAACACAATTATAACGTGCTCTAATGCTCTTGATTGCCTTACTCTAGGAATGCTATTTACCTTCTGAATTTTTCTTGTATTCTTCTAATATTGGCTAGCAGGTATTCAGAAGCTGATGAAGGAATGACGTCTTCTCTAAAGATGGTAAGTATATTATATATATATAATCACACATACAAATTGAAATGTTCACTGACAACTCTCTTGTCTGCTCCTGTCAATGCTAAGCCTTTCTTTTCCTTTACAGATTGTCTTGTGCTTCTGAGCTGGAACGATATTGCTTCATATCAATGTCTCTCAGTCTCTAATGCACTAATGTCCTTGTACTGATTCCTATTCTGCTCAACTGAATTCTTTGATACTCATCGGGAAAGAAAGTATTATCAGGTATGTATTCTTCTTCGGAACCTTAACTCAGGAAGACTCAAACTTTCTCTGCAAAATCGAAATTACTCAAATAAACTTACCGCAGCCACGGTAGAATGATGCGCTGAACTTCTACAAATACTCACAGACCGGACTCTTTAGTTTGGAGAAGCTGCTGCGCACTGAAGAGAAACAGGCGAAAAGACACAACCGTTTCCAACAAAATCGTCAGTTGAAGTGCGTATTTCGTAGGGATTGGAACCACAAATTCAGCTGAGGAGAGTCGCGCGGCAAAACAACTAGAGCCGCCACTCAAGTAATAATAATGGCAGCCATATTGGAGTTCCGCCAAAACATTTAATGTAGTCTTTTTACTAAACCCTACATAAAGTAGTTCTGCTCTAAGTCATTATGGGCCAAAATAGCGTTTGGAATGATCTGGGACCTTGGAGAGAGTGAATCAGAGCTAAACTGGGGAACCTATTGGTCCGGACCTGACACCTTGAAGGTTGACTTAATCGAAGATCCATCAAAGGTAAAAAGTAGTTAAAAGGTGAGCAAATTTATCTAGAGGAGAGGAGTTGGCCTAACGGCTAGGGCGGTCAACCTTGAATCTGGGGAACTGGGTTTGAGTCTCTGCAATGACACTGAACATCCTGTGATTCTGGGCAAATCACGTAATCTCCACATGCCTAACAAAAATGATGAATGTGTCCTCATGTAATGCAACTGGTGCTATGTGAAGCACGCTGATACCCGATTTGGGTCAAGTTCATGCTATATAAAACTCTGTAAAATAAAATAAAATAAAAATTCCACAGAAATATGTCCGCGGAGAGGCTAACTCTTATGAGTGTGTCATGCCTGCCATGTTTTGGAAGAAGTGCTGAGGTGATTTCCAAGCTTTTCCCAGGAACATTTTCCCAGGAATATTTGTGAATACATTGCTCCAGATTTATTTTTAGATTACAAAGGCATTGTTTGTCCTATATGTTGCTGGATACAGCTCCTTAATAACATTGATCCTGTCTCTTCTATTGCCATTGGTAATCAAGTACAGGCTGATGGCCCTTGCCTTGAATATGTTTGACTTTGCTATTACCTGGTATTACTTGATGAGTTTGGCACATGCTATTTTTCCTGTGACTGTATTGGGAGATCGCATAGGAGTGAGCTGGTGTTAAACATACTTCTTTTTCTTTCAAGTATCCATCCCTTATAATGACAAAAAAGTTTCAGAAGGATATTGCTAACATATCTCTTGGGGCCATTATGGAAGGGAGATGTGAATTTTCACAAAGATGCTCTTCTTCTCGTCAAGTTTCAGGGGCAGCTTAAAAAATGCCTGACACCTCTACCGCTGGTATACGATCCAAAAAGAATGTGGAGTCTCACCCCAAATCACCTTCCCCCTTGAAGTTTGGAGATCTAATTGAACAGATTAAAACTCTGAATGCTTTTGTTGTTGAAACTAATGCTGCTCATTCAAAAAAATTAAGGAACATATCTTTTTAATGATACAAGACTATCAGCCATTGAGCAGAGAGTGAGTGATGTTGAAGATTCCATACCAGATGTT
Organism: Lissotriton vulgaris; assembly: GCF_964263255.1. Taxonomy (NCBI): domain Eukaryota; kingdom Metazoa; phylum Chordata; class Amphibia; order Caudata; family Salamandridae; genus Lissotriton; species Lissotriton vulgaris. Next base: position 246,915 of record NW_028252325.1, on the reverse strand, counting down.
TCCCGTATGGTCAAGGAAAATTAACATCTTAAAAAATATCAAAGGACTTGGAAAACAGAAACAGGATAAATAATCTTAGTCTATGTGTTATACCCAAGGCCACTGAAATTATGTTATTATGAGCCATATTGTTTGCATGATTATGGATCTCCTGCATTTGCCATTTATATGCTGCATAATTTGCAGATTTTAACAAAAAACTATTTTGTGTTTAGCTCTAACGGTTCAAAAGTTATTAAAATCACAAGGACGTGTTACAGCACAGTGGATTAGTATTTGCAAATGTTGACTCATCACCTTTCTGTTGCTTATTGCTATGTTTGGATGTTAATCTGAGGTGCAACCAATGCCCAGGCAGTGTAAAGTGTAAAAAGTGTAATGATGACAAAATAATGAAGTAATACTATCAGAAATGTGCTGTATTATGCTGCAAAATTTGCCTTTTATTGCCGCTGAATTTAGTCAACCCTGCCACATAAACCCTGCCAGTGGCCTTGGGTATAACACATAGACTAAGATTATTTATCTTGTTTCTGTTTTCCAAGTCCTTTGATATTTTTTACGTTGTTAATTTTCCTTGACCATATGGGAAAAATCTGGTAGGAAATCTTAAACCTCACTCACTCTCTGCTCAAGGGCCGATAGTCTTGTATCATTAAAAAGACATGTTCCTTAATTTTTTTGAATGAGCAGCATTAGTTTCAACAACAAAAGCATTCAGAGTTTTAATCTGTTCAATTAGATCTCTGAACTTCAAGGGGAAGGTGATTTGGGGCGAGACTCCACTTTCTTTTTGGATCTTATAACAGTGGCAGAGGTGTCAGGTATTTTTTAAGCTGCCCCTGATACTTGACGAGAAGAAGAGCATCTTTGTGAAAATTCACATCTCCCTTCCATAATGGCCCCAAGAGATATGTTAGCAATATCTTTCTGAAACATTTTTGTCATTATAAGGGATGGATACTTGAAATAAAAAGAAGTACATTTAGCACCAGCCCACCCCCTATGCGATCTCCCAATACAGTCACAGGAAAAATAGCATGTGCCAAACTCTTCAAGTAATACCAGGTAATAGCTAAGTCAAACTTATTCAAGGCAAGGGCCATCAGCCTGGACTTAATTACTAATGGCAATAGAAGAGACAGGATCAATGTTATTAAGGAGCTGTATCCAGCAGCAACATATAGGACAATAAATGACTTTGTAATCTCAAATTAAAACTGGAGCAATGTATTCACAAATATTCCTCAAACTGTTGTCAGGCATGTGAGGGAGCCAATAACCTGCTACTCCAGCAAAGAATTAAAATAGGGCTTTAATTAGAGAGTGCATGTCAAGCCATGAACTGAGGTAAACCACACCATTGCAGGAGCTTAATTGATAATAGGCAGAGCAGTTTTTTTCACTCATCAATAATCAAAAAGAAAGTGCTCGGCCTTTTAGCTTATAAAGACTCCTGAGGAGCAAAATAAGCAAGCTGCAAGAATGTGTTTCCCATGCATCAAATGGTCTTATCCAAAATATGCTGCATAAATAAATGTTCTTGTACCTTTCAGAAATGTTTCAGTGTTTCCTGTTAATAAAAACCTTCTCTGGTTTTTATGTTAATTTCAAAAAGCTTTCAAATGCTGTGCTAACTTAGAAGAGGCACTGACTTGAAAGGCAGAGCAGTGATATTGTAAGTCAATATTATAACTGGTCTCCTGACAGCAAAATTGAATCCCTGTCAAAGAATCCTTTCATAATAATAGAGATAAAATGTGCTTGGGAAAAGTTCAGAAATCACCTCAGCACTTCTTCCAAAACATGGCAGGCATGACACATTCATAAGAGTTAGCTTATCCACTGACATATTTCTGTAGAATTTTTATTTTATTTTATTTTACAGAGTTTTATATAGCATGAACTTGACCCAAGTCAGGTATCAGAGTGCTTCACATAGCACCAGTTGCATTACATGAGGACCCATTCATCATTTTTGTCAGGCACAGGGAGATTACGTGATTTGCCCAGAATCACAGGATGTTCAGTGTCATTGCAGAGACTCAAACCCAGTTCCCCAGATTCGAGGTTGACAGCTCTTGCCGTTAGGCCAACTCCTCTCCTCTAGATAAATGTGCTCACCTTTCAACTACTTTTTACCTTTGATGGATCTTCGATTAAGTCAACCTTCAAGGACTTCATGTCTCCTGCTGAATAATTCTGATGGCCCTGGGTATACAAGAGGGATCTGAAGGATCAAACATGATCTCATTTTTACAAATGGCTATTCCCTCTATTGTTGATATGAGAGATCATGTGCCGCTCAGCATTGAAAGGGCTCATTGCTTGGGCCCTAAGATCTCTTATTCATCTAGCACAAGGCCTAGGAGCATCTCATTGTCTTCCTGTAGATCACAGAATTGATGAATGTTCTTTCAACAGTTAAACAAATTAGAGCATTGTAATCGTTTTCTCAAGATGTCTCAAACGCTACAGCACTTAGAAGGAAACAACTTATTTATTTTCATCCTAAACTCAAATCTATGAATGCTAGACATGGTTTAGTGCATCCCTGATTTTTCAAGTTAATGTACCAAGATAAGAATTTTACATTTGATGAATCTCTCGAGCTAGGGGATTTCACCAGACAGCATGGAACTGAAGATATGGAACTGGGTTGTTCTGTTACTTCATGATTTTGTTGCTCTTTTATCTGCATACAAAAATGTTTAATTGCATCTAATATGTTTCTCCTTTCATGGTTTCAGGTGATCCCATGGCTATTCATAATCGGTGTCTCATTGCTTTTTAAAAAAATATTTCAGACTAGATTATTTAATAGTTCCTTGTCATGTTTCCACCTCCCCTTGTTGTCAGTCTCCCTTTTAATTTTTGACCTTTCCTTATGTCATTATGTTTCCCTTCGGAGACCTTGGTAAAATTATCATTATGTTGTTTTTCTATGTTTCTACTGTTTAATATTGAGCTGAATGTTGCCCGTTTTTCTTGCACTTCCTCATGTTTTTTTTCTTTTTCATTGATCACTCTGGTATTTATATATTTTTTCATTCATTTTCTAACCATGATAGTAACAGTCTGCACATCTGAATGTAAGTGTTCTACAACTTTCACATCCTTCTGGGTGTTTCAATTCAAATTCAAATTGTTTCAACTATGACTAGGGAATTTTCTTTTCCTTTTTGTCACATTCATGTCTTGGTTATTGTGTTGGGGATTGTTCCGCACTTCTTGTTTTCTTTCTTTCCTATTACCCCAGTATGTTTTTCTTTCTTCTTTCTTTTTTCTAGGAATGTTACATAATATGTGCTTATTTAACGCGTGTTTTTCAATCACATTATTTGTTATGAATCTTAGAATTAATATGCAAAATTTAAACAGTTTTAAAACCCTATTAAGACTCAGATAGGTTTGTCACATTTGGCTAGACCCAAGTGTCAGCTAGTAACATTGTAAGAAACACATTTATCTGATATTGAGGTTGTTAAACTTAAAAAAACAATGGGTTGGTGAAGTATTATTCTCCTTCTTTGTCTCTAATAAGTACGGTGTTGCTATAACTTGTCAAAAAAATGTACCTATTACTTTTATTTCACAAGAAAATGATTCTGAGGTTGGTGGATTTCGTAAAAACTAAAAATAGTGTACAATATCCATCAAATAATGAATATATATAGCCCTACTCATTCTGATCCACTTTTTTGAAAACTCAGTTCAATCTAAATACTTGGACATTCTAGTTTTAATTACCTACTAGTTAGAGATTGTGATCAATTAATGTACCCTTGTTTTGACAGGCATTAATTCCTCAGCTAGATTTGTTGCTAATAATCCTCATAAAGCATTTAAAAATACATTTTCACAGAGCTCCCTGTCTGACTCCTTGATATTCAACCCAGTTCTCTCTTTACTCAATCACTCATAATTCTCATACTAGAATTAACTATTTATTTTTAAAATAAAAGTGTCATGTTATATTATTTGGGTTTAATCAATCAATCAATCAGAGTACTTGTAGAGCATGCTACTTACCCGTGAGGGTCTCAAGGCGCTGAGGGGAGTGGGTGCTGCTACTGCTCAAAGTACCAGGTCTTGAGGAGTCTTCTGAAGGCGAGTAGGTCTTGGGTCTGCCGTATGTGGGTAGGGAGGGTGTTCCAGGTCTTGGCGGCGAGGTAGGAGAAGCATCTGCCGCCGGAGGTCATTCGTTGGATGCAGGGGACAGCTGCAAGGGCGAGGCTGGCGGAGCGGAGCTGGCGGTGGGGATGTGGAAGCTGAGTCTGGTGTTATGGTAGGCTGGTCCGGCGTTGTGGAGTGCTTTGGGTGCGTGGGTGAGGAGCTTGAAGGTAATCCTCTTGTTGACGGGGAGCCAGTGTAGGTCTCTCAGGTAGGGGGTGATGTGTCTGCGGCGGGGGACATTGACGATCAGTCAGGAGGAGGCGTCTGGCTGAGATTCCTGTGTGGAGTGCGTTGCCGTAGTCCAATCTGCTGCTGACGAGGGCCTGTGTCACTGTTTTTCTTGTTTCAGTCGGGATCCACTTGTAGATCCTGCGGAGCATGCGAAGGGTGTTGTAGCAGGAGAAGGAGACGGCGTTGACCTGCTTAGCCATGGAGAGGGAGGAGTCGAGGATGAATTCTAGGTTGCGTGCATGGTTGGTGGGTGTTGGTGCTGTTCAGAGTGTGGTCGGCCAACAGGAGTCGTCCGAGGCTGAGGGGATGGGTCCGAGGATGAGTACCTCCATCTTGTTTTATAAATCTCCAAATCACCGGGGAGGTTCCTTGGTGCTGGGCAGCAGAAGACCGCAAACTGCTGGAGATAATTTAATTATAGGCTTATCAGAAGAGCCAAGTTTCAATAGTTTATATAAATGCATGTTATTTGCTGTAGATCTTATCTCCAGGAGAAGAGATTTACAAGTTTGAGGAGCTAACACAATCTAGACCAACCAAATCTCTTGTTTTTTTAATTAAGGAATTCTAAAGAAATTATTGTGCCAGTATCTCAGGTTGCAATTCGTTATATATTTTTTAACTCAAGACGATATAAAGGTTGCGCATTTACCATTTAGGGATTTGAAAATGAGACAGCTTGACTTATAAATCAAGTATTGTTCAATAGGAAACCAGTGGAGCTTTTTCAATAAGGGGGTGATGTGGCAGGGTCTAGGCTGTTGACAAATAATCCTTGCTACCTGCTTTTGAACCAGCTGCAATCATTGATTAAGTCCTTTAGGGAGGCCTAGGTAGAGGGCATTGAAATAGGCTAATGTAGAGATAACTTAAGCCAGCACAATCTGACTCAGGGTATCAAAAATGAAGAATCTGCAAATGTTCATAATTCTTCATAGTTTAGCAAAGCATGCAGATGTGACTGCTCCCAGATGGGGTTTCAGAGATACATTCTTATCAATGATAATTTGAAGGCTCTTGAGAGGATTCTGGGGCTTAGGAGGATCACAGTTGAAAGAAGCCAGAAGAACACATGTTCTAGGTCCTAGTGAAATTGGTCTAAAATAGATCTAAAGGCATCTTTAAAATCATCTAAAAGCAAACTTTCCTTTAAAATATTCCATGAACACCTCAAAAGTCATTATACTATTTGGAATCACCTTTGCACCATAAACCTGCTCCGAGGTGTGCCTCTGGTACTATCGTCTGCAGATGACAGCAAAAACAATGTTGCGTCTACCATTTGGAATCTACACGTTCATCGAAAGGCTGCTTTCTACTATAAATAATGAACATCTCAATAGATTTGCAGAGGAGGCACTTTAGCTGACACCACGCAGTGGTCTGACATCTCTGTGAGGGGTTGCCCAGTTTGTGACCAAGACAGGCTCTTACATTCTCTCCCAGCAGGTAATGGTGTTGGGGGATTCTTGGCACCACACCTACATAAACTCTGGATACACTTAGAGAATAGGGTTTTCAATAGTGGGAATACACCAGATTATTGCTTGGCTTATATGCCTTCATATATATATACTGTTTTAGCACCATGGTAGAGCTGTATCTACTATTTATGCTTTTGGTGCTTGTAATCATATTTATCTCCTTTTGTCTACTGATTATCGCAGCACATGTATTCCATACCAGAATAACATTGGTTCAATAAATATATTGAAAATGTCCCATTGTGCATTCTGTGTATTTCTCTGAGCACAATAAAGCCTGAGTAGCTGAGCAAAAGGTTCTGATCTGCTCTACGATCCCTGAGGTGCCAGGGTTGGCATGTTCAGTTGCTCCTAGAAACTATTAGCTCCCTGAATGATTAGGGGAGCTTATTGTGGCACTGTGAGCTAGCCGGACTCTAGGCCAACATATCCTGCAGGGGTGCCCAAATTCAGTCTAGGAACCTCTCCCAAAGTATATATTGTCCAACAAACACGCAGATCCTACAGATTGGTACGAACTACATGACATGGTGCCCAACGTGGGGCCATAACAGTGGCTGTTTTTGGCCCCAGGCAACCAAAACAGCACTAATGCAGTGAGAAAGGACAGGACTTCAATGGATTGCCTAAATGTGGTGCATGGCTGCCCTTGCACTTTAGTGTAGGGCAGCACACACAGCAAGGAGACTTGCTTTCCTCCCCTATACCAAATCCCCATAAATAAGGGACCACGTATTCACTGAGGGTCATACCATACTCATATATACGATGGATCATTCCAGTATGTGGGAGTAGATTGCAGAGGGTGCCAGGAAATGAGTACAGTGAGTTTTCCTTTTGGTCATTGAAAATCAGAATGTGGTAAATACGTGGCCATAAAGACCCAATTTGAAAAAGTTATATAGGGGTTCTGCTCAAATGACCCTCCAAAACCTGGGCTAGCTACATCACAGGGATGAAAAAATAGAACAAAGGGGATGTGGAGGGATAAATTCAAAAAAACTTTTTTTCTCTCACAAGATATATTTAATCATCTTGTAGTGTACAATTATTTGTCCAGCATATAATTTCACAAATTTACAAACACAAATATACGCATCACAGGACAAGGTGGCACACAACATAAGAAAAAATAATGAATAAGCTACACATATTTATCTATATACATCATACAAGTACATTATATACATTACATGTAAACAAACCTGGTGTACCCTACAAAAAATAATATGGAATCAACTATATTCACAAAACCTACAAGTGATATAAAGCTACTAAGGAAGCCCTCTCAGCACCTAAGTTATAAATTATTTATGCACAATAATATAAAAGAGAGAATGCGCCAGAAATGAAACACAACAATCAATGTAAGCGGACTCCTTAGAATGGTGTCAACGCAGTCGCGGTCGCGTTTCTGCCAAATATTTCTATAGGCTTCATCAGGACACGGGTACTTAAAGGACCTGCCCACAGGACAGGGGATCCTAGATAGACGAGGCAACCTCCTAGCCTATTGTACACATCCAAAACAAATGAGAACGTCCACTCGAATGTCCAAAGTAGCGTCAGCCAATTCACACGGGGTATAAGTGTATTACGTTCAGCTCCTTCACAAAGCACCTCAATGAACGGAACCACGGCATATCCAAGAAACGAAACACTCGGACCTGCACCCATCTGGCAGAGATTAGTGCCTCAACTCTCATCAGAGGATTCTTCATCTGGAGCAAAAAGTAGGTGGCCAGCATTAGCTACAATAGGGTAGTCCTTCAGTACTACATCCCAAGACTCTGTGTAGTCTGTATTATGCCATCCTTTCTGTACTTTCAACTTTAATAAAATGCTCTCACATTCAGACCATTTGGACAATTTCCGTCTCCACCCCTGTTTGGAGGGACTGGTAGGGGATTCTAAGAACATGGATGCGTCAGAGAGCATTCACCACCTAGCTGGCATCTAGGGCAAATTGCTTGGGCCCCTAGGAACATCCTGTTGATGCACTTTGGGGTTACATACACCCTATGGAGATAGTAATTTTGAATCAGGTTTAGGAGGGCATTGCAGAAGGTGTGATGAGTGTTACCTAGAGCATTAGACCAGTTCTTGTCTGCCCATGTCCCTGACTCATTGGTCTTGAAGAGGTCACTCTTGGTTAGGGAGAGTCGAGACCCATAAAGGAGCGTAATTGCTTGTACCCGGCCAGATGTGGTGAAAATAGTTTTGAGGCAATTGTGCTTAGGGGGTTCAAGTCCCTTGCCACCACATGCCAAGCAAATAGTAGCTACCACTACACATACAGAAGCAAGTTATGTGGGGGAAGGGAACATTTGTCTATTAGTAAAAGGAAGCTCTGCAAATGCCCTTTCGAAAACCAGTCCTCTATAATCATCATGCCCCTCTGCAACCATTCGTGTAGACCAGTCTCCTGTGTGCAGAAGATGAAGTAAGGCTGTTAGGGGAACATTTTTCCTTTCAAGGAGCATTGTCCCAGTGCATTGCAAAGCCAAGCAAAATCAGATGGTATATAATAAGGGACCCTCAGGCTCCTTGTGGTGCTCAGTTTGAGGTGTGAGTGATAGGACCGCAACTGTGGCTCGAGTGGGTACAAAGGCCATCATTGGGCTGTTCCACCCCAGTTTCCATCCTGCTGGTGAACCGCCCATTTGAGATGCGCTGTAGAGTAATAGAGCATCATATCCAGTACTGCGAGTCCCCCTTCACAGTTTGTTCAGGGCACTATGGTGGAACTCTGTTCCGCAAATGAGTAGGGCCAGCAGACTATCCATCCTATTGAAGAGGGGCCTTGGGAGGCAAATCGAAAGCGCAGCAAAAAAATGAAGGGAAAGTTAAAACCTTTTAGTGAAATAGGGATAACAAGAAAAACTGACACATACACAGTAGACCTACTCAGGTTCTCCCACACCCAACTATCAGGTCAAGAATGTATTTATTTGGGAAGGGCTGTCATACACCAATCATCCCCCGAAATCCCTGAGTTATGCACCTACAAATTGGTTATCTGTGCCCTGATAATGCATGGCTCTATGCTACAGAAATGAAGATGTGTGCTTTGACTGTGCACAGTGCTGTTCTGTGCTGCAGAAACTGAATTCTGTCTCCTGAGTGTGCACAATACTGTACTGTACTGCACAAACTTGAGATCTGTGGCCTTAGAGTGCACTGTACTATAATGCAGACGAGGTGTGTGTGCATAGTTCTGTAAAATGCAACAGGAACGGAGTTCTATCGTGGACACCCTGGAGACAAAACTTGTGCAGGTTCTACTCTCCCACCTCCTACCTCCTTCAGGCATGGTGCTCCCTTTTTATATTCAGTGCTTGCCACAGATTAATATTTACCATATTAAAAATATATATTTAAAATGTAATTTAGGTTAATTAAACTCAGGCTTTAATTACATTGTTAGGTTGTGTTTTTTATTTATTTTGTTTAAAAATAATATATTTATTTTACTTGGAAATTGTGAATACCCAAAAGTATGAAATTCACACAAAAGTGTAAGAGTGGCTTTATGCTCAATATTTCAAAGTCAAATATACAAAGCTACATGTTTAAATTTAGACTTGTAGTGTGCAGTACATTTACTATCTTTTGCAATTCACCATTTCTAAGTGTAAACACACTACATAGCCTGAACGTACATGTCCCTATCCCCTGAAATCAGGAGGTAGAGCCTCAATTCAAGAGTGTAATGATACTACTAGTAACATTTGACACAAATTCAAAGCCACAGGGCAGAGATCTCCTGATGGTAAAGTATAGGACATTTTGTAAAACTTTGTTAGCTTTTAAATTATTTTTATAAATACTTATATATTAAATATTAATGCAAATTAATTGTATATATGTACTTTAAAAGTTGAGGAAAATAAAAACTACTACAGCAAAATAAACTTAGATTCTAATTAAATATTAAAACATTTGAATATATCAAATTTAAATGACCTATATTTTTGAAAAATTCTTTTTCAAATTCCTACTTAAATAACATGTTGATATTTATTTATTATGTGGTAACATTACCAAAATATTCTATAGAATCAATTTTAATGGAATTATTTTTAAATATTGAAAGTTATGCTTATTTTTAAGTTTCAAAATGTGTTTAAAGTATTTAATAATAAACAAATAATTGTTATAAAATAAATCACTTATTTAACATTAAATGACAGTTATACATATGTTTTCAAATTCTAAGTACATTATTTTGTTTTAACAATATTAGTTGTATGGTGTTATTATTAAGGCTGGGCGGATACCTCTACTCCACCTGCAAAAATTGTGGATTTTTAAAACTACTCACTCCTTTTGGAGTGTGAAGTTTTATAAAACTCCACAATTGCAGTGGAGCGGCGTAGCACTTACCTTTGGTGCCCTGCTCCTGCCTGCTCCTGTGGCTCCACTTGCCTTCCGCTACGCTGCTCTGCCACTCCGGTTGAATCAATTAACAGGAAAGCAGGAAGAACTGCAGAGCACATATGTTTTCAAATTTTAAGTACATTATTTTATTTTAACAATATTTGCTGTCTGGTGTTATTATTGAGGCTGGACGGATAACTCTGCTCCACCAGTGAAGTTTGCGGATTTTCAAAACTGCGCACTCCTGACGTCAGGCATGGCTTCACTCAGTATGCCATGCACACTGCAGTTCTTTGTTGTTTTCTGTTAATTAATTCCGGAGCAGTAGAGCAGTGCAGTGGAAGACAAGTGGAGCCACAGGAGTAGGACACCTTGAGACTAGGAAGAAGCCAAGGTAAGTTTCCTAGCCAGCACTACTGCAGTGAAGGCCTTATACTACGCAGGAGGAGGGGTGGGGGAACTGGGGTTTTTAGCAGAAGGGCAGGCCAGGGGTTTAGTAGGGGGCTACAGAGGGGTATGGGGGGATATGTGACTCCACCAGCCACAGTACTCCATGGAATTTCATGGAGTTTTGTAGTAACTCCGTGAAATTCCCCAGAGTACTGCTACGCCAGCTACGACCAGGGTTAGTTATTATAAGTCCCTGTCACTGTTAATATGGATATAATAATAATAATAATAATAATAATAATAATAATAATAATAATAATAATAATAATAATTAAAACATTTGTAAAGCGCATGGTTACACTATAATCAGTGTGTCCCCGCGCTATGGGCACAGTCCAAAGTAAGGTAGAAATTCAGGCAATCAGCAGCAAAGTGAGGTCAGATGGCAAAACTCCAAAGAATTAATTTTTCGGGAAAAGATGAGTTTTAAGTTTCAGGCGGAACCTTGTTTCCAAGGGCTCCATCCGTAGTTCAATAGGCAGTGTGTTCCACTGTTTACAGGCTAAGTATCTAAATGAATGGCCTCCCATTTGCGCTTTATGAATGCGAGGGACATGGAATTGCGTACTGCCAAGAGATCTCAGGATGCGTTTAGGACGGTAGATGGTCAGCAAATTTTGGAGATATACAGGGGCTTTGCCATCTGCAATGCGGTGGGCCATACACATAGTTTTAAACAGGATGCGTCCCCCTATGGGGAGCCAGTGGAGAGTAGCTAAAGCTTGTTTCCCTGATGTCTTTCTGGGCAGATTAAGAACAAGTCTGTCAGCCGCATTTTGAACACATTGGAGTTGGTGGATCCCTTTTTTGTTAAGGCCAATAAGCATAGAGTTCCCATAGTCCAGGTGTGGAGTGACTAAGGCGTGTATCAAGGTTTTCCTTGCTTTAATGGGAAGAAGATCTAAGACTTTTCGAAGGGCTTTCAGAATGCCATAGCATTTGCCTGACATACTTCCAATGTGTTGTTCAAACGAGAGATGAGTATCCAGCAGGTGAATACCTAAGTTCTTCACAAGGTCTGAAGGGGAGGGTGTGTGACCTAGTTCCGGGGGCCACAAGGCCGACGACCAGATAGATGGCCTCTAACCGATCAATAACAACTCGGTTTTATTCCCGTTAAGGCGGAGGCAGTTATTATTCATCCAACCAGCTAAAGCAGTTAGACAAGCGGAGAAATTGGCTGCCGCCTCAGCGGGACTTTAAGATAAAGTGATCACCAATTGTGTATCATCAGCATAGGATACAATTTCCACACCATATGATTCCACAATCCTCGCAAGGGGCTCCATATAGAGGTTGAACAATGTAGGGCTCAAAATAGAGCCTTGTGGAACTCCCTGCTTTAGACTCCGCGGTGTTGATTTGAACGGAGGGCAATGGACTTGGAAGTTCCTATCTGCAAGGAATGAGCATAGCCAATTGTAAGCCTGCCCCTTCACTCCGACCTCACTGAGACGGGCTAGTAGCAAGGAGTGTGCAACAGTATCAAATGCAGTGCTCAGGTCTAATAATACTAAAGCAGCTGTCTCTCCCTCATCCACTTTTTGCCGGAGGGTCTCCGTGGAGAAGAGAAGAGCGGTTTCCGTTGAATGGCTTGCCCTAAAGCCGGATTGGGAAGGGTGGAAAAGTCAGCCTTCTTCCATTAATTTTATTAGCCGGATATTGACTATTTTTTCCACTACTTTCATACAGAAAGGAAGGAGCGAAATAGGCCAGAGATTCTCCAATTGAGATATATTTAAATTTGCTTTCTTTTTTATAGGGATAACCTGAGCCCTTTTCCAGTCAGCAGGCACGTGGCCTTCCTGAAAGGAGGGAGTGGCCATATGATCTATATAGTTAATCAGGAATTCCAGCTGGTTCCTATAAATCTTAGGCGGAGCAGCATCAGTGGGAGATCCTGATTGAATGCTGAGCGCAATTCTCAGTAATTCCAACAACGGAGGGACCTCGAAACAATTCAAGTGTTTGCCCGCTATATTCCTCATGCTACCTTCAGGGTCAGATATATCCTTACCAGCCCCTGTCGGGGAGGAGGCGTATATCTTCTCCACCTTCTTCACAAAATGGTCTGCAATAGACTCACAGACAACTTCGGAGAAAGTGTCTTGGGCCGCTGTCCTATTGGGCTCCGTCAGCTCCTTGTATATTGAGAATAATTCCTTAGTAAAGTTCTCGGCTGACTCAATTCTCTCCCTTAAGAATTCTCTTTTTACTTTCCTTATCAGTTTGTGATACTTCCTCATACTGTTCTTATATTGCAGCTTATGGGTGGTACCATAATCTTTACGCCAAGTGTGTTCTAGATCTTTACAAGCGGATATAGGTTGTTGAGGTACCAGTGCTTGGCCATTTGTGGTGCTGGGCTTAATCCAGGCAAAGCTGGAATGCATTTACAACTTCTTTCTGACTTACTCTTTTGGGAGTGAATCTTTTTTGATGCCTACCCTCTCTTAGCTAAATAATTAACTACACTTTTTTTAACCATGAGCAGCAACCAAAGTTATCTATTAAGATATGGTGCTGTTGCTCTGTCCTCTTGTGCTAGCGTACCTTAACTGCCTTGCACCAATGCATACTGAAAGTGTACCCGTCCAACACAAAATTCAATGTTTGACAAAGTTTAATATGTTACCACTTGATGTATGGTGCAGCACACATGCAAATTTGGAAATATTTTTTCCAACTTTTCACCTGCCTTGAGGATGCATATTGTTTAATGCCCATCCTTTTCTATTAATGTTAGTAGATAGGGATTTGTGTAAACATCCATGGGTGAGTGCATGGGAACATCCAAAAAGGAAATAAATCAACGCCTGCATGCAAGCACTTTGGTTAAGTACCACAGGGCACAAAGAATTCCAAGGGGTCTCAGGATACCTCTCAAACCTTCTCTATGTAAAAACGTCCAGAAGTTTAAAGACAGATGGTACGCCATCCTCAACAAATGCAGCTTGGATTTGATACTGTTGATTATTGAGGAATTGTCTAACATATTGGAAGAAGTATCCAAGGAAATATCTCTAGTAAAAGCAGAACTGGGGAACAGTTATACAACCGAGGAATTAACTAAGATTATTGAAGACATTAACCAACAACTAGCTAGACACACCACAGAAGTAAGCGAACGCAAAGTGAGGAAACTAAGGAGAGATACCATTGATTATAAGATGGGAGAAGTCTACACGTGGGAAGAGATCTACGCCAAACGACGTCAGAATAAACTATATTCTGCCAACACCGAAACATCATCATCAGAGGATGATACACTTAATCCACAAGGCAGAAGAGGACGTTTTCCTCCTCAGAAAACCACGACTAACATGCAGACTACCCCTACGGGTCCCGAAATCCCATCAACATCCACCGAGTCAAGTCAAGTCAAGTCAGAGAATTTATATAGCGCACTACATACCCAGAGGGTCTCAAGGCGCTAAGGAAGGGGAGGAGGATTACTTGTCAAATATCCACGTTTTAAGTTGCTTTCTGAATGCTAGGTGGTTCTGGGTAAGGCGAAGGTAAGTGGGGAGTGAGTTCCATGTTTTAGCAGCCAGGTATGCGAAGGATCTGCCTCCCATGGTGGTCTTGTTGATGCGAGGTACAGTGGCGAGGGCTTGGCTGGAAGAACGTAGTTGGCGGGAGGGGGTGTAGAAGGACAGTCGTGAGTTGAGGCATTCTGGTCCGATGTCGTAGAGTGATTTGTGTGCGTGGGTTAGCAGTCGGAAGGTGATTCTCTTGTTGACGGGTAGCCAGTGGAGGTCTTTCAGGTGATCAGAGATGTGTTCGTTGCGTGGGATGTCTAATATGATTCTGGCTGAGGCGTTTTGGATTCGTTGGAGTTTCTTCTGGAGTTTAGCGGTAGTACCTGCGTAGAGGGTGTTTCCGTAGTCCAGTCGGCTCGTGACCAGAGCGTGGGTGACTGTTTTCCTGGTTTCGGTGGGGATCCAGCGAAATGTTTTTTTGAGCATGCGAAGAATGTTGAAGCAGGATGAGGATACGGCGCTGACTTGTCTGTTCATTGAAAGTGAAGAATCCAGGATAACGCCTAGGTTCCGTGCGTGGTCTGTCGGGATGGGTGCTTTTCCAAGGGCTTCCGGCCACCAGGAGTCGTCCCATGCGGAGGGGGATGTACCTAGGATGAGGACTTCTGTTTTATCTGAGTTCAGTTTCAGACGGCTGTGTTTCATCCATTCAGCAACTTCTTTCATTCCTTCGTGTAGGTTAGTTTTGGCGGTGCTGGGGTCCTTGGTGAGAGAAAGGATTAGTTGAGTGTCATCCGCGTAAGAGATGATGTTGAGGTTGTGTTGGCGGGCGATGGCCGCGAGGGGGCTCATGTATACGTTGAAGAGGGTGGGGCTGAGTGAGGATCCTTGTGGTACGCCACAGATGACTTCGGTGGCCTCGGACTTGAATGGTGGAAGGCGGACTCTCTGGGTTCTTCCGGTGAGGAACGAGGTGATCCATTCAAGTGCTTTTCCTTGTATTCCGATGTTGCTGAGGCGTTGTAAAAGGGTGCTGTGGCAGACTGTGTCAAAAGCTGCAGAGAGGTCGAGGAGGATGAGGGCGACTGTGTCTCCATTGTCCAGTAGAGTTCGAATGTCGTCTGTTGCTGCGATGAGGGCGGTCTCAGTGCTGTGTTTTGCTCGAAAGCCAGATTGTGAGGAGTCGAGGGATTTGTTGGCTTCGAGGAAAGCGGCGAGCTGGTTGTTGACAGCTTTCTCGATTACTTTGGCCGGGAATGGAAGGAGCGAAATAGGGCAGTAATTTTTGAGTTCGGTGGGGTCCGCTGTGGGTTTTTTCAGAAGGGCGGTGAGTTCAGCGTGTTTCCAGCTTTCCGGGAAGGTGGCGGAGTTGAAGGAGCAGTTGATGACGTCTCGGAGGTGCGGTGCTATGACGGAGTCTGCTTTGTTGAAGATGTGGTGAGGGCATGGGTCTGTGGGGGATCCTGAGTGGATGGAGTTCATCAGGCGGATGGTGTCCTCAGTGGAGATTGGGTTCCAGTCGTTAAGGGTGTTCAAGGGGGGAGAGTGTTCAGCATGTGGTTGGGTGGGTTGGACTCCGGGTTGGTTGTCGAAGCTGTTGTGGATGTCTGCAATCTTGTTGTGGAAGAATGAGGCTAGGGAGTCGCAGAGGGCTTGAGAGGTGGTGATGTTGTTGGAGTTGGCCGAGGGATTGGAAAACTCCTTGACGATGTTGAAAAGTTCCTTGCTGTTGTGGGTGTTGTTGTCAAGTCGATCCTTGAATGCTGTTTTCTTGGCCTTTCGGATTAGTTGGTGGTGAGTGCGGGTGGCGTTTTTGAAGGCGTCCTTGGTGCTGGTGGTTGGATCTTTTTTCCAAGCTTTTTCAAGGGTGCGGCAGAGTTTCTTGGACTTCTTAAGATCATCGTTGAACCATGAGGCCTTCTTGTTGCCAGGTTTGCTTTGACGTTTTTTCAGTGGTGCTAAGGTGTCGGCGGTGTCGGATAACCATATGGTGAAGTTGGCGGCGGCTAGGTTTGGGTCCGAGGAGTGGGCTGGGGTGTTTAGAAGGAGCGATGAGGAGATCTGGTCGGTGGTGATTTTGTTCCAGTTTCTTTGCAGAGTTGGTTGGAGGTGGTTGGTGGGTTTTGGCTTGTTGTAGGTGAAGTGAACGCAGCTGTGGTCAGTCCAGAGGAGATCCGTAGTGTGGCTGAAGGAGATATGATTGCTGGAGGTGAAGATGGGGTCGAGTGTGTGACCTGCGATGTGGGTGGGGGAAGTGACCAGTTGTTTAAGTCCGAGGTTGGCGAGGTTGTCCAGGAGGGTGGCGGTGTTGCGGTCGTTGATCTTTTCAAGGTGAAAGTTGAGGTCTCCCAGAAGGATGTATTCTTTGGAGGGGAGCGCGTGTGGAGTGATGAAGTCCGTGACGTCTTCACTGAATTTTGCGCAAGGTCCTGGTGGTCTGTAGAGGAGGGTGCCTCTGAGTGTGGTTTTGGGGTCGATGTGGATCTGGAAGTGAAGGTGTTCTGAGTTGGCGAGGTTGGCATCAGAGCTGGTTGAGATGCGGATTGTTTTCTTATGGACGATAGCGATTCCTCCTCCTGTGTGGCTGGTACGGTCTTTGCGAGTGATCTTATAGTCTTCAGGGATGGCAATGGTGATGTCTGGTGCGGAGGAAACGTTCATCCATGTTTCCGTTAGGAAGGCGATGTCTGGAGAAATGGTGTCTAGTAGATTCCATAGGTCAATGGCGTGTCTGTGGACGGAGCGGGTGTTGAGAAGGATGCATTGTAGGTGGTTGGGGTCGGGAGTCTGTGGTGTGGTCGTAGTGGAGATGTTGTCGGTGCCGCTGAATTTGCAGGAGTAGCAGGAGAAAGGTCCATGGGTTTGTCCAGGAGCGGCTTGGACGCAGTTGGGGGCGCGACCGGGGTTAAGGGCTAGGAGGGTGGCGGCATCGTAGGTAATGCGGGAGGGCTGAGCAGCGCGAGGGGCAGGGGGTCAGGCGCTGGGCGCGGTCCAGGCGCGGACGGGCGTAGACGGGCCTACCTTAGGCGCACCTTCGGCGTGTACGTAGCGCGTGGACGCTGCGCGTGGGACCATCTGATATTAATGGACAGAGGAGGGGGAGGGGCGAGGGCGGTTCAGCTGGGAGGCGGGTCGGGCTAAGGAGGAGGTCAATAACAACAAAATACCTCCACAAACCCGAACTGCGACCAGCAAGAAGGACAAAGCGAAAGGGAAACAACAGACAACTTAGTTATTAACATCTCCGATTACCAGTTCAACACCACCCACATTAGAACTCTGCAAAAAGGCACCTCCTTTATCCCAACGTCCAACACCAACAGATTGGAACTGGAAGTTTCCTTCTTTAAACTGATGCAAAAGCTTCGCCTTAAACATTTTTTTCAAAACGTTTCTCAAACATCAGACGACACAGAACCAGACCAACTCATGGGCCTACGACTGAGAAGTACTTTTTTAGCACCTGTCTCACATAAATGTCTAGACACCTTTGAGACCCTCGTAAAAAATGATCTATCCAAGCTCAATTGTCAAACCAAATCTAAGAATAAGAACTACACTGTTAAAGAAATCAACACCCTCAAATCCATCGCATCAAACAAAGAAGTTACTTGCGTTAAAGCCGATAAGGGCGGTGCTATCTTCATCTTAAACACCACTTACTATGAGGAGCAGGCATCCCTCCACCTCTTGGATACCAACACTTACCTAAAACTACCTAATGATCCTACCACAGCATACAAGGAAATACTAGATTCAATCATTAACAAGGCCCTAGACATAACCACAAAAACCACGAGATATCTCACCACTCAACATCCTAGGAGCCCAAGATTCTTCCTGGTCCCTAAAATTTACAAAAATCTACGAGAGCCTCCATGTAGGCCTATAGTTTCTACATGTGGAAGCATCCATGATCCAGTGGGTAAATTCTTGGACAAATACTTTCAACCCATGGTCACCTCCACACCCACTTTTTTGAGAGATACCACAGATTTTCTCAATAAACTCAAAGCCGTGGAAATAGATGATTTCAGCAACTTAATTCTTTGTACAGTTGATGTGACATCGCCATATACATCCATTCCCCATTCCATGGGAATAGAAGCGACAGAACATAGTTTACTAAGGACAGAATTGAACCACGATCTGAAACTTTTTCTAATGGAGTTATTAGAATTCACCCTACTCCACAGCTATTTCACATGGAAAGATGAGTGGTTCCAACAACTGACCGGAACTTCAATGAGCAATTCGGCAGCACCTGCCTATGCAAACTTGTTTATGCACAGATTCGAACAGGATCACATTCTTTGCAAAACTACATGGAAAGATCATTTAAAAATGTTCGTCAGATTTATTGACGACATTTTCCTCATGTGGCAAGGCCCAGAAGATATTTTGCTGAATGAATTAATCCAGCTCAATTCCATTGATCCACGGCTACAATTTACCTATGAAATTCAATCACACTCCATAACGTACCTTGACGTTAAGATCACCAACACTAACACTGGATTTGAAACAAGCTTGTTCCGCAAAAAAAAACGATAGGAACAATACTGTACACTTTTCGAGCTTTCACCCTCAACCACTCAAAAATCACCTACCATACAGCAACTCACCTGCCTGCTGTTCTTGCTGAGAGGAGATTGGGATCGCTGTATTGTTGCCTGCGATATCGGAGGAGAAGGATTGTCAAGAGCTCCGTGTTCCGCTTTGCTGCCTCCCCAGGGACTCGCTGGTGTGAGCGAGAGCTGCCGTCTGCTGCTCTGACCGTCGCTCCCAGCTTGAGTCTCCAGGGTTGAGGCAAGGGCGTAAATAAGAACTACAGCTAGCCCGGGGGACTGCGAGGACCAGCTGCCCCTGCCTGGAGCAGCTGCTGCCTCTTCCCCCAGGCGACACGCCCACGGAAACGCCCACCACCGAAATCACTATTTTAATTCGTGACCCCCGCTTCGCGGGCGCCACTCACCTGCCTGCTGTTCTTGCTGAGAGGAGATTGGGATCGCTGTATTGTTGCCTGCGATATCGGAGGAGAAGGATTGTCAAGAGCTCCGTGTTCCGCTTTGCTGCCTCCCCAGGGACTCGCTGGTGTGAGCGAGAGCTGCCGTCTGCTGCTCTGACCGTCGCTCCCAGCTTGAGTCTCCAGGGTTGAGGCAAGGGCGTAAATAAGAACTACAGCTAGCCCGGGGGACTGCGAGGACCAGCTGCCCCTGCCTGGAGCAGCTGCTGCCTCTTCCCCCAGGCGACACGCCCACGGAAACGCCCACCACCGAAATCACTATTTTAATTCGTGACCCCCGCTTCGCGGGCGCCACTCACCTGCCTGCTGTTCTTGCTGAGAGGAGATTGGGATCGCTGTATTGTTGCCTGCGATATCGGAGGAGAAGGATTGTCAAGAGCTCCGTGTTCCGCTTTGCTGCCTCCCCAGGGACTCGCTGGTGTGAGCGAGAGCTGCCGTCTGCTGCTCTGACCGTCGCTCCCAGCTTGAGTCTCCAGGGTTGAGGCAAGGGCGTAAATAAGAACTACAGCTAGCCCGGGGGACTGCGAGGACCAGCTGCCCCTGCCTGGAGCAGCTGCTGCCTCTTCCCCCAGGCGACACGCCCACGGAAACGCCCACCGGCTCCTCGCATAAAGTATTGTGTGGACTCACGCGACGCGGGACGCGCGCGGGACCAAGCGCGGGACTAAGCCCGGACAAAGGGCGGGCCGTCTGTGGCCGTCCGTGGACGATCGAGGACGGGACGGGCCACCCTACTAAGTACCATCAGTATAAGTGTCTGGTATGTTCTCAAGTTTGCTCATCCGTAAATAGTCACATTTGTTTATTGTGAGTTCATCTGGGATTTAAGCCCCTCGAAAACTCATCTCAAATATAACAAACCCCAACAGTACTAGAGCCGATAAAAGGGATCCATTACCCCTGTCAACTATCGGTGCACAAATGGGCTTTAAGAAATTAAGATCTCGGACAGTCTATATGAAAAGAATGGGAACCGAAAATGCAGTACGAATTACCACGGATAAGGCTGTTAAACAAGGTCGCTTAACCCATACACCAGCTATTACAGCTTATTTTTCCACACTCATACCTAAAGAGATCCAAGATATTCAATTATTAAGCAACGACACTAACCCCGAAGTAAAAGTCTCCGTTGGGGAGTCAAAACAATTCATATCTAAATCTACCCCAATGAAAAATAGCTCACAAACAAAGGAGGGATGTTTGGAATTAGACCTAAGTAACAAACTCTCAAGCACTCCGAAAGACTTTCTTCTGTCATTTCTTGAAACGAGCGACCTGAAAACTGTAACCCCTATAAAAAACAGTGGGGGTGCAAATTTATTTAACGATCTAAACCTTAGCAAACAATCTATTACAATAGAGAAAAAGGATCTAGGAACAACTAATAATACCTCTTCACCTAATGTTTTGCTTGCTCCCTCTCTTGGTCCCTTCGATCTTAGAAACAAGAATAATACTACTGATAACGTCCCTCCAATATCTAGAGCTTTATTCTCTCTACAAGAGATACTGGAATCTGTTCTTTCATTCCTCAGTAACATTCTTGCAAACTCCGATCAAACGTTGGATGTCCAAATAGGTATTTTAAAGCATTTGGTAGAAGAAAAAAAGAACAAAGATTCCCACGTAGCACAAAAAATCAATACGTCACACAAAACTCACCTTGAACCGCAGAGAACCCTGAAAGATTGCGAAAAACCTCAAAAGAAAAAAACGTGTGACCAAAATACTCAAACTGTAGGCATCCAAAAGCAAGAAAAACAAAAAATCGACAGCTCAAATGATTCAGTGATATATTCTTTAAAAAACTTATTTAAAGAAAAACACCAGCAGAATTTAAAACACTTTCCAATATTTTCCAAGACCGTGGCAGAGAATAAGTCAACAAACACTATCGCTCCTGATATTCAGGAATCCAGAACAAGTATCACTAATGAAATGAGTGAAAGAAATGAAGAAAAACAAAACAACAAGAACCAAGAAGAGAATATGGCATCAGGGACAAAAAATATAAGAAAGCCTCTGAGAAGGATCCAAAAACGGAATAATCGTAAACTAAAATTTCAAAAACATGTAATCTCAAATGAAACCAAAGAAAATCAATGCGATATTAACAGAGAGTCGCAAGACGATAAAAAACCAGTTGCAACCAGTAACAACTGTGAAAAGGAGATGCTTCAACTAGACCCGACAGCAAAGGAATACATCCCTACCAAATGTTTCAAGCAATTAGATCGAAGCAAAAATATTTACACAGAAGAAAACAACAGCTACTTTAGAAAGGGGGAACGACCATCTACTAAAACTCTACAAATTGAGGAACTCTTCCCCATTGATGCGGCACCACTTAACAGAGGAAGGATTTTAAACCTACTACGACATATAAGGGCGCTAGATTCAATGACTAGCAATGAAATCCATCTTGTGTCCTTTCCAAAAAAACAAAACAACAAATTGACACTGGTTACCTTTTGGTCAACAGTTCTCCCAGGCATAATATTAAAGGAAAAAGAAATATTACACAAACACGGTTACGATGTAGTGGAAGCAAAAGAACCAACGGACTTTAATACCCCAAATGGGTATAATGCTCAAATACAGGCTATCACCAGCTCTCTAGTTAATAAATACCAGCGAACAAACAACACGACTGAAGATCGAGATATTTCAAATCTTAAAATTCTGGTGAATAAAGGCCATAGGGCAGTATGGTGCAAAACTGATAAGAAGTCTGAAGAGCATACAACTACTGAGTCCTGGGCTTGGGTCTCCGAGATTCTAAATAGCAATAAAATTTCTAACCTTGGTCAACATTCTGTTTAGCACGGGACTAAGGATAATATCGTGGAATATCGCTGGCAGAACCGCAAACAAATTGTCCTTGGTTATGAGAAACCTCCCAGACATATTGCTTCTACAAGAAACATGGGATACTGTATCTTTCACACCTAAAGGGTACTTTGTATATGAAAATTTAGCACTGTCAATTAACCGAGGTCATGCAAAAGGAGGATTAGCTATACTGCTAAGAGAAGATTATTTGTGGGATCAAGAAATAATAGACACAAAATCTAACAACTTGCAGTGCATTCAGATATCTGTAAAAAAACACAACACTGCTCTATTACAGGCAATCTTAATATTTAATGTCTATGCTCCTCCCGGGAATGAAAATGACATCACCTTTCTGGATATTATAGAAACGATCTCGCACATCATGGAGATCCATACCGATTCATCCTTTTTAATAGCGGGGGATTTTAACAGTAAAATCTCCGATTCTGAAATCAATAGGTGGGCAAGTTTGTATGCAGAAGTAGGTCAAGACATCATAATCCCACAATTCCCTGAAGGTCTAGCAACCAACAAAAGAGGTAGATTGTTATTATCGGCAATAATAAATCTCAATGGATTACTACTGAATGGAGCAATTGAGGGAGATACTCCTGCAAAGTTTACCAGGCAAGGCAATGGGTCTTCATCCATTATAGACTACATCATAAGCAGCAAGGACTTGTTCGATACTGTTTTGTTATTATCCAACCAATTTTGTATGGAGAGTGATCACGCAATTATGCAATTGACAACTAATTGGATACCTAAAAATTCCGAACCTAGCCATATGATTTATATCGAAAGTTCTGTATTAATGGAAAGTGTACGGAGACGTATCTATTGGAATTCTTCGACCATTGAAAAAATCATGATAAAAATTGATCACTCTAAACTTTTGGAACAAAGATTCTCCAAAAATCCTATAGAAAATTTTGAAACAATAATTAAGGATTTTAAGAAACTTATCCAAAGTATGATTTCACCAGGAGCTAAAAGCAAAATTAAAAAGAAGGAGGGAAAAAATGGATATTCCCACAAGAACTCCGAGATAAAAAAACAGTTAAACAAACTCATCCGTGCCCAATATATGAAATCTTCAGTAAACGTTAAGAAAGAAATAAACAGATTAAAGAACCAACTGAGGCGGGAGAACCAAAAGGAAAGAAGGGCTATTGAGGATCATAATTGGGTGGAAATTCAGACCGCTGCAAGAACATATAATCAACGTAAATACTGGTCCTTAATCGCGAAAATAACAGGCACAAAGAAAAATCTACAATCGATCCCGGTTCCCCCGAATGATTGGGAACTATATCTCTCAGATCTCTATAAAGCAAACCCAACAAAACTCGAAGTAAGCAGCAAAGATTTGAAATATGAAAATGCCGAGAGTTTTTTAATACAAACTACAATCATTTCGGTGGAATACAATATACGTAAAGCAAGATCTACAGGCGCATCTGGTCCAGATGAAATCCCGATAAAGGCGCTACAAGTTGCACCGAAAGAATGGAGCAAACTATTATGCCCTCTCTTTAATTACATCTTTGAGACTGGACAAATTCCAAAATCCTGGCAGGGGAGCATAATTATCCCAATTCATAAAAAGGGAAGCAGAACCCAAGCTGGAAACTATAGACAGATTGCGCTCATGGATGCAGTCGGCAAAGTGTTCGCGGCAGAGGTGTTAGATCGCTTGAAAGAATGGGCCTTTACGTCAGGATTGATACCCATGTGTCAAGCGGGCTTTAGGCCTAAGCATTCGGTTACGGATAACATAGCAGTAATTCAGGTAATCTTTGATAAATATATTACCCTGAAATCCCAGGTAGTCTATGCCGCATTTATAGATTACTCAACGGCATTCGATCGGGTCGATCGACCTACCCTATGGAAAAAACTTAGGGGGCTTGGAATACAAGAACAACTGTTGCAAGCAATAATAAACCTTCATACTACTACCTGGTGCCAAGTCCAGATGGGGGGAGAAAAAGGACTTACAAAAAGAATTCCAACGGAGAACGGTTTAAAACAAGGGTGCCTTCTAGCCCCGCTCCTTTTTTCCCTCTACTTAAGTGATCTGCCTAACCGATTGCAAACTGGTTCTAATCTACCGCCAAAGATTGCCCAGCAAAGTGTAATTTCATTACTATACGCTGACGATATAGTATTATTAGATCTAACTCCTTTCGGACTGCAGACATCATTGGACATTTTGTTTCAATATTCAAAAGAAAATTACCTCATACCTAATATAAAAAAAACCAAAGTGATAGCTTTCTCAGAAAGAAAACGTAGCGCCAAGTACACCTGGAAGATCGGGGAAGAAAAGTTAGAAGAAGTAGTTAATTATCCTTATCTCGGGAGGATTCTCTCCAAAAATCTAACGAATACAACCCAGGTAACTAACCTGCAAAGGAAAGCTGATATTCATGTCTCTGCTCTTTTGAAACTATACAGTGCAACAGGGAATAGACATCTTTCTGCACTGTTGGGGACATATAGAGTAAAAATACCTCCTGTGTTAACTTATGCGACAGAATACATTCCCATAAAGCAATGGGCTTTCATGGATCAAAAAGAGGGGAAAATTCTTCGAAGGATTATGAAAGTTTCCGATGCTGTACCTGTGCAGGCACTGAGACTAGAATTATCAGTCGTAAGCTCTTACGCAATAGCTATCGCCAACGTAATAAGATGGGCCTACAATCTGATACATGCAAAAGAGAATACTCTAAGGTCTGCCTTGAAAAAAGAGACTTTTTGTGTAGAGCCGAAAAAACAAGTGTTTTTGGAAAATTTGGCTATGGCATTTCGGCTGGCACACATTGATATTGAAATGTTGAGCTTTTGGACTCCAGCGCAACTAAAATTGTTCTTAAAAACTTTCACCCCTAAACTGAGCTACGACCTGGACTGCTCACACTGCAACAAATTGTCTATTTATAAGCCATTTGTGGAAAAGCTCGAATATAAGCAGACCCAAACTTATATTGGGTTTACCCTGCCACATGGAGTAAGAAGAGCAATCACAATGTATCGGTTGGGCATTCTACCTGTCCTAGTATTTACTTCCAGATGGCTCCCAGGAGGATCTCCTATGTGTACCTTGTGCACAGGTGGTGATCAAAGTATAGAACATTTGCTGCTTGTGTGTCCTAACCATAAAGTAACCCTAGCTCGTACCAGATATCTTAATCCAATATTTCGCTCCTGCAGAATCACTAGGGGGAGAGAACTTTTGGACATATGTGGACAACCTTTGAATGAATTTATTTGTTACAACTTGTATAAATTTTTAAAAGAATTTTTATCTTTGTACTAATTGTGCAGCATTTTTCGTATATGAAATGTAAAACTTTATTGTGGTCCTCTGTTGAGTACCAACACAAATAAATTTTTTGACTTTGACTTTGACTTTGACTACAGTCAACTCATTCGAGCCAAAAGAATAACCTCTGATCCTAATAAATTTGACGAAGAAGCCGACATAATAACATCACGTTTCAAAACCCGTGGGTATCCTAACCAGATCCTTGAGCAGGCCAAACAACGATGTGCTACAAAATCCAGAGACGATTTACTGAACACCTCTACCACACCTAAAACTGATGTCATCACCATGGTTTCTAAATATTCCACAGCCAGCCATAAATTCAAACAAATCATCAAAAAACATTGGGATATACTCAGAGTTGAACCTGATTTCAACAAAATCTTCGAGACAGAACCTATCTTTGCTTATTCCCGAGCTAAAAATTTGGGGGAACTCATCAAACATTCCAGAGTCCCAAGCCAAACATTTAAAGGTACTAATCCTTGCTGGAATTGTAACCACTGTAACAGTGTCATAAAAGGCACAACTGTCAGCCATCCCATGAAAGGGCATCAAATCAAGATCAGAGCCACAGCCACGTGCGACACATCCAACTTAATCTATATGTTGAAATGCCCATGCGGCAAAATTTATGTTGGTCAAACCGAGAGAAAACTCAAAATAAGACTAATGGAACACAAGTCCAACATAAGAACCAAACAAACTAAATCCACAATAGCTCAACACTTTCTCGAAGTGGGTCATGGCATCAGCCAATTGCGATTTTGTGCATTGGAAACTGTCACTAAAGAACTAGGCAAAGACAATCAAAACGAACTCTCAAAACGTGAAAATTATTGGATTTTTACACTGTCCAGCATGAAACCATACGGACTCAATGATCGAGTGGAATATTCATGCCACTTGTAAACCTTAATTGGATTTTTCCTGAGTGCGACTACAGGGTAGCCCTGTATATTTGATTTTCTTTCATGTTTCACTACAGCAGCTGTTACATCCACACATACATGGTTACGTTCTTGCATTATTCTGTTGTTATTATTTAATTTTTTGTCTATCATCAACATATTTTTATTGTTCACTCGCAGCAATGTTCTACTTTTTTAATATTTTCAATATTTTTTAATATTTGTGATTGTCATCGTTTACTGCTCATATAGTTCTGGTATCTTTCCCCATTTTCAACACATCCGTCTTTTTTGCCTTCGCTTTTAACCCAGATCACCTTCGGAAGTCCACTCTTTCTGTTTGATTATCTTTCACCGCGTCTCATTAACGTCACGTGTAACCTAGCAACCATTAATCTCCATATACTTCCGGGATTTCACCACTCGTTCTGACCCAGCATGTGAATGCGGTATCGTTACTCAACTCTTTCATGCACGTCACGGTAAGCTTTAGACCAACTTGCAGCCGTTCTCTTTTTGTTCGGCGACACCGGCACGTTATTTTGCTTTGCTTTTCACCCGCTGGTTTTAACCGCGTGTACTCGCACTCACGCTATCTTTGGGTTAACAATCCACCTCCGAGTTTTTTATACTGAAACAGTCACGTTCACCTGTGTAATGCATTCGGCACCTTGGTTCTTAATCTGTATCCTGCACCGCTTTCTTCACCACTACTTTTTCCTGGCACACTCGTTTTCTGCAAATAGCTCTGTGACATATGTAGTATGAAGGTCATTTTCTCAAACACACCTCGTTTCTTCTTTATTGACAGACATTTATTCCCTGGAAGAAGGCATATATGTAATGCCGAAATGCATTGGGATTTATATGAGTGCATTTTCAGAAAAATGAAATATTTTTTGAACTAATGATTTCCTTGTGAATACAACAAGATGAATGAATAAATAAATAAAACTAAGCATTGTTAAAACATTCGATTTTCATCGTCAACATTGGTGAAACCTTGATATAAGGATTAGTGAGGAGCCCGGGGGACACTTCTCACTTTATGAGCAGTGCTACCTTTAACATCAGTGTAACAACCATGGAATGCCTCCATGACGTAAACTAGCTCATAGTTTTAATTACATTTGTTTAATACTAATTGAAAATCAAATTGCTAGATTGTTAAATAATTAAACGCATGCTTTCTGTTAAGCTTAAAACGTTTTAATTCTATTTTAAAATAAACACATATTTGTTTCAAAATAATAAATTATTTCTTTATCATTACATTCTAGCTATACAAATGTTCTAAAATTCTAAATACATTCTTTTTTTTAACATTATTTGCTATATGGTGTCACTATAAGTCCCTGTCTCTGTTAATATGGCTAGGCAGTTGTTGAAGTACTAGTGGTTGGCCATTTGTAGTGCTGGCCTTACTCCAGGCTGAGATGGAATGCATTTAAAACTGCTTGCTGACCCTTTTGGCTTAGGTAACTACTGAAGTGCAGTTTGTGGATACCAATGGGCTTACTCCTTTGGGGGGTGAATGTTTGTTCCTCTCTAAACCCCTTCTTAACTAATTAGCTAAACATTTTTTACCATGAGGAGCAACCAAAGTTATCTATTAAGATAAGGTGCCGTTGTTATGTCCTCTAGTGCTGGTGTACCTTAGACTGCCTTGAGCGAATGCATACTGAAAGTGTACCCTTCCAGCGCAACATTCAATGTTTGACAAAGTTTAACATTTTACTACTTTGTATGCCTAATGTATGGTGCAGCACACCTGCAAATTTGGAAATATTTTCTCCACTTTTACGCCTGCCTTGAGCATGCGTAATTGTATCATGCTTATCCCTTTCTGTTAAAGCTAGTAGATAAGCATTTGTGATAACATTCATGGGTGAGTACATGCGAACATCCGTGTACCACACATGGGGGCCCATTAGGACCCCTGAGGAGGAGGGAACGTCCGCATGGGGTGCGGAGTTCCCTCCTGTGCAATTAGGATGTGACCACCACCTTGGCGGTCACATCCTCTATTTGTAACATTGCGGCGGGTGCGGCTTCAAGCTGCACCCGCTGCAATGTTACAAAATCATACATTGCATCTGTATGCAGAAAGCGGCAGGCACCGCGCGGTGCCTGCCGATTTCTGCATACAAATGCAGGGGGGTAACATGAGTACCCCCAATGTGCACCCCCCACCCCCCCTTCACCCAGGGGGCCCGCAACGGGCCGCCGAAGTCAAAGTCCGTATGCTTTTCCACGGCAGAAAAGCCGCAGTGGAAAAGCATCTCTTTTACACCATCCTAATATGGCTGGCGGTGTCTGATAGGCACCGCCAGCCATGTTACAGCTTTAACGCAGCGGTTGTAAGTCAACCGCAGCGGAAAAGTGGGGGACTGAAACCAGGACCCACCAGCCATCCTAATGTGGTGGTGGGTCTTTGGTGGGTCCGCAGAGGCTTCCGCCGGCCCGGAGGATGCGGAAAATCCTCCATCATAATCAGCCCCATGTTGTTAATGTTAATGTTACCGGATTTCTAAAGAGCATAGCTGCCCGTGAGCGTCCCAGCGCTGAACCATTACAGATGGAATGAAGAGGGAGGGAAGCTCACGGGAACAGCCATGTCTTCAGAGATTTTCGAAATGCCAGCAGGTTGGGTTGTGCACGAAGGTCAGAGGGAAGGGAATTCCACAATTTGGACGCGTTGTACAAAAAACAACGACCTCCTGATCGTGCTCTATTGATCTTGGGTACTCGAGTGAGGTGGGCATTAGAAGATCGAAGGGGTCTGGAGGTGGTATAAGGAGTGTTCAGATCTTTAAGTATAGGGGGGGCTTTTCCGTTAAGAATTTTGTGCGTAAGGCAGAGCGCCTTGAACTGCACTCTTTCTATGACGTGCAGCCAGTGTAGCTCTCGGATAGCTGGTTTGGCCGAGCAGCGGGTCTTAGTATTGGTCAAGATCCTGGCGGCGGCGTATTGTACTACCTGTAATTTAGTTGTAACTTTCTGTGGTACACCCAGGTACAGTGCGTTGCCGTAATCCAACCTTGACAAAGTAAGGCCTTGAATCAAAAGTTTCCTTGATTGGAGAGGGAGCAGTGGTAGGATTTTTCAGATTGAGCGCAAGAGACCGAAACAAACTCCAGCCGTTTTCCTTGCTTGGGTTTGCATGGTGAGGGTTTTATCTAGCCATAGACCGAGGCTTTTAATCTCGGGCTTGGGAGTTGGAGGTTTACCCATGCAGGGGGGCCAAAGAGAGTCTGGGTGGAAGTGGGCCTGATTCCCCATCACCATGATCTCCGTCTTGTCGCTGTTAAGCTTCAAGTAAAATCTGTCCATCCAGCTGACTATGTCTCTCAGGCAGGAGTAGAGGTCTATGGTGGGATTTTCCTGCTGGGTGAGAGAGACCACCAGCTGCGTGTCATCTGCGTACGTCAGGAGTTTTATCCCATGTGGGGTGACAATCTTTTCCAGGGGGGACATATATACGTTGAAGAGCGTGGGGCTCAAAGAAGAGCCCTGAGGCACTCCACAACGTATAGGGGTCTCTTTAGATGTATAATTGCCCTCTATAACCTGGAATGAGCGGTCCTGAAGAAACAATTTCAGCCAAGACAGGGCAGTGCCTGTGATCCCAAGATCGCTAAGTCGCTGCACTAGGATCTGGTGGTTGACCGTGTCGAAGGCCGCGCTCAGGTCCAGGAGGATCACTGCCACTGATCCTCCTGTGTCCATGATCTTCCTGGCTTTCTCGACCACCGTCACCATCGCGGTTTCAGTGCCCTGGCCCGGGCGAAAACCTGTCTGTGAGGATTTAAGTAATTCATTTGTTTCGAGATAATTAGACAGCTGGGAGTTGATGAATTTTTCTGTAATCTTGCTAGTGCACGGAAGGAGTTGGAGAGGTTGAGGGGGTCTAAGTTAGGTTTTTTAAGTAAGGCCCTAACCTTCGCCTTCTTCCAGCTAGGGGGAACCAGTCCGTGGGTCAGCGGGGCATTGATCACATTTACCAATGGTTTGAGAATGGTAGGTGCAACCAGTTTTAAGATTTTAACTGGAGCGGGGTCAGATGGTGAGCCACTTTTGAGTGAGTGGAAAATGGGAGGCAGGGTGTCAGGACTTATAGGGGTGAATGAGTCAAGTCCCGTGTTAAGGTAGTTGCCCTGCAGTACAGGTAGCGATGAGTGGTCTATCGGGGAAAGGGGTGGGAGTAGCTGTAAAATGTTTTGGATCTTTTGATCAAAAAAAGTAGCCAGTTCGTCACAGTGGTTGTTTGAGGGTTCAATCGAGCCTGTGGATTCTGGTGTTTTGAGAAGTTGTTTGATGATTAAGAAAGTCTCCCTCGATGAACATGATGCCGAGCTGATTTTCTCTTGGAAAAAAAGCAATCTGGGCATTTTTCAGGGCTTTTTTATACGTAAGAATAGACAATCGGTAGTCCTTCTTGCGGTTAGGGTCGAAGTCTTTCCGCCACTCTCTTTCGGCTTTCTTGCAAAGTTTCTTTAGCTGGCGAGTCTCCTGGCTGAACCATGGGGCAGTCGTTTTTTTGCGGGAGGTAAGGTGCGTTTTTTTTGGGAGAATCGTGTTAAGGGAGTTTTCAATCCAAGAGGAGAACTCCATATCTGCTTTGATAGGGTCTGTTTCCTGGGTTGGTTTGCAGAGTTCCAGGGCCTGCTTCCACTTATCAGTGTCTATTTTGGCCCAGGGACGCTTAGGTTTGTCAGGGGGTTTATTGGGAAGAGAGATGTTAGGTACTTCCCACCTGAAAGGGATGAGTAAATGATCCGACCATGGCAGAGGGATCGGGACATTAGTTTCAAAGTCATCAATGTTGCTTATGATGGGGTCGAGTAAATGTCCGAGCATATGCGCGGGTTGATCGCTCTGAAGGTGGAGCTGAAGAGTCGCTAGGTCTGCAAGTAATTCTAATGCAGTATTGTCATCGCTGTTGTCGAAATGTATATTAAGGTCCCCTAGGACTATCATGTTAGACGAGGTGCTAGACAATATAGTTGAAAATTCCAACAGGGAACTACAGAATTGGCCCAGAGGCCCTGGTGGGCGGTAAATGAGGACTCCAGAGAGGGAGTTGCATGGAGATAGTTGGATGTTAAAATGTACATTTTCACAATTCGATAGGGGACTGTCGTGAAATCGACATGTAAATTGGTCCTTATAGATGCAATCCCTCCTCCCTTTCCCTTCGCTCGATCTAGATGTTGCAGGAGATAGCCCATTGTACGCCCCCATTGCATAAACTAGCTCATAGTGTAACTTTGTATTAATTAAGGCTACTGTCCAACTCAATTCAGGGTCTGCACTGAAAGTAAGCCTCAAAACAATACTTTGCACCAGGTTTGCATGACTTTTCTGATGCAAACCAGGAACAAACTCTTTGTAAATCTGCACCATAAGCGTAACACAGTGATTGCTATTAAAATGGTATTGCTATCTAAAGGAGTCCTCTTTTGCAAACTTAGAATAATTAAAGATTGAGGGGAATAAACAATAAGTTTCTGAATCCATGCCTCTCTATTTAATTGCAGCACTTTGATGCTATATTGGAAGGATCGTTACTTATGAACTCCAAATAATATTAGAATCTCTGTTACAAAAGCAATAACCCACTAAACTATCTGCAGAAAAATCTAATCTGTGTACTGCATGTCATACATTGAGCTTTGCAGCAGAATTATTAACACTAGGGGCACATGGATGACAATTTTGAGTGGTACCTAATAGAGAATCGGGATGCTAGCGAGCGCTCTAACTAGACAAATAACAGATCTCTCCCTGTAGTGCTTTAACCACCAGAGTTATCATGCCATTTCAATTATCCCTGAAAAATTCTGTGCATACAAAGATCTCTGCAGGGTATATCGGTTCAGCCTGCCATGCAGAGAGCGCACCCTTGGTCTTGGCACCTGGCGCGATAACGTCGGTCACACTACCCTGAAGCCAGCACTGGTTGGGAGTAGGTAGGGAGAGAGTAAAAGAGAGGAGGAGAATGTGGTTTAGTTGATGGCGATGGACTAATTCTGGCTTTGGCAGAACCTAAAATAATGGTATCATTCTGTTCAAATAACTTTATTTTCATGTTCCGAGCCACAGTGAATATATGAAAACGAAATAGCTACAAACGAAGGAAGCAAGTCATAAATTTAACTTACACTTGTGAGTAATTTACATATGCAAGTCTTCTCCTTTGGGTCTTTGGAAAGGATCATTGGTTGGCATGCAGTGTTTTAACACCTACCACTCTTGTTGGTAATCTCTCCTTCTGAGCAGGGGGCACAGTCATAGCAGCAGATGGGCTGACCCTCCAGAGGGACCTTCCTGTGCCCAGGAGGACAGCTCTCACTGCACACAGAGCGAGGGACCTGGAGAGGAGGCGAAGAAGGGCTTTTGTGAGAAATAAACCCTGGAAGAGGCAAACGTCTGATGTGACATTATCACACAAGCAGCGGATCGTGAGATAACGTGTATATATGCTCATATGAGAGATAAGAGGAGGATGAAATGAAGGTCATTTGTCATAGCATCAGTGCATGTATACCCAGGAGTGAGAGATGTGAGGCACAAGTGAGTGCATCAATTTGAGTGATACTTACGGGAAGAGATGTAGGGCGCATGTGATAGCATCAGAGCAAGGGATCCAGTGAGTTAGAGATGCAGGCACATGTGATTGCCTCAGTGCGAGGGATACATTGAGGAAGAGATGTGGGGCACATGTGACAGTATCAGCACCAGGAATCCAGGGAGTGTAAGATGCAGGGAGCATGTGATAACATCAGTGTGAGTGATACTTGGAGAAAAAGAAGTGGGTACATGTGATAGCATCAGTGAGAGGGATCCATTGAGAGGGAGATGCAGGGTACATGTGATTGTATCAGTGCGAGCCATCCAAGTAGGAGGAGATATGAAGTACATGTGATTACATCAGTTTGAGAGAAATCCAGGGAAAAAGTGATGCGGGGCACTTGTCATAGAATCAGTGTGAGGGATTCAGGGAGGAGGACATAAGGGCACATATGATTGCATCAGTGCGAAGGATCAATGCAGGAGGAGATGCGGGGCACATGAGATTACATCAGTGCGAAGGATCCAGGAAGAAGAGATGCAGGGCACATGAGATTGCATCAGTACGAAGGATCCAAGAAGAAGAGATGCAGGGCACATGAGATTGCATCAGTATGAAGGATCCAGGAAGAAGAGATGCAGGGCACATGAGGGCACATGAGATTGCATCAGTACGAAGGATCCAGGAAGAAGAGAAGCAGGGCACATGGGTATGTCACAGTGCGAGGGATCCATGGAGGAAGACGTGATGGAGTTGTGATGCCATCAGTGCGAGGGGTCCAGGGAGGAACAGATGCGGGCAGATGTGATGCATCAGTTTAAGGGGTCCAGGGAGTGCATGATGCTGGGCACATGTGATTGCATCAGAGCGAGGGATCCAGGAAGAAGAGATGGGGACATGTGATTGCATCAGTGCAAGGGATCCCGGAAGTGAGAGACGTAGGAAACATGTGATCACTTCTGTGTGAGAGATCCAGGGAGAATACCAAAGGGCACGTGATATTACAGAGCGAGGGGCTCGTGGTGGAAGAGACACAAGGTACAAGCCCTATTCATACAGAGCCAGGAGTTCTGAGGACAATGAGGTGAAGAGACAGGGTGCATTTATCAGGCTACACAGGGTGTCCAATCCACAGACCTATTTGAATGTGTAAAACCACTTTAAAAATACGATTTTCTTCAGAGTAAACATACTTTTTACTGTGTATTTACAAGATTTTGCTGACTCATTTCCACCCTTTAAATGTTGGAGATGTACATCAGTCATAAGCAGGAGTAAATCAATTTCCAGAGTGCAAGTGTGCAGGAAACAACTCCAGTATTGGTGAAAATGCAGAGGAAGTGTTTCTCAGCAGTAGCGCAACAACATTCGCTTTCTAGGAGTACTTCTGAAAATGTTTATGAATTCCCCAAAAATGATTACTTCTTCCAAATACAAGGGTGAATTTGTTGAATAATATTTACAATCTATTTTGTGTATGTGAAAGTCACAGAACAGGTCCTTGGAGGTAGACGTGACAAAGATGATCTGCCAAAATATTAATAATAGGTATTTGCAATTGAATTAAATTCTTATGTATTGTAACATGACAAAAGTCCAGCCTAGCAAAGAATGTAACGTTATTAAAAGAGCGCTTGGCCTCCAGTTTTTCTTTATCTAAAATTAGTTGTCTCAACAGGAAATTGCCTACAAAAATAAGGATTGCTCTAGGTTTCCCTTCTTGAGCCCCAGACTGCCCTCTTTTAATTGTAAAGGGGATCTGGTGTGCCATCTGGATCTCTACCTCCCATTGCCATGATGATAGCTCCGGAAAAGCCCCTTTCAGTAAGCTCACAACAAATAGCCTAGCATCGTGCCCTTCCAGCCCCTCAGCCACCCCCAAAAGTCTGATGTTATTACGCCGGTGACGATTTTCATAATCCTCCAGCTTCCATTGCATATCTTCGGCCATCTTCTGTTGATCTTGTTTAAAAGTCTGGAGGCTATTGAGGTCATCCTCAAGCTTCCCTGTCCTTTCCTCAACATGGGTAACCCTCTCCATGATCTCATCGTACAGCTTATTCATCTTCCTCAGGGTATTCTGTATCTTTCTAGTTCCCTGCCTCGCCCTCCGGCTCTCAGCCCTGGCCTCGCTTTGCGTAGATTTGAGGGTATTAAATAACATGTCCATTGAAACAGGTTGGGGCAACATTTGGGGAGGGATCAGGGCCCCAGTTAAGCATGGTGCGCCATCCTGTTCTTGGTATGTCTGTGAGGTGGCTGAATAATCCCACAATAACTTTTTCAAGGGGTCCGCGGGGCTGCCTGAGGGATTAAGTTTCCTTCTGGATAAATGTCTCCTTTTCTGCATGTTTTTAGGAGCTGCAGAGCTACTCTCTGTGTCAGTAATTTCCCCTGAGCTCTCTTCACCGGAACCCACAGAGTCTGAATTTTCATTCAGCGAATAGAAACGGTCCGGTGTAGCTGCACCACCACCAGCCGCCCCTAGCTCGCAGAGTCCAGCTTGTTCCTCTCCAGAGCATAGTGCTGCTGACTCCCCCGGTCTGATTTGCCCAGATTATCTCTCAAAACGCCATCACCACTTTGCTCCGCCTCGGCCTCGGTCTCGCCCCCATCAGAGCCTAGTGCACCACCTGTTGTGCTCATAGAGTCTGCCTCTGGCACCCTTGTTACTCACATCAACTTGTATAGCAGGATCCTCGGTCAGCTCTTCAATCAGCTCCTCTGAAAGGCTCTCCAATGACTGCACCGGCATCTGCACTGCCGCTGAAGAGCCTGCCTGCTCTGTTTGCTCTGGTTGCTTAGTTACCAGTGCGGCGGCACCCACGAGGACGTTCTGCCGCTCAGAGCCCTTTCCAGCGCTCCTCGCTTTCCAGGCAGCGTCCTCTGCGATCATGCAGGTTTGTTTGCAACGCTCTCCGCCATTGTCGCCTGCCGCATGTTGTTTTCCTTTAGTTTGGGCTTAAGCTGTGTTGACCGGGGGGGAGCTTTGTCATGGGGGGCGCCAGGGGTTAATCCTGCTTCATTACCGGCCCGCTCCTCTCCAAAGTTTTTCCCCAGGGTTTTTCATGTATCACCAGAGACATTGCCAGAGCCAGATGGAATTTTAGGCTCGATCTTACTCTTACCTTTGCCTTGCTTCTCTTTCTGCATTGCTGAATCCTTAGCTTCTTTAGCTTTAGTTTTGTTAGCCTTAGTTATGCGTGGTGGCATATTGCTGACTCCTTTCATGAGCAGTACAGCGAGGGCCGTTATCTTTTCTTGGGCCCGGAGAAAAAACCTCCTCAATAGCTTCCGAGTAACCTGTTGCCAGAACACAGTGGCCTGATCGCCGGAATTGTCGTCTCTGAGATCGTAGGAATCTACTCTCATTGCCAAAGAAGTAGTTCACTTTTCCTCCATTAAAAGGTTGTAAAGAGGAGGAGTGTGGTGAGACTACTCACTACAGTCCACCAGCGGCCATCTTGCTCCCCCATGTCACTGTGGAGTGCAGGTGGCGATTGAGACAGCTTATCGCCCCCCTGCAGGCCCTGTACTCAGAGGCCTATTTGCTGTACCCAGCTAAACTGAAGGTGATCACCCAAGGGCAGGTGAAAATGTTCTTTTCAGAAATTAAAGCTCAGGAGTATTTGGTAGAGGTATTGGGGTACAGGAATGTGGGCGGAAGAGAATGAGGCGAAGGAGGTGAAAACCCTATGGTATGGGCTTAGTATTTTTTGCTTAGGGGGTCCATGGTTTGTAATTGGTATACTTTAAAAGGGGGTTAACTTTGTGGTTATAAGGGGGCTGTGCATGTAAGGGGAGAAGAGGAGGAGGTGACTGCTACTTTTCCAAAGCGTCCACACATAGGTCATGACCGACCTATTTGCCTGTAGGGGTGGGAGGGTCAGCAGAGGGGGGAAAGGATGGGAGGGGCAGCAGGGGGGAGGGGGGATAGGTGAGGTAGGGTATGTACAGCACATGCACCACAACACACAGGTTTTTTTTCTAAATGAATATCCGGTGGAAATAGAAGAACAACCATTTGATGTTTTTTAATGGCTTGTCGTATTACTACAATTAATATTTGTGGGCTAAACGATGCACAGAAAAGTATCCGGGTCTCCGCACTTCTTAAAACAATGTAGTTGGATTTTGTATGTTTACAGGAGACGCATGTTGGGGGAGGGAAGGGCTTTCTGCTTGAGCAGTTGGGGTTCACTTTATTAGCTCATACTAAGCAAGGGTAAAAAACAAGGGGTCTAGCGATCTTGGCTAGGGAGAGGGATTGTTTAAATAATAGAAAGGCTGAAGATGTGTGGGGTAGGTGGGTTATTGTAGAACTAGTATATAGGGGGAGAAATTTACTTTGGTTTCGGTCTATGGATCCACAGAGAATGACCCAGATATATTTGCATATTTTAACACAGAACTAGCTAGGTGGTCGGAGCCGATTATTTGTTGAGGCGACTTGAACAACAACTTCCCCTCAGACTCTGAAATCCAAAGAGAGGGAGGATATACCGGTAGGAAGAAGAGAGTTTTCCGGGCAGTAACAGCTATGGCACAGCATAACGCGCTGGTAGATCTATGGGCTAAACTGAATCCACAAAGGGACGGTAGTACTTTTTATTAAGCACCACACAGGATTCTGGTTAGATTAGATTATTTTTTGATTTCTAATTCTTTAGTTATTAGATCCCAAATTGAAAAATTTCCACGGCTCATCTCAGACCATAATCCCCTGATTCTTGCAGTGAACTTAAAGGGGGTAGCTGCTAAACAATGTATCTGGACATTTGATAGAGCGCTGTTGAAGGATAATGGATATGTCAGATATATGAATAATTGGATTAAAGATTTTTGGGCAATTAATAGGGGGAGCACATCAACAGGCAATGCCTGGGACACGTTCAAGGCGGGAGTTAGAGGTGAGACGCGTAGCTACTCAGTGCACAAGCAGAAATCCGAGAGGAGGAGAGTGGATGAAATTGTTAGGAGGGTAGCAAGGGCAGAAGAGGATCTCAGCTTATTAATTCAACAAGGGATGCCTGTAGATCAACAATTGGTAAAAATCATGGTGTTAAAATCTGATGCATTAGAGGATATTGGTAGCAAGGCGACTGCTGAATATTTAGCTAAAAGTGAACAATCCTTCGAATTAAGTGAGAGGGTCGGGCACATTCTTGCAATTCGCACTAGGCAACAAGCGCCAGCAGGAGAAATGAAGGGAATTCTGGATGGGCAGGGTACACTGGTAGAGGAGGCAGAGGGGGTTAGGGAGGTGTTTAGAGAGTTTTTTGCAGATCTTTATGGCATAGCTGAGGGAGGTGGCAACAGGGAGAATAAGGATTATCTGAAGCATAATCTTGCACCAGAGGTATCAGAGGATGATAAAGCAGCTCTAGATGCCCCAATTAATCTGGAGGAAGTGACCGCTGCGCTAGCAGATCTCCCGGCGGCTAAAGCGGCAGGCCCAGACCAGATACCAGTGGAATTTTACAAGGTATTCCAGAAGGAGTTGATTGCAGATTTATTGAATACGGTTAAGGAGGCACAGAAGGGACAGTCAATTCCCAGTTCATGGGGAGGAGCTGAAGTAATAGTTATTTTAAAAAAAGGCAAGCCATCGACAGATCCAGGGTCGTATAGACCTATCACATTAATGAACTCGGACGCGAAAATGTATTCCAATATATTAGCAAAGAGACTGGCTAAGGTGATTGAGGGCATGGTTAGCATATCTCAGCATGGGTGTATACCAGGTAAAGGAATTACCCAACATATTAGGCAGGTTATGACCTTGTTTGAGTCCCAGGAGACCCTATCGCTGCTTTATTGTTGGACGCAGAAAAGGGGTTTGATAGGGTCTCTTGGGACTACTTGTGGGAAGTTATGAGATGGTACGGATTAGGAGAGGGCTATATTAAAGCAGTTCTAGCATTATATAGGGAACCGTCAGCTCAGATTAGGGTCAACAAAGGTTTGTCTGCAGCGGTATGCATTAGGAGGGGGACTAGGCAGGGATGTTCAT
This sequence comes from Lissotriton vulgaris, assembly GCF_964263255.1. Classification (NCBI taxonomy): domain Eukaryota; kingdom Metazoa; phylum Chordata; class Amphibia; order Caudata; family Salamandridae; genus Lissotriton; species Lissotriton vulgaris. The sequence continues at coordinate 208,016 of NW_028252325.1, read as the reverse complement.
CTTCTCCTCTGCTTTTTGCGTTGTACAGGGATCCCTTATTGTGAAAGCTGGAAGGGAACCCCAATATACCACCAATAGGTCTAAATTGCAGGCAGTTTAAAGTGCTCGCATACGCCGATGATGTGGTAATAGTTACCCCCCAACCCTACTTTGGCAATCCATGAGATAGAGTTAGAGGCATGCTTTTTTGGTGGAATTTCAGGGTATAAGCTAAACAGCAGTAAAACTCAAATAGTTAAGAACTCATTGGTTTCCTGTAGTGACCTCAGAGTCGTTAGCTCTGCAATTTATCTGGGGGTAGAGATTTCTGCAGATTTGGATACTGTAGTGGAACGAAACCTGCCACCCGTAATGGCTAAGGTCAGTACGGTCCTGATGAGGATGAATAATCTCTATCTCTCTCAGGTAGGACGCACAAATGTAATCAAAATGTTGATTCTCCCGAAGTTTTTATATTTTTTTAGGGCAATTCCATTGTTTTTTGAGGGTATATGGTTTAATAAACTGGAGGTACTGTTAAATAGGTTTATTTGGGTGCACGGAAAAACCAGGAGGGTTTACAGGTTTATGACTCTACCAAGGGAGAGGGTAGGATGGGGGGCGCCAGATTTTAGACTTTATTATTGGGCAGCTGCGTTACAGTTTATGCAGGGCCTAGTGGGAGTGGGGGGGACCAGACCCTAGAATGAATGAATGAATGAATGAAAATATACTTTGTATAGCGCATGGCTACCCTAAGGCATCCCAGCGCTTTGACCCAGGTAACATCACCATCACTCATCGGGAAAGAAAGGTTTTTAGTTGTTTCCGGAACATGAGATGGTTCGGTAGGAGTCGGATGCTCTCAGGAAGATTATTCCAGAATTTGGCCGCTTGCAAGGAAAACCGCCGACCCCCTGTACGGGATCTTTTGATCCTAGGGACTGTCAGAAGATTGAGTTCACTAGACCTAAGGGTTCTGGAGGGTCGGTATGGGCAGAAGAGAGGGCAAAGAATATCTGGACCGTTGTTTGTGATGGATTTGTGGACCATACACATGGCCTTAAAACCTATTCTCCCCTGAATCTGTAGCCAGTGAAGAGCACGCAGAGCAGGCTTAACCGAGCTGTGTCTAGGGACTTTGACCATCAACGTCCACCGACCGAAGTTTATGCAACTATTCTTGATTCAGAGACGGAAAATTGCTTTTTAAATTGTACCGATTATTCCTATTTTAAAAGTACAAGGTTCAAGACCATTTGAGCCGCGTTGAATAGTTGGTCTGCATTTGCGAGGAAATTTGGCTTAGGAAGATTTAATAGATATACCCGGCTTTATAAAAATAGAACTTTATCCCCATTTAATTTCGGCGATGCCGCTATATCTGAGTGGGCAAGCAAGGGGATTCTGAAAATAGGGGACTTGCTGGGGTCGGATGGGGAGGTACAGCAATTTTCAACACTGGAGGCTAAATACCACTCAAATAGGAAAAGCTATTTTAAGTACCTCCAGGTGCGTAGCTTTTCGTGTAATAAGAGAGGGGGGACGAGTGGGTTTACTAGTAATAATATAATGGAGGCTATCGAAAGGGGTGGTGAGTGTGCAATCCGTGTTTGTATGCAGCCCTGGCAGCAAATAAAATAGATGATATGGGGAAACATGGAGACAAATGGGCTAATAAGTTGGAGATCGATCCAGGGTATTTCCAGGATTCAGTAGATCTAGGACGCTCAGTGCTTTGCTCAGCTTCACTCCAAGCGCAGCATTATAACATTTTATTTTCTTTATATTTTACCCCGGCAAGAATAGCACAGTGGGGGGAACCTCCGGAACAACCTGCCCAAGATGTAACACACCAGAGGCTGACCGTATTCACATTTTTGCAACCTGCCCTCAGCTCTACACTCATCAAGGCGGTCAAAGGATTTTTGTCCAATTCACTGGTGGTGGCTACTACTCTTTCCCCCCTCTGATTATGTTAGGAGTCAGTATAGAAACAGTGGCTGGCAATGATCCTTGCTGTCTAAAAATTGGAAAAAGGGATATATGCTAGGAGGGGTAGGAGAGCGAGGCGATTAGGTAAGAAGATTTGGGAGCCTATAAGGGCCTGGAAAGAGGGTCTGGCTCGTTAATGAGTGACCATCAGTTGGTCCCTTTCTAAATCAAGATAAGGGCTGTTTTTTTTTTTTGTGGATACCACACAATGTAAGGATAAAGTAGCGTGCTGATGGGGAGATAGGTTGTACCTACTGTGGTAATAATACAGTACAAAACAAAAAGAAAAGCATTATTTTTGTTTTGTACTGTATTATTGTGATATACTGTGCTGTGTATTTCTTGTTGTTTGATGGTTGATTTTCTATTTACTGTAATGTGCTGTGCGGTTGTGCAAAAATTAATAAATATATTTAGAAAAAATAAATAAATTCTTATGTATTGTAATATGGAACTCAACAGAGTTCCAGATAAAGAATGCAACAATTCATCCTCATCTTTAATGCAACAAAATTAAAGCAAAAAAGAAAAACATACCACTACCAGTGAAAGATAAATTGTTTCATCCATACAAAGGTAGCATCTGGGGATCCATAAGGTATCCCTCAGATGAACTAAAACTGTGTTATTGACAGATCTAATACAAAACGTCATTTTTTGAGAATATTTACAACCTTATTGAGTGTAAACAAGCATTAACAGTACTGAATACAATGAACAAACATTCATTAAAGCTAATTTAGGTGGATCCGCCTTTGTCTAACCAACTCTACGAGGCAAATCATGAGTGTAGAGTGAGGAACGAAGAGACATAAGCAGGTACCTCTGCTTTAGAACATTATGCATTGCCACTTAACTGTAAAAACCTTGGTTTGCACCCATTAGGACTGGAGTCCAAGTAGAAGAGTGCAAGCCAATTATTAACCCCTGAAGATGAGCAGAAATCCCTAGAGCAGACAGTTTTCTCCACAGCACCACTCGGTCAACCCTGTTGTACACTGTTGGGAAATCAATGAAGGCAGAATACGTGGGCATGCCCCTAGCCAAGGGATACTTTTTGATCGGGGTTTTGAGGGCTGTGATATTATCAAGGGTATCACAATTCTTATGGAACCCAGCCTGCTCAGCAGGTATGAGGTTTTTGCTAAATTCCTATTCCTGAAGGTGAAGTAGTATACTTTTGGCAAATAATTTACCAGTCTCATCCAGGAGGGTGATTTGTCTATAGATAGCAGGAGAGGCTTTCAAATAGTTTTTACATAAGGGTACCACAATACTTCCCTACCAAGAAGATGTAATAGCACCGGACAGATAGCAGTACTGAAACAGTGGACATAAAGAGATAGCCCAAAAGGAGGCTACCTGTTTAATGTGTGCTATTGAGAGTTCTTAAGGGCCCTCAGTGTGAGAAGTTGGCCTGGTACATAATGCTCACTAATTCTAGTGATCACTTTGTACCATGCCAAGCAACCCTTATGATGATTGGTTGTAATTCAACCTTGTAGACCAGTTATCCTAGTGGTAACGTGGACAAAGCAGTCTTAGGCTAAACTCTGAAAGGCATGTGAAGCCAGCTGTATTACCATACACAACCCCCTTGAATACCAAATGAAAGGACACCACACAGATATATATTGAAAATATATTGATTTATTAACTATAAAATCCCCTGAACTCTTTATGAGCACAGAAGCACAAGCGTTAAATCACAAGACAGTTTAAAATACACAAAAGTTGCACAATATGGATGAGCCCTAGGGGCCACCTAAACCATATACTAAGAAAGTGGTATAAGAGATACCAATCGGAAAGGAAGTAGGCCTAGGGCCTTGGGAATTGCTGGAGCTATTCGAGACTAGCAATGATTAAGTCGGGAAAGGCCCGCGGGACTCGGGTGCAGTGTCTAAAGTGCACGCACTTCTCAATGTAAAGTCTATGGTGTTTAAAAAGTACAAAGTTAGTTAGTTCGGAACCTTCCAAGTGACCTAGAACGCTGAAACTTAAGACACAGGCCCTTGAGATGTGTACCAGTGTAGGAACACCGGCGGAGCTGAGTTACCTCACCCACAGGAAGCGGGTGCACAGTGTCGAAGTAGTGTCGGGTTTCGTCACGCTGGTCGATGGTGCTTGGAGCTGAAGATGCTGCAGGCGGCTCGATGTGAAGAGTTCCGGTGGATCCAAGGGTGGATCTGAAGATGTGAAGACCTGAAAGCAGAGGGGACAATGTTCAAAGTCACTAGCCAGTGACTACCGTGGAACCAGATTGGAACCAGGCAATGTCGGGTGCAAATAGGCGTTGTTGTGTAGCTTCTCTCTGCAGCCACGTAGACACCAGGGGTCGAGGACGTCCAGGAGTCAGTCACGAGCTGTCCCACGCAGGATTCTTGCTGTTGGCGGTGTCGGCAACCTGATCGGAGCAAACAGGCCTTGGCTAATGTAAGCCACGCAGGAATCGAAAGATGCTTAACACTCGGACCAGCAAGGTCAGAGCAAGTGCTCCTTTTCACAAGAGCTTGAGCAAGACTGGAGCAACCAGACCCGCAGTGTAGTTTGTCGGTTTCGTCGCCAAGATGGCCGCTGAACACGTGGCTAGTGGCCGGGATGGCGCGTTGAGTGGCACAATGCAAAAGGGCCCCACTCAGATCGTGGAGATGCTGGAGGGCTGATCTTCGGTGCAAGGGCTGCTCGGTGGTGGGGGTTCTCAGTCCCCAAAGCACAACGTCAAGGATGCCTCGGTTGCTGTGCAGTCAGCTTTTCGAGTGTCTTTCAAGAGGTCCGGTCCCACGTCACTCGGTGCCTCCACGGGTCCCTTCTTTGCAGGGACTGTGGATCGGGTGGTGAGAGGTCTGCGAGTCTGGGTCTTGTCAGGCTCTGGGCTCGGGCTCCAACGGGAGGCGGCGGCAAAGCAGACGTCGAGTTGCTGGTTGGTGCCTGTGTTCACAGGGTGGCCACTCCTAGGCCACAAGGGAGATTCTCTTCAGTATTCTGTGCAGCAGAATGTCGAAGTCCAGTCTTCTTCTTTATTTCAAGTTGATTCAGGATGATCTGCTGTGCAATGTCACTGCTCCCACTCTTATTCCCAATCTGAGGGGTGGATCACCTACTAGGTCCCTCCTCTGGGAGGAACCAGGAAGGGGGGCGGTTACACCCCCTTTCCTTTGTCCAGCTCCTCGCCAGGCCTGGGTCTGGAAAGTCCCAGGACCGGTTTGGACTGGGTTATGCACGGGGACACCTTGTGTGCCCCGGGCATGTCTAATTCTATTCAGCCCTGTCCTACCCAATACACAAAACCCTGTCTGGGGTGGTGCTCGCACCTCCCAAGGCAGGAAACCCTTTGTCCAGGCCACCATTTGCCGAGTTTCGGTGAGCAGCAGGAGGCCAGACTCGTGTCTGTGGTGGCAGCATCCATTTTGTGATGCTGAGGCTCTGGTTAACTTTAACCGGGGTTAAGGCTACACACATGTCGTGTCCCTCTAGAAGGGTGGAATGCTATCCCCGTCCACAGAACTGTTGAGGGGATAGTATTCCAATTCGTATGACACCTTACTCGACATGTTTTGATAAAGCCAAACCAAAGATAGCATTTAACCGCGAGGATTATAATGCACTTAAGAGTATATGGTATGGCAATATCCCGGAACAGCTTAGGGAGTGGTTCCCTACAGCTGCAGACAGGCTCAGCTCATGCTAGAGCACCATCTCACATATTTCCAAGCACTCTGCCTCCAGGATTGAAGAGGCCTTCCATAGGAGTGGCTGATAGGAACATATGTGTCCAGTTTAAGGGTAGATATAGGGATACTAAACCTAAGCAAGAGGTGATTACACCAACTTGCCCCAGCTGAGTGATCAGCCAGTTGTGTCAAATATGGAGGCCAGGCCAGGGGTGGCACAATACATGCTGCAGCCCCTGGTAGGCCTTGGAAACACCTATGCCCTGGGTACCTAGGGTACACTGTTACAGGGGCCAACAAGGTGAACCAGTTCCAATTCGTAATGCACCTAAAGTGCACTGGCAGTAATTTAGAGAGAGAAAAGCAGGCTGTGGGTCTGATTAGCAGGCCCACAGCCACATTAAGTCATAAACCAGTGAAGCAAAAAGCAAAAATTTGGGGTGACCATAGGATAGCAGACCCTACTCTCCTACATAACCCCCCTGAAACGCAGGGACATTAGACTAACCTTGACCAGTTGTATCTTCATGTTCTAAGTGGAAGTACCTGGAGAGACCATCTGCGTTGCCATGGTCAGTCCCTGGGCGGTGCTCCACTGTAAAGTCCATCCCCTGTAGGGAAATAGACCACCTGAGTAGTTTGGGGTTTTCACCCTTCATCTGATTAAGCCATAAGAGGGGCTTATGGTCGGTCTGAATCTTGAGTGACAAACAAGTATGGTCTCAACTTCTTCAGGGCCCACACCACAGCAAAGGCCTCCCTCTCAACAGCTGACCAACGTTTCTCTCTGGGGGTCAGCCTTCTGCTAATAAAAGCAATGGGCTGGTCCTGGCCATCTACATTAAGCTGTGAAAGCACTGCTCCCACTCCCAACTCAAAAGCATCTGTTTGGACAATGAACTCTCTTGAGTAGTCAGGACTCTTCAGGATAGGTGAAGAGCACATGGCCTTCTTCAGGTCATCAAATGCCTTTTGACAGATTTCTGTCCACTGAACCTTTTTGGGCATCTTCTTAGATGTGAGATCATTAAGAGGGGTCACAATGGACCCATAGTTCTTAACAAACTTCCTGTAGTACCCAGTCAGGCCCAAGAAAGCTCTGACCTGAGTCTGGGTAGTTGGTTGGGACCAGTCCTTGATGGTCTGGATCTTACTCTCCAGTGGTTGAACTTGGCCTCCACCTACAAGGTGGCCCAGGTATACAACCTTGCTCTGCCCTATCTGGCACTTTGTTGCCTTGATAGTGAGGCCTGCCTTCTTCAGAGCCGCAAGCACTTCCTTCAGGTGGACCAGGTGATCCTCCCAGGTGGAGCTAAAGACAGCAATATCATCCAGATAAGCTGCACAAAAGTCATCCAACCCAGTGAGGACTTGATTCACCAACCTTTGGAAGGTGGCAGGTGCATTTTTCAAACCAAAGGGCATTACCACAAATTGATAATGCCCACTAGGGGTAGAAAATGCTGTCTTGGCTTTAGACTCCTCAGCTAACCGGATTTGCCAGTAGCCAGCTGTCAAGTCAAATGTGCTCAAATATTTGGCAGAAGCCAACTTGTCAATGAGCTCATCTGCCCTTGGAATAGGGTGTGCATCTGTCCTGGTGACAGCAGTGAGTCCTCTGTAATCCACACAGAACCTCATCTCTCTCTTGCCATCTTTGGTGTAAGGTTTGGGGACCTGAACCACTGGGCTAGCCCAGGGGCTCTCTGAAGGCTCAATGACACCTAATTCCAGCATCTCAGTCTTTATACAGTCCCTGACGTGGTCAGGTTGCCTGTAAATCTTGCTCTTTACAGGAAGACTGTCACCAGTGTCCACCACATGGGTACACCAGAAGTCTGACTGGGTGTCAATGAGAACATATGCCTGTATGCCTGTAGAACTTGTCTGCAGTCATGTTGCTGATGTTCAGTGAGGCTGCCACCTAAGGCCACACCATCAACTGAGCCATCCTCAGGGTTCTGAGTGAGCAGGTCTGGGAGAGGGTCACTCTCTTCCTCCTGTCCCTCATCTGCAGCCATGAGCAAGCCCATGTCTTCCCTGTTGACATATGCCTTAAGTCTGTTAACATGGAACACCCTGTGGGGGCTCCTGGGAGTTCCTAGGTCCACCAAGTAGGTAACCTCTCCCTTCTTTTCCAGAATTGTATGGGATCCAGACCATTTGTCTTGGAGTGCTGCTGGGGCCACTGTCTCCAACACCCATACCTTCTGTCCAGGCTGAAACTCAACAAGGACAGCCTTTTGGTCATGTCAAGCTTTCTGTAATTCTTGGCTAGCCTCAAGGTTTTTGGATGCCTTTTCCATGTACTCTGCCATCCTGGAGCGGAGACCAAGTACATAGTCCACTATGTCTTGCTTAGGCTTTTTGAGAGGTAACTCCCATCCTTCCTTCACCAGACACAGGGGTCCTCTTACAGGGTGCCCAAACAACAATTCAAAGGGGCTGAAGCCAACCCCCTTTTGAGGGACCTCTCTGTAAGCAAACAAAAGGCAGGGCAGTAGGATGTCCCATCTTCGCCTGAGCTTTTCAGGTAATCCTTTAATCATGCCCTTTAGGGTCTTGTTAAATCTCTCAACAAGCTCATTGCATTGTGGATGATAAGGAGTGGTGAACTTGTAGTAGACACCACATTCCTTCCACATAGCTGTCAAATTTCCTGACATGAAGTTGGCACCTCTGTCAGATATTACCTCCTTAGGAAACCCCACTCTGGAGAAAACTCCAAGTAAGGCCCTGGCCACAACAGGAGCTGTTGTGGTCCTAAGTGGAATTGCCTCTGGGTACCTGGTGGCATGGTCCACCACCACCAGTATGAATCTGTGCCCAGATGCTGTAGGGGGATCCATTGGACCTACAATATCAATCCCCACTCTTTCAAAGGGAACCCCCACCACAGGTAGTGGTATTAGGGGGGCCTTTGTTGTTCCACCTGCTTTACCACTGGCTTGGCAGGTTTCACAGGAGCGACAAAACTCCTTGGTGTCTTCAGACATGTGAGGCCAGTGAAAGTGAGGGACAAGCCTGTCCCAGGTCTTATTCTGGCCTAAGTGTCCTGCTAAAGGAATATCATGGGCCAAGGTGAGAAGGAAACCCCTAAATTGCAGAGGTATAACCAACCTCCTGGTTGCACCAGGCTTGGGGTCTCTACCCTCTGTGTAAAGGAGTCCTTCATCCCAATAAACTTTATGGGCACCTTGAGCATTCCCAGCAGCCTCAGCAGCAGCCTGCTGTCTGAGGGGTTCAAGAGAAGGACAGGTTAACTGAGCCTGCCCCAAGTCTGCCCAAGAAGGTCCCCCTGTCCCCAGAAACTCAACCTGATCAGGTTCAAGTTCTTCAGAGACAGTTCCTTCAGGGGTCTCAAGACCAGCTTCCTGTGAAGCTTGATCCTCACTTGTAGGCAGTTGGGAAGGCACAGCCTTAACCCTCCTGTTCTTCTTCTTGGAAGGTGCTTGGTCCATTGTTCCAGGATCCAAGACCTGAGGTTCAGAGAGGCACTTTTTGGCCTGTGACCTGGTCACAGCAAGGACATGTGATGATATCCCTAACATCTCTGCATGAGTCCTGTACTCAACTTCTGACCATAGGGAGTTCTCCAGGTCATTGCCCAACAAACACTCAACTGGGAGATCAGCACTAACCACAACTCTTTTTAGGCCAGTTACCCCTCCCCAGGAAAAGTTAACAAGTGCCACACTATGTGTAGTAGTGACATTGATGGCATTGGTCACCAGGTAATTATCACCTGGCATGTACTGTCCAGGGTCCACAAAGTTAGGTGTCACCATTGTGACACTGGCACATGTGTCCCTGTAAGCTTGAGCCACCTTATTATTAATCAAAGGCGTCTGTCTGTATTTGCCCAGGTTACTGGGACTGATGTCAGGGGTCAAATCTATGTCCCCTTCACAAATCAGAACAGCCTGTGTAAGGGTTCTGACTAGGTCAGAATCTCCTTCAGTTCCCAAAGTGATACCCACTACCCCCTTGGCTTGTGGACCAGCACTGCTAGCTGTACTAGTGGGTGCAGGTACCTTAGGGGCTGCAGTGCTGGGGGCTCCACCCTTTTTACACTCACTTGTCCAGTGAGAGGTGTTTTTACAAGTTTTACACCAGGGTTTCTCCTGACCTTCTTTCTTCTTTTTCTTGGAAGTTTGGGACAAACCCTCTGTATCAGTTTGGGGCCCTGTCGAAGACTTCTGGTCTTTAGCTTTCTGCTCCCCACCCTTCTGGTCTGTTTTCTTCTGGTCACCACCCTGGTTCTGTTTCTGGTTCTTTTGCTTAACTCTGGTTCTTACCCATTTATCTGCCCTCTTTCCCAATTCTTGGGGAGAGGTCAAATCTGAGTCAACCAAATGTTGATGCAACTGCTGGTTCTGACAATTATTTAAAATTTGTTCTCTCATCAGCAAATTATACAATCCTTCATAGTCTGTAACCTTGCTTCCCAGCAACCATCCCTCCAGAGCCTTAGTGGCACACTCAACAAATTCAGACCAGTCCTGAGTCTGTGTCTTCTGGGTATCTCTGAACATTAACCTGTACTGTTCAGTGGTTAAGCCTAACCCATCAATCAGAGCACTCTTCAGGACCAGGTAGTTTCTAGTATCCCCATCACTAACTGTGAGGAGTCTGTCTCGGCCTCTACCTTCAAAGGAGAGCCACAAGATTGCTGCCCACTGCTCCTGAGGGATCTGCTGTACTCTGCACGCTCTCTCCGTTGCAGTTATCCATTTGTGGATATCATCCCCAGCTTTGTAGGGGGGCACAATCTTACTCAGGTTTCTGTTATCAAAAGACCTGTCTTTATCCTTGTGGATATTGCTGCCACCAGTGGGTTCTATTACCCCACTCTCTCTAGGCTGTCTTGCTCTAGCAAGTTTCTCTTGGGCCAGGGCAACCTCTAACTCTTGTCTCTGGATCCTCAATTCAGCCTCTCTCATTTTGGCCTCATGCTCCCTTCTCTGAGGGCTAGTCATCTCCCTTCTGGAGTGACCATGAGAGCCTCTAGAAGCATGGGAGTTGTTAGAGTCACCTGAGTGAGTCCTTCTCCTCCTAGGCTTCTGGTTAAGTCCACCTGGGGGTCTGAATGGGTTATTACTTGATTCAGTCCCAAATAGGCTTAAGTTAGCCTGGTTCAGTCTACTGACCAGCCCCTGACTATTTCTGTCATCATCTGACTCACTGCTCCCCCCTCTTCTGTCTCTTCTTCCTCTTCCTCCTCTGGGTCTACCTGAGGAGCTCCAGTGATGGGGGCTTCCTCATCTACCAGGATGATAGGGACAGGGGTGTCTACAGTGTCATCCTCTGAAGGATGGCCTCCTTCAGCATCCCCTGTGGGGTCTGCCTTAGAGGTCTTTAGAGTCTCAGACTGATCCAAGAGCTCTCTGAGGTGGTCTGTGGTAGGGGAAGGCCCTGTCCTCAGACCCCTTAAGACACAAAGCTGTCTTAATTCCTTAAAGGAAAAAATAGCAAATTTGGATGGTGCCCTTGGAGGGTCACTCTCAACAGGGATGTTCCCAGTGGAACCCTCTGCTCCAGACATTGCTCTAGTGTGGGTGGATGTGTTGCAATCTACCTACACTGGTGTTTATCTACTAAACCTATCTAGTAGTTGTAGTCAGGGTGTGCTACTCCCTTTTCTCTACAACAACTAAGTTCAGTAGAACTTAAGTATACTAGTCTTGTTTTATATGTACCTAGCAGGTACCTGTATGATCTTTCAAATGATAATCTCAAAGATTGTAATGGTAAAACAACAGCAAGCTCAGATCCCAATCCGCTGCTCACCAATGTGAGAAGTTGGCCTGGTATATAATGCTCACTAATTCTAGTGATCACTTTGTACCATGCCAAGCAACCCTTATGATGATTGGTTGTAATTCAACCTTGTAGACCAGTTATCCTAGTGGTAACGTGGACAAAGCAGCCTTAGGCTAAACTCTGAAAGGCATGTGAAGCCAGCTGTATTACCATACACAACCCCCTTGAATACCAAATGAAAGAACACCACACAGATATATATTGAAAATATATTGATTTATTAACTATAAAATCCCCTGGACTCTTTATGAGCACAAAAGCACAAGCGTTAAATCACAAGACAGTTTAAAATACACAAACGTTGCACAATATGGATGAGCCCTAGGGGCCACCTAAACCATATACTGAGAAAGTGGTATAAGAGATACCAATCGGAAAGGAAGTAGGCCTAGGGCCTTGGGTATTGCTGGAGCTATTCGAGACTAGCAATGATTAAGTCGGGAAAGGCCCGCGGGACTCAGGTGCAGTGTCTAAAGTGCACGCACTTCTCAATGTAAAGTCTATGGTGCGTAAAAAGTACAAAGTTAGTTAGTTCGGAACCTTCCGAGTGACCTAGAACGCTGAAACTTAAGACACAGGCCCTTGAGATGTGTACCAGTGTAGGAACACCGGCGGAGCTGAGTTACCTCACCCACAGGAAGCGGGTGCACAGGGTCGAAGTAGTGTCGGGTTTCGTCACGCTGGTCGATGGTGCTTGGAGCTGAAGATGCTGCAGGCGGCTTGATGTGAAGAGTTCCGGTGGATCCAAGGGTGGATCTGAAGATGTGAAGACCTGAAAGCAGAGGGGACAATGTTCAAAGTCACTAGCCAGTGACTACCGTGGAACCAGATTGGAACCAGGCAATGTCGGGTGCAAACAGGCGTTGTCGTGTAGCTTCTCTCTGCAGCCACGTGGACACCAGGGGTCGAGGACGTCCAGGCGTCGGTCACGAGCTGTCCCACGCAGGCTTCTTGCTGTTGGCGGTGTCGGCAACCTGATCGGAGCAAACAGGCCTTGGCTAATGCAAGCCACGCAGGAATCGAAAGATGCTTAACACTCAGGCCAGCAAGGTCAGAGCAAGTGCTCCTTTTCACAAGAGCTTGGGCAAGTCTGGAGCAACCAGACCCGCAGTGTAGTTCGTCGGTTTCATCGCCAAGATGGCCGCTGACCACGTGGCTATTGGCCGGGATGGCGCGTCGAGTGGCACAATGCAAAAGGGCCCCACACAGATCGTGGAGATGCTGGGGGGCTGATCTTCGGTGCAAGGGCTGCTCGGTGGTGGGGGTTCTCATTCCCCAAAGCACAACATCGAGGATGCCTCAGTTGCTGCACAGTCAGCTTTTCGAGTGTCTTTCAAGAGGTCCGGTCCCACGTCACTCGGTGCCTCCACAGGTCCCTTCTTTGCAGGGACTGTGGATCGGGCGGTGAGAGGTCTGCGAGTCTGGGTCTTGTCAGGCTCTGGCCTCGGGCTCCAACGGGAGGTGGCGGCAAAGCAGACGTCGAGTTGCTGGTTGGTGCCTGTGTTCACAGGGTGGCCACTCCTAGGCCACAAGGGAGATTCTCTTCAGTCTTCTGTGCAGCAGAATGTCGAAGTCCAGTCTTCTTCTTTATTTCAAGTTGATTCAGGATGATCTGCTGTGCAATGGCACTGCTCCCACTCTTATTCCCAATCTGAGGGGTGGATCACCTACTAGGTCCCTCCTCTGGGAGGAACCAGGAAGGGGGGTGGTTACACCCCCTTTCCTTTGTCCAGCTCCTCGCCAGGCCTGGGCCAGGAAAGTCCCAGGACCGGTTTGGACTGGCTTATGCACGGGGAAACCATGTGTGCCCCGGGCATGTCTGATTCTATTCAGCCCTGTCCTACCCAATACACAAAACCCTGTCTGGGGTGGTGCTCACACCTCCCAAGGCAGGAAACCCTTTGTCCAGGCCACCATTTGCCGAGTTTCGGTCAGCAGCAGGAGGCCAGACTCGTGTCTGTGGTGGCAGCATCCATTTTGTGATGCTGAGGCTCTGGTTAACTTTAACCGGGGTTAAGGCTACACACATGTTGTGTCCCTCTAGAAGGGTGGAATGCTATCCCCGTCGACAGAACTGTCGAGGGGATAGTATTCCAATTCGTATGACACCTTACTCGACATGTTTTGATAAAGCCAAACCAAAGATAGCATTTAACCGCGAGGATTATAATGCACTTAAGAGTATATGGTATGGCAATATCCCGGAACAGCTTAGGGAGTGGTTCCCGACAGCTGCAGACAGGCTCAGCTCATGCTAGAGCACCATCTAACATATTTCCAAGCACTCTGCCTCCAGGATTGAAGAGGCCTTCCATAGGAGTGGCTGATAGGAACATATGTGTCCAGTTTAAGGGTGGATATAGGGATACTATACCTAAGCAAGAGGTGATTACACCAACTTGCCCCAGCTGTGTGATCAGCCAGTTGTGTCAAATATGGAGGCCAGGCCAGGGGTGGCAAAATACATGCTGCAGCCCCTGGTAGGCCTTGGAAACACCTATGCCCTGGGTACCTAGGGTACACTGTTACAGGGGCCAACAAGGTGAACCAGTTCCAATTCGTAATGCACCTAAAGTGCACTGGCAGTAATTTAGAGAGAGAAAAGCAGGCTGTGGGTCTGATTAGCAGGCCCACAGCCACATTAAGTCATAAACCAGTGAAGCAAAAAGCAAAAATTTGGGGTGACCATAGGATAGCAGACCCTACTCTCCTACACTCAGCACCTGAAGTTCTTGCACCCTTAAAGAATCCCTCAATCTCCTCACATGAAGGCGGGTCATATATTTCCAGTGACTGCTTCAAGACTGAGCGTAAACTGGCCACTGCGGCTTAAATTACAGCCATATAATTGTGAAATGTAGTGTGTCCCCTCATCATCTGATTTTGGAATAGCCTCTGCTTTAACTCTAGTGTCTTGGTATTCGGCTATTAAAGCACAATATTTACAAGAATTAAATGTAGTAGCAGCTTCCCTCAGATTGATCAATTTCCAATCATTCTCCTTCTTTCCTTCAGACACCTTCAGTCTACCGTATATGCTTAAGGCAGTTGATTTCCCTGTGCTTTGGAATCAAAGAACATTTAAATGGTTTCCTTACTAGGAAGTTTATTTAGCAATTCACCTTTTTTTACTGCAGAAGGGATCTTAATAGGTAACTTGACACTTTTACCTGTATCTTTGTTCCCAAATGTTTGAAAAAAGGTAAACTGCATTTCGAATCAGGAGATAGGATAGTCTAATGAAAAGTCAGGGGGCCCACGCTTTCTGTTTAAATGCTATATCCAATGTTCTTTATGTTGTCATATGACCAGAAAGTGGGCTCATTATATTTATTATACACTCCACTGTGTTTCCGGGAGTCCCAGGAATCAAGAGGTTTAAGCTTTAAATCAATAGACATGGAAACAATACTAAGGTAACTTAAATCAGTCCCAATACCTCCTATTGTGTACACACAGCAAATATTTGATGGGATACCACCATATAATCAATAAGGGATTGCCCTTGAGGGGAGTGAAAAGTGTAGGAGACTGGAGAGTCTTCTGGAAATCTGCAATTTAAGAAAATACATCTCTGTAATCTCAGGATTTCCAGGAAACATAAACTCGGCCTGTCTGATCTAACATTTTCAGGTTAGACCGCCTCAGGGATGCACCATACCCCATCCATTTTGGTGTTGGCAAAGGTCATGCAGGCAAAATTTGAAACTTTAGCATTGAAGTCTGATACAATAATAACCAAAGGGCATTGCTCCAGAACACTAACGCTATGAATGAATAAAAGCATGGAATCAACTAAAATATTATATGACTTCCGAAGGGGGATATATACGTATGCAAGCAAAAGAGATGATGACAGCCGTCCATTCTCATTAGACAGTGCTAACTTTAAGCACAGGCAAAAATTAGAAGGATGAGCAAATACCTTTGGATTCCAATTAATATAGTTGTTAAAAGGTTTACAGCATCATTTGATGTCCTATTCATTGTCTGCTGCATATTCGGCATTAAATGTTTCTACCTCAAGCGGATAATCCTGCGAATCAATGTGGGGGTCTCACAGTTTGTAAGTGCCTGCCTGCTTTGCACCGTGGATGTTATTGTAGTGTGCTGTTCAAGAATGTGGGGTTGGCGTCATAAACCTCATGTAGCTGCTGTGGTGGAAGTGACTGGACTATGGCCCAGATTTACTATCATTTTTCATTGTGGTTGTGCCACTTTTTAGATGCAGCTGTGACGCAAAATGTTAGTTGGTATTTACTAAGCCACTCGATGGCTGACCGCCTTGCGTGGCTTGGTAAACTACATAAAACACAATGCATCCCCTTGTGCTGTATTGAGTTACACTGAACCTTGGAAGCATTCTATTGATGGAATATGGGCATTTTCAAGGATCCATCTATGGATTTTGGCACATTCCAAGATTCACTGCAGTTAGAAATGCTACCCCTTCCTCAGCTATGTTTAATAAGTAGAAATACATTAATCTCACCTTTTTACTTTATCTTGCTAGGCGTGATGCATTCTCCATCACAAATAGGAAGTTGAAATTTCATTACAAGATTGTTTTTTGCAGGAAGGTATACCTTCCTGCATAAAAACTATTTTGCCCCTAGCGCAGGCTGTCTTGTAGCATGGTATATAGATGCCCACTTTGGTGCTAGGCAGCACAGGGTATGCCAGCACTTAAAGGGAAGCAGACGAGCACCAGATATTAGTAGAATTGGCGATATATGGAGGCATATAGAATCCTTTGCACTGGCACAAGTAAACTGATAGTTTCTTCGATTTCCAGATTTCTAATGTCATCTTTGATCTGGCATAGTAAGTGTTTACAAGCAGGAACAGTTTAGGAAATGGCAAAGTGTGACCGACAAAAAAGAGAGTGTCAGGTTGATGGGAGTAAACCCACTGTCACGTGGCCCGGGGGGACATTGTCATCTTCCCTAAGTTAGCATGAGCTCACTGCAGACTGTCTGCTGCTTTTAGCATGTCACTACACAAGGTTATTTTGCAAATGTATTTTCAAATGAGATTCTATCGCTGTGTTCACACTTTGCATGTTCCTGGGATTTAGTCTGAACATCATGATATTCCACAAGAGTCATTGTTTTTATAAGAGATAGGCAGAGGAAGAAATATTGGTCGTTCTAATACTGCGATTACTGGGGACAGTGTTTCCTGTTCTTGGTGCCCTCACACACCCCAAAGAATGTCATGCTTCATCACTGGTTTATTGCTCCTCATTGAGTCGGCACTGCAATGCCCTCCTGGTCTCATGAAGGGTCACTTTTTTGGGAGATTTTTTCAGGATAAAGCAGTGAGGGTGCGTGGGGTTGAGTGGCAGTGGTGTCCTAACGTGGAGTGAAAACATTACTGGAGGGGTGCCCAGAAAAGTTTATTGAGAAAGAGAGTCCCTCTGTCATTTGTAAAAACCAAAAAGGTGGTGCTGCTGTGAAGGAGATAATGGGCCTCTGTAGCTAGGTTCACCACACCCCCTTAGTGGGTTATGTTTTTTTAGGTCAACATATTTTGCGCATTACAATGGTCTCAAGAGTAGATCCCATACGCTTCTTCAGGACCAGAAAGAGTGTGGTGATAGATAGGAAAGATTTGTGACCTGCAATAATTAATCTAGTGCCACAGTGAAGTTAAGGAAGTGGTAGTCCAAGTTAAGCAGGAAGAAATCCCCATGAGAATCGGCTGAGGGTTCCCTGGAGATAGTTCCTAGTAGGTTTTCGAGGCCTGTGCCCCAACACGACCTCACTCCGTCTCTGTCGATATTTTCACATCAGAACCTATCGCTGTTTTCACGCTTTCCATGTTCCTGGGATTTTGTCTGAACATCATGAACAAGGTCGAACAACAATGCCCCTTCTGTTCTGGTCAGGCCCTTTCAACTAGACACAACATACAGATGCAGCTGTTGTTTGAGAATAAGTACTTTGGGCATATTGGAATACATGGATGGGTAGCTCACCCTTGGAGAGGGACCTTTCCAGGGGGAAGAGCATGACAGCACCAATGATGTAGATCTACCATCCATAGACTGAGGTACGGGGTCTGAAGATAACACCCAGAGATCTTCTAACATATATTCATTGTGCTTTTGTGCAAGGGGATGGAGGTTAGGCTACACTGTCTCTCACTATGGCAGCTCTTTTTATGATTTACGACTACTTGCGATGCTGACTGAATTTGTGTTATGCATTTTCCTACTTATTGTAGCACATATATTGCATATCAGAGCATGTTCATAAAATAAATATTTTGAACTTGTTTGTGTCTCTGTTTGATCTTATTGTGAACAAGTACAAGAGTGTGAGCGAAAGGGTGTGCTTTGTATCAGCTATTCCTGAGAGAGTGGGAAGCGTTGTGTTCTGGGGTGTCTACTCACTTGTTCCTCTGTAAGTAGGAGGGCAAGTGAGACATTATAGCTAGCAGGTCCTGGGCTCATAGGTACTAAGGTAGTAGGATGACTCAGTCCCTGTATACCAAGGTCCAATAATACTATGCTTTGTTCTGTGTTTGTGCAGAATCGCTGCAACACCACTCATGGTTTTAATGTTCTTGTGTCTTTTAACAATTTTGTGATGAATGACTTGTGAGATTGCATGTTCCATATAGGATGTCTGATGAAGCACTTTACGAAGATTTGCACATCTCGCAACTGGGGGGAAAGTAACCCATAGGTACAAGCTAGCCCATGTTCTAGAATGTCATTATGGCAGTATTGAGATTGTCACTTTTGGCACTTGTGACCCCAATTTTTAACTCAATGTTATGTTCGGCACCGATTCCCTCCCCCTTTATTTTGATTATTCCTTTTTGTTATAATGTATTTATCAATCAATCAGAGAATTGTAAGCACACTACTCACCCGTGTGGGTCTCAAGGTGCTGGTGTAGGAGAAGAGGTAGCAGTTCCGCTGAGTCAAAAAGCCAGGTCTTGAGATCCTTCCGGAAGTTGTTCAGGCAGGGGGAGCGTCTAATGTCTACTGGGAGCTTGTTCCAAGTCTTGGCTGCGATGTAGGAGAAGGCTCTCTCCCTGTTCTTGCTATGTGGATGCACAGGGTTTCAGCGAGGGTGAGATTGGCGGAGCCGATGTTTCTTTTGGGTACGTGGAAAGTGATTCTTTGTTAGAGGTGTTGGGGTCCTGTGTTGTGTACTCATTTGGAGGCGTGGGTGAGTATCTTGAAAGTGACTCTCTTCTCAACGGGGAGCCAGTGGAGGTTCCGTAGGTGTTGACTGATGTAGTCTTGTTGGGGGTGCCAAGCACAAATCTGGCGGCGGTGTTCTGCATCGTCTGGAGTATGCAGAGTAGGGACTTGTTGACACTGGAGTGTGTTTCCGTAGTCCAGTCTGCTGGTTATGAGTGCCATGGTGACTGTTTTCTTTCAATCAGGAGTTTGTTGAAGTGCGACTACTCACCCGTAAGGGTCTCAAGGCGCTAGGGGTGGGGGGTGCAGGTTCCATTCCATCAAGGAGGGGGTCTGTCGAAGAGCCAGGTTTTGAGGTTTCTTGCGAAGATGGGGAGCGATGTTGTCTGTCTAAGGTGGAGTGGAAGGGCATTCCATGCTTTAACCGCGAGGAAGGAGAAGCAGCGGCCTCCCGATATGGTCTTTCTGGTGCGGGGGACCACGCGTAGGCAAGCTGGGCTGATCGTAGGGTCCTTTGGGGTGCGTGGAATTTGAGTTGCCTGTTCAGGTATGCTGGTACGGTGCCGTGGAGGGCCTTGTGTGCGTGGGTGAGCATCTTAAAGGTGATTCTCGTCTCGACAGGGAGCCAGTGGAGTGTGCGCAGGTGCTGGGAGATGTGGCAGTGTTTTGGCAGGTTGAGGACCAGTCTTGCGGCAGCGTTCTGGATGTTCTGTAGCTTGCGGATGAGGTTTTTTTTTATTCCGGCATAGAGTGCGTTGCCGTAGTCGAGTCTGCTGGTGACCAGGGCGTGAGTGACTGTCTTTCGTGTTCAAGGGGGATCCATTTGAAGGTCTTACGAAGGAGGCAGAGGGTGTGGAAGCAGGAAGATGAGATAGAGTTGATCTGGCGGTCCATTTTGAGCTCGGAGTCCAGGATGATTCCCAGGTTGCGCGCGTGGTCTGTGGGGGTTGGCGGGTGTCCGAGGGCGGTGGGCCACCAGGTGTCGCTACAGGCGTCGGGGTTGGGGACCATGATGAGTACTTCTGTTTTTTTGGTGTTTAGTTGTAGGCAGCTGTTTTTCATCCATTTTGCGACGGCTTCCATTCCTTCTCGAAAGTTGTGTCTGGCGGTGTTGGGCTCGTTGGATAGGGAGAGGATGAGCTGGGTGTCGTCTGCATATGACACAATGTTGAGTCTGTAGGTTCTGACGATGGGGGCAAGTGGAGCCATGTAGACGTTGAAGAGTGTCGGGCTGAGGGAGGAGCCCTGGGGGACTCCGCAGGTGGTAGGTGTGGGGTCCGAGAGGAAAGGGGGGAGTCTGACCCGCTGCGTCCTGCCGGAGAGGAAGGAGCAGATCCAGTCGAGGGCCTTGTCCTGGATTCCTGCATCGTAGAGTCTGCGTATTAGGGTGCGGATGGGAGACTGTGTCAAACGCCGCTGATAGGTTGAGGAGGATGAGGGCTACTGTTTCTCCTTTCTCCAGTAAGGTGCGGATGTTGTCTGTTGTGGCAAGGAGGGCGGTTTCCGTACTGTGGTTTTTCCTGAAGCCGGATTGGGAGGAGTCGAGGATGTTGTGTTCTTCAATGAATTTGGCGAGTTGGCTGTTGATGACTTTCTCGATGACTTTCGCTGGGAACGGGAGCAGGGAGATGGGTCTGTAGTTTTTGAGGTCGGTGGGGTCCGCTGAGGGTTTCTTTAGGAGGGGGTTGACCTCGGCGTGTTTCCAGTTGTCGGGGAACGAGGCGGTCGCCAGGGAGCGGTTGATGGTTTGGCGGAGCATGGGTGCAATGGTGTTGGTGGCTCTGTTGAAGATGTGGTGGGGGCAGGAGTCCGTGGGGGCCCCTGAGTGGATTGACTTCATTGTCTTCAGTGTGTCTTCGGTGGTGAGGGCTGTCCAGTCATCAATCGCTGGTTTCCGGGTGTCGGGGTGGTTGGTGAGGGTTCAGTGTGTTGGTTGTCTTCGTCGAAGTTGTTGTAGATACTCTTGATTTTGTGGTGGAAAAAGATGCTGAATTTGTCGCAGAGGTCTTGTGAGGGAGGGATGTCGGTAGACTCGCTGGTGGGTTGGGAGAACTCCTTGATGATGTTGAAGAGTTCCTTGCTGTTGTGTGTGTGGGTGGAGATTCTGTCTTCAATCGCTTTTTTCCTCGTTTCTCTGATGAGTTGATGGTGGGCGTTGGTGGCGGCTATGAAGTTGTTGTGAGCTTCTGTGGATTTGGTGTTTCTCCAGGCCTTTTCGAGGCGGCGGCATGTGCGCCTGGACTCTCGTAGTTCGGTGGTAAACCGTCTGGCTTTCTTGGCATGGGTATTATTGTTTTTCTTGAGGGGGGCTATGGTGTTGGTGCTGTCCGAGATCCATCTATGCAGGGTTCGGGCTGCGGTGTTGGGGTCGTCGTTTTCCGCGATGGTTGGGGTGGAGTTGTTGAGTGAGGAGGTCAGCTGGTCATCAGTGATTTTGGTCCAGTTTCTTTGTGGAAGCAGGTGCTGGTGTCTGTGGATGGTGGGTGTTCTGAAGGTGAAGTGGACGCAACAATGGTCGGTCCATGGGAGTTCGGTGGTGTGGCTGAAGGTGATGGAGTTTCCTTTAGTGAAGAGGGGGTCGAGGGTGTGCCCTGCTGAGTGCGTTAGCTCGGTCACGATCTGGCGGAGTCCAATGTTGTTTAGGTTGTCCAGGAGGCATGTGGTGTTGGGGTCCAGTTGATTGTCGAGGTGGAAGTTGAGGTCTCCCAGCAGGGTGTAGTTGGTGAATGCGATGGCCTGCGGGGAGATAATGTCCGTGATGGAGTTGGCGAAGGGTCTGCGGGGTCCAGGGGGTCGGTAGATGAGGGTACCTCGGAGGGTGGCGGTGGGGCTTGCCAGTATCTTGAAGTGAAGGTGTTCCATCAGTTTTGTGGACTCTTCAGGGAGTGTGCTCAGGCGGAGGCTGGATTTGTGGACGATGGTGATTCCTCCTCCTGGGTGGGTGGGGCGGTCCTTCCTGGAGATCTTGTATCCTTGGGGGATGGCGATGGCGATGTCCGGTCCAGAGGTGGTGTTGGTCCAGGTTTCGGTGAAGAATGATACGTCTGGGGTGGTGCTGTCGAGGAGGTCCCAGATTTCTGTGGCCTGTTTGTGGAGGGATCAGATGTTGAGAAGGATGCATTGCAGGGTCTTCGGTTCGGTTGTGTTCTTGTGGGTGGGTTGTGCTGGATCGGTGTTCTTGGCAGTGCTGCAGGTGTGCCGACAGCGGTGACAGCTGAAGGGTCCATGGGTGTCGACTGGTGATGCTAGCTTGCAGTTGTTGTAGCAGCCTGGGTTAAGTGCGTGGAGTGCTGCTGGGTCGTAGCGTTGGCGGGGCGGAGGTCCAGGGATCCTGGTGCTGGTCGCGGACGGGTCGCAGATTGGCGCAGACGTGCTTGCCTTTGACGCGCCTTCGGTGCAGCAGTGGCCGCCATTAAGTAGGGGTCGGGGAGGGCTGGACAGCTGGGAGGCGGGAGCGGGGAGGGGAGCTGGATTGGGCCGGTCACGCTGGGGGGGGAGGGGCCGCGGGGGCAGCAGCGGCGGGGAAAGGTAAAGGGAGGAATGAAGGGATAAAGAAAAAAGGGAAAATAAGCAGAAATAAGCCACAAAAGAGCAGAGATGCAGAAAAGAGCAGAAAGGTGAAAGATAGAAAGGGTAGAAAAATGAGTGAAAACGAGTGAAGGAGCAGAGGGAGAGAAAGGGAAAATGGGCAGAAATAATGCACAAAAGAGCAGAGGTGCAGAAAGGTGAAAGATAGAAAGAGGAGAAAAACAAGTGAAGGAGCAGAAAGAAAGAAAGAAAGGAGACAGAGGTCCACTGGACCACCAGGGATGAGGCGCAGGGAAACCTGCGGGTGGAGGAGGGCCTTGATCACCAACACTCAAGAGTGCAGGGGCAGGGGCACCTCACTTAATGGTGGAGCTGCGAGGGTGGGAGAGCAATTTCACTGACAATGAGTCAGTGGTCTTGCTCGCCTGTCCCCGCAGTAGGGGTCGGTAGGGCTGGACAGCTGGGAGGCGGGAGCGGGGAGGGGAGCTGGATTGGGCCAGTCGCGCTGGGGGGGGGGGGAGGGGCCGCCGGGGCAGCAGCGGCGGTAAAAGGTAAAGGGAGGAAAGAAGGGACAAAGAAAAAAAGAAAAATAAGCAGAAATAAGCCACAAAAGAGCAGAGATGCAGAAAAGAGCAGAAAGGTGAAAGATAGAAAGGGTAGAAAAACGAGTGAAAACGAGTGAAGGAGCGGAGGGAGAGAAAGGGAAAATGGGCCGAAATAAGGCACAATAGAGCAGAGGTGCAGAAAGGTGAAAGATAGAAAGGGGAGAAAAACGAGTGAAAACGAGTGAAGGAGCAGAGGGAGAGAAAGGGAAAATGGGCAGAAATAAGGCACAATAGAGCAGAGGTGCAGAAAGGTGAAAGATAGAAAGGGGAGAAAACCGAGTGAAAACTAGTGAAGGAGCAGATGGAGAGAAAGGGAAAATGGGCAGGAAGAAGGCGCAAAAAGAGCAGAGGTCTAGAAAGGTGAAAGATAGAAAGGGGAGAAAAACGAGTGAAGGAGCAGAAAGAAAAAAAAGAAAGGAGACAGAGGTCCACTGGACCACCAGGGAGGAGGCGCAGGGAAACCTGCGGGTGGAGGAGGGCTTCGATCACCAACACTCAAAAGTGCAGGGGCAGGGGCACCTCACTTAATGGTGGAGCTGCGAGGATGGGAGAGCAATTTCACTAACAATGAGTCAGTGGTCTTCCTTGCCTGTCCCCGCAGTGGCCGCCATTAAGTAGGGGTCGGGGAGGGCTGGACATCTGGGAGGCGGGAGCGGAGAGGGGAGCTGGATTGGGCCGGTCGCGCTGGGGGGGTCCACAGCGGCGGTGAAAGGTAAAGGGAGGAAAAAAGGGATAAAGAAAAAAGGGAAAACAAGCAGAAATAAGCCACAAAAGAGCAGAGATGCAGAAAAGAGCAGAAAGTGAAAGATGGAAAGGGTAGAAAAACGAGTGAAAACGAGTGAAGGAGCAGAGGTAGAGAAAGGGAAAATGGGCAGAAATAAGGCACAAAAGAGCAGAGGAGCAGAAAGGTGAAAGATAGAAATGGGAGAAAAACGAGTGAAAACGAGTGAAGGAGCAGAGGGAGAGAAAGGGAAAATGGGCAGAAATAAGGTGCAAAAGAGCAGAGGTGCAGAAAGGTGAAAGATAGAAATGGGAGAAAAACGAGTGAAAACGAGTGAAGGAGCAGAGGGAGAGAAAGGGAAAATGGGCAGAAATAAGGTGCAAAAGAGCAGAGATGCAGAAAGGTGCAGAAGGGTGAAAGATAGAAAGGGGAGAAAAACGAGTGAAGGAGCAGAAAGAAAGAAAGAAAGGAGACAGAGGTCCACTGGACCACCAGGGAGGAGGGGCAGGGAAACCTGCGGGTGGAGGAGGGCCTCGATCACCAACACTCAAGAGTACAGGGGCAGGGGCACCTCACTTAATGGTGGAGCTGCGAGGGTGGGAGAGCAATTTCACTGACAATGAGTCAGTGGTCTTCCTCGCCTGTCCCCGCAGTAGCCGCCATTAAGTAGGGGTCGGGGAGGGCTGGACAGCTGGGAGGCGGGAGCGGGGAGGGAGCTGGATTGGGCCGGTCGAGCTGGGGGAAGGGAGGGGCCGCGGGGGCAGCAGCGGCGGTGAAAGGTAAAGGGAGGAAAGAAGGGATAAAGAAAAAAGGGAAAATAAGCAGAAATAAGCCACAAAAGAGCAGAGATGCAGAAAAGAGCAGAAAGGTGAAAGATGGAAAGGGTAAAAAAACGAGTGAAAACGAGTGAAGGAGCAGAGGGAGAGAAAGGGAAAATGGGCAGAAATAAGGCACAAAAGAGCAGAGGTGCAGAAAGGTGAAAGATAGAAATGGGAGAAAAACGAGTGAAAACGAGTGAAGGAGCAGAGGGAGAGAAAGGGGAAATGGGCAGAAATAAGGTGCAAAAGAGCAGAGGTGCAGAAAGGTGAAAGATAGAAATGGGAGAAAAACGAGTGAAAACGAGTGAAGGAGCAGAGGGAGAGAAAGGGAAAATGGGCAGAAATAAGGTGCAAAAGAGCAGAGATGCAGAAAGGTGCAGAAGGGTGAAAGATAGAAAGGGGAGAAAAACGAGTGAAGGAGCAGAAAGAAAGAAAGAAAGGAGACAGAGGTCCACTGGACCACCAGGGAGGAGGCGCAGGGAAACCTGCGGGTGGAGGAGGGCCTCGATCACCAACACTCAAGAGTACAGGGGCAGGGGCACCTCACTTAATGGTGGAGCTGCGAGGGTGGGAGAGCAATTTCACTGACAATGAATCAGTGGTCTTGCTCGCCTGTCCCCGCAGTAGCCGCCATTAAGTAGGGGTCAGGGAGGGCTGGACAGCTGGGAGGCGGGAGCGGGGAGGGGAGCTGGATTGGGCCGGTCGAGCTGGGGGAAGGGAGGGGCGGCGGGGGCAGCAGCGGCGGTGAAAGGTAAAGGGAGGAAAGAAGGGATAAAGAAAAAAGGGAAAATAAGCAGAAATAAGCCACAAAAGAGCAGAGATGCAGAATAGAGCAGAAAGGTGAAAGATGGAAAGGGTAAAAAAACGAGTGAAAACGAGTGAAAACGAGTGAAGGAGCAGAGGGAGAGAAAGGGAAAATGGGCAGAAATAAGGCACAAAAGAGCAGAGGTGCAGAAAGGTGAAAGATAGAAAGGGGAGAAAAACGAGTGAAAACGAGTGAAGGAGCAGATGGAGAGAAAGGGAAAATGGGCAGGAATAAGGCGCAAAAAGAGCAGAGGTGCAGAAAGGTGAAAGATAGAAAGGGGAGAAAAACGAGTGAAGGAGCAGAAAGAAAGAAAGAAAGGAGACAGAGGTCCACTGGACCCCAGGGATGAGGCGCAGGGAAACCTGTGGGTGGAGGAGGGCCTCGATCACCAACACTCAAGAGTGCAGGGGCAGGGGCACCTCACTTAATGGTGGAGCTGCGAGGGTGGGAGAGCAATCTTACTGACAATGAGTCAGTGGTCTTGCTCGCCTGTCCCTGCAGTGGCCGCCATTAAGTAGGGGTTGGGGAGGGCTGGACAGCTGGGAGGTGGGAGCGGGGAGGGGAGCTGGATTAAGCCGGTCACGCAGAGATGCAGAAAAGAGCAGAAAGGTGAAAGATAGAAAGGGGAGAAAAACGAGTGAAAACGAGTGAAGGAGCAGAGGGAGAGCAAGGGAAAATGGGCAGAAATAAGGCACAATAGAGCAGAGGTGCAGAAAGGTGAAAGATAGAAAGGGGAGAAAAACGAGTGAAAACGAGTGAAGGAGCAGAGGGAGAGAAAGGGAAAATGGGCAGAAATTAGGCACAAAAGAGCAGAGGTGCAGAAAGGTGAAAGATAGAAAGGGGAGAAAACGAGTGAAAACGAGTGAAGGAGCAGAGGGAGAGAAAGTGAAAATGGGCAGAAATAAGGCGCAAAAGAGCAGAGGTGCAGAAAGGTGTAAGATAGAAAGAGGAGAAAAACGAGTGAAGGAGTAGAAAGAAAGAAAGAAAGAAAGGAGACAGAGGTCCACTGGACCACCAGGGATGAGGCGCAGGGAAACCTGCGGGTGGAGGAGGGCCTTGATCACCAACACTCAAGAGTGCAGGGGCAGGGGCACCTCACTTAATGGTGGAGCTGCGAGGGTGGGAGAGCAATTTCACTGACAATGATTGATTGATTTTCTTTGACTTGATGGGGATCCATTTGAAGGTCTTCCGGAGGATGTGGAGGATGTTGAAGCAACTGGAAGTAACGGTTTTTACTTGCTTGCTAATGGAGAGGGAGGTGTGGAGTATGATGCCGAGGTTTCTGGCGTGGTCCATGGGGGTTGGAGGGCTGCAGAGGGCGGTGGGCCACCAGGTATTATTTCAAGCTGACTGTGTAGTTCTGAGTACAAGGACTTCTGTCTTTTACAAGTTCAGCTTCAGGCAGCTGTTGCTCATCTAGGATGCCACACTCTGCATTCCTTCTTGGAAGTGGAGTTTGGTGGTGTTGGGGTCCTTGGTGAGGGAGAGGATGAGCTGGGTGTCGTTGGCGTAGGATACTATGCTGAGGCCGTGCTGTCTGACAATGGTGGCGAGGGGGCTCATATAGATGTTGAAGATGATTGGGCTGAGTGATGATCCCTGGAGCACGCCGCAGTTGATTTCTGTGGACTCAGATAGGAAAGGTGGTATTCTGATTTTTTGGCTTCTGCCGGTGAGAAACTAGCGGATCCAGTCAAGGGCGGTTCCTTGTATGCCAGCGTCGTGTAGTCTGGTTGGGAGTGTATGGTGGGAGATTGTGTCAATAGCTGCTGTCAGGTCGAGTAGGATCAGAGCTGCAGTGTTGCCTTGGTTGAGGAGGGTGCAGATGTCATCTGTGGCAGGGAGCAGGGCGGTCTCGGTGATGTAGTTGCTGCTGGCTTTTTCTGTATCTTTCTGCCTGACCATAGGTCTCCTGGCACCGTCCTGCTGTACTGCAGAGGCAAGGTGCGCCTGCCTGTCCTGCACATACCAGGAAAGGGTGTGTACGTTGTTGGTTTCAGTGCTGTACCTACACATACCCCATAAACAGGTTCACAACATACCCGGCGCAGGTACAATACTGGATAGTAGTGGGATGTAGCACCGAGTGTGCCACCCCCTGGATACCCTGTCAGCCATGTATTGGACCTGCCATCGTCGGCCTGTGAGGCGCCATTGCACCCCTGCTTATGATGCCATCACTCATGCCTCAGCTAATCCTGAGTGGGCCTTCTAATACCATGCGAACACCTCCCAGGAAAGCCCTGAGGGACACTGGGGTGGTCAGCTGAAGGCAGGGCGGGGAGATATGGCTGTCCTCCGTCTAGGTACTGAGGAGCACACGCGCAGGTTTTCCTCTGCCTTGGAGTTTGACTCCTCACAGGGCACTCCTGAGCTGTTGGCAATGCTCTTGTGTGGCCTTAGGGCCTGGGGCACGTTCTCAACATACAGACAATGTGAAAGGATGATCTCCTTCCTATACATGTTAGGAAGTGGTGCCCAAACAATGTTCTGAGACATGTGCTGGTCTGTCATGGCACACCTGTGTGTGTGTACGCTTGTCATTGCGGGCCTGGGTGTACGCACTAGCCCTTGTGCTGATTTGAATACGTGTCCAGTCTGGAGCCGCAGTCTTATGGGAGCGCACCCACATAGGTGTCTGACCTGCCATTGCAGGCCAATGTGTGCATAGCTACGGCAACGATGTTCCAAGACCTGGGATAGGCCTGTAGTTGCTGCACTGCACCCATGGTGTAAGGCACTATGTGTCCGGCCTACCATCACAGACCTGTGTGAGTACACTTGCTCCGTAGTGGGAAAACCAATTTTTTACAGCCTGCCATTGCATACTTGTGCATGTGCAGCAGCAACTATGGTGATAGGGACTATGTGTCCTGCCTGCCCTTGCAGATTTGGGTTTTGCACTCACACCAATGGTGCTAGGGACTACATGTCTCATCTTTCTTGCAGGCTTATGTGTGCACTCCTACACCTATGGTACTCTTTACTATGTGTCCAGACTGTTCTTGCAGGCTTGTGCGTGCACACTTATACCTATGGTGCCCTTGACTACATGTCCATCCTATCATTGTAGGCCTGTGGGTGAGCACTTGCACCCAGGATGGCTAAACCCATATCCAGTCTGCCATTTCAGGCTTTCTGTGAGCACCATGGCACTGATGGTGCCTGGGTCTGTGTCCAACCTGCTATTGCATGTCTGTGTTCGCATTGGCGCTCATGCTGTCAGGTAGTGTAAAATACCGAAGCATTTTCACTTACTATGAGACTTGCTATTCCCTTAGGATAACATGGAGAAGTACTCAACATTACTTTGGGCTGCAAAAGTTATTATTATTATTATTATTATGTTTCTTATATAGCGCCTGAATCGACCCCCGAAAGGGTATCTCTGCGCTTGCCTTGGGAACCCGTCCTGGCTTTTCCCTGTGAGATAGCCCCTACAGGGCATCCCCAAGGTGAAAGCCAGGCATCCCGCCGTGGGGGGGCCGTTGTGGAGATTAAGCAAGCTTAATGCCCAGAGTTGCAGAGTGTGAACCCATGATTAGGTCAGGCACCGAAGCGAGAATTATCGAGTCCATGGACATTTGAGCTCAAGACCCTGCCGCGTCGGGAATTGAACCCTGGTCCCGGGTCTGACCTCTGCTTCAGGGTATGCCTGCTCTAACCAGTGAGCCACACTTCTCCAAACAGTGGTTTGCAGTTGAGCAATTTATAAGAAACATTGATGGTGTGACTCATACCAATGAGCACCAGACCTTGTGCCTAGACTGCCTGGATGCGACACAGATCAATGTGTAACTGAGGGGGTTCCTTCTGCTTTTGAGAGGCTCCACTGTATTTTTCCCTATTCATTGATGCTCCCATTCTGACCATCATCTCGACGGACCAACTGGCCTCTTCTGACATAGCCTCTCCCAAAGACATTGTGGCACCTGGGAATAGTGAGAGAGATTCACTGGGCTGGGGCAACGCTTCTGAGACACTTGAGAAGTGGATCAGGAGACTGTGTGACTCCTTTGTGTTTTAAGACCATTCAATCAATCAATCAATCAATCAATCAATCAGGTGATTGTTAAGCGTGACTATTCACCCATTAAGGTCTCAAGGCACTGGGGGGGGGATCGCAGGTTCCATTTAATCAAGGAGGGGGTCTGTCGAAGAGCCAGGTTTCGAGGTTTCTTGCGCAGATGGGGAGTGATGTTTTCTGCCTGAGGTGGAGAGGAAGGTCATTCCAGGCT
The DNA here is from genome assembly GCF_964263255.1 of Lissotriton vulgaris. Classification (NCBI taxonomy): domain Eukaryota; kingdom Metazoa; phylum Chordata; class Amphibia; order Caudata; family Salamandridae; genus Lissotriton; species Lissotriton vulgaris. Next base: position 178,668 of record NW_028252325.1, on the reverse strand, counting down.
TTGGCCGTGAGGAAGGAGAAGGAGCAGCCTCCTGATCTGGTCTTTTTGGTGCAGGGGACCACGGCGTAGGAAAGCTGGGCTGATCGTAGGGTCCTTTGGGGTGTGTGAATATGAGTCGGCTATTCAGGTATGCTGGTCCGGTGTCGTGGAGGGCCTTGTGAGCGTGGGTGAACATCTTGAAGGTGACTCTAGCTTCGATGGGGAGCCAGTAGAGTAGGCACAGGTGCTGGGAGATGTGGCAGTGTCTTGGCAGGTTGGAGACCACTCTTGTGGCGCTGTTGGGATGTTCTGTAGTGTAGTGTAGTTCCTATATTCACAATAGGCTCTGCGCATTGGAATAACATACACTATAGATTTGACATAGGACTGAGGTCAGTATGTCTCTATCGAGTATATTTACCTTAATTGTGTGTGTGCCAGCTAACTCAGGTCACTAGAAACTTTCTCAAATAAACAAGAAGGGATTAGTTTCTGACAACTGCATAAACATGACAACTTTCATGGAGTCGTGGAAGCAATAGATAACTATGTTACTCAGTCAATTGTGCATGCTTCGTTTCTACAGAGTGACATAGAGATAGAGAGACGGGTGTTTCAATAAAAAGGTTTATTGAACAGTCTTATTTCTCATGCAAGAGATATGAACTGCTACAATCGTTAGACAGAACACAAAGTATAATGCGTCCAGCGTAAACAGTAATATAAAATCATACTGTACAAGCATTGTCTGTTGCTATGACATATATAAAAATACATACATAAATAACACAGGCTAAAATACTCAACTGGTGCTTCTAAAATACGCCTACCCCAGTGTTCCGAACCTAGGTCTAGTACAAGTGAAGAAGTAGGTTAAGTTTAGGTTTCCCAAGAATCTGCCAAAGGTTTCTCTAGGTTCTAATCAGATCCATACCTTAAAAGGAGAGAGGTTGGTATTTCTTTCCCGGGACTCGATTTCCCAACACCCTGCAAGGGGAGTCAGAAACACTCAAGCTGGATTCTCGCCAGGAGGATGACATCTTCTAGTCAGTGAGTCAGATGGATAGTTGGCTTCCTTCAGGACTTGCTGTGGCGAGCTGCGTCGTGCAAGTAGGTAGTCGAACGGCACTGAACCACACAGTGCTTTGCCATAGTAAGTTAAGGTATATTTAAACCTTGAAGGTGTTTAGGAATGCCAGTATTGACGTAAAGTCGGGCATATGAACATCATGAATGAACCCCTAAGGAATAGATTTTCATGCATAATAAATAAGTTCTTGGAGAAATCAATATCCAAGCAAGGGGAAGTCCTTAACGGCTTAAGAGTCTGGTTTTCCAAGAAATCGTTGTAACGTAGATGAACGGATGGAAGTAGCCATTAGGCATGGGCGGATTTTGCGGATCCACGATCCGTGGATTTTGCGGATTTGCGGATCGTGGATCCGCAAAATCCGTGGATTTTGCGGATTTGCGGATCCGCGGATTTGGGGCGGGGGCGGGGCTTCCATGCGACTGCACATGCCTCTTGTGAGGCCTCTATCCAGCATCACAGCTGATTTTCCACGGTAGAGAAGGCACATCTGTCCAGCCTCGACGACGCTCACAATTGTTTTTGGGCTAATGAATGAGTCACTGAATTTGAGCATCAACTAGTTCGAGCGACCATGTGTGTGTTACTATGCAATCGCCCCGACGGGCGCAGGGGTCCCTTGAGTGAGCTGTCCATCATAGTGGGTGAATGGCGGGAAGACGGTGCAAACCGCGAGTGTGTGGGCGGGGCCAAACGGGCAGGGCTACCATGCCAGTTCACACATGCTTCTTCTGTGTGTAAAAGGTCTGAGAAAGATCAGTTCAGCAGATGAAGAGAAAGAAACCCCTGGTCACAAGAACAGCACGGGTATTGTGCTCGTGAAAGTCAAGGATGCAAAGCCCTCTATCCAGCATCACAGCTGATTTTCCACGGTAGAATTGGGAAGAAGGCACACCTGCCTCGACGACGCTCACAATTGTTTTTGGGCTAATGAATGAGTCACTGAATTTGAGCATCAACTAGTTTGAGCGACCATGTGTGTGTTACTATGCAATCGCCCCGAAGGGCGCAGGGGTCCCTTGAGTGAGCTGTCCATCATAGTGGGTGAATGGCGGGAACACGGTGCAAACCGCGAGTGTGTGGGCGGGGCCAAACGGGCAGGGCTACCATGCGAGTTCACACATGCTTCTTGTGTGTATAAAAGGTCAGAGAAAGATCAGTTCAGCAGATGAAGAGAAATAAGCTCCTGGTCACAGAAACAGCACGGGTATTGCGCTCGTGAAAGTCAAGGATGCAAAAGCCTCTATCCAGCATCACAGCTGATTTTCCACAGTAGATTTGTGAAGAAGGCACACCTGCCTCAACGACGCTCACGATTAGGGCATGTTGTAACTATTTTAGGATGGCACCGGCAAGCTGCCAGCGCCATCCTAAAATACTTACTAAATTAGCTTCAACAGGAAGCTCTAATAGATAAAATAAAGCAGGTGCGAGGACCTGCTTTATTTTATCTATTAGAGCTTCCTGTTGAAGCTAACTTAGTAACTATTTTAGGATGGCGCTGGCAGCTTGCCGGCGCCATCCTAAAATAGTTACAAGTTGACAGGCCAGCCAGGCTTCAACTTTTGCCCCCGGAATCCGCTGCTCGCGGATTTGTGAATTTGCGGTAAATTCGCGGGAGTTCGCGGATCGCAAATTTACCGAAAATTCGCAAAATCCGCGAGCGGAACGGATTTTGCTCTCATACTTAGTAGCCATGCCTGTATTTGGGTAGCATAGACTTTGCCTAAATAAGGACTGGATTTCTATGCCTATAGAAGGGCAATGTGCAATGTACCTATATAAGTCTGCGTATTAGGGTGCGGTGAGAGACTGTGGTGACTTCCTGAGTGGTACCCAAACCCCTGTTGTTTACGTCTAACTCTTAATTAAACTTGTTACTTTCTTCACCTGTTCCTGAAAACCCATACTAATGGGGCCTGGGGATTATGCATCTGAGGTTGTGAGACAGCTAGGGTGAACTAGAGGGTAAAGGGAGGTTTGGGCCACAGTGTCTGCAGTGTGTTATCATTTGGCCTGCTGAGTGTCTGTGCAACGCATTAGGATGCTGATTGCATATAAGCATATGCCGCAGCCCGTAACCTCAGACAGTGGATCAACGACTGTGCCCACACCCTCACCCTGCTCAAGAAGCCCTCCAACACCCACACCAAAAAGAAAGCCAGCCGGTTCACCGAAGACCTCCAGGCCTCCAAGCGATCCTGCCGAAAACTCGAAAAAAACTAGATTCGTGAACGAACACCGGAAAGCTACACAGCCCACAAGAACGCCACCTACAGACACCACCCCCTCATCAGATCTGCCAAAAGGACCTCCTTCAAAGACCGCCTAGACAACAACGCACACAACAGCAAAGAGCTCTTCAACATTGTAAAGGAACTCTCCAACCCCAGCTCCACCTCCAACGATATCCCACTTTCACAAGACCTGTGCGACTCGCTGGCCACCTTCTTCTTTTATCCCAAGATTGCAGACATCCACAACGCCACCACCCCGGCAACCACTAAAACCCCCACTCCCATGACCACCACCCACACCAACCGCCTGCTCTCCTGGACCAACATCAACAATGACGATACCATCAAGATCATGAATTCCATCCGCTCCGGATCCCTGGAAGACCCCTGCCCACACCGCATCTTCAACCAAGCCAGCAGCACCATCGCACCTCATCTCCGGAAAACATTCAGCATCTCCTTCGAGACAGCTCTCCGGAAGCACGCAGAGATCAACGCCTTTCTCAAGAAACCCAAGGTGGACCCCAAGGACCTCAAGAACTTCCAACCCATCTCCCTGCTCCTGTTCCCGGCAAAGGTCATCAAAAAGGCCATCAACTGACCAGCTTCCTCGAGGAGAACAGCATCCTGGACCCGTCCCAGTCCGGTTTTCAGAGCAACCACAGCACCTAAACTGCCCTCATCGCCGCCACCGATGACATCAGAACCCTGCTTGTCAACGGAGAAACCGCGGCCCTCATCCTCCTGGACCTGTCAGCCGCCTTCGACACTGTCTGCCATCACACACTACGAACATGCCTCTACGACACCGGAATCCAAGAGAAGGCTCTGGACTGGACCACCTCCTTCCTCTCCGGCAGAACACAGAGCAACCGCCTCCCCCCCTTCAGCTCTGAAGCCACCGGGATAATCTGCAGCGTACCCCAAGGCTCATCCCTCAGTCCAAAGCTGTTCAACATCTACATGGCACCACTCGCCCACGTCATATGACGGCACAACCTCAACATCATCTCCTACGCCGACAACACCCAGCTGATTGTCTCTCTCACCAAAGACCCCCACACCGCCAAAACCAATCCCACGAAGGAATGAAGGCCGTCGCCGACTGGATGAGGAACAGCCAACTGAAGCTGAACTCGGACAAGGCAGAGGTCCTCATCCTCGGATCCACCCCCTTGGTCTGGGATGACTCCGGGTGGCTGACTGCACTAGTAGCTCCCCCTACACCCACCGACCACGCACGCAACCTAGGGGTCATCCTCGACTTTACCCTTTCCATGACAAAGCATGTCAACTCCATCTCCTTCTCCTGCTTCAACACCCTCCGCATGCTTCGCAGGATCTTCAAGTGGATCTCCACTGAAACAAGAAGGACGGTCACCCAGGCCCTCATCAGCAGTAGACTGGACTATGGAAACGCACTTTACGCAGGAGCCCCGGCCAAACTCCTGAAACAGCTCAAACGCATCCAGGACACCTCCGCACGCCTGATCCTCGACATACCTCCCTGCAGCCACATTACACCCCCCCCTGAGAGACCTGCACTGGCTCCCTGTCAACAAGAGGATAACCTTCAAACTCCTCACCCACACAAGGCACTCCACAATACCAGTTCAGCATACCTCAACAGCCGACTCAGCCTCTACACTCCCACCCTCCAGCTCTGCTCCGCAGACCACGCCCTAGCCAGCGTCCCCTGCATCCGAAGAGTTACAGCCGGCAGCAGATCATTCTCCCACTTCGCCGCCAAGACATGGAACACCCTCCCCATCTGCCTGTAGCAGACCGTAGACCTTCTGACCTTCATAAGACTCCTCAAGACCTGGCTCTTCGAACAGTAGCTGCCCCCCCCCTAGCGCCTTGAGACCCCCATGGGTATGTAGTGTGCTTTACAAATGCTATGATTGATTGATTGATTAAGAACAATCTGTACAGACTGGCTGGTATCAGTGGCATTGTGTGGCAGCACAAAGTGAGTGTGTGTGGGAGTAACAGTGTGCATACTGCTAGTGTTTCACAACATTGACTGGCAGTGCAGTTTTATGAGTTGATTTCATACCAAAGGCACTTTTCATTTAACACTGGTTGTAACTGAGTTAACTCGGCCTGAGGTGCTGCTAAAAAGTGGTCTAATTTCTAAATGTTTTTGATTTCGTTGTGAGCTGGTGTTCCCCCTATAACTGTGCGGGATTGAATTATAAGGATTGTTGTGGTGGGCTTGGGGTGGATAGTGTGTTGCACCGCATACGGGTGCTGTGTATTGTGTGGGGGGTTTGATTGGGAATTGTCCCCAGTGTGAACATTCTTCATATTATGACATCACAAGTGGGCCTAGTATTGCTAGCAATAATTCCAAGTGTGATTTATGCCCCAAAGTACACAATGTTTATTTTGCATTGATGGCATATGTGTGTTGAATACAAATGATTTTTTTCATACGTCTTGTGTGAAATCTCTTTTGTACTGCGTTGGGTATTTATCATTAGGGAGTGCTGAGCCAATACTTTACACACCGCCTCTGTGATGAGTCTGACTGCTCAGTGCCAAGCTACCCAAACGGAGAGCACAGGTTATACAGTGGGTGTAATCACCTGCCCTTGACAGATGTGGTGGATTCTGCCTGGCTTGATATTCATATCTTCCAACCAGAAAACACGGCTTCCAACATTGTCCTTGAGTGTGGGTGTCATTTAACAATTCCCCTGCTATGGGTCTCAAAGCCAGACATGGTGACCCAGAGATATGTGGTGACCTTCGCTGTGCCCAGTACAGCACCTGCACCTGATACTGTAAGCTGGTGGTCAAGTGGCAGACAAGCCGTTAGGCTAATGTTTTCTGCTATCTGAGCCAATTAATGCTCTGTGGTGAAAACCCCACATTTTTCCACCTCTAAATGAAGCAGAGGCACTTTTTCTGATGCACCGGCAGCGCAGAGTGCTGACCTATATCTACGAGGCCACGCAAAGTTACTTTGAGCGGCTTTTCATGGTCTTATATATGGAGTAAGGCAAAGCAGAGCAAGTCGTTGCGTTACATAATCTGCATCAAAGAGGCATACCAAGGGTGACGTTGTGGGTGTTCCCATGCAACACCCATGGATTTGGATGCTACCACAGATTTACAAGGACATGTAATGCTGGAAATGCGAGAGCAGATATAACTTTATTTCATCTTGTTTTTTCCTCTTTCTTTTTGTGCTGCAATGTGCAGCACACATAGAAGGAGGAAAACGCCTCCATTGTTTTTGTACAGGAAGGTGTCCCTTCGGGCACAAATACTATATTTTTTACAATGAAGGCACCCTTGCACAGTGGTGCAAGGGTGCCCGCATTGTTGCTAGGCAGCCAATTGCGCACCTGCACAGTGAGAAAGCACAGGAATGTGCTGCATCCCATAGATATGGAGCATTCCTGCAGTTTTCTTTTCATGCAGAGTAGCGCAGCAAAGTGACCTGCTGTGCTGCCTGCACCGAAAATTAGTACATAGGCCCCTCACCACTAGTTCAAACTGTCCTTGGGGCAACAATTACTTTTCCATTAGATCATGATTGTCCTTTCACATCCACATGTTTCTCACCTTTTTCCAAGTTTGTTCCCAAATCAGACAGGAGCCATTACCTGTTTAAAGTCAGGGTGCCAGTGAATGGCTCGGTCATCAATGACAAACTGCTGTTCCCCAGAAGGGTTTATTTGGAAGCTTCCCACTTTGGTCCTTGTGGCATTATTGGGGTCATAGTAAATCCAACTGTAAATGTCAAAGCGCGTGGGAGGGTCCCCTCGATCATCAAAGTAGATTTCATCACCAGAGGAAGTTTTAAAATGGAGATTCTGCATGTAATGATGTAACTGGAAGAAGACAGAGAAATTGAAAGTGACAGAGTGAATAAATAACCATTAGCTCCAATAATAGCTACAGCAGTGGGCTGCTACTCATAGACATAACATTGTTGCAGAAGCGGTTGTGAATAAGTCACTTTTGGTGGGTCGGATGTCATAAATGGTCCAACCCAATGCAGCTCAGAATAACTGCAGTTGTCCAGGTGTACTCCTGCAGACTGACAATGCAGGGAAGAGCTGCTGCCATGCCAGATTGAGGCAGTGAATGTGCTGTGGAAATAACAAGATGACTTCAGTGGTAGAGAACACACTTTGCCTGTTGAAGGGGCATTGGATGCTGGTATTCAGCAGACGGGTGCGATTAAATTGATAGGTGTCGCAGGAGTTGGTCATGCCATGAGGGCAATAACTGGAGTCATTCAGTTGACAGTGCCAGGTTTGGGGTGATAGGACTTGGTCACAAAGGAGCAGATTTACGAAGGGCTTGCCTTCCCCCTGTGTCATAGTAGGTGACACAAGGCAAAGCAATCCCTGGAATGGGATTAAATAAGCCACACAAAGCCACCTTCCATAGCTTAGTAAATCCTGAGTAACTCATGACAGCCCAAATTGCTGCCTTAAAGCACCCTGCATTGAGAAAGTATTTCAAAGGTGGAGCATGAGCGCTCCCTTGCATCCACCCATTGATACTGGTGCAATCCCAGATTTAATAAAAAATTGTGAACTGGGGGTTCTGTCAAAATGGCACGCCTTTCCAAGTGAGACATAATGAGGAGAAATAACTTTTTTCTCATTGTTATCCCCTCATTCAACTTGTACTGAATTCTGGGGCACACAGGAAAAGGAAAATACCTCATTAGAGTGAAGCAATCCTCTTAATACAGGCCCCCTTGCAGCATGGTGCGAGGGTGACCGGTTTGGTGCTAGGCAGTACAAAGTGCAGCAGCGCAGGGGGTGAGTTAAAATGCAGCATATCTTAGTAGATGTGGCACATTTTGCTCAGCCCCTGTCGTGCAATGCATCGCAGCAAGTTGTCCTGCTGTGTTGTGTTGCATGACTTCTTAGTAAATCTGCCCCAAAGTGCCTATGTCTGTGATCATGTACTATTTATTGAAGAGGAAGGTGAAGCATGGGTGGGTTGAATCTGTGGTGTTCATGCAGAGGTCATCGCAGAGATACTCATGGCTGTGCGAGATCACAAAGTGAAGTCTGAAAAAGTACCTGCTTAGATCTCGCTCTAGCTACCCGGGTATTTTGATATTGGCTTCCTTGTTAATATATTTATTTTATTCATTTAGAGGTTTTGTGAGGAAACACTAAGTTCTATTAGGATATATAAAAGCACTAATGTGAAAGTGAAAAAATAAAATTTAAGAAGGAAATTGGAAGTTAGAGTCTACTCAGTAGGATGAGCCTAAAAGCACATACAATGTGGGGCTGGTTTAGCATGTTCAGTCTTTTAAATGAACTATACATGTATAATACATTGTTTGGAATAATGACTGAATCTGATATTCAGGGCAGGGCTACTTACAATTCACACAGCAAGGTAACTTGTTGTGCAGTGCTGTGTGAATGGAAGAGAGTTGGAAACCACCATAACTATCAAGATATGAAGCTCTTGAGCGTTCTCCAGCTGTGGCACACTTGTGGCTGTCTAGCACTGATGCATCCATCCTGAAATCTAGCCCGAATTGACACCAGCAGTTGCAATGCTGCAGCAAGGTGAGGGGAAGCTGTAGAAGAAGAAACAGTGTGACTGCAATTAAGTAGGTGGAATGTGTCTGATTGTGAATCCCTGAGCTTAAGTGGTGGTAGCGGTGCAGTACCACCGCAGCACAAGGGAGCAGTGTGTGCCAGGCTGGACATGACATGGTGGCCAATAGAGGGCAGATCAGAACTGTCCAATGAGGGAGGAAACAAGTGGCGGCCGGCATGGCTCACGGGTGGTGCGACGGGGGCGGTATGTTGCACAGTATAAAATTTTAAAAACTTAAATTGCTGCTGAGTCCTGCATCTCTGCTCCTGATCCCCTTGTCGAACTCGAGGAACAGAAAGCACAGCCAGGCCCCACTGACAAATCACAGTTGGTCTGAGCTTCCTGATTCAACTTTCAGCCAGGGAATGCGGTCCTGGGCATGTTCTCCATGCAGGCTGTGAGGCAGCCTTCATGGAGAACAGGGAAAGTGTGCATGATTGTTTTTCTTGGCCCGAGTGGGCCAGCCAATCAGTAATGTGCACTTAGGAGTAGAAAAACCACTCCTCCCCTGCCTTGAGAGCAGATTGGGCCAGCCCACCTGCCCGCTTGTAGAACAGCACGAAGCATAAAATGATAATAACTCAGTTATTATTATTTTATGTTTCTACTTTGCACCGCTTAAAAGCAGCGGGCGATGATCCTCCGCCATAGCAGAGGAGCTGACATTGGAGGAGACACATCATTAGACTACGAGGGCTGCTCCAGAAGCAACAATATTTGAGTGTGGGGGTACTTGAGTGGGCAGACGGGTCAAGTGTGGAACTCTTCCTGGAGAACTTTATAATGCGCACTTTGAAGCCCAAAGCCCTCTCCAAGTATTTTTCAGTAGAACGTGACTGTAGGGCCCCAACACTGCCTCCCCATCCCACATCCCCACACCGAACTATTATTGTACACATTTTATTCATCATTTAAGATAAGGATGCAGTCCTACAAGTCCACAACAAACTTATAACATTAAAATGCCACCATAAATGTTTTCACAGCAAAACGTATAAGACATATGATGGAGCGTCAATGGTATCTAAAATGTGCTGTGAGTGAAAGATTCTTAATACATGAGGTTTTTCCTGTGAAGGTAAAAGTTTGTGGCAGAACGGAAGACCTGACACTTTGCGACTCCAGAGAATAGAAAGCCCATGGGAAGGATTTGATGAAGAGATATTAGTGCTGGAACGGGAGACTAGGGACTTCCCAAGTGCTGTTGATTCCAGTAAGACCTTGGAGACTGCTGAACTGAGAGATGCCTTCCTACATCATAGTAGCCTTGGCATAGGTAGGCACATTGCCTGGACCTTTGTGGACCTCACTCCTGCTGTGTGAAGCCCCAGAAATGACTTGGAAATAGGAAAGGATTGGGCACCTTAGAGCAAGGCTTGAACCTCAGTATTTTGATGGGGAAATACACAAGATCAAGTAAGGGCCAATTACATCTAGCTTTTGTAGATCTCACGGCCGCCTTGGACTGTGTCATCCATGAGAAATTATGGAATATACTAGCCTGTATGGGGGTGGAGGCAGCTCTAATCCAAATCCTGAGGCAGTTGTACAGTAATGCGTATGCCAGAGTCCGCTATCGGACGAACGGTGAGTGTACAGAGCCCTTCAGCATGGAGAGGGGGGTCAGGTAGGGTTGCGTTTTGCCCCCTTTTATTTTTACACTATACACTAATATATTAGAGTAGACAATGCTCGGGAAATGTTGCAATCTACCACAGATAGCCAGCCGCCACCTGCCTGCCCTTCTCCATGCTGACGACTCTGTGATAATGGCCCGTACTCCATTGGCTCTACAACGGGCCCTTGACACTTCCAACAATTATATGAAAAATCTGGACCTGAGAGTAAACACATCCTAAACTTTTATTATGAGCTGTGGGAAAGGAAATTCGAAGAGCAGAGCCATTTATATCGACATTAAAAAGGTAGCTAAGACCACAACATATCCCTATTTAGGAATGTTTTTGATTCCAATAGAACTTGGACCCAAGCCATTAAAACTAGAAACTTGCATTTTATGCGAGCAACGTCAGCTTTGGTAAGTTTTTCAAAAGAAGTTAGGAAAGAAACCTCCAGTGGAACTGCTTCACATTTACAGCAGGAAATGCGTTAGCACAGCCATATATGGTGCTGGAATATGGGGCTATTGCAACGTAAATTATATTCAAAAGACACAGAGCGCCTTTTTATGGTTCCTGTCGGCAGTCCCATGCAGTACTTCGACCTATATTTGTCACTCAGAATTTGGAGTGCTGTACATAAAAGATATAATAAAAGTACAACCTGTCCTCCATTGGCATCGCATTTGGTCCACAAATGCGACAGAATTTAACTGTGAAATCTTAAGAGATAGCCTCAAACTGGATCATGTATCTGAAATACGCTAGTTGAAATACAATAAAGATTTCACAAACGATATGGGGCATGCAGGCTATTTTGAAGACCCCCTGTCTATGGGTAACATTTCCAGAAAAGCTTTTAAAAAGTCTTGTATGGTTCTCCTGGAGGCAATCAGATTTTCTGGAGGAGCTTCACGACAGACGGTACTTCAAAATCAAATGCTGTTAAGTACCTCCTGCTCATTTGTCTTGCTTGATTCACCTTTGCAAGTGTTGTAAATTTGTATAATCTGTATATTTGTACATAGCGTCATCACTGAACTCACTGTTGTAACAGTTGTTTTGTTTGTGTCTGTGCTTTTGAACCCTTAACAATTTAAGTTAAAATAAAATAAATTCAGTTTGGGATTTCTACCCGGTGGTCACGTGGTATACATTGACTACGTGACTGGAATTTGTTTTTGTTAACATCCCTGTCCAGCCACCCTGTTCTGTTTTCCCTGTTAAGTACCTATGGCATTCAGCCTTACTTAACCGATATGTCAAGCGGCTATGCTAGGCTGGTTATGACTCGTTTCAGACTTAACATCTTCCATCGTTTGGTAAGCTTTCCTTCAATAAATGACTGGTCTAAAATTCTGTGCCCCTGCCCGTGTGATGAGGTTTCCCAGCAAATTACTTTGCACATAGTAATATGTTGTAAATTCTACATTGCAAACAGAAGGAGATGGATCCTTCCCATTTTAAAATTATGGGGTCTGAAGCAATGCTGCCCAGCTTTTATTGCACTGCAGATTTTAGACATTGATTGTTTTACAAGAGAAATAGTCTCAATTTTAAAAAGTATAATCAGGAGTAGGAAACAATCTTTAATATGTTAAAGTTAAATGACAGCATCTAGCACCACTTACTCTTAGCTTTATTCGTAACTATGACTGTTGAATGAATTATTTTTATATTGTGTCAACATGTCTTATTTATTTTTGCAATACCATGTATGCTTTTATGAATTTTTGTACTACAAAAATCGAATAAAGCTTGATTTGATTTGATTTGACTTGGAAATACAATGGAATTCTTGCGGGATGAGAAAAGATGACAAATTATCAGGGACCCCGCACAGCAACCTGTTCGCTCTACACTTTCTTTGTAGTAACACGTGCTCTGCATTGTTGGGAAGACAGGAAGTTTTAAGTCCAGCACGCAAGGTTGCAGGGAGGGGGAAATTTACCAGAGGGAAATTTTGATTATGTTTGAATCTTATTTTTCACATCCACTGGGAGGAAACGCTAAATTAATTATAATTTGTGCTCCCAACAGTATTATCAACAATGATGGCATTTCAGATGTGATTAAGTATAGTATAAATGTAGTAAATGAATATGTCATGGGTGATTTATTATGCAAGGGTAAAAGCTCTGCATGGTGAGGACCAAAGTGTAGTTTATTTTGGGTAGGAGTTATAGTTGCTTGGGATAATTATAACTGTTAAATCTCAGTGGTTTTGTTAGCTTCAAATGGTATGTTTTACATGTAATTTTCACCTAACTATAGCATCCCTTTAACCTTTGGCTTCTTCAGTGAATTTCTATGGGTTTTTTTTAACCTGAAGTTAGATATTCTTACAGTTTCTAACTATAATGTCACTTTAACCTTTGTTTTTTACAGTGAATCTTTAGTTTTTTTATGTAAAGTAAGATGTCCATTGTAATGCATGGCAGGGGGTGCTGGATGCAGGGTTTGGGCTGGCATTGACCGTTGTGCTGCCCCATCAATGCTTGTTGCCCCTGCCCCCCTCTTCCTTGTCCTCCATTGCCCAAGCCCATACCTCTTCGCCCTCGTTCAGCTCTGTGTGGCCATTGTCCCTCCACTGCCCTTCCTGCCTGCCATGCACACTTAGCTTGCTGTTAGTACCCACTTCCTCCCTTCCTTCTGCTGTCTGAGTCCATACATCTGCCCCCTCCCACCTGTCCTGCATGGTTCGATATACTGCCACTGCCTGCTTTTTAGCTTGATGTCTCTGTCCACTTCTCCTCCGTCTGTTGCCTGAGGCTATGCCTTTATCATAGCCCTCCTGCTTAGCCTATGTGTTCAGCTTGCTGCCTCTACCCTCCATCCCCAGCCCTCTAAAGTCTGTATATATGCCCCTGCTCACTCTCTTTTTCCCACCAAGTTCCATGGACCTGCCACTGCCCCACCTACCTGCACAGAATGGGCAGATAGCTGTCACCTATCCCTGTTCTCTCCACCCTTTATTCAATTGAAATAATTCCATGACTCTATCTTCTCCCTTCTGTCTTCCATGGTCCATTTTTCTGCCACTCCCTTCTGCCCTCCATACTCAGTTGTGCTGCAACTGCTCCCCCTGCCCACCAGGCGTGGTGTGTTGGGAAGTGACTGCTTCATTCCCCTGTCCTCACTTGTCTGTATCCAGCCCCTACCTCTCTCTCCCTTCTGCCCTCCATGGTCCTTTGTGCATGGTCTTGCCCCCTTCCTCTTGCCCCTTATCGCAGTTGTGCTGCCACTAGCCCTCCCACTTTTCATGGATGTTTTTTTGTGCTGTCATTGCCCCTCCCACCTTCCTTGTGTGGTCAGCTTGCTGCCCCTGATTTGTACCACCTTCCCTATATTGTCTGTGTCCATTCCATTAAACTCTCCCTATTGTCCTCCATGGTGTGTTGTGTTTGAAGTGCCCATCCCGACCACCCTGCATTGTCAGGTTAGTTCACCTGCCCTGCCACCTTGCCCCATGCCCTCATTTTGTCCTGTGGGCACCTCATCCCATCCTGATTGCTTCCCATGGTCTGTTGGGCTCAGTGCCCTCTCACTTACCCTGTGTGCTGTATGGTACTGCGTAGCCCCTGGTGGCTGCCCTGTGAGGTCAGTTTGGTGCCCTTGCCCACCTCCCTTCTGCTGTGTCTGAGTCCATGAACTTGGTAAGAGGAAGATTTTGAAAAATGAAATCTGGGGAATGGATTTTCTCCAATGACTTACATTGAAAAAGAGGATCATTTAGGTTTTACAGAGTGAAAATAAAGTCCTTTTTGGGCTTAAAAACATTGTGAGTTTCCTGCCTGAATTAGGTCAAGTGACATGTATGGTTGTACTGCCACTGCCTCTCTCTTCTGCCCCAATGGTATATTATATTACCAAAGCCTCCCTTACCTGCCCTACATAGTTGGTTTGTTGCCCCTGCTCTCCTTCCCCCTACCCTCCATGGTCCATTGTGCTGCCACTGCCCCTCATGCCCATCCCAGCATGGTCAACTTGCTGCCTCTGCCCCCTTCTCCCTGTCCGCAATTGTGCATGTCCCTGACCTCTGCCCCATTCTATGTTCATTACAAAAGTGTGTCATGCCTGATGTCATCTTGATGGAATCAAAACTGTAATACCTGAAGCATTTCCTTTACAAATTAAAACATGAGGGGGTCTTTTCACATAGAAATTATGATTACTCCTCTAAAGAATTAATATGAGCACTCATTTCTGATTTCTCAAATAGCGATAAAGTGCTTTTAAATTATTTGCTATATCAATGCTTTTGTTTCCAGTTGTTCACCTGATTACTTGCTGCACCCAGGGTAGAGGATATAGCATTACAGTCAGAGCTACCTACTTGGCAACAGGGGACCCAGGTTTGAGTTTTGACTTTGCCTCAACATTCTATGTGTCTTGGCAAATCAATTAATCTCCCCATGCCTACAACCAAAATGAATGCGTCCTTGTATAGTGTAAACACTGCTCATGTAAATCACACCAATATCTTTGGGTCAAGTCTGTGCTATATAAAAGTGCAAAAAAGAAGCCTTTTCACACTTGCGTCATTGGGCATATTTGGGCTACATTTGATTGATATTTGTGCTACATTCGGGCCCTTTTTCCCTGCGCCATTGGAAGCCCTTTTGTTATGAAGCTCCCGAATTTCCGCATTTACTCCACACTTTCAGCATAAATTCTGAATGTTAGTAATCTCTGGCCATATGTATCAAGCCTTTTGCGAATCGCAGAGGCCGAAATTGCAAAAGGCCTTTTTGCATGTTTTGGTATGTATGAAATAATCGCAAAATAAGGAATAGCAAAGATTTGCAATTCCTTATTTTGCCATAGCATTTAAGGAATCGCAATTTTGCGATTCCTTAAGTGCTATGTATGTAGCATTTTTGGGCTGCAAATATGGTTAAGAATTCGCAAATTACCACCAACTTGTAGTTGATGGTAACTTGTGAATTCTTAGAAAAATGCACAATTTGGCATTTTTGAAGGTGGCATGTGATGCTCACACATGCCCATAGGGCATGTATGTGCGCCATATGCACACTCATGTACATTTCAGGGGTGCACCAGGGTGTCTTTGAGACACCCCTGCACCCTTGCAATAATTCTCAAATTGCGATTAGCAAATTGCAAATTCGCAATTTAAGAATTATTTTGCAATCATTCCTATGGGCCTCCTGGCCCAGAGGAATGCATTGGAAATTATTCCTTAATTGCTTAATTTCTTAATTCAAAAATGCGAATTCGCAAATAAGGAAGATTAAGGAATCGCTAAAAAAAGCGAATTTCTTCATACATACCATTTTGCGATTCCTAAATAGCGATTCCTTAAAAATCGCTATTTAGGAATCGCAAAAGAGTTTAGTGATACATATGGCCCTTAGTTCCTCATTAGAACACTATCATAAACCTGCTGATCACCAGGGAGTTAACTGGCATCTGCTGCTGGTGTTGAAAGTGCATGTTTCGTTCTGTATGTCAGAATGTTTTAATTACATAGAAGAGTAAGATATTTGAGAACTCATTTAAAATGTGTCCTAATTATTCTTTTTACAGCACAACCATCATTTCTATGTTTCTTTTCAAATGAAATGTTTTATGTTTTACCAGTTTCATTCGCCCAAAATGGCGTCAGGTGTCCCACACTTTTGTCATAAGTAAGACTGTTAGCGGTCTAGTTGTTCTTTAGAACACTCTGGAAGCCTGAAGTAGAGTACTGGGTATCAGCTGAGAGGAGCTGCTAATGGAAATAAGAAATTTCCTAGCTATAGTGAAGAAAACATTTAATTCTATTAAGGATGCAGAGGCGGGAATATGCATAACTTTCTTCACTTTTTATTAACAGCTGATTTGAAGTTAAACTAAGGAAAAACAATGCCCACACTACAACTCCCGTGAGTCCTTGGGAGGAGTCCAGGGCAACCACAAGCCAATAGCAGTACAGTCTGTCCAAACATATAAATCCTTGTGCTCAGCAGAGCCTCCTCTTTCTTGCTGCAGGAAGTTAAGTAATGCGGAGTCACTCCATTTGGGAATCTGTCAGAGTACCTTTGAACCTTGATGCACAGGAGCAGAACGACGTATGTTCCCATTGCCCCACTACAGCTTCCAGGCAGCACGCTCTCTAGCACATGACATGCCAAGGTATCTCCAGAGGGGGGGAGGGGATTGGGACAGAGAAGAGACTGCCACTCAAGAATTCTGTTTCCTTCTGGAATCTTCTCTTCTTCTGCTTTTTTAGTGTTTCTCACCAAGCGTTGTCTTCGTTGGAACTGTAATAAACCCTTAATTATTATCTATGCCACAACAATTTACAATGTCTTTGACAACAGTTTTATTTACATTTAGACATACCCAATCTTCTGTTGATGTTTGCCTCTCTTTTTTTCTTCTTGCTTTCTTCTTGCTTTTTAGATATGGTAACCTTGACTGAAACTAGTAATTACATGTGTGGTCAGACAACGTCTTTTAACTTAAACATCCCTTTTAGTTTTAGTTCTTTTTTGTCTTTCATACTCTTACCTACAAGGCTAATAGTAGACACCTAGAATTCCACTAAAATTGATTGCAGGTAAGTTCTATTGTATCTTTGATATAGTGTGTCTTCTAGTAATTCCTGAATTTAAGTGTCATTTCTCCTAGTGAATATTAGTGTCGACTGGCGACTAATGTCCTCCTCAACTAAGGTTCATATGCTCAATAGAAAATTAACACTACTGTAAAGCTAGGATGTTGTGCCTGATAAGTCTGTAAATTGGACTGCGTGAGGTAAGCAACTCTTGGCAACAAGTAACTAAAAATAGTAGCACTGCTACAATGTTTCATTCACAGTGAGTCTAAAACTGAAGTCTCCTAAAGCAGAGTTTGCTAGCTTGCCTCTTTACTGCGTGCCCCCCAATGTCAAGGTAAATACTCTGTGGAAGCGCAGTACGCGCCTGAGATTATATTCCAACAAAACACAATAACAAATTCACAGAAAACACTATGTCTTACTGCACTACAACTCAATTCCGCTCTGAACCCGATGACTCATTGAGTGAAACGCTACAGAAGGTCCCTGACTGAACTTTCGCGCTACGAGTATCCGAAGCTCCTACTCCCTCGAAGTCTTCAGGTGAAGTGCGCACTTCGACAGGCGCTTCACCTTGATATCTTTGATTACACCATAAGGCTGGCACACTAGATTGCTGACTGAATGATCTCTCCTTTGCGGCCATCTTGGATCTCCTTCGACTCCGTAACCTCTGTCGGTAATACTCTTGCCCTCTATTTTGTTTTTTACTTGCAAACAATGAACAAATAGAAAGAGCTTGAGTAAGGGGAATCTGAAGAGTTCTAACGGAATCAGAGCCTACGAATAAAATGACTCATTAAGTTAATTCATTCAGAAGATATTATTCACATATCAATGAACACCATCTACGTATGATAATTAGATTTGAACATTTACTCAAAAGCTTTATAAAAACAAACATGACCTTTCTTGAATGCCATATAAAACATATGACACATAGTAAAACCAGTGCAAAATATACCAAGGAAACATCATCACCAGATTGATACTTTCTGTTAGCCACCAGACGTGGGGTTCAATCAGTAATACCCAGGAAATAAAGAGATGCTTACTGTTATACAGACCAGCCGGCGGGCAGCCTATCATAAATGCGTAGCAGGTGGGATAATCCTCACCTCCGCATCCTTAATAGAATTAGAAGTTTTAATTCACTATAGCCAGTATCAGCCCGTGCAGGTAAGAGCGTGGGGGGAGGCAATGAGGACGGGTGGGGGTATTTTTAAATATGACAACGAGAGAAAATTAAATAAGTACTCGGCCCCACTGCTCTTACCTGCAGGGGCCGCAGCTGACTATAGCAAGGAAATTTCCCATTCTATGTCAGGACCGGTGGCGAGGATTATGCTTGTTTAAAGCTTACTTACCACCAAAGATACAGCCTCATGGATTGGTTTGAAATGAAACATATTAAAGGTGAATTATGAAGACCAATCAGCTGCATCCATCATAGCCACCTGGCAATGGAAGGAGAAGAGTCACCCCTGGATGGCTTTCTAAGAGTGATCAGTAATTGTTTCTCACACAGAGGTCTAACCTCCACTGTCATCTCCTTGTAGACCTTAAGACAACTTACTGCACAAAGTTTAGGACCCACTTCAAAAAGAAGGATACTGTACCAACCTGGTAATGGTCTTGGTCCTCCTAGAGTTGATGAATGTCACCCGCTCTAGGGTAAATACTCGTGCTGTGATGTCTAGGGCTCTGAAATCAGATAGTCTCTTGCAAGAGATGAGACAGAGAAGCATGGACAGCTTTGCAGAAATCTCTTTCCTAAATAGATATTGGTTATCTTGCCAGCCCATCAAAAGGCTTAACACCCGGTTCATTTCCCACAAGCCTGAGTATCTAGACTCTGGGGCATGGGACATATGGATACGTTTCAGCAATTTGCACACCCATTGAGGATCCCTGACCGGGGTGTTGTTAATGGGTAGGTGCCCAGCAAAAATAACTCAGTAGAAGGAATTGACTTTGCAATAAGCTAGACCGGATCCAGCCAGTTCAGCAAGAAAATTCAGGACGTCTGTAATTTGCACCCTCACGGGATCCAGGTGTATCTCCACACACCAACAAATCCATAATCCCCAAGTCGATCTGTAATGCTTGGATGAGTCTTTCAGCGTCATTTGAAAACCTGCGGTCTTGCCAGCATCACCAAAATCCACCACGCCATGAGCTGAAGGTGGGCATAGGATGAGGACGGCCCTTGGGATCCTGCAGGATCTCAGGAAATGATGGAAGTCAAAGTAGTTCCATCCTTGAGAGTTCCAGATGGCAGGAGAACCATGCCTGAGATCTCCAGATTGGTGCAACCAGAATTAAAGACGCCTTCTAACATCGGACTTGAGCTGCCATACTGGGTAATAGGAAAAAAGGTGAGAATGCGAAAGCTTGTCCCCTCAACCAGCCCGGCAGAAAAGCATCCCTTGACGCAGCTCCCAGGTCCAGTCTCCAATATACGTACTGAGGAATTTGTGCGTTCAGTCTGGATGCACACAGGTCGATGGAGCAGGGACCCCACCATCCCATCAGGGCCTGAAAGATCACTGGTTCTATATGCCAATCGCTGGTATCCGTGAAATGTCTGGAGTTCCAGTACGCCACTGTATTCAGGGAACTGGCAGGTATTCCGCTGTTACAGAGATCTGCCATTCTAGGCAGTAGTGCCAGTAGTCCTTGGCCATCTCTGCCAGTGCCATCAATCTGGTACCCCCCAGTTGGTTGATATGCTGAACCACTGTTGTGTTGTCCATCCTCAATAGCACACAGCAGGAGACTTTGTCCCTCATCAAAAAGAGGATCGCAAAGTAACCCGCCTGGAGTTCAAGACAGTTTATGTGTAGGTTCAATTTGTCCTTTTCATTGTTCCCCCTGTTGGACTTGGCCCTTCTGGCAGGTTCACCCCTGAAATTTTTACCTGGAGTTATTAAATAATTATAGGAATGTCTTGGTTTCTGAGCACTTTCACTGTGTCCCAGTGGAAAGTGTGTGCGCACTCTGAGTGCGTGTGGTGAGATAGGCCTGCCCTCCCATAGGAATGCATGGGGAATGTATGTGTCCCTGGTAGTTCCTGATGTGTGGGGTATGTACGGACTTGTGTGGTTGAATGCTGCGCAATGGTGTGTGCAGCGTGTTTGTATCTAATATGGAAGTGCCACTTCTAGAAGTGTGCCTGTCTGTGCAGTGAATGTGCTGGCTTGCGATTGGCTGGAGCTGGCTGGTGTGCCAGGCTCCATGGGTCTGCCCCGGTGGTGAGTATTGAGATTAGCATGTGTGATGTGAGGGAGTGGTGCACCTGGGACCTGAATAGGGCTGGGCTTTCCCCACACAATGCTGGCTCCGTCCCCTGAGGTACGACTGATGACCCTAGCCTGCCTGGTGAATGGAAAGGGTGGCTGAGGAAAACAAAGTACTCCAAAACCAGCTGCGACTGATTTTTCCCCCACCCTGCACCCTGAGACAAAGGTTTTGACTGTATAAAAAGGGGCTGTGTCCCCTTACAAAATGTTCTTGTTCCCAACTCGAATCTACCAGGGGACTGCTGCTGCTTGGGCCCAGGGGAAGGATTGCCTCTCTGGGCCCTGACCAGCACCTTGTTATCCTGGAGGCCTGGAAAGCTCTCTCCCTGTGGGGCCCCTCTGTCTTGCCTGGGGGGTACTGGAGGACTTTTTCTTTACTGGGAGCTGCCTGCTCCATTTCCCTGCCCCAGGACTCTTCGGACTCCCCAGCGCGCTGAAGAGCGCCTTATTTGAATTTTGCAGCATGGAGCTGCTTTCTGACCTGCTCATGAGCCGAGATTCGCAGGAGCCTACCCTGCATGGTGCCCGATTCTCATTATATTTTTATTTTCGGGTGCCACCCTGTTTTTCTGCCCCTTAGCGAGTGCCCACCTTGCGTCTGCCTTTTATTTTAGCACGAGGGTGCCCACCCCTCCTTTTGGCACCTGAGATTCACCGCGGGTCCTGGAGAAGCACCGGAAGCCGATATCGGGCCAGCCTCCTGGTTGTGGGCGGGGCTGGGAGGACGTTGTTTCCGCTTCCCCCCGCCTGGGGGCAGCCATGGTCTGCTGTTAGCCCGGAGCCTCGCAGGCTCCATTTCCAAGTCCCGGCCCCGAGATGGGGGGCTGGGTGAAGCCGGGCAGCTGGTCAGGCGGGCTCCCATGACCGAGGGAGAGCTCCGCAGCTGCCAGAGAATGCCCCCACCGTAAGTGCCAAGCAGAAGAGACGCCACGGAGAGGAGACGCCGCCTCCCAGCCATCCGGTGAGTGTGGGCCTCCCCGCGGGTCGCTCCCCAGCGCTTCTGCTGTTCCTGAGTCCACGAGGGACTTCAACGCCGGTGGCAGTTGTATCTTTCTGAGTCCCCAGAGGGGGGACTCCACCGAAGGCACCAGCATTTATCTCGAGCCCCCGAGGGGCTCCAGGGGGGCAAGTTATTGTTAGAGCCAGAGAGGCTCTTGGCTGGCGTTTAGTTCTTTTTGAGTCCCCCACGAGGGACTCCCGCGATCCCGGGCATTCTGGGTGGTAGAGCGGCCCCGACAGGCAGTGGGCCACTCCCCCCACACTGGGCCCAATTCCTCCAGAGTCCGTGAGACTCCAACGACGGGCATTGTTGTTTTAGAGCCCACAAGGGCTCAGGGGGTACAGTTGTACGTCCAAACCCCGAGGTTCCAAGGCCCACATTCGTTGTCAGAGCCTAGAGGGCTCCCAGGTGTGCAGTATTTGTCCTAGAGCCTAGAAGCTCCCAGTTTGCACAGTTTGGGTTCCTGAGGGGCTAGCGAGAGGCCCTGTCACAATTTTCTTCCCAGCTGCCCAGCAAGTAGTGGGCAGCTGCACCGTTTAGGGTTCTTTCCTTTCTAGGGACTTGTTCTTGGACTTAGAAGGAGTGAGACACACTCCTTCATCCCTACCTTGGCCTTCCCCAGCTGCGCAGCACTTAGTGCCAGCTGCAGCGTTTAGGCCCTGTCCTGTCTTGTCCCTCAGCTGCCCAGCAAGTAGTGGGCAGCTGCTACGTTTAGGTTTTGGCGCAGGGGCACAACCTGGACTTGGATGTAAGTTCTGTGCTAATGTGATTTCTGATAATTGTTATTTGCTGCACCTCTGAATGTGTTTTTGATGCGTCATGTGCCTTGTTCTTACACCTCTGAATGTGTTGTTTATGCATCATGTGTTCTCCTGTGCTGCACCTTTGAATGTGTTTTAAATGCGTCATGTGCCTTGTTCTTACACCTCTGAATGTGTTGTTTATGCATCATGTGTTCTCCTGTGCTGCACCTCTGAATGTGTTATGATGCATCATGTGCCTTGTTCTTACACCGCTGAATGTATGTTTATGCATCATGTGTTTTCCTTCCCTACACCTCTGAATGTTGTGATACATCATGTGTAACGTGTCCTTGCCTATACCCCTAAATGTATGGTGATACTTCGGTGGTTGTTTTTCTCCTAGTACAGGTGTTGCTAGAGAGGTCCTGGTTTTCTGCGTGACATTCTCCTAAGGTGGTTAGGGTTGCGTAGGTGGTACTTACCTCTTACCAGTAGTTACTGGTTGTGTGTTCTATTTGCTATTTGGTGCTACAGTGATTTTATGTTCTAAGTGCTAATTCTGCCCAGTGCTAAGTTCTAAAAGTGCTGATTCCTGACAGTGGTCCATGTGGCCCTGTCTTGTACATATCCCCTGTAAATTCTGCCCGTACCTATTGGCACCATGCAAAGTGTGTGTTTTTATCTAATGTGTTTTGGTATAATACAAAGGCTATTTTTATGTATAACCTTGTGTGGAGTTTCCTTTGTGGTGGGCCTTGGGTGTTGTTGCTGGGTGCGCGCGCAAACACTTAACCTACATAGCCCCCAAGTTTAGCTATGCTGCTCGTGTCACGGTACCAAGAAAGTGAGCAGGAGTTATCTTGGCTGGGGACTTCCTTACCCTGACTTAGGAATGGTTGTTTCTGCCTGGCTTTGGCGCAAGCCTTAGCCAACCAGAAATCCCATTTCTAACACACCCCCATGGAGACATCCCCACATCTGGCTCGCAAACCAGACCACTGGCAACCAATTCTATCAACAAGTCTGGGAGGGAACCGAAGATCGCCTTCCCATTTCACGCTTCCATGTGGTCTGTCCACCATTGAAATTCTTGCCTAATGAGCTACTTTCAGCTGCTTTCGAACTCGGTTTTGGAGTGGGCCTAGAAAGATGGCTTGGATCAAAGACAATAATAAGCCAAATATCCTTGCTAACTGCCTGAGAGCGATCCTATCTCTGCGTAAGACCTTGGTCAGCTCCTTCTTGATTTTTTAGATCTTTAACTCCGGTAGCCTAAGTGTAGCCGTCATGAAGTCTATGAGGAATCCAAGGAATTCCAAGTTCTCAGCCTGAGTCAATTCTGACGGCTGCTCGTTGATCACGAACCCCAACACTTGGAGTAATGCGATAATCATGTTCAAATGGGACACTAGCTGGGATTGCGATTGGTCCATCAAAAGAAGATCGACATGATAGATGATCAGCCATATGCCCTTTATCTGGAGGATCTCCACCGCTGGTTTGAGCAGTTTCGTGAAGCACCATAGGGCTGAGGAAAGGTTAAAAGGTAGAGACTGGAACTCAGACACCTGAAACCCTCCAAGCAAACTGAAGGAAAAAGCGATGAGGTGGGAAATTGGGAACCATCAGAGAGTTGTCCTTGAGGTCCAGACGCACCAATTCAGTCATTCTGCAATAACATATCTCTTAGGCGGGGATGCCCTTCATTTTGAAGTGCTGATATACCAGCGACTCATTGAAACTTCTTAGGTTTATCAGTGGTCGAAACCCTTTGTCTTTCTTTACTACCAGAAAGAGATTGCTCAGGAAACCCAGAGGCTACAGTGGTGCAGTGTGGATAACTAGATCAGAGTTCTGTAGGACTGTTTGTGATAGCCCCTTACCTTTTCCAGGACCCACAGGACTGACGTGATCTGTTCCCACTTGAGAGAAAAAAACTTTAGTCTCCCTCCTAAATCTTGAGGGAAAGAAAGGGTATTTATTACCATTAAAACCTCCTGGGGCATTAGCTCGCCCTCTGGCTTGGTTGACTCTGCCTCTTCCAGTTGGTTGGTTAGGGTAGAAGGTGCTCTGTCTGCCATCATTTCAGCCATTATTTCAGCCGGTCTGGCCTCTGTAGGAGCCTGTCTGGGAACCGCGGCTGAAGGAGCAACCCCTGACTCTTCTAACCCTTGCAAAAACCTTCCCTGGGAAGAATGCTTTTGAGGGGGAACTGGGCCTTATCAAGGGCTGAAAAGGTGGCTACAAATGTACTCAGCTCCTTCATGAAAGGGTCCCTGAACAACTTACCCTTCACTATGGCGCTTGCTTCCGATGAGAAGAGCTCTCCTAACTTCGGGTCTATTTTTAAAAGAAAGGAGTTTCTCCTCGCAGCCTACAAGGCACAATTGGCATTGCCCAAAAGACACATTGTGCTTCACACCCAACCAGCAACAATATCCGCAGGTAAGTGTCTCCCTGATTGCTTAGATTGTTCAGCTAGGTCTATAATTTTGGTAAGGGACCCATAACATCAATTCATTTGTCTTGGCTCACCCTCCAGGAGCGGTCAATACCCTTCTTTGGGTCCTTTATTAAACCTGGGCATAAAACTCTGATCCGCTCACGGAGTTTGCAGTGTTTTCGCAACTCCGTGTTCCAAGTAGAACACTGAGTTGCCGAAAAACTCTGCTCTAAGCAAATGCGTTTTCGCGTGTACGCTGGAGCGACTTCCTTTGTGCCTGCGATTGCTGATGAGATTTTCTAAGACGTTCGCGAGTGCCACGAGATTTGCTAGGCAGCCGCATGGTCCCACAAGAGTTTGAGATCACAGACATGTATTTTGAGCAGGCAGGTGGGGTTCCGGCAGGGGTTTTGTGACGATCAGGTTCCTGAACACGCAGGATCTACGACAACTACAAACTGGAGACGGTTCTCTCCCCGAGCAGCATCAAAACCTTCTCGAAATGATGATTTGAAGTAAAAAAAAAATCATCAAATTGCTATTTGGTTATAGTTTTTATGTAAGGAGTCCTTTTTCTTTTTGAACTTTTATTTCAAGAGGAAGGAAATGCCCCAGAGTCTCCAACTTCCTGTTCCTATCCAGCTGCCGCCTCCTAGTCACTTTTCATTTGGATTTGGAGCTGGAAGGATCACTCTTTGTAATTGCTGCATAATATATCATTAGATTTGAGGACTTTACATTTGAGATATTACAAGTAAGTTGGAACATTGGTGTTTGTTTGGTTGGGGCATGCACCTAGATTTATTTGTACTTTTTATTGTTTTTTTAATGTATTTATTGTGGTGGGTGGCCTGTAGTTTCAGTAGGGTCTAGTTGTTTCTTTGTAAGTATTTATTCTTCTTTTATAAAGGAAACTTGTTGCAAAGTTCACTACATGTTTCTCCATGTTTTGAAATTAATTTGCAATATTTATTTAATTCAATTTGTAGACCAGTAGTCTGCCACAAATAGGCCTTTCTCAGTCAATAGGCCCAGAGCTATTCATGGGTGCATGAAACAACTGTTTCTGTGGTGACTGTTGAATTTAAACATCATTTTGGTCATGGATAGCATTGGATTAAAAATACAAAATGTGTTTATGTGTGTTAAATCAAATGATGTTGTTGGTTGTGTGTGGTTATAACTAGCAAATCTTTTTAGCCCTGTGTTTGTTTTGTTTGGCATCGTTGCATTAAAGATGTGTTGTTTAGCATGCCACCTTTGTCTGGCAAGTGTGTGAGTGTGTTTGTAATAGTAGGCCATCATTTGCCTTGGATGAGCATCCTCATGTGGCCAAGGGCAATTTTGTAACGTTTGTGTCCATATAGGCCTGCTTGAGTTCATTGTTTTCCAGGGCTCCTGCTTGTTTTTGTTGCAACCACGCGGCTGGTGGCCATTTTGTGAAGGCAATCAGTGTGCTTTTGGTATAAAGGCCTACATGTCTGTCTTCCCTTTGTTCTCCTTGGCTTATTGCTTCCATTGTCATTTATCAGCTCTAGCACCCTTAGTGCTGCATCCCACGTGATGCACAATGCCAAACCATTTCATTTGTATTTTTGTATTTTTGTTGTTGTTTTTCTTATTTCCTATCCTTTCTAAATGTACTGTACGGTACACCATCAAAGCCCTTGGTGTTGTCAAAGTCTTTCAAATGATTACACTGTATTGTTAATTGTTTTAATAACTGAGGTAACACTATTTAGTGTGTCCACTCACTAAATAACAATATATTTGTTTGTACTAGTAATTGAACCACAACAATGCCAAGTTTTACTGATGTTCTTCTTGCTTCTTTGGTTTTAGGTGCACAAAGGAAGAGGAAACAACATCACCTATTGTACTGCCAAGCAGAAAGCCTGCACCCTGCGCACGATGTCCCATGAAGTATGAATCTAAGACAAGTGCAGCTGCATGCTAACTAACATCTTCAAGATGGCCCCAAAGAAAGGTGCCTGTTCCAAGAAAGTCAAAGTTGCCAGTGAGAAGAAGAAGGCACTGCCTCTTACCACCACTAGTATGTAACCCAAGACCATTTTTGGGAAACCAAAAATTGCGCATGCAGTAGCAGTGTCCGAGAAGCACGTTTGGAGCAGCACCCCGCACCACTGGACCAACCTGACCAACCTAGGTCCAAGTCAATTTCTGTCGAAGAGGCAGCCAGTCTAATCACACAAACTCCGATGAGCAGTGACGTTGAAATTGACTTATCGTTAACGCAAAGAAGTACTCATTCAATGCAGGAAACTCAAATAAGTGGGCAACAACAGCTGCAACCACCCCCATTGGTAGTAGTTCCACTCGAAGTAGGGGCAGTTCAGGAGATCGAGCTTCCTCCAGAAGAAGAGCAAGCCACTCTTTCAAAAGATCCATTGTCTTCCAGATCCCCAGCAAGGAAAACGAGGGTGAGTCTATCAACTTCTTATGCAAGCCCCCTTCTGATGATCTAGACGCCACTTAGATCCCACCTCAGACTGAGAGTGAGACATGCAACAACACAAGACTAGGGAAAGGGAAGGTTCCAGAAAGCCCTAGAATTATGGCGGCAGATGTAGGCGATAAGGGTATTGACAAGCCAGTCATCATGGACATTAGCCCCGCCCCAGTGGAGAACAACATTACCCCATCCCAAATTGCTGTGAGGGATGTGGCATGGGTATGACCAACACAGATACCACCAACTCTACTTCGAGCTGCCATATTTACAAAGTCCAGGCAGCGAACTACATCCACCACAAACACTTCAGTAGAAGTAGGTACTGCAGAGAGTCAAACGTCACGGCCACCTACCAGTTCATCCAACATTGCAAGTGGCACCAGCAGAGTCAGAAAGTTGAGCTCCCTGGTATGGGAATTCCTTTTGGTTAGCCAGAAGGAGGTGAATATTGCTATATGCTCTATTTGTGGAGTAGGTGTCAGTCAGGGTAAGCTTGGTACAAACTATGGTAACGGAGGCCAAACAACTTATCTGGGAAAACACCACTTGATCCAGTGGGAGGTGCACCTTAGCAGCCGAAAAACTGCAAGTGTTGTTGGTGGAGGGGATGACGATCCCATCACAGTGGAAGGTGAACAAGAGGGAGACATTGTCTCCTGTACACAAAGCTGCCCTGTCCCAGCAGTGCAGGGGTACTGCCCACATCATCATCAGCAACATTGCAATGACACAAGAATCAGGCCGAGAAACTAAGGGGTCCAAGGCAAGAGAGTACTGCATCAGTGGTACCAGAAAAGAAAAAAATCCTAGCTACAATTCTCAGCCTGTTTAGGCCGGAGGGGCAGTACAAACGTAACCACCCAGCGGCACGTTTGTACAATGCGATACTGGATAAAATGTTAGCGTTGGACCGTCTCCCTTTTTCTTTTGTGGAAGGGGTGGGTTTTCTAGAACTTGTGGCAGCAATCTGGCCGAAATGGAAGGTTCCGAGCTGGTCCTATTTCACCAGAGTTGCTGGTCCAGCACTACATCACAACGTACTGGAATTGCTTGGACCAGCTTTACAGCAGAGTGCTGTTCACACTAACCACCTGATGACAGACATGTGGACCAGTTGCCAAGGCAATGATTACATGTGCATCACTGCACACTGGATCTCTTTTTTGGGGGTTAGAGAAAAGATACCTGCAGGTGTTGGCACTGCTGACATTTCTAATGGCACTCGGAAGCATGGTGCAGTACCCATGTTCGCCATGGAAAAATCCCATACTGCTGCAAACATTTTTAAAGACTTTAACACTGAGGTCTTTGAATGGCTGTGACAAAGACTGCTTAACATTGGTTTTGTTGGCACGGACAATGGCAGTAATATTGTAAAGGCCATGGCCAATGGTGGCTATTTTGGGATCCTGTGTTTGGCGCACAGCATTAACATCATTGTTCAAGACTTTCTGAAAAAAGAAGACGAGTCAGCAACTTACTGACCACCTGCAGAAGAATCTGCACATATTTCAGCCATTCTTTTAAAGACCGGAAGCATCTGAGGATCATTCAATGTGATAATAGAATGCCAGGTGCCAACACGTTGGAACTCAACTTATTACATGCTTGAACATCTGTTTCAATAGAACATACCAATCAATGAATGAAGAGGGGATGCAACTGTGAAACGCATAATCATTGAGATGGACCAATGGGGCCTTGTTAAAAGCCTAACTGAGATGCTGCTTCCTTTCGAGGACATGAAGTCAGCAAGGAGGACTGTACTAAGGGCCAAGCTATCCCATTGTTGCACATGCTACAGGAACAGCTAAAGGAGGTGTATGCAATGAACGCATGTGTGGAGGGAAAAAAAGAAGCTTATGAGTTGGTGGAGAACTTAATACTTCACTTATCTGCAAATACAAGGGTGCAAAGAGACATTGTGTCATCCAACCATTATATTTGTGCCACAATTCTTTATCTATGGTACAAACCATTACTGGACATTTTCATTCCTTTTTCAGGCAGGGATGTCAACTCCAAAACTTGGATAGCTGTGCAAGGCAGTCAGCTAGAAAAAGAACGGCCAGAAATCTGAGGCCTGCTCCTCCAGGGTACATCAAGTACTGCAGGGCAGCCTTCTAGTTAAACTTCAGAGCCGGAGGGCAGTGTGGTTGGCTCAAGGCAGCCAAAACCACCAATAACAACACATCAACAAGAACAGGAGCATCAGCCCCAAAATCGGCAAAAGAATGGTTTCTACAGGCAGGGATTAGGTCCAGAGCTGATGCAAAGGCCAAAGCCGCCAAGCAAAGTGGAGCACCCATGACCATTGAGTGGAGGGTCCAGGCCTATCTGGAGGACCCATCAGAGTTCTACTTTGATCAAAACCCATTGCTGTATTGGTACGGGAAAAGGCACCAATGGCCACTGCTCAGCAGGATGGCGATAAACTATCTGGCTTGCCCCATAGCAAGTGTCTCTGCTGAGTGTGTTTTCAGTGCTGCTAGTGCCATTCCGACAGTGAGAAGGACCAGTCTCTCACCCGAAATGTTGAGAGGCCAACCATGATCAAAATGAATTAGCACTTTTTACCACCAGATTATAACATACCTAAGTATCACAGCAGGAAGATGATGACGACAACTCAGGTCAGGGAAGTAGTATATTAAGTGACCCACACCTGGGCAAAGCACCAGAGTTTAAGGACAAACTCTACTCTAGTTACTTTCTTTCTTTCTTTGACGCCCAAATCCCCCTCCCAAAAAGATTTAGCTATGGAACAATATTTGTATGTGTCTATCTCTGGTTCACAAATACATCCCGACTGGTTGCTCTTTTATTGCAAGATTGGATTTGCAACTGTGTGCAGTCGGAGAAGAAGTAAGTCCTGACTCCCGAGTCTAGACTCGCACTAAAGTCATTTCCCTCAAGCCAGACATTGAATGGAGAATACAAATGAACAAATCGGTGCCAGCCTATAACTTTGGGCCCTGACTATCTATCTATTGTTTCCAAGCCTAGAGGGACTGCCTTGGAAAAACAGATAAATGATTGCATGCATTGCACGCTGACTGATTGTTGTTTGGTGTGAATGTTGTCTACTATATTCTACACACAAAAAAGTGACTCAAGTCAATCTTTCCCTTCTTATTGTTCAATAACAAAATTGTACTATTACTGGTTGAGCCATTGCATTTTGAGTCAGGAGAGTCTGGACTCACTAGGGACACTGTTGGTACGGAGTTGGACACCATACTCTGAGTCTGAGTCAGGAAGATCAGAAAAGATGATGGAATGACTCAGGGAGTGAGCATGACTACCACCATAAGAATAGCAATAAACAACAGGAGTAAACCCATAGACCAGGTTGAGATCTGGGTAAGAAAGTGTAGAAAAACAACAATGTCTCAACCGCTATTATTGCAAGAGCTAATTGAATTGACATGCATTGTTTAGATTTATTGTAAACATTATGTCTAGGGAGACTCCATCTTATTCAGATGATTATATCCAACAAATACTCAGTGACCCCTCCTTACTTTCTGTCACCCCTCCTACCACTTCCTCTACTCCTACAACTAACACTTTCATGATTCTGTTGGAAAGACTTGAAAAACGAAAGAAAAAACAAATCAGAACCAACCTCCATGCATGCATGTTAACGGAATATCTTAAATCGAACATCATTCCATTGGTCTTACAAATTTGCAACACCCCCGCAAATTTCACCCAGGACCCCAAATTCCATACAGGCTTCAGTCACCTGGCTACAACCTGCTCACATCATTGGATGGTGGTAGGCATCTATGTGGCCTTTGAGCATTGCCGTAAGGAACTGGAAGAGATTGCCGAGCTTAAAAAACTCATTCTGGAGAACAATACCCTACCAGAAGCCAAAAACCTCCTAGACAAAATCAACACAACTATTGCCTCCTTTAATACCTTTGAGCTCAATAAAAAGATCACCAAAATCCAAAAAAACAAAAGGAACTACGACAAAGTGAAGACATACCCATACTTACTGGACAAGTCCTACAACACCCCTTACAATCCACTGTGAACCCGCAATTTGGGCAGTGTGTGCAACAACTAAGCCATCACCTTCTCTGACTCTTCCAATACCTCCATAGAAGACTCCGACCCAGAAGAACGCCCCAGCACCTCAAAGAACTCCAATTGACCACTACCACTGCTTCCTCCTTGTTTTTTAGAAGAGAGCCGCGAGCGATGCCGCAGACGAGGACCAACATGGAACAACTACCAGTATCAGTACTCCGGAGAATGACAAACACAAAGAAAGTTCTACCAAAGGGGTTTACCACAATAGACAAACCCCTTGACACCGGGGACCCGTCCACCTCGAGTACGTAACCAACAAACAACCTGGACTTGCAGATGATAGCAAAATTCAACTTATCCAGCCACACCCTATCCTCTGAGGAAACTACACTCTTGAGTGGAGGCCTTACCGTTGTCCTCACTGAACGCAGTAATTTGTTTGACCTTCAAGAATATTGACTTCAGTTCTTCAGATAAATCAGCCTACAACAGTTCTTTTTTGACAGACCATCGTCACAACTAACCACCAGGAGCCCCTTCCACCTACCCTCTACCTTCAACCATCCATCTACCAAATTCTCTCATTTGAACGTCTGGTCCTCCGAGAAGACCACAGGAATCAATTTGAGTACATCCCGTAGAACCTCACCTGGCCTGAAAAACAAGCGTTACTTAGCTTAAAAGAAAAGATGGAGTTGATCATAAAACCAGCCGACAAGGGCATTGGCTTTGTGGTTATGGACAACGACAAATACGATCAAGAAATCAAGAGGCAACTTGCCAATGGCTGCTACCACCATCCACTAGCCAAAGACCCTTTACCAGATCTGAAAAACAAAATCCAAAGAGTAACCAGCCAGGCCAGATCCCAGGACATCATTTCACCTAAAGAGTTTGTATTTCTGAACAACCAACACCCTCATATGCCGGTTATCTATGTATTGCCCAAGAAACATAAAGATAGTATCAACCCACCCGGCCGCCCCATTGCTTCTGGATGTGGTTCCGCCCTAGAACCATTGGGCAGACACACCGGCGCAGTCATCAAAGACTTTGTACCCATGATGGAAACATTCATACGCAACAGCATGGGCCTCATAAACGCCATTGAGGATAGACCATTTGACACCAACACCAAACTCATGGAGGGACCGGATATGGAGTATACTTACACCAACATTCCCCACGAGGAAGGCCTACGTGTCATCCAGGACCTTCTTGAAACTAGACCTAGACTGACCTTGATCCCTACGGACTTCATCAAAGACTTATTGAAAATTGCTTTGGAAAATAATTACTTTCTATACCGTGACACCTTCAAATCAAGGAAGTATCAATGGGGGCATGCTTTGCCCCCAACTTTGCCATCTTATTTGTCTACAACATCGAAAAGACCCACATTTATGCGCTTCATAACCCCTTCCAAAACCAGATTTTGCTTTTGCGACGCTACATAGAAGACATTCTCCTACTATGGAGGGGTCCGACCAATTCCTTAGATGCCTTCATGATTTGGCTGAATCAGTCGCAACTTCATATAAAGCTTACCTCCGATTGCAGATCTGATGATCTTCCTTTCCTAGACATAACCCTGCACACTGAGGATTGAAAAATCTGGACCACCCTATATAAGAATCCCACCAAACACAACACCCTATTACACTACTCCTGTTATCATCCTCACAGTCTCCGTGATGGCCTCCCTTACGGGCAATTTCTATGCATCAAAAGAAATTGTAAGTGGCGGAAAGATTACTTCCGGGAAGCAGCCGTCCTCTCAAACTAACTCCTCCCAAGAAGTTATCTACCATGTTTGGTCTCCGGAGCTCACAAAAGAGCATGGTATTGTCACCGAGGACAGCTCCTTACACCCCAGAAAAGACAAGCCAACACTCGGATACCTTTTGTCACTATGTTCAGCCTTTGCAGTAATCAGGTCAGCAGGATCATCAAGAAAAACTAGTCTATACTGAGAACGCATGAACCATTTCAACATCCCCAGCTCTTTTCCTATAAAAGAAGCAACAACCTCTCCAACCATCTTGTTCATGCTATCACATGGCCCAAGAAACCCAGCCCACTGGACTATATTAATGCCCCATGGGGCCTGCCACACATCTTTGGACACTACAGATGCCAGAACTGTGTGGTTTGTTGCCTTACATTGAACACTAAGGAATTTACCACTAATAACATGACCCACAAACCTTCACCAATTTCTGTTGCAGTAATGTAATCTACTCCATCTGATGTCCCTGCGACCTAATCTACATTGGCCTAACAACTCAAATGGTCAAACAGAAGATAATACAACACAAGAGCTGCATTCATTGCAAGGTTATGACCGCCCCGTTGGTGTTCCACTACATCAAGAAACAACACAGAGAATTGGAAATGACGTGGCAGGTCATTGACCAACCTTCACTTCAACTAGGGGTGGTAATCTTCAAATACTACTGAACAGGAGTGAATGCAAATGGATCACTAGATGCAATTCAGTAAATTTTGGACTCAACACCATTGATGAATGGAACAGTACTGCCCAAGTGTAACTCCCAGATCTCGTCTGCCTTAAACACTACCTGTTACTTGGCTTCACCCAGTGTTACCCCCAGCTGCTTAACACATCCAACTGAGCCCTCTGCACTAACCTAGTAACCCGCCCTCTTGGATATAATCTCGCTACACCATGCTCTACAAGATTGAACCCTCATGGTTACTGTGGGCTCATCTTGGTTGGATAGCTTGCATCCAGTTCTGCCCACATTTTACCCTTAACTTTGAACTGGCAAAAACCTAAGTTGAACCAGTAAATATGTATTATGTGCCACCATTTATGTTTTATGTGCCCACTCTTTTTCATTGTAAGGAATCGTAAATATTGTGGACTGTACATGAGTATACTTGTATTATGTTTACCTACTGATTATTCAATTAATGTTGATGCAGCGGTAATTTCTTCTGGTAATTTCTCAATGCAAAACCCTCATGCTACCTCTATTTACCGCTGAAAAAGGTATTGGGCCCTTGACAACATGTATTACCTTCAGGAGATTTCAAATAAACATGAACAGTCAAAAATGCAATTATTATTTAAGCCAATGAAGAGAGAGTTGTTGAGTATTTTAAAGGGTTTTATTTTCTAGTCAAAAGTTAAGGTTTTCTCTGACCTTTCATTAGTAACATATCAATCAGGTTACAGAATTTGAAAAACAGGAAAAATAGCATAAATACAGAACAAATTACAGTCTGCATATAAGCATCACATTTAGAAAAGAAAATGTGGCGCAAAATATCAGTCAAAACTCTTAAAGAGTTTCTAAGAAAAATAGTCTTGCAAGGCTAATCAATAATTAGTTTGCAAAAATCTCCCATAAAGAGAATTAATGTATAAGACAAATACATATTTTCAAACCTAATTAATTAGTCAAAGCATAAACTTAAAGTTTTAGCATCTAAATCTAAAAAGCCTTTCTATCTGTTGCTGCTCTCTGCATCTCTGTGTGTCTGATTGGAGCTGCTCCTTGAAAGCACCCCCTCCTTCACCAGACCTAAAAGGAATGTGGCCTGCCGTGCCAAAAATATGACGTGGAAGCAGGAAACCTCCCCCTGACTTTCCTCGGACGCAACTTACCTCCCAAGGCTGCACTCGTGACGATCTCGTACCTAACCCATATTTATGAAACAGAGCCTAAGATTAAAGAGCCCAAAAGCCAAAATGAGCAAAAAGCCAGCCAGTGAGAAAAAAGCCAGCCACGCCTCCAGAGAGGGCATTATTTATACTCTAATTCTTGGCAGACTACACAAAAATGTTTCATCTTCTCAAAAGCTTGTACTTGATTGGTTAGCCACGATGGGATGAGGTCTCACTATCGTGACTCATTGAAAATTCTAGAGCATACCAGTTTTAACAAAAGAAGCGCAAAACAAGTAAATACATTTTATATGTTTGCAACATTTGCTAGGAAAATGTTTCTATCTTTTCCTCTTCCTACCTGTTACAGCACAGGCTAGAAGGATACTTTAGCTAACTGGTACATTGGCACAATCACAAGAATGTTCAAAGTTCAAAGTGGCCTTGACTCCTTCATGGTTTGAGGCAAGCTGGTGTCTGCGCATGCTCTCTTCTCTTTAATGCAAGTCATAGCCTTGCTGGATTCACAGGCAGCCAGCTAATTGTAGGCCCAAAAATAAAACAGACACAAAAAAAAGAATATTAATTTCATGTAAATCAGCCCATTATGTTTCCCAACTCCATACTAATACCCCTTATAAATGTTTACCTAGTCAAGCTATTAGTTTAAAGCAGCTTTTATGATTGGTTATGTACTACATGCAAAATGTGCAACATAGCATTTTTATGCTTTAGTGTAAATTTTAAAAGCGCACACAGTTAATACAGCGCACACAGCTAATACATACATGCTTTAATGTTTTAGATAGCTTTTCATGCAAAAAAGGATTTAGCCCCATGTGTAGTGTTTGGTGCATTATTAATTCATGCACATTATAAAAAGAGGTGTTATTAACTGAAATATTTATCTAAATATGCAACAAGGCAAAGTCTTTTAAGACCGGAACAGTGACTTAGATTGCAAGGGATGAGCTGGGAAGAGAGAAACACATTTGATTAATCTTCAAAGCTAAAGAGGCCACCTAATTCACAAGTTTTTCTCTACACTGCAAAAACACATGTTAATTTAGCACAAGCATTTCAGACAGACTAGGCCTCACTTTCATATTTTTCATGTACCATGTTTTAACTTGCACCAAAATGTGCGCGGCAATTTAAATGCTGTCTTTCTGTATCACAAAAAAATAAAACAAGGCCCGACTGCAATGTCCCTTTAACCCACAATATCCTATACCATGCTCTACAAGATTGAGCCCTTGTGCTTACTGTACGCTCATCTGGGTTGGATTACTTGCATCCAGTTCTGCCCACATTATCCCGTCACATTGAGCTGGTGAAATCCTGAGTTGAACCAGTATATATGTATTATGAGCCAGCATATATGTTTTATGTGCCAACGATTTTCCATTATGAGGAATCGCAAATATCTTGGGCTACACATGCGTATACTTGTACTATGTTTTCCTAGTGATTGTTCAATTGATGTCCCTTTGACCCACCCACCCTAAACCTTCATCCCCCTCCTTTTTCTACGCGCTCCCATCACTACCCCACTTCATGCCTTGCCGCCTGCCCTATCACGCTGCAGCGCTTGCCCGGTCTCCTTGACTACCGGGCTCACATCCGCTGGGGCATGTCCCCCCTTTCCATATTACGCCGACACTACTGTTGACACGGCACACTTGGCACCTTCTGTAACTCTTCCTAGCCGCACCTCTAGCATTTCCCTAGTCCACCTGGCAACCATGGTGTAATCAGGCCGTTACACCCCTTCGCACAATGATGTTTTACGCTTCACCCTCTTGCGCGGTGATGGTCACGCTCTAATTGGGATCCTGTGCACTTCCTCATATATGCCAGACTCTCATTAGCATTTTGGATTCTTTCAAGCCGATCACGAATGTGGCGGCCTCGTGGAGATCGCGCACTCCGGGCAAGGATCCAAATCGACATTGATTTTCTCCACGCCTGGACTGATTCTTCTCTCCTATGGTAAGCTCTACAGCCCTGATGTTGACTTTACCATGTATCCCACACCGGCCCGCTCCTTGGACGCCTGTCTTTGACCCCCACCTTTATCCCTTGTTTTGGACAGACCCACTAAATGACTCCTCTACCCCCGTCTCAGCCAGCCGACAGTTCATCGGGGCTCCGACCCTGTCAGTCATCAGCTTTTGCTGACCTTCTGGCTCATGCTTCCTTTCATGTTAAGTTTGGAGCATTACTGACTCACGCGGTTTAGCCCATGCCCACAGTCCTTTCCGTACTCATACTCACACACCCGTTCTCTTCCAGGGCCTTCGTGACTCCGGATTCATTGATACCGGATACAACCTTATCCCGATTCCTTCCATTGGAACAATCTACCATCCCGGACTCTGCCCCCCCACAGGAACCCTGCCTACCAGTAATTCTGCACCTCACCTTCGGTAATACCTTCACCTGGCCACAGCACTCTCTACCAGGCCCACACTGGCCCTTTTGCCTCACAGGGCCCCTATTGAACACACATGCCTCTGGGACAGGGATAGCCTTGCTACTCTATCTGCATCAGCAACTCAGCACCTTCCCCAGGTATGCTTCACCAGTCCGAGTCCCACGCACTCATGGTGTTTTCTCGGCTCTACCCCCCCCTTATCTCATTTTCCCATTCCCTCCCTTGTATCGCTCCTTCAAATGGCAACCTGGTCCTGATGATGATCCCAACTGACTAGGATCGAAACGTCGTCGACATACCAGCGCAATTTGCAGCACATTTTTTAACTATGGTTCTTTCATGAAATGTCTAAAAAATATGATTAATAACAATTTCTGAACCATAAATCGTACATATCAGTCATCTTATCACATTGTTTAGTATTCTTCCCAGGGATTTTTCCATTTAAAATTATTTTTATTCTTCACTGTTGGCTTTGCTACTCTGGCATGGTTTAATTTTCTTTTGCATTCTCTTCATCCAGTCTTCAACTATGATTGAATTCCATCTGGGCATCCACCCATCCAAACATGGCTATTATTCTCAACAAACCTTTCACCTACATACATTTATCATTTAACCACCCATGCATTCTTGCTTGCCTTGAAGTTTTACCTATCCAACCCAAGGAGGATTCCTTTCACCCATACAGTTTGACTCACCCAGGCAGGCATCCTTTCTTTCACCTTTCACACATCCTTCAACCACCCATGCATCCTTTCGGCCACCTATATGCAAACCCTGGGTCCCTTCACCCATGCATCCTTCTCTGACAGTCATATATTACATGTCACCCGTCCTTCCTCCTTCTTTCCCTTTCCCTTCATCCCTCCAAGGTCTGACTCTTAGTCTTCTTTATTAAACTTTGTCTGCTGAGTTGAAGAGGCCATCATCTGCCGCTAATGCTAAGTAAAGGGTGTCTTCTTCAACTGTTCACAACTTAGTCTCGACAGTACAGTGACTGTACCACCTTGCCTTGAATCTGTACATTTGATTGTCAATAAGCAAGGAATATGAATTACCAGCACCAGCCACTGCTGCTGGCTCACTCCATGCAGCTGCTGCATCTTCTCCCTTCTGGCTGGCGTTGCCTTCCCCGCTGGCCCCGGCACTGGTGGCAAGTAAACTTAGAAAAAACATTACGCTTTTTTAGATGCCATATATGCCTTCCTCTATTTATTTTTTTCACTAGCAATATTGAAAATGCAATACATGCACCACACACATCATTGCACTCCTCATACTTCCTTCCAGCCATGGTGCACGGTAATCAGTTCACCAAAAACTGCTGTAATATGCTAGGCCTTGGGGTGTCCAACGAGACCATCATTTACTAATTGAGTATGAGAAAGTAAAGAAAGCCTTCTCATCTCAACAAACATGCGTAGAATACCTTACTTGAGCATGCAATCTGCACAGCAAAGTACTAGCAGTAGTAAGGAGCAATGGGTTCTCCAAGTCTTACAGTCCCACCATTAGGCAGTCCAAAAAATATATCTGAGGGGAGAGGGAAAGCTGAATGAAAAGACACAAGAAAGCAAGATACAGACAGACTAATACAGAGTAAAAAACAATGACTCTAGACTCAGAATGTGATAGACTGAAGAGGATTTGGAAAAAATAAAATTAGGATAAAAATAGTCAGCAGAGCCATCTTCTGAGGAGCGTTCCTGCCCCTGGGATTCCCCTCCAGCTCCCGCACCCGCCTCAGAAGACCTCATCGTGTTCTCCCTCCTAGATGCTGATGATCATGCAAGACATAATAACACAGACAAAAATGACTGGTGTTAAATAAATATCAAATAATTGCCACAAAATAATTTTTTGACAGGAAACGCAAATTGCAATAACCATGACCTTTCCTAAATCAGATTGCCTAGTAGTAGACTAGTATTGCAGTAGCGGACCATTCTATCTTTATGATTTTACAGTTCCATTCAGATTCCTGAATCCTAAACCTACCTAGCCCGCCTATTCCATAGACTTTGGAAGGAATTGCAAAAAAATGATATTTGCTTCTAAGTTCCAAATCTCAGATCTCAATCGCAATCATCTCAACCACACTTCTCCTCAGCCAGCTCCGAAGCCGGATCAGTTCCACCGGCCCCTTTGGGTCCAGTTATGGCCATTTTTCCATCTATCTCAGCCCCTGCTTCATTGGCACTTATGGGCAATCTCAAATCCAGGTCGCCTCTTGACCCATGCCCGGCCAAATTCTTGGCAAAAATGGCGGAAGTTATAAATACGCTGGCGAACCTACTCTTGAACCTCTCTTTGAGCCAGGGAGTGGTCCCGCAGGCCTGGAAGTAGGCAATGGTCATCCCTTTGCTTAAGAAGCCTGGTCTTGATCCGGAAGTCCTGGCCAACTACAGGCCTATTTCTCTCCTCCCCGCGCTTACGAAGATTCTGGAGAAGCATGTGCATATGGTGCTTTCTAACTTTTTAGAATCTCATAATGTACTGCAATGCTACTCAATCTGGTTTCCACCCCAACCTAAGCACCAAGACGGCGCTCTTGGAGGTGTCTGAAGCCATAAAAGAGGTACTTGACTCCGGGGGCAAAGCCATGCTTGTCATGTTGGATTTGTCGGCGGCCTTTGACACCGTCCCCCATGAGGGTCTTCTCGCCAGACTCTATGAGATCGGTCTGAGGGGGACGGTGCTCAGCTGGTTTAGTTCATTTTTGGCTGGTCGTCGACAAACGGTCTGGGCCTCACCTAGCTCGGCCGTGATGCCGCCTCTGGGAATCCGAGTTCCGCAGGGTTCTGTGTTGAGCCCGACTCTTTTTAACATCTTTATGACCCCTTTGGCGGCATTGGCGGAGTCTTTCGGGGCCCAGATCGTATCTTACACCGATGACACCCAGCTCCTCTTTTCGTGCAAGAAAGGAGGAGATTTTGATGGAGAGAGTATCCGGGAATGCCTTGGGGCTGTTTTTAAATGGTTCCAGCTGAACAGCCTCAAGTGCAGCTCAGATAAATCTGAGGTACTCTTCTTCGGATGTCCATCGGATCCGGATTTGCAGGCATGGTGGCCTGTCAATATGTTCCCCCCGTCTTGTTCGTCCCAGTTGGCTAAGAACTTGGGGGTCAAGATGGACAAGGGTCTGACATTGAGATTTCAGATCATTGGCTTAACGGGAACATGTTTTGGTCTCCTCAAGATGCTCCGGAATTTCCTGCCTCTACTTTCTGAGGAGCATCGGAAGATGACAGTGCAGGCCTTGATTGGCTCAAGACTGGATTATTCCAACGTCCTCTACTTGGGCCTGCCGGAACATCTATTGCAGCGGCTGCAGGTTGTCCAGAACTCAGCCGCGAGGGCCATTTATGGCCTCA
Organism: Lissotriton vulgaris; assembly: GCF_964263255.1. Taxonomy (NCBI): domain Eukaryota; kingdom Metazoa; phylum Chordata; class Amphibia; order Caudata; family Salamandridae; genus Lissotriton; species Lissotriton vulgaris. Next base: position 138,130 of record NW_028252325.1, on the reverse strand, counting down.
ATAGGCGAGCCAGTGCTGCTGGCCTCTTGCAGTCGCTCCATTGGCTGCCTATCCGGAAGCGGATAGTTTTCAAGGCCTTGACCTTGGCCTACAAGGCTCTTCATGCTGTGGGAGCAAAGTATCTCCAAAGGAGACTCGCCTTCTACCACCCGGCTCGATCGCTAAGATCGGAATCTCTGTTTCTTGCGGTGGTCCCGCGAGTAAAAAGGGCCCGCTTTAGAGGCCGATCCTTTAGGTTGCTGGCGCCACAGTTGTGGAACACTTTGCCTTTGGCGCTACGTGGTGCCACTAATCTGCTTACCTTTAGGAAGGGCCTTAAAACCTGGCTTTTTGCCCTTTAGGCCATTTACTCTGTTCTTTTTTTTCTGTTGATTTGTTTTTATATAACTGTGTTGTGTTATTCTGCTACAGGTTCTCAATAAAAGCGCCGGGACACTCTTTTTGAGTAGCCGTGCGCTATATAAAACAACATATAACATAACATAACATAACATGGGATAAGAGCTTGTCCACACTTTCCAACAGGGGTGACAAAGCCCTAGAAATTGCTTGAGATAGATGCTGCAGGAAGGTGGTGCTGTGCGGGCCATTCCTCCACAAGGCTAGATTTGAAGAGTTGTCTTGATCCCTGTATGGATCCATTTGTACTGAGGGTGTGAGCACCAGAAAAATAACAAAACACTCTATAAATGCAGAGAGCAGCCCCCTCGCAGGTGCTCTGAAAAGAGAAGGAATTCTACTCTGAATATGTAAAAATATATATTGGCCCAAGGCCTTTGTTCCTACCGTGAATGCGGTCTTATGCAAGGGTTGTTAGAGAGGGACAGGTCTCCACGCAATCTGCATGATCCTTTATTGGGTGTAACTGGCTCCCCACAATTCCCTATCGCTCTCATGAGCCTGAGTAGTGGAATACATTTTCTTGCGCACTACCTCACAGGCTGCGATGCGCCTGACAGGCCACGGATATCAAGAAGCAGCACCCCCAGTGCGCCCACGCATTAGCAAAATGCAAGCGCTTGGGCCAGTGCGTTCTGCGTGATCCACTCAATTACCCAAATTGCACTAAAACAGTACAATGTACCCTGTGCTTATCACAAAAGTTACAAGCCATGCTTTAACCATCTTATAATCCCCCAAGCACAATGAAAAGCACAATGAAAACCCCAGAGACGGATGATTGAAAAGAGGGACTTAACTGTCACAGCAGTGAAGAAAGAGAAAGGACTGCTAACAACGAGAATTTGTATACCGGGATGGACGTTACTGCAATTAGCTTGTGTTTGCCATGGACTCCTCCCAAGGACTAATGGGAGTTGTAGTGTGGACAGTGTTTTTTGTTTGTTTAACTTTGAATATGCTGTTAATAAAAAGTGAAGAAAGTTATGCATAATCCTCGCCTCCGGTACTGACATAGAATACACATTTACTGGAAATGTCAGACTTTGTCTTTACATGGCAAAGAAAGATGGTGTTGATGTACAGAAAATGTGTTGTCATTTTAGCTTCTCAAGTACCTTCCATAACCTTTATGAAAAAATCCTTTTCTCTCAAACAAGATTCATGAAATCCCAGTACATGTTGAGCATTTATTACAGGGTAAAATCCCTTTAGAACACGCCACAATTCCTAAAAGTTGTATTGTACCACCAGCAAATGATTTATATTATAACTAAAATCTGTTATCACCTTTCATAAGTGCTACTTTTTGTGACGCCATGTCCTATAGTCCTGTAATGGTTGCCACAGCATGTTGTCCATGTTGTGGTCAGCCAATAAGGAGGGGGGTCACCGTTCCCACAATGCTTGTTTCCCGTCCAGGGAAGACCTGGCTTGGCAGTTCGGGCTGGACTGTTCCCACGAGGAACAGGGGCAAGACTTATTTGCATATAGCTGTGTCCATACTGGGGTGGTGTGGTGAACAAAAGAATGATGGATTAAACCAGATCCTTGAGACTGGGGGTGAACGTTTGCATTGTCCAGCATTCCGTCCATCAGAGTCAAAACTGATGTGCATATAACTAAGTCCAAATTATGATGCTCGTTTCCGGTCCAAGGAGGACCTGGCTTGGCAGTTCAGGCTGGACTGTTCCCACAAGGAACACAGTCAAGACTGATTTGCATATAGATGGGTCCAACCTGAGGTGGTGTGTTGAGCAAAAGCATGATGGATTAAACCCAGATCCTTGTGACTGGGGTGAAGGTTTGTGTTGTCCAACATTCTGTCAATCAATTGTTTCCTTTGCATATGTCACCCTAAGTGGGAAGGGTGACAGATGTCCCAGATGTGGGTCCTGTGCTCACTGCACCACTGGATGATTCAAGCTAGCCTGCCTGATGAAGGGTGATGCCCTGAAACCGGTCCCAGGATGCTTGTTTCTGGTCCAGGTAGGACCCGGTTTGGCAGTTTGGGCTGGACTGTTCCCACAAGGAACAGGGTCAAGACTGATTTGCATACAGCTAGGTCCAATCTGGGGTGGTGTGGTGAGAAAAAGAATGATGGGTTAAACCCAGATCCTTGTGACTGGGGGTAAATATTTGCATTGTCCAGCATTCCATCCATCGATTGTTTCTTTTGCATCTGTCACCCTAAGTGGGAAGGGTATGCCCAGACTTGGGTCCTGTGCTCACTACACCACTGGATTCAAGCTAGCCTGGCTGATGAAGGGTGATGCCCTGAAACCGGTCCTAGGATGCTTGTTTCCAGTCCAGGGAGAACCTGGCTTGGCAGTTCGGGCTGGACTGTTCCTACAAGGAACAGGGTCAAGACTGATTTGCATATAGCTGGGCCAAACTGCGGTGGTCTGGTGAGCAAGAAAATGATGGATTAAACCAGATCCTTGAGACTGGGGGTGAACGTTTGCATTGACCAGGAGCATATTGCTACGCCAAACGGTTATCTATGCTGTCGGAGGAACGAAGGAATTGGCGAGAGGTAACTGGCAGGGAGGTATGATATGAAATATCCATGGGGGTCATACGATGAAGGGGCGGGGTACCCCATAAAATGATATTAATCAGAACGTGGAATGTGAAAGGCCTGAACTCACTGATCAAGCGGCAAAACATTTGGAAGTTTCTGGAGGACCGCCAATTTGGTGTGGGGGCGCTGAAAAGATCAGAAGAGTGGAGCATTAATGTTCCACAACAGCACTAAATTTCAGACTGAAGGTGTTCAGATTGACAAAGACAGACAGGTGGTAATGGTGAAAGGCAAGCTCAGGGGTAGATCTGTGACACTTATTTCGGCCTATTCCCAATTCAGGACAAGCGACATTTGTGAATTTCCTACTGAATATGATGAGTGGTTTTGACGAGGGTCAAATATTCATAATGGGGGACTTTAACCTCACTTAGCACCATCCAGATGATAGTTCACAGCTGCTTAGGTCCTCGGGAGGCAGCTTCCTTAAATCCCTAAAACAAGCATTTCAAAACCTGGGGTTCTTTGACGCATGGAGATTTCTCAATCCCACCACCAAAGACTACATGTACTATTCACATGCCCACTAAAATTAGTCCAGACTAGACCACATTTTTGTGTACCTAGCATTACAGGGCTCCCTCCAGGGAGCTAATATCCTTCCCATCTCTCTATCTGACCAAGAACGTTGGGCAGGAACTGGGGTGGACAGATGCAGGGGTTCACAAGATGGTATTTCGCCACCTCAATGACGTGAGATTAGTTGCTCCATGATGATCTACGACTAGTGATCGAAGAGTTTTTTCAAATGAATGACTCGAGTGACACCTCCGCCCAGAAAAATTGGGATGCTTTTAAGGCCGTCATTAGGGGGAAGTGTATAGCGATGGTCGGTGCTAAACAAGGATAGGGCAAAGGAGCAGGAGGACCTGAAGGTGGCCATGTACCAAGTAGATAAGGAATAAAAAAAGAACCCCACACGTAGTCTAAAGTGCCAGCTGGGTACTCTCAAATGGAAACTAGGGGCAATCTATACAAACAGAGCTGAATTCACACTTCTCCGTCTTCGTCATAGTGCTTACACACAGTGAAATAAAGTGAGCACACATTTGGCGAGACAGCTTAGGGAAAAAAGGACGAGGGAGTTTATTGGAGAAATAAAAAAGATGGGTGAATTACAATTAGGCAACAAGGGTAAAGCCTCTCTGTTTGGTGCTTTCTACCCGAATCTCTATACAACACACCCTACCATTACAGCGCAGAAGACTTACCTAGACTAGCTTGCCCTCCCTAAGATCTCCGAAACTTGGAGAGAACAGCTGGATGCTCCAATCTCTGAAGATGAGGTGCGACTCTCGATTGGAGCGCTCAAATCTCATAAGCCTCTGGGGACGGAAGGACTAACAGCCCTCTTTTTTTTCAAGACATACGCATCCAAACTACTACCCCATCTGACAACTCTTTTTAATGACATAGCAACAAGACAGGCGGTCAACCCCTCCATGGCAGAAGCACTCATCACAGTAATTCCAAAGCCGTGGAAGAACCCGCAACATTGCACCTCATATAGACCAAAAGCTCTCCTAAATCTAGACACCAAAGTTAACTCTGCTATTTTAGCAACCTGTTTAGAAAATCTATTGCCCGACATTACCCACCTGGACCGGTCCAGTTTTATAAAAGGGAGACAGAGGCATGACAACATCTGCAGGATGCTCCATCCTATAGAAAAAGCCAACACGTTCAAACTTACAGCGATAGTGTTGGGCTTGAACGCGGAAAAAGCCTTCGACAGGGTGGACTGGTACTTCCTGTTTCTTACCCTGGAGAGGTTTGGCTTTGGAGATATGTTTTTGCAAATGATAAGAGCCAACTATTTAAGTCCGTGCTCTGGAGTTCAGGTTGATGGGGTGAGCTTGGCGTTCTTTGAGCTGAAATGAGGAACAAAGCAGGGGTTCCCTTCGTCCCCTCTGCTGTTTGCTCTAGGTATCGAGCCGCTGGCGGCCCGACTTAGAGCGAATCCAAACATTCAAGGAATCAGATTTCTTGAAGATGAACATAATGTGTCAATATGAGTAGACGACATTCTGTTAACTCTCACAGCGCCTAAATCGTCTCTCCGAGCATTACAGCTGGAATTAAGAGCATTTGAGGGAGTGGCAGGCTTTTGGGTCAACATCTCTAAATCTTCAATACTAAACCTAATATTATCAGAGGGGGAGAGGCTACTAATACAGCAGGAATCCCCATTTGCATGGGCTAAGCACAGTTTAGCCTACTTGGGGGTTTAGATTACCCCATGTATAGAAGAATTGTTCCAGGCTAACTTTCCACCCTTAGTTTGACAGGTAAAGCAGGAACTACAGTGATGGAAACCTTGTTTATCTCATGGCTGGGTAGGATTCATGCAGTCAAAATGACCCTTCCCTCTAAACTGCTCTACTTGTTCCAGGTACTCCCAATAGAACTGGATAAGGATTATATAAAAGGAGTACGATCTATGATCCTCCGCTACATTTGTCAGGATGGTAGAGCATGGTTCCCCTTACATGTGTTAAGGAGACCTAGAGCAGAGGGAGGGGTAGCTCTCCCAGACATTGAACTACATTACAAGGCAGCACAGTTCAAGGTTATCACAGAATGGTCCATGCAGGAATTGAACAAGCACTGGCTACACATGGAGCGGACCATCGTGGGAAAGACAATTTTGGATGTGCTGTGAAAATCCAAAAATGGTAGACCGGCTAATGCATACCTAAGCACTCCTACCAGTACAACGCTTAGGACTTGGGAGAAGGTAAATAAGAACCTGGGATGGACCTCTTTTCCATCTCCTTATACACCTATACACTTTAACCAGAACTCCCACCCATGCTAAAGGAAAGGCCATTTGACGCATGGCGAAAGGGAGGGTGCAGAATTCTCTCAGATCTATTCCACAACTACAACATTCTCTCTTGCGAAAATGGTCAATGGGATTTTGGGGAACTGCCATAAGAGCACTATCACTACCTGCAACTGAAACATTGGGCCTTACATCCACAAGTTAGAGAGGAGGCGACTAAAGACCTGACCCCGATAGAAACCTTAATGCGGAAAGCTAATACGACCAATGGCACAATCTCCTTTTTACACAAGCTACTGTTTTCCACTATGATTGCACCACATCTTCGATAGAGATCTACCTGGGAACAGACCCTAGGAAGGGAGACACCAGAAGGGGAATGGAAACACCTATGGGCAGACATCACTAAATGGAATCACTCACTTGACTTGAGGGAGGCACATTACAAAATGTTATTTGACTGGTACCTAGTACCAGCAAAACTTAAGAAGAATTTCCCCTCACCTCAAATAACTGCTGGAGAAGGTGCAGGATCCTCTGGGATTTCCTCCACATTTGGTGGGACTGCCCGACAATCAAACCATTTGGGGAAGAAAAACTGGCCCAAATGAAAGATATGCTAGGATACCCCGTCCCGAGCTCCATAGATGTGATCCTACTTGGCCTTAGGGATACCACACTAGAACACCAAACTAAGGCATACAAAGCAATTATGTGGGCATGTTTGGGAGCAGCTAAAAAGGTAATAGCTGCTAACTGTAAGAAAAAAGATGCACCAATACTGGCGCAATGGCACTCCTGCTTATGGAAAATACTCACAATGTAGCGTATATCGGACATATTCAGAGACGCATATAAGAATTTTTAATATAAGTGGGGTCCACTGGTGACGTATCTTACAAAAGTGCTCCCACTAGCAGTCTGTCCACCTACACTAAGAGGGCTACACCTGTTCCAATTTTAGATTCAGCAATAGGGTTAACACAGATGACTTTTAACAAATAAAGGAATGCCACTAATCAGACATCACACGAAAAAAATGCACTCCACCAGTTAGACCTGAGTAGTAGCAAGGGGGGATGAGTTTTCTTCTCCACCACAGAGAGTTTGTTGGGAGTTGGGGTCTTTAGTTATGTGTATTTTTTGTAAATGCCATTGTATTAATGGGTACTGATGAGCCGCGCTAGTCGACCATTCCAATATGGTAGGATACTGTGACTGAATTAGCTATGAATAGCTTTTGGGATGTTGAGATGACTACTAGCCAAGAGTGGTTGGAATTGTATTCAATACCTTAATGCCAATAAACAGAAATTTGAGAAAAAAAGACAGTTCCAATCATTTAAATTTCAGCCACTGGTAGCTATGCCATAGAACAGACAGGCTTAACAGAAGAAAATATGTAAAGAATTTAGTAGTAATAAAACAGTTAAAAAGTAAAAACATAACACAATGGAAACCCCACAACTAATTTAGACAAGCATTGGCATAGCCAATAGGTCTCGCTTTGGTGACCTTTAAGTATTTAGTTATGCAGCACAATATCCTTGGTGTAACAACATCAACTGTTGCATGGCTAAACACTTAAAAGGTCTTAAAGGCGAGACCTAATGGCTATGCCAATGCTTGTTGTTCTCTGAAGACAGACCAAAAAAGGGGAGTTTCCCTTTGGAAAGTAAACAAAGCAATGTCCATGAATGTATGCATGTGTGTTTTTTTCAATATTGCATGTTCTGGGCGGCCATGGTATACATTCTGGATATGGATGAGGAAAAAGCTGGTGGACATGACATCATAAGGCCCATCCTAAATAGAGTGGGTCTTAGGATATCTATGTCCATAGGCGGATGACAATGGTGAGGGAGTTTCCCAGTGGCGGAGCGGTGGCAGCTTCACCATAAAGAAACCGGTCAACCATGACATCTAGGATTCTAGATGAGGTGAGGGATACAAAGGATGCGCAGAAGAGACAACTGTCTATTTATGGTGGCAGCCCTATTATTGTCCACATCTAACTCAGGCCCTCGCCCTTCTTGGGATAACTTCCACCTTTATCTCAGAGAAAAAGGCGAATGGACGGGAAAAGGTGTCTAAACACGTCAGCTCCAAGCATGACAAAGGATCCGAGCCTGAACACTCAAGGAATGCTGTATGATCCGAACAGTCATCATAGTATTGCTTAAAGTACATGATTTTGGAATAGACACTAAGAACAGACTATAGCGATTTCCGGCATGACATAACAGGTAAGGCTATAATACTTCGTTTCTTTGATTTGGAAGGATGGGTGTGCACTTTTACCAGTTCCCAGACTTGAATGAACGTCTTCTTATTCCTTGAAAGTTGCCGCGTGCTAAAAGGAGCCCCTGCTACTGCTAGTCATAGAGAAGATACAGAGTACAGCGCGCAGCCTGAAAAACTGCGAGCTGGCTCACTATGCACAGCTCATGTCCTTTCTTTACTCTTTCTCTTATTGTGTTGTTTAAATCAATGTGTTAATATTTGAGTATAATATTTTTAATTACTTCGTCCCACATTTCAATTCATCAGACTATACTCAACTACATATCCATGTAATACATTATTACAAGCTTTAGAGGTAGGCAAGCATCTTAGGGACCAAATACCTACTCACGTAACTAACACAGAGGTAAGTTGACCTAAACGGGGCCCTCCCTTGTGCTCACCTCATTGGCGCCTACTGACTTGTAATGTATAATTACGAGGCATGCAAAACATAAATGAAACATTTTACGTGTTTTCTTCATGCCATTCCATTGGATTTTATTTAAACTGAGCTTTCAACACTTTACAAAACTCAACAATCTTGTGAAATTACAATTCATCGCAGTATCTCCTGAAAGCCACAACGCGGTAAAACAAAATGCAGTCTTTGAAGGCAATACAAATACACAAGTCAGTATTACCCTGTTTCTCTTTGTGACACACACTCGGACATCTGCAGTGAGAGCATTAACCTATGAGGATTTATAATATTATAGCGCATTTCCCATTCATTACTATACTTGCATTTATCTTTCATTATAATATGCAAGCACTGTTAGTTTACATGCACTTAGCTGGATGTGAAAGGCCAACTATTTCAGACATGTATTTCCTGAACCCTCTCCCCCCACGCTCTCATATTGACTTTATGGTATTACTAAGGTGTGCTCGGTCGGACAGGACTGTGGGACCCCCGCATCAGGCACGTGGTACACAGCTGTTAGGCCCGGTCAAGCAGCACTGAGGGGTCTGGCATGGACAAGGTTGGTGCCCCGTGTCTGCTCTGTCAGTGGCGTGCACAGCAAAGATAAACAAAGCTGTCGCCGTGGTTTTGTTTGACTGCTTGAGGCCCCCAATAAACCAATCAAACTACCCTACTGTGTGTTGAACTCTTATATCACCCATATTAAACCCTCCATTTCCAGCTGCTTTGTTGCACAGAAATGTTAAGTTTTATGGGCCTCATTTATGAGAAGTGACGCATCGCTGCATGAAAGCAGCGATATGTCACTTCTCAGTGCACCCTTCTTGCGACATGATTGATGCGTCATATTTATTGTATGATGCATCATGTCGCAAGAAGTTACAGATACGTCAATATTTCTGTCATTTCACATGGAGCAAGCCTCATGTGAAAAGGCCTGCGCCAGTCTTACGCCTGTCAAGAGGCAGGCATAGGATATTGAGGCATTTGTGTCCTAGAAGTGGCGCAGTGAAATCTTATAGATTTCACTGCGTCACTTCTACAACCCTTTCTTGCGCCGGAACGCCCCCCTGCATACATTATACCTGGTGCAGGTTTAATGTGGTGCAGGGGTTTACAAAGTGACGCATCTACCTAGATGCGTCACTTTGTAAATATGGTGCCACAAGGCACATTTTTTACGCTGCTGGTGCGTCACAAAAAGTGATGCACCAGCGGCATAAAAGTGACGCACGGCCTCATAAATGAGGCCCTATGTATCCAGCTCAATCACAGCTACTTTATTGACCTCTGAAAGATTACATGCTGAGTCAGCCCCGCACAGATTCAAACTGTATTTGCATGTTCCATCCACCAAAGAGCTGCAAAACTGAACATTTGCACAAAACCAAAGAGCTGCAAAACTGACCATTTGCACAAAACAGAAACTGAATTGTTTTCAAGCGCCTAAATATTACTTGGAACTGTGCCAATTTGTCCCTAGTTTATTTGTATATCCAGATATAAGCTCAATTAGCTATGTTTGATGTATTATGTTGTTAAGAGAAATGTCGTCATCTAGGGCTGGGCTCAGCTCGTACTACCTAGGGGCCCCCTCCTTTGAGCAGGCTTGCACTGGGGAACAGGACATAAGCCACTATGTGTTTTAAACGTGAAATAGCAGCCGGGAAGGGGGCGGAGAGGAGGCTCTGAGGGAGAGCGACGTAAAGCCATATGGCTGCTTTCCGCACGTGCACACCTCGTGCACTGTAGCTCTATGCAAGCAATGCCAGTGGTAGCACTTTGAAGACTCCCTTACTAAATGTTTTGCTACAGCGCATGCGCGCTGGCTCAGCGAGACCTAAGAAATGACAACCAAAAATTACAACCTTCCAATAAGGGAAATCGGGTGTAGGATTTTTTAAAGATTTAAAGTATAACGTGCTAGGAAAAATTAAACCAGGATGTAGGCGCAATTTCAGAATGACAGTGAGGGAGCATGGGTCATATACAGCAAGCGGTTCATCTGAGTTAAAGATTTTACCTTCTGACTTAGTGTCTCAAACGGAAGTTGCAATCCTCCAGCAGGAAAAGACTGCAGATTGTATCAGCCAAAGTCCTCTCAAATTCGGGTAGCCAAAGAGTTAGGGCCTCCTACGGTTGTTGGTTTTAGCAGGAAAAACACAGACCCATGTCAGGTGATGTTTTTCAGTGCCATCACCTGGTTAAGGGTTCTACTTTCAGGTGTAATGCCTGATTTGGGGTTTGAGGGACAGAGTAAAGGATGTGAAAAAAGTGGACACCTTTGCAGTGAGGTCCCACTGACTCCCAATATTCTTCCAAGTCAAAAAATTCAAATTTTCTGGGCCAGCTCCTCTCTGTAAATTAAGTCCTCCTGACCTCGGAGACACCACTTAGGCACAGGACCCACTTCATCAGGGGCCAATAGGTTTGAGTGCAGTTCCAGTCGCTATTAGTCAGCTGGGCACTTCAGGAAAAGGGCCTCTTGCAGCTTCTTATATCCCTGTACCCACACAGGGGGTCAGCCAACAACCTTGGAGTCCACTTCATAGACCCGAGCAAAAGTGGGAGCACGTCTAGCACTTCATGTCACTAAACCGGTCTCAAACAGTAGGTCCAGTCCTCTCTAATGCACTGTGAGTTAGATATAAAGTTTGTAGATTTATTAGTCAGTGAGTGGGGGTGACCTCTGGTCATTCTTCAGCCATTGAAAAAATAGTCTCTGGGAGCAACCCGTACCACGTTGGACCTCTCTAAGAGAAATTCAAGATGACACAGGCGTTCTGCACCTGAAGGGAGCCTGTGGGCCTGCCAGGGGTGTGTTTGGAGTAATGAACAGTCCAGCCCTCACCAGGTACTGTAATATGGTTCTGGCACAGCCCCCCTACCACTGGTCTGAAATATCCCCTTCCTCAATCTTCCCTTACACTTAATAGTGAACGGACAAGCATTACCCTAGTCTATTTCAAAGTAATGAAGTTCCTGCTGCCTCCCCATCTGTCCTTCCTGGAATCGGATGGGTCCCCTTTCTTACCCCAGGTCATCCTGTCAACAAGTCTAAGCCTTTGATCTTACTCTGGGAGAAGCTGTCACACCAAAAAATCAGGCATTGGCAGGGCATTTGTTATTAGGTTACTGCTAATTAGCCATCTGAAGTCTCAGACAATTAAAAGATAACCTTTCAAAAGTACATTTTTCTAAATATTTTCAAAACACCTAACTTTACTAATGAATTGGGTTTTAGTAAATATTTAAAATATATTGGTGCAATTAGCTATATTGCTTGTGGCAACAAAAAAAAATAGCAAATTGGCTTCTATCTGAACTTTGGTACCTTCTCATTTGACAGCTGCAGCCCTAATAGTAACAATAGATTTGTGGGGGTTAATCAGTGTAGCAGCATAAAAATAATAAATCCTTAAATGTCCCACTTTTAAATACCAGGTACCCTCCCTTGTGGCTTCAGGACTAATTAGGGGGGACATATTTAATATTGAAAAGTAAGGTTTCCATGTTATTTTGACACTGTCAGCTGCATGTGTAAAGGCTGCAGGGATCAGACTACAGTGGTATGCATGGACCCACGTTTCCTTTTTCAGCCTAGTGTAAGGAGCACCCTGTGCTGCAGTCCACAGGTGACATTTACCTTTCCACGCCCTTAGTGGAGTTCCTGTGTCATATACTTTGGCGTTCCTGAGGATTTAAATTTTCCAAGTAGGAGTTAGCCAATGTATAATCTCTTAGAATTCAGAGCGCAAACACTGGAGAGGTGGGGCCCAGTGGGCAAAGTAGAAAAACCACAGCACTAGTTCCTGAGGAGTTAGATTTTCCAACTAGGAGTTAGCCAATTTATTATATTTTAGGGTTCAGAGCACATACACTGGAGAGGTGGGACCCATTGTGCAAAGTGGAAAACCAAAACTTTAGTTCACAATAAAATAGGAATTCCCCTGCCAAAAGGGGACTTTCTTATAGAATGTGAATGCCTTTGAAGAGAGAGGGGAAGATGCTGAACTATGAGGGCCAGCCTGGTTCAGATCATGCAGCAACATGGACATCACTGACTTACACATTGTAGGTAATGCCCTCCAGATTCTAGTTGAGGATCACATTGTCTCCTGCTCAGCTGCTTTCAATGTATACTGCCTTCCTACACTCAAATACACCCTAGAGTCTTGAATAGGATTCACAAGCAATGTCCTTCAAAGTTTCTCCTCCTACATTCCAAACCAGCACACGTTTGTTCCCATTGGCATTTCCAGTTGCCAAAAGATCCGTTTCACCTTGTGAGTATCTTGGGTTCAATACTGTCCAATGCCATCTTCAACAACTACATGCTTAGTACTCTACTGATAGACAACAGCATCAGGATTTACCAATATGCCAATGAAACACAACTCTACTTCAACATCTCCTTTGTCTCAGGCATCCAATGCCTCAAACACTACCTGCACATCATCCCTACCTGAAGCTCAGTTCAACCAAGGCATGGTTCCTGTTATTTGCCAAAAACATCCAGCAATAAGCAGTACAAAACTGGTAAGTTAGTAAGACCAGCTTGAAAACCTAGCTTTACTAACGTACCAGACAATTCGACCTCTCTGCTTGCCTGTCTATCTAGATCATAGATACCCTCGGGTCTCTGTAACTCTTTATATATTCTTCTTCATTTAATTTCATTGAATTGAACCAAATGCCAAGTTACGTGTGTTCACTCTGAACACAAGCCAAACCCTCAGCTGTCTCCTCTAAAGAAAATAAAACTATTTCTTTCAGAAAACAACTTCAGAGCTTCTGCTCAGCCCTTATACTCTCACATTAGGATGGTGGCAAACCCATGTGTCATGGCCTCTCAGATGCCCCTGTGGCACTATTTGGGAGAATCCCACGTGATGCAGCATGTTTAATTCAGAGCCTGAAGAAATATGATCACAGTGTCCCTATCCTGGTGGAACCCCATTATTTCCCCTTGTAGGCCTGCACAATCTTCAAAACCAGCTGCACCATTTACAAAGCCATCACAACCAGCAACCCTGCATACCTTGCAGAAAAGCTCACCATCTCTGTCGGTTCTTGGTGCATCCATGACCGGGACACCGTCAGGCTACAGATTAAGGAATTAAAAAAAGAAAAGGAAATGGCAGCAGGCCTTTTCTATTTTTACACTCTAGGTGTGGAACACATCCATGTATCCATAAGGACCTCCCCAGCTTTCTCCAATTTAGGAAAGAGCTGAAAACTGAAAACTCACATCTTTAAAGAACACCACATCACAATGCAGAAATAGTACAAAAATCAACTATCCCTCTGATCGCTCATGGACTTCATGCGGGTCTATGACCTTGTACAGAGCTCTACTGCTTCTTGGTTGCAGTTACACTACAGAAATTCTACATACATGCAAACATACTTACTTAGATTCATACATGTGGACCAGTCAAACGGGGGAGTATTTTGGATCCAAATGTGGCTCTGGATGACTGTATGTGAGAAGTGTAGCCTAGCTAGCATGTACGGAGCGTCCCCATTGGTTACTATTGTTGAGCTACAATCTTTGTATTTTCTTGGTGAAATCAATGTTGTGGCTGCTGCTCAGTTCTACCAGTCACTAAGTCCCAATGAGACTCCCTGGTGGCAAAATAATATGTTGCTGGGCATGATTTAGTTTAATCAGAGGATGGTGTCAAAGAATTACAACTTCAACTGACACAAACATTAGCTCTCTCTCTTTTTCTCTTGCTCTCTATGTTTTAGACTAAGCTTGGCATCTTGAGTCTGGTCTTACAAAGGGAGTTACAGTCTGAATGGGGTCCACATCAGGAATCTGCAGTGGATTAACCTGTTTCCTCTATACTCTGGGCTAGTCTGTAAAGTTTCTCTGAAGACAGTGTTGATCTCAGCATGAATTTATTCTCTCAGCTAGAACATTGACAGTTTTGGCAGTCATTGTGTCCACATGGGGTCTTAGTGTGAGCACTGAAGGGACTAGGAGCATGCCTCTTACTTGAATGCACCTCCCATGCAGGTTTGTGAGATCCCTTCACGTCCCTGGATAGAAGTGAACTCCTTAGAGCCACATTGTAGGAAATTGACCCTTTTTTCATGGTTACCCCCACTTACTTGTTGCCTGACATCTAATAAAACTTGACTTGATGTGCCCTGGGTACCTGTAAATCAAATTTTCAAGTCCTGTGTTCTTTCCCAAAAATGTACCTTTGTACCCACAATTGGCACATCCCTAGCCACAGGTAAGCCCCTTGTAAAAGGTAACAAGGGGGCCAAGGCAACCTGGAACAGGGAAGACCTCTAAGGGCTTCAACACCTATGTGCCACCCCTAGAGGGCCTGCACATTAACACACGCACACTGCCATTGCAGGTTGTGTGTTTTAGTGCCATGTCTACAACCCACTGCCTGAGGCCTAGGTACGTCACCCCTCCAGCAGGGTGCACTCGCCCTCAGGTGAGGGTACAGAGGCATGAGTTCTGTAACCCTACAGTGTTTATGTCCATTCTTAGACATTGTAAGTGCAGTAAAGGCATAAGGAGTATCCATTCTGGTAGTTGGTCATCACAAACTCCACAGCTCTATAATGGCTTTACTAAAACCTGGGAAGTTTGGTAGCAAACTTCTCAGCCTAATAAACCCACAATCATGCCAGTGTGAGTTTTAATATAAAATGCACTCAGACAGCATCTTAAAAAATGGCTCTTGAAAAACGACCAGCCCTGGTGTGGTTCCAGGAATGGCTGGCTTCCATTTTCCACCACCAGACAGGTTTCTGGACCCCTGGGGAGATAGCCATTGCTCTCTTGGTCCAGAAACAAAGCCCATCCGTGGCAGAGGTGTCATGCCTATTCGCCTATGATGGGTTGGCTCCTCGGAGAGGAAGCTTCAGAGGCCTGCCACCTTTTTAAGCTATCCCTTCTTTTTGCTGCCACCAGCAACTGGCTCCCACCAGTTCTACCCCCCACTTTGGGTGGGAGAATAGGCGGGAAAACCAAGTTAGGAGAAGAGGTATGCACACCTTTGCCAACCCGACCCCTCAGGAGGGGGAGGCAAGGTGAAGCACATATCTCAGTCCCCTCCATCTTGAAGATGAAAGGACCCAGCCAATTAGGAAGAGGCTCATGCCCCCTCCCACTGCAGTGTGGTGTAATAGGGGTGTACCCACCCCAAGGAAGAGACCCATTGGTCCCAACCATTAAATCCTTTTAACATCCCTTCATTTTTATTGAGGGGTGACCCTGAACTTTGCTTCCTCAGATTTGAGGAAGAAAGAGGAAGGAAAGAAGAGACATGCTGACCCCGGAGGAAGTGGACACCAACTGCTTTGGCCCTAGCCTTACTGGCCTGTCTCGCTTCCAATCTGACTGCAGCAAAACCCTGGCATGAATAGTAGCCCCCAGATCCAGGAGGACCTCACCCAGAGAATCCGGATCCAGGTGGTTCTGCGATTTTGAGCCACTCTGCACCCGATGCCCACGGCCCGTGTTTGAGTGGCCCAACACCACAAAGAGGTCTCCCCAGTGATCCTGACCTGGGATCTGGTGATTCCTGACTTCCATCAAGCTTCAAGCTGATGCCTGCAGCCTGATCCTGATGAGTTATCCCCATTCCCAACCAGAGCTTGTAAAAAAACCTGACACCAAAAGACACCCCTGCACCTGATGCCCCATGGACTTGTGTGGCCCAAGCAATGGTGTTCAGGCATCCTCCAAGATCCCAGCGTATCTCTACAGCCAGTGGTCACATACATGAAGTTTCCCTGCCCCAGCCTGAAGCATCTTTGCAGAGCCAAAGGTCTTGATTGAAATCTACAGGGACCTTGACGTCTCCTTGGCACACTGCACCCGGCCTCCTCTGAGCTGCTTGTGGTGCAGCTCCTTTGCTGGTTGGTGACTCCTGCAGTGCTGGCCTTAACCCAGGAGAATTGCTCCCACACCCAAGTGGCCTGCTCGCAATTAGTCCCTGACTGAAGGCCCCTTTAGCTGCATTGGTTAACGTTGGACCCCTGCAATCTGCATTCGGCTGCCCAAGTGCCACTGGTGGTACAAATTGAGTGCCTACCTAGACCTTGGGTAACCTTGGTCCTATCCCCAAAAACGCCCCCTCAAAAGTCGTTTACTTACCTGAGAACGGTTAACCTTTTTTATCCCAAACCAATGTTACGAGTTGTGTTCCTAAAATGTTTTGTGTTGAGTGAAACTTTGTATGAAAGAAAAAGTAACAAGATTGCAAATCTTAAAAAGTCTATGGGCCAGATGCATCAAGCATCCATTTTGCGATTCCTTATTAGCGAAAAATAAGGAATCGCTAGTAAGGAATAGCAAAATGGAATGCATCAAGCAATCACTATAAAAATAGCGATTCCTTAGAATTCCTTCATTGCGACTCGCAAATTGCGAGTCGCAATTAATGAATACCTCCCCATTAATTCCTATGGGCCTAGAGGCCCATAGGAATCAATGGGAAGACAATCTCAATTTGCGAATCGCAATTAGCGATTCGCAAATTGAGATTGCGAGTTCAAGGGTGCAGGGGTGTCCAAAGGACACCCTGTTACACCCCTGAATGTGATCTGTGCACATATGTTGCGCACACACATGCCCTTAGGGCATGTGTGTGCGCAACATGAAACTTTGAAAAATGCACAAAAGTGCATTTTTCAAAGCTTTTGCAAATTACCATGAAGTTGTACTTCGTGGTAATTTGCGTGCCCTATTAGCGAATTCGCTATTTTTGATACTTTCTTGCATTGCATTTAAGGAATCTCAATTTGAGATTCCTTAAATGCAAACAATCGCAATTTAGCGAATTCTCTATTTGCGATTTTTGCATTTGGGATGATGCATCCCAAATGCAAAAATTGCACTCGCAAAGGGCCAGATTCTGAGAATCTGGCCCTTTTGCGAGCGCATTTCGTTTGATGCATCTGGCCCAAGGTATCTTGTATTGTGAGATTCCCAGTGTGGTATCTAGGCATTTTTCCCGCGTAGTCAATGTAATCCAAAAGTAAACTAAAAGTATTCCAAAGTAATTACTGTGAAATATAACTTTTTTTGAAACCCAATACAAACCTGAACAAATGCAATCTCATCTACAACTGCATTTCCTTGTAATGTTTTGCATTTGAAAGTATATTTTACTTACATATGCCAAATCCTGCTTGGTTCTAGAAATAAAACAGAAGTATGTCTAGTTTACACTTAATTGGCTTGGTTTCTGTCTCTGAGTGTGTAGAATCAGTCCTTGATTGAGTAAATACAATATATGCTTAACACACCATTTGGATCAGCCTAACTGCTCGCCATCACTACCACAAAGATCTATTAGTACTTGTCTAATGTAGCCTCTGCTATACCTCTGAGGACTCCCTGGTTTCTGTGCATAAAATACCTCACTTTGGTATAGTATATACAGAGCCAGCTTCCTACATTCATCACTGGACTATGCCCTTTCACAAAAAAAACCTGAATTAGTTTGATCCCACCAAAGGGCTCATGTCTAGACAAATTGAGGGTAAAAATCAAGTGTGAAAGAGAGTGAGTGGAAAGTGAGTGATTGGGTGAGTGAGTGAGTGAGTGGAAAGGGAGTAAGCGAGTGGAAAGTGAGTCTAATTATTTACAACAAACAGAAATGCTGAGCGGCCCGGAGTTGGAGATTCCGGCCCGGAGGTAGAGATTCCGGCCTGGTTGTGAAGATTTTGGCCATGACTAAGTCTCCGCCACCAGCCGGATTCTCCACCTCCGGACCGGAATCTCCACCTTCGGGCTAAAATCTCTGCCACCAGGCCGGAATCTCCGTCCCAAGTGTGGACGTAAGGTTAGTAGTCGCAAATCAATTCTGTGAATACCAAAAGTAGTAAGTGCATTCTGTGAATACCAAAAGTAGTATGTTTAGGATTTTGTCTTAAGTTCTGTGAATCAGGCCCTATGTTTTCATGCATCCAGTCCAGGAACCACATTTTCTGTGTTTCATTGTGTTGAAAATAGGGAGCAGAACTACATCCAATGTACAAAGGCATGGTGCTGTTCCTCTCTTTCCATACGGCACTTTAATTTAGGATGCCTTGTGCCAATGTGCACCCTCGCACACTCTTGAGAGTTGGTGCCTAATGTCAGCCATAGTTTTTACTGGAAGGAGACTCTTCCTGTACAAAATACTGTGCTTTGCCAAGTTGAACACTTTTTTGAAGTTTGTGTGTGTGTTGTACAATGCAGCACACATGCAAAGCTGAACAAAGTTTGAGAGATTAAACCTTTTTTTAAACTTTATGGCTGCCTCAAGGAGGCATGCATTTTGGTGTAAAGTTCTATATATAAATACATAGGTTGTGTCATGGGAATTCCCATGTACCACCTTGAAATGCCACCTTCATACAAAGTGCTACTCTCACTAACTTAAGGACAACTTTCAAACTCATGCCCATGTTTGCACTGGACAGTAAACGCTCCTCAATCATCCGCTCCAGTTTGCATTACTCGCTGTTGTGCATCACTGTCGGAAAGGCTTAATGAGCTCTCTTTGAATCAAGAACCTGGGTTTACCAATTATGACAGTGGCCAAGAAGTCAATCA
This sequence comes from Lissotriton vulgaris, assembly GCF_964263255.1. NCBI lineage: Eukaryota > Metazoa > Chordata > Amphibia > Caudata > Salamandridae > Lissotriton > Lissotriton vulgaris. The sequence continues at coordinate 119,073 of NW_028252325.1, read as the reverse complement.
CTCACGGTCTTATCTTCTTTCATTTTGTTACCTGCACTACGGGGGAACTGATTCTACCGGAGAGCCTTGTTGCCAGTCCTGTTGCTGTTCGCTTAAGCGGCTTCCTAGTTGCTCCGTACGCCGCAACCGAAAATTTCCCTGCGGCAGCCCCCGGGGACCACATTACCCGGGATTCAGTCCACCACTGATACAACTAAATGAGAGTCAGAGATCGGGTAGGGCGGAAAGCCATGAGAAGAAACAAGAGGATATAGACAATTTAGATGTAGGTGTTAATGATACCCAAAAGAGTAACATTTTAGCAAACACCAAAGCATATCGGTATAGAGTACACGCGCTAACAAAGATAGGACCTAAAGCTACCAATGAAGGGAAAAACGAGACAAATAAAATGAGCCCCGAGAGGGAACCCCTTGAAGAGATAGCACCGAGGAGGCAAACATTTGTATGCTGGAACATCGCGGGGCTTTCAGATAAAGTAACCCACCCACCATGGCTGGATATAGTGACTAATCATACTATACTATGACTCCAGGAAACATAGTCTATCCAAGAAATACACATTAATGGGTACCAAACTTTCAATACACCAGCCATCATTAGCACACATGGCAGAAATAAAGGGGGGCTCTGCACCTACGTCTCAACTTCAGAAGGGATCACAGTTGATAAATCTATTTCAACAGAGCACTACCAGATCCTATTAGTCACCTGGGGAGGCCAAAAAAATATAGCAATCGTAAATTTCTATAATAATATCCCTTCACCCTTACTGGAAAACGTCATAAACAACCTTATGAGAAACTTATTCAGTTTAGAGGATCAGGTGATTGGAGATTTGGCCCTTTTTTGGGTGGGTGACTTTAATTGTATTTTATGTCCATGCAGTGTGTCTGGTATTTGTGATTTAGGGGTTAATAAGGAGGATACCCCCACTCATTTTACTCACTCAAAATTAGGGGACTTGCTAAAGAATTTAATTTTTCACTTTGACCTGACATATGTTAATGAATTATGCTCACCACCGATACCCTTTCAGCCTACTTTTAATGGGAGAGGGTGCAACTCGATTATCGATTTTGCACTCTTATCATCGAGGCACTCTGGTCTAGTGTTATCATGAGAAATACTTGATACCCTGTTGAGCGACCACTACCCTATTTCCTTCGGAATAAAAATAAAAGGGGCGGAACAAAATCCAATTGGAAAGGCTTCTTATAATCTTCCTATTAGCCTGACAAGCTCAAAAGGATATTCCATCAAATGGGATAAGATCGAACCTGAGGCTTTTCTTCAAAAGTTAGTAATAAATACCTATGATCAAATGGAAATTTGTCTTTCGGAATCAGAAGAAAGACAATCAGTTCTTGACTCCTTTAATAAAATCACAGAGGAAATTAGAAAACCATTAACAAGGGAATTTCGTCATAATACTAACAAAGCAAACAGATGGTTGGATAAGGATTGCACCAAGGCACACAATAAGCTGAAACACGCTTTACATGAATCACCCAGATCATCAGAACTAGTACGGCATGCCAGAAAATCTTACCATACCGCCATAATTATTAGGAAAAAACAAATAAAAAGGGAAGCTTGGCACGCTTTACATGAAGCATGCGAAAGAAATGATAACGTAGCTTTCTGGAAAGCGGTCAATGCTCCCTTCTTACAAGACAAGGATACAGACGTAATAGATTTAGCTATCACAGGTGAAACATGGGTGACACATTTTAAGGGCCTTTATGACAAGATTAACACAGAGGATTGTAAAAAAGTCTTCGATGACTGCGCCAGTATACCTGATGACATGGACCCACCTAGCATGTTCCCTTTGGGGATCTCATTTGATTGTAAGGAGGTCATGAGGGCAATCAAGGAAAGCGCCCCAGGAAAAGCACCAGGCCCAGACGTTGTCCCGATCGATGTCTTCAAAGCTGAAATAGATTTATGGGCACCCCTGCTAACTAAAGTGCTAATTTGTTCTAATAACCTCCTATTGATTTCAACCTGGCCAGATGCCATTGTGATTCCTATATTTAAAAAAGGGGACAGGAATGACCCTACCTGTTACCGCCCTATATCTTTATTAGATGCTCTTATGAAGGTGGCAGGAAGGATAATTTTAAATAGGCTACAGGAGTGGGCAGAGGAGAGGGATGTTATATCAAACTTTCAGTACGGGTTCCGGGCAGAGAGAGGAACAATAGAAGAGGGCCTTAATTTAGCATTGTTAATAGCTAAATATATGCAGGCCAAAGATGAAAACCTTTTTGTTACTTTTGTTGATTTAAGTTCCGCTTTTGATTGTGGGGATCATGGAAAATTATGGAAGACACTCAGCGATATTGGCGTAGACCGACAGATTCTTTTATTCATTATGGAATTGTACAGGGGGTCAGGTGCTAGGTTACGGTTTGGAAGGAAGGGCGAGTGCTCAGCAAAGTTTGATATAAGGAGAGGGGTGAGACAGGGGTGCATCTTAGCACCCCTTCTCTTTACCTTGTATATTAACATGTAGGTCAACATCTTAGTATATTCCAGTATGATTATCCAACTGTAAGTAGGGCCCCAGCACCAATCCTACTGTATGCGGTAACCAAATTCAAAGAATACATGAACAGTAGACGGTTGAAAGTCAATGTTTCCAAAACATATTCCATGACCTGTGGAAACAGGATAAAGGCCACCAGAGCGATCTTCCTGGATAGGAATAGGATTGAGAGCACCAATTGTTTTTCCTATCTAGGTATCAATTTTGACAGAAAGGGAACATGGCAGGCAGCAGTGACCGCAAGGAAACTAGCCTTTTCCAGGGCCACAGGAGCTTTGACAAACTTCGCAAAAAAACTAGGCGGGAGACCGGTACGAGGACTTTTACAAATTTATAAATCTAAATGTGTCTCAATCGGTACTTATGGGGCAGGCATTTGAGGGATTGAACAGGCGGAATGGATCCAATGCCGTGAGAATCACTTCATCCTCTATTTATTAGCAGCCCCCAAATCAACGGCTACCTATATCTGCCATAGCAAAGTGGGTCTAACGTATATTTTAGACACCATGAAAACCTCCCCATTACTCTTATGGCATAAAATCTGGGTAACGCGCTAAACAAGTCTAAATAGAGACGTCATTACAGACTGCCTCAACTTAGATGGCATGGCTAATATAAAATGGATTAGCTATGTGAAACATATGTTGAATGACATTGGGCACCCAGAATTTTTCGATACTCCTGTAAGCATGGAAGTAGTGTCTAGAAGCACATTGAAAAAGTTAGTCTTGGAACACCTAGACAACACAAGGTGGCTCTTAGAAAAGGGCAAACATACAATCATGAAAAATCAGCTACTTACCATCAGTTTAGGGATCCAACCTTATTTGTTATTAGATCCAAGCTGTTACACTCGTATGTTGTTGACCCGTTTTCGCACTGATCCCTTTTTAGATTGATAACTTTCCCTGATTGTAATGATTGGTCAAAAGATTTGACAATTTTTCCATGTAATGATATCTCTTACCAATCAAATATCCACTGCACCTTATTTTGCTAATTTTATCTGATCCTGAGGAAAAGGTTCTTGAAACCTATATTAAAGGCCTGGGGGTTAAGGAGCTGTAGAGTGGCATTCTTCAAGTTAAAGCAGTTAGAGAATGAATATACTATTAAGGCAGTATCCTCCTTCCTAAAACTCCTTATCAGTTATCACCATGTAATGTACGTGCTTGTTTATCCTTCTATACTGGAAAGCCACCTGAATGAATGTACATAGTGTATAATCAAATTGTAAATACTCAAAATTGAACATATATATACAAATGCTCCCTCATCCCTACCCAGACAATGGCCAAATGAAATGAATTGTGCAGAGCGACCTTCTTAATTACTTACGGGGTTGCACGAATTGTACTATGAATTGTATTACACGGTTTTTAATATTGTTGTATTTTAAATTGTATAGATCTCTTTTTATATCGTTTTTAATATGTCCTTTTATGATTTTGTAATGCAAAATCGAATAAAGCTTAATTGACTTGACTCAATCAATCAGCATTTGTATCTTACAGCCCTGCCCTCCATAGGGTATCTGGGTGCTGTGCATGCGACGTATCCGTCAAAGAGCCAGGTCAGAAACAATCTGAAAGGGAAAAAAAGGGCAGTAATGACAGAAAGAGAAAAAATAATGGTCAGAAGCAAGCAGAGTGAGGCAAAGTGAAAGTCAGAAACAAGAACCACGAGAAAATAAAGGTCAGAAATGAGCAGAAAGAGGCAAAAATAGAGTGCAGAAAAAGGCAGACAAATGAGCAGAAAGTGGCCAGAAAAGAAGGCAGAAAATGAGCAGAGGAGACACTAACATAAGGCAGCAGAGAATAACGGACTGCCGGCAAGCTGGACAGGAGAACCGTCGCAGGGGTCGATGGCACGAGGACCTCAAGAAGTGAATTCATTGTGACAGGCAGGAGGGTGCCTTATGTCAATTACCAAAATGAGTTTATCTCTTGTGGAATTGCATAAAATGTGCACTATTTGAGTTTAACAATATTTGGTTGTTATACATTTAGAAATAAAAAAAGTGCCTCTCCTACCTGCCATGGTTGGAAGTCCTTGCTCAGACTTTCACTAACTGAGGAATGTCCTGAGTAGGCTTTGGCTGAAATCATGTTGTGTAAAGCGTGAGCAGCTGCATAGACCGCAGTGTAAACACTGTAAGTAATGTAGAAATTGTAAGCATCATATTCAGAGAGGTCCAACAATCGCATCGTCTCGTTCCCTTTACACCGAGGAAAGAAGGATTCATAGGCAAAAGTCCCATTTGGCAAAGCAGGAGCACACATGAATGTTAGCGCCCACAAGTCCACAAACATGGAATTGTCTGAGAAATTTAAAGGTTTCACACTGTACAAGAAATCTGTCAGTCCAGGAATCTGTCCCTTAGGAATGGAAAATTCCAGTGAGCCATTGAAAACATTCCCTCCAGTGTGATAATTAAAATCTTTCAAATGTGATGAGATTGCAGAAGCGATCCAAACTTTGGCAGGCAGTTCTTTCAAGTATCCAATGAGTATACCATCCATGTAATCTCTCGAACAGTGAACAATCACCACATTGACAGAATAACCACGGATTCTTTCAAACATTTGCCTCCACTCGCCCCACCCGGTGTAAGGGGGTTTGCGGAGTCTTTGTAAGAAGGCCACACAACTCCCACTGTTGGTGATGTCTCTATCCATCTCCTCACCAGCCCTCCTGCCGCTCTCATCATCTGATGTCAGGATCCCAACCCAGGTCCAGCCAAAGTGCTTGAGCAGCCTAGCGATGGCGCGTGTCTCGTAGATCTCATTGGGAACAGTGCGGTAAAAGGATAGAAACCGATGTCTGTCATTGAAGATTGGATCCATGGCACCATAGCTGACCTGAGGGAGACATAGACATGAGCTATTAGACATATTGCACCACACTCAATGAAAGCGCATCACTGCAAGATGGTGCGTGGCTTGTAGATCTCACTAGGACAATAAAAGGAAATTAAATGAAATAATGATTTCTAAAGTGCAATACTACCCGTGGGTGTCTAGGCGCTGACTGCCAAAACGGGGTGGGTCCGATTGAACATAACACCAGCCCAGTGAAGCACAATAGAGGCGGAGGTGCAAGATAAACTAGTGGTTGAAGAACCAAGTTTTAAGAGCTTTCAGAAACGTGAATAGATTTCCTGAAGTTTTACGTTTTAGTGGCATTGTGTTCCAGAGTTTGGCAGTGGCCACTGCAAAGCTCTAGACTCCCCAGGTAGCTCTTTTGAACTTGGGAACAACCAGGTTAGCCTGGGAGGCTGATCTTAAGGTTCTGGCAGGGCTGTACAGATGGAAGAGTTGCTTAATAGAGGCTGGGCCCTCCAAGTGGAGGGCCTTAAAGGATATGCACATTCTTGAACATAACCCTCTTTTGGACCAGGAGCCAGTGGAGTAGGGGGAGGGACTTGGACACCAACTGATGCTTTGGAATTCTCAAAAGCAATCTAGTGGCCACATTTTGGATCATTTGTAGTTTGTCCAGGGCTTTCTTATTTGCAGTCAGGAAGAGCCTGTTGCAGTAATATATTTTAGAAAAGATCAGTGTTGTGACAACTGTTTTGCATAGGTTCATAGGGATAAAAGGAGAAACCTTCCTGAGTGATTAAAAGATGAAAAAACATGATGCAGTAATGGCATTGGAATTTCCCACAAAAGACAGTTGAACTTCCAGGTTTTTCACCTTTGTCACCGAAAGGGGGAGAGAACCCAACTCTTGAGGCCACCAGGAAGGAAATCAGAATGAGGGTTGCTTGCCAAAGAGAAGTACCTCAGTTTTGTCTGAGTTCAATTTCATACAATTGTTTGACATCCCCTCCCAATCTGTATTAGCAGTTGTTAAAGTACTTAGCTGTGTTATCTGCATTTTCTGTGACAGACACTACAATTTAGGTGTCGTCAACATAAGAGACAACCGAGAAGCCCAGGTCTTTTTGTAGTGAAGCCGGGGGTGTGACGTATAATTTAAAAAGGGTAGGAATCAATGCCGACCCTTGTGGTACGCCACATGGAAGGGTGAAAGATGTGGATCTGTGACTGTTGCATTCCACATACTGGAGTCTGTCAGTGAGGAATGAGCTGAGGAGTTTAAAGGCAGTACCTCTGACTCCTAACTTTGACAGGAGTTAATGGTTGACAGTGTTGAAGGCTGCCAAGAGGTCTAACAATATTAGTGCAGAGTTACCTCGTTTGTCTAAAGTTGTTCTGACATATCCTGCCGCTGTGATCAGGGCTGTTTCAGTGCTATGTTGCTTCTGAAACCAAACTGTGATGGATCCAGTAAATTGTGCTCCTGGCTAAATAGAATGAGCTTGGTGTTTATACCTTACTCAATCAGTTTGGCCTGGAAGGGAAGTCGAGAGGTTGGCCTGTAATTATTGGGATTATCGGCATCCAGATTGCTTTTTTTAAAAGAGGATGGAGTGATGCGATTTTCCATGTTTTTTGGGAAATATCCTAAATGGAGACTTTGGTTAAAGATCCCCAAGAGATGTTCAGGAACTACAGCAGAAGCTAGCTGCATGACTTAGGTCAAAAGGTGATCCTGACTTAATTTGCTTGAACCAGTCGGTTACTTGTTCTATTGTGAGAAGGGAGAATGCAGAGAGAGTGGAGTTAATGGATTGGCAACGTCCTGATACGTCAGACCCCAAAGTAGTGGCTTTACAGCTCTTCTTGCCACATTTGTTCCTGTAGTGTAGTTCCTATTTTCCCTATAGGCCCTGCGCATTGGAATAACGTAAACAGCAGTGTAGATGTAGAAGTGCGGTCTTCCAGGTCTCTACTGACTATGCTAAACTTAATTGGGTTTGTTACCAACTAGCTCAGAGGTCACTGGACTCTTTCTTGACTGAATAGGAAGTGATCAGCTACCCTGGCACAGACAAGAAGGGATTCAGTTTTCCAACAACCGCATAAACATGACAACTTTGCTCCTTAGAATAAGAGTCACTCTCTAGAGTCGTGTGAAACAATAGACAGTTACTTTACTCAGTCAGTTGTGCAGATTACTTTCACCAAGATGCAGAGAATAGAGAGACAGGCGTTTTCAATAAAAGGTATTATTTATTGAACAGTCTTTCTTCTCATGCAAGAGAAATGAATTGCCACAATTGCAAGACTAGTTATTATAAAAAGTGCGTACAAAAAAAGGAGGATTGCGAAATAATACTGTAAACGCATTGATATGGTTTCTTAGCCATACAATGGTTAAAATGAATAAAATATATACATTCATATATACATTTAGCTAACGTACTCAACTGGTGCTTCTAACTACGCCTACCCCAGTGTACCTGACCTAAGCCTAATACTTGGGAGGGAGTAAGTAAGTAGCAGTTTAAGTTAAGTTGGTTTTGCCAAGGTTTGCTTCAAGAATTCTCTCTAAGGGTTTAGTCAACACCATACCTCTGGAATAGAATGTTGGAGGTCTTGCATCTCCTTTCAGGGCTCGATATCCCAGTCACTCGCAAGAGTAGGCTGGAAACGCCGGAGCTGGATTTTCTCGGCAAGAGAAAAGACAGCGTTTTTCTCAGCGCGTCAAGGAGGAGGAGGGGCAGCGTCCGTGGGCTGCTTGCATCTGCTGGGCTCTGCAAGGGACAGCTGTTCTGCTCCTGTATTCACCACACCATCATTATCGGCATCGGGCTTGCTTAAGGCAACGTTGGTAATATTTATACCTGAAAGGTGCGTGGTATGACGTAAGTTTTTGGACATAAGATGTCAATAAAAATGTCACTAGCAAGTGATCGTCCTTTCAGTGCTCACTAGAGTTCTATTACTAATCAAAACATAGCAAGCGGGGCTTTCCCAGGTTGCTGAGTTTTATCTTGTTGAAGAACTCAGAGTGTAATCTAGGAATCTAAGATAGTGGCTTCTGCTGTTTCATCTACTGTAATGACCTGCAGAGGCGAGTTTCAGAAATATGGCTGAATATGGCTCTGATCGTTTATGCCATTATAGGGGTATGAATGGGATATAGCGGTATAGGGTCATAAGGTCACAGTATTGATCAGGGTCCTAGATTAGAACGCGACACCCACTCCACGAATTTATGTCCATCAAATTACTAAAAACTAAAGCAATAAGATGCATGTGTAACATTACCCACCCCAAAATACATATTTGCATTTGAAATGGCGTATTTGAAATACATGGAAATATAGGTACTGTACGTCTTTAGGCATAGAAATCATTCAAAAATATAGCATATGTAATCAGTGAACGATTTTGCGAAAAAATTACACATGAAATATCTCTTTATACAGAAAAGAAGGGCGAGATAATTTCATCACATATAAATGCATTTGCTGAAGGATTTGCTAGAGGCTGATGTAAAGTTATTATGTCTCTAGATCTACCTAAAAATAGAAGTTCTATTCTTTATGAATAGTTCTACTTTAAGCAAAGGTTTTCGTGCCAGAAAAAAGGTAAATATTTTGAAAAAATTTTCAAACCAAAAAATTGTTCATGGTGAACGGGGGAATAGACTTCCAACGCTTTTCAATAGTTTTGTTGATCAAAACTGAAGGCCGAATTCAGAGTTCATGGGAACGCTGTGTGTCGGAATGCTTTTAAAAAATTATTGTTTTTGTTCAGGGGAGAACATCATATCAGACAGGCTCTCAAAGTATTGGTCTACAAAATCAGGTGACAGTTCGACCAAGTTCGATAGTGCTGTAACTTGGCAGGTGTGAGAATGATTGGTATCATCGGTGTCTGGATCAGCAATGCTCACAGAAGGTCGTACCTGGGTGATGTTGCTTTTATTTCTCGCTCCACTGTCACCACCTAGTCGTAGCACAGGAGTCTCAACGAATTCCATCATCAAGATTGGTAGCCGCTGGGGACAACACAATGCTTGAGCCGTTACAGGACTTAGCAAAGTATCGATATCCATTGGTACTGCTGATGGAAGTGCAAGACAGGTGTCTAACACGCATTCTTCTCCGCATAGCATACATCCAAGCACAGGTAAGATGCAGGTCTACCATATAGGTCTGAATGAAAGAAACCAGGTCATGTTCAGATCTCTCAGCCTGGCCAATCCAAGGACTCTAGTTATGCGGTCCCTGTAGCGTATTGCTAGGATCATTTCTTCCATCCTTGCCGGAGTCATGTCTGTGTTTTGGCTTTCCATATCGGAGCAGGAGGGTCAAAAATAAAATGCCTGCTACAAGTCCCAAAATCAGGGGTATGCCGCCAAAGACTGAATGGACAAAATTGGGAATGATTCCCAGGATTGCTTTGAATGGTGTTAACAGTCCCGAAAAAATGGTCTTAAATACGCCTGGGATGCCTATGGCACTTGACATTTTTAGAATTTGGCTAAGCATTTCTGTGAAATGCACGGGGCAATTTGTTGATAAAAGGTCATGAATCTCCGATGCTGTCCTTGCAACTTGGAGATCATACGTCTCTTTTGATGACGTGATGGGCACTGTTGTCTGCAAAAGCACAGACTTCATTCTGCTTAAAGTATCAATTCGTATAGAAGAGACATTCAAACGAGGCCAAATGGGAGTCTCGGAGTCTCCAGGGCCATTTGGAAACAATGCTTGCATACAGCATTTGACCATGGAAGTTACGCTTACGAGATAAGCTTTCCCTGGCAAAAGGCCACAACAGCTGTGATCCGTTATTAGAATGTAACTCCCGTTCGAGAGCTGCTTAAAGAAAGGCTCTATCTGCGTTGCAGGTGTGACATGTTGGTGGCATGAAAGGTTGTTTGAATTTCCTTCACAGGCCCCGTGTAAATTAATACCCTGGCACAAAAGTATTCCACTTAGTGAATGTTTGCAGTTTTCACCACTAAGAAATACATTTTTGTTGTTGTAACTATAGCATGTGTGTGTACATGGTAATTTCCATGCTGATTTAATGTACCCTTTACCCAAACGTTCATACTGGCCAGTCGGTATGTATTCAAGGCAATTTTTTAGATCGGAAAGTTGTTATCGGAATTGTGATAATCCTGTGTATTATCCATTCAATGACAGGACTTTCTGACATTGTCAATGGTAATCTCCCAAGTTTTTCGATGCTCAGGATTGTATAGTCTGCTCCTTTCTGTGCCAAGCTGATTTGTTTATCAGTAAGGTTAAAGATGGAAAACAATGACGTTGTGTTGATTAAACGCCATGGCACATAGCCTGAATGAAGATTTTGCAGCGTCCAGCCTAACTGTACAATAGAACGCAATTGTGACTGGCCATGCTGTAACATTAGCAAGTCTTTGTCTATTATATCTATGGCAGATGATACAATACTGTCCAGAGAATATATTCGGGAGGACAGAGTCATTAACCCATTGTCCACAACAGAAAGTGATTTTTCCAAATTAATACAATCAATTTCTCTTATTTTTTCAGCTGTTTCAATTTGTGTTACTTTCCAAGCCTCGTTGTAAGCCGCATATATACTGGCCGCTATGAAACGTTTTTGACGCTGTGTGCGTTGTCCCAGAATGAAATCGCGCAAATCAGCACCATCTTTAAGTAAAGACAAGTGTTGCTTAATTTCTGCCAGTGTGGATGATTCTAGCCATTCAAGGCACAGCTTCCCTACACTGTATGATGTTACTATTCCTGGATGTTGTCTCTGGGTGTATCTAGGGTCTGGTCTGGTCATTGCTAACCCCTGTGTTTTGTTCAGGAATCTATCTTGATAGTTATTTGTGTCAGTAGGCCAGATTAACCACTTTTTCCAATCAGGATGTGTTCTGTTTAGATATAAAATTTTTGATACGTCTATTTCAATATCTGTATTTGCATTATCAGGTATTGGCTTTGGAATAGATGGTTTATTAAGGTCTTTAATCTTAGCTAGACCAAGACAGGTTGTTTGGTGAATTGTGTCATTTAAGAACATTATTTGTTCTGGGATCATGCAGGCTCGAAATAATGCCAATCTTTTGTACCCCAGATGGTTTTTGTTTCAATGTTATTTTTCCAAAAATCAAAACCAAATGTCATCATTTTTTCATAAAATGCTTCTGAATATATCAATTTAGTATTTGTCAGCATTGTTTTCAATCCTGTTTTATCTAACAGTTTATAATAATATGCTTCTGCATCACTTGTGTTAAACCCTGAGATGTACTGGAATTTCTCATAGAATGTTTTCGAACTGCTTTTAGGTGGAGTAGCACAATGTTCCCATTGGTTATATTTAAAAACATTTCTAGGTTGTGCAGATTTATGCAAGTAATGGTCACCGTAATGTGAGAAGCAGTACATCTGTTCATAATTAGACGAACCTTGTAAATAATCATGTTCTGTAAATCTCGCTGACAACACTAAATCAGACATCATATTATTAATACTTTCAAAATCCCAATCATCAGAAAATGTGCTCGGTTTAACAAAGTCACTTAAGGAAACCTTGAACTGGTGAGGATATTTCAGGATTTCGACCGGACCATATATTTCATAGTCAGTTTTGTCCCATACTACCCCCCCGGGTATTGGAATGGCTGTGACATTTACTGTTGATAGTTCTCTTTTCTTCACGTGGGATGATCTGTGTGGTCTGAGGACTAAGTTGATGTTCAGACTTGCTGTGTCCATTGAACTGTAATAAACTTTCCGAAAATTAAAACTAAAATTAGGCATAGTAGGAGTAAAAGTACCCCTGAGATTATCCAATGCTCAATCAATGGTGCATCCAGATATACTTCTTTGATTTGATTAAAGAGTTCTGTTGCTTTTTCTTTAAAAGTCTTTGTTTCTGGCATCACTTCAGGGTCGGTTTGATCTTCAGAAAAGTTGTCGAAATTGATGAAGTAGCCAGAGGCAGTTCTGTCAATTGTTGGAATTGTATTTTCAATTTGTCTTTCGGTAGCACTTTCTGATGCCACATCATTGTAGACCGGTGTTTCATGACGAACTGATTAAATCTGTGTTCCAAGTGGCACGAGTTCCATGGCATTATTCCATAGTCCCTCTCTGTGCTCCGCAGGCTTATCGAATGTGATTAGTCTTTCAGTTTGAACCTCTTGGATTGTTGCAAGTTTGGGTATTCTGTTGTTTCTCGGGAGTCCACTGGGCCTACTGTTGATTATAGGCCACATGCTTGTGGTTTTACCAGGTCGATTGATACAACTCTGTTCTCCTTTTTACCAGCAAGAGGCGGTAGTACTACTGATCTTGTTCCGTTGATTGCTAAGACAGGTACTGCTTTTCTGTTAGAAGGCCCAAATTCATTCTTCACCGCTATTTTTTCTCTGACTAGATCCCCAATCTTTGGAATCTAGACAGGCCTTGCTGGGGATGGTGGCGCCTCTTCAGTGGTAGTTGGCTGTTGCTTTAACTGTATGTTGCTTAAGGATTTTCTTGTTTCATTCAAGTCCTGTAAAACAGCCAAACGATCTTTGATGTCAAAGTCTTTATTCTTATCTTCTACCACTGATACCTGACTATCTAAGTCCTGAATGTGCATTCTAGTTCCGAACAATAGTTCGTATGGGCTGAAACCTTTTAGAGAATTTCTTGGCGAATTGTTTAGACTGAGCTGGACACTTATTAAATGTTTGACCCACCCATCACCCGAACCTAATACCTACGCTGTTATAGATTGCTTTATGTCCTGTTTTTTTCTTTCCACTACACTGTTCCTTTTGGGGTGTGATGGACAAAAGTATCGCAACCCAACGCCCATACTGGCCATGGCCTCCTTATAAGCTCGAGAGCTGAAAGCAGGACCCTGGTCAGAATGGAACATGGCAATTGCGTATGTGCCGATAAAGACTCGCAGATCTTTTATAAAAGTTTTGGCGTCAGCCGAGCGCTGGGGCCACATTCTTTAAGTGAATTCTAGTCTTAATAATTAATAGGACGCTGGATGGCATGTAGACAGCATCACTCTGTCCACAAACGGTAACTGGGCAACAGACTGGACCAGTTCATTACTGCGATCCCTGTTGCAGTCCGGGCAGTTCTTTACATATTTATAGTGGTGCAGGCTCATTCCCGGCCACCAGTATACTGACTGTAATTCGGTCAGAGATTCCTTAATCTGTATGTGCCTTGGACCTTCACCCATGTGTGCGTCTGCTATTAATAACTTTCTCCGGTTCATGTTTGGAATTACCCTATCCCCCACTCCAGGGATTCGAGCAAAAGGAACGGAGTTTGCATCAATTACGTATGCATAATTGAGTGGATAGTTCACGGGTAGTGCTGCACAGTCGCCTTTTGATGACGTTTTTACTGCCAGCATGGTTTCCCCTTCTATGTATTTTTCTGAATGCTTTTTTGTGGCTACGGAAGCCGGTTTAGTTGCTTCCGCTGTGGCTCTATTAGCCAATGAATTCCCTGGAACGTGAACGCCATCACAATGATGACTCAGAGTGTGTATCACGTGAGTCTTTTGTAGTTCTTTCTGTAAAAGAACTACCTGTTTCCAAAGCTTTTTATGCTTGATTGTGGCACCTGTGTCATCTTTGTAATCATTTTGAACCCAGTTCTGTAACTTGTTGTTGTAAGAGTTGACGCAAAAATGCGAATCGCACACGATTAGTGTCGGGAATTCACGTTCTGCATTTTCAAGCGCCATCTTTAAAGATCTGATTTCAGCTCTCTGAGCCGAACAGTTTCTCACTGATTCAGTTTTTGTTATTTTCGGTCTGAATTTACCGCACAGCCAGCGACCTTTAACAATCACGCAGGCTGCATTATAGGATTTGTTTTCTACATTGTAGTGCTGTACAAATCTGTCTGTGTAGATTATACAAGAGTATTGTTGGAGAGGCAGAATTTCGATTGGCAGAGGATATTCTTGTTCATATTTTAAATCATTCAGTTTTTCGAATTGCGGAGCAAAATAGTATTTCACGTTGTTTACAGCAAGAGAATTTATATACTGTATCCATTTCGGATCCAGTGACACTGTAGGCAGGTTTACTGGGCTGAATAGCGCCTCGAAGGCGGATTCCGCTGTGAGGACATTAATCCTTTTGCCGTGTGCTAGTTCCCTTTCATTAGCTAGTGCAGTTAGTACTGCTTTCACAGTATTTTCTGTGAGACTGAATGTTTTTTCTGCTTGTGTGTACAAGTGAGATTTGTAAGCTATTGGTACCTTTTCTCCCTCATTAGAGGTTAGGTACGTGAATTCGCATCTTCCTGGGATGACTCGGATTACAAGGTTGCGTGTATTGTCACGTGTATCTAATTTTATTTTTGCTAACATGTCTGTTTGCAGTGATCTCAAAATCTCTGTGTGTTTTTGAGTCCAGTTGATTGGTTTAAAATCAGGTTTAATTAGTTCGTAAAGAGGTTTAACCTTCTCTGCGTAATTTAGAATGTAAGTTCTTCCGAAATTCAGGAAACCTAGAATCGATTGTGAGTTCTTCAGCGTTTTAGGTGCTTGGAGTACAGCGCACTTCTCTAAGAAGTTGTCCGCTAGGCTTTTTCCTTCACTTGATAATTCGTATCCTAAAAATAATACTGTCAGATGGGCAATTCTTGACTTTTTAAAGTTGAATTTGTAACCCTCTACTGCGAACCCAAGTATTATGGTGTTCACTCTTTTTAAGTGAGTCTCCAAGTCGTTGTCTGTGAGATAGATATCATCTACATAAGATAATGCCTCATCATCATACATTTGAAGTAGATCTGTTACTCTGGCTGAGAATAGTCCTGGGCTGTTCTTGAATCCCTGTGGGAGCCTACAGAAATTTTTCTGAGACCCCATTACTGAGAAAGCGGTCAAGTATCTGCTTTCTGGTGCAATATTTTGACAAAAGAAACCATTAGATATGTCTAATGTTGTTTTATATTTTTTACGAACTATGTTATTCATTAGTGCAGCACCATGCGAATTTTGTACTGCAAATGTTTTGCAACATGAGCTAAGGTGTCTGTAGTCCAAAACTAGACGATATGAATCTTCCGGTTTGGAGACAGGAAACAAAGGATTGTTCATTTGAGAGGTGCATGTTTAAATCACCCCCTGGTATTCAAGTTGATCTAAAATCTCCCTGACTTGTTTTTTAGCTTCTTGCTTAATTGGATACTGCCTTTGTGCAGTTGGTTGACTTTTTAACTGGATTTTGTGAGGAGGAGAGTCCTCATCCCATCCTACATGGTTTTTATATAGTGCTGGTGCCTGGGCTACTGCCCATTTCCTTGCATATATATATTTAGTGTGAATCGGAATGTGATTCGAGAAGGCAGGCATAATCATTTCTTCGCCACGAGGGCACTCCCTGACAAACTCAGGGGGCCAATCTTTTTCAGCTAACAGGATGTCATAGCCTTTTGAGAGTTTATCCCAAAACAGACCCCTTATTTTCCTAGTCTTATCTCCGTCTATACGCAGTGTTGTTTCGTATATCTTATGAGGTTCGCTAACTCTGGTGTCGGCAGTTTCTACCTGAATGTATTCATTCGTGTCCACTGTCTCCAGATGACTCATCAGGATCTTGCGAGCTATGCTGATTTCTGCTGCACTGTCTAGCATTGTCTGTGCCCACTCCCCGTTTTTCAACTGTGTCCTCAGTATTCTCGGCATGTTCGATTATTCTAATACTGGCTACCTTCTTTCTTGGAAATTGAGATTTTTTACTTTGAGCAGGTTCCTTGTCTTTGGACTTGGTGTGCTCTCCTGGGTCTGACCGTTCTCTTCTTTCCGATTTCTGCGAAAAAGATCGAGAGGGACGTGAATCAATACTTTGATATCTATCAGGCCTCTTCAAATTATCCCTACTTCTAAGGTTATATCTTTTCTCAGAGGGCTCCCTCTGGGGAGACTGGTGTTCTCGAGTCGGAGTTCTTTCCCTCCGTCGAGGAGACCTTCCTCTGGACTGGAAAACTTTTTTCTTGGGAGTGGATTGTTTATTTCCATCCCAGCTCTTTTTAGGAGTATTAGAATTATTTTTAATAAATAATTTTTCAGGATTTTCGAGTAGTTCGGGTTTTACCGGTTTCCCACCGAAGCTGTGTCTACCTAGTTCTTCATAACATTTTTCTATAATTCTGGCAAGCTCAATTGGATGATCTGTTATATCTGTTTCCTTCAACTTCTGGCGGATCGCCACTGATGCTGCTTCTCCTTTTATATTGGCTAGTAATATAACCGAGACCTGTTTAAAGTCTTTCAGTAATTTAATACCCAGAGTTAAAGCAGGTTCTGGACCGTATTCATTCTAAATCTGTTTTAGCACATCTGGTATTACCGCCATGGACGGTACACCATGTGTTTTTGTGTAAATGGAAGCAAAGACTGTACCCCAAGTGTCACAGTCCTCCACGTGTGGTGCGACCCCCATTGAAAGGCAGATGGTCAGGATTCTGTGTTTCTCAATAGGTTTAGTATTCGGAAATACTGCCTCTATTTGAGTAATTTTCTGTGCTAACCAGAAAGGAATTTGTTCCCGTTTTATGGGTATTTTACCAAGACATGATTGTATGTTCTGTGTTGTAATTTTATTTGTGTTCTCCTGATGAGGGGTCAGCTGTGGAACATTAACAGCTGTTTGGACTGTTGCAGTCCGCATTACATATTGGACTAATTGTCTATGTATTTTAATTAATGTTTTTAGATGTGCTAAAAGTTCTTCGCGAGACATTTTTGCAATGTCCGGATGTGGTGTGTAGCTGGCTAGAACCAGCCACGTTGCTCCTGGTCTACCTAGTGGACCGAGCCTGGTAATATGATCATTATGTTTTAGGGCGCCTTTAAACCAGAGCAAATGCTCTTGGTATTTTAATGGGATTTCAATCTCCTCGAAAGGAGCGTACCCATCCGGTGGTTCCCCTATTTTGTAATAGTGGAACTCGTTTGTTGCAGCGTTTGACGCTGGAAATTTTATCCATGAATAGGATACCTCTGTCTGCCGATATTCGTGTGCCTCTATCACGAAGACGACTGTGCCACCTTGTGTGGTCAGTCCATTTTCTATAAGATTTAACGTTATAGTTTTTCTTATGTTGACCGGGATGATTATCGCACCCGGTTCATTAATTTCATCGGGACCCTGCTGAGTCGCATTTACTGCGGCTCCAGTGGTTCCGTTGTTCTCTATGTCTGACATTGTATGAAATGCAGGTTTTTTGCAGAGCAGGTCTCCAAGGAGACAAAGATTAGGTGCACAGTATTTTGGAACACTGTATCCTTCAACGTTGAATAAACCAGAGCTTTACATAGGAATCTCTTCCTACTAAGTTCGGGCAGATTTTAACCTTTCACCCACTCCAGACGTCTATTGGAGTATTTACGGGAGAAAGGGGTCTGTGTGAAAAATGCACGACTGAGTTACTCTAACGTCTTGCGTTAGTTTTATCGCCTTACCAAACGTTGGGCGCCATGTAGTGTAGTTCCTATTTTCCCTATAGGCCGTGCGCATTGGAATAACATAATCAGCAGTGTAGACGTAGAAGTGCTGTCTTCCAGGTCTCTACTGACTATGCTAAACTTAATTGGGTTTGTTACCAACTAGCTCAGAGGTCACTGGAAACTTTCTTGACTGAATAGGAAGTGATCAGTTTCCCTGGCACAGACAAGAAGGGATTCAGTTTTCCAACAACCGCATAAACATGACAACTTTGCTCCTTAGAATAAGAGTCAACCTCTAGAGTCGTGTGAAACAATAGACAGTTATTTTACTCAGTCAGTTGTGCAGATTACTTTCACCAAGATGCAGAGAATAGAGAGACGGGCGTTTTCAATAAAAGGTATTAATTATTGAACAGTCTTTCTTCTCATGCAAGAGACATGAATTGCCACAATTGCAAGACTAGTTATTATAAAAAGTGCGTACAGTAAAAGGAGGATTGCGAAATAATACTGTAAAAGCATTGATATGGTTTCTTAGCCATACAATGGTTAAAAAGAATAAAATATATACATTCATATATACATTTAGCTAACGTAGTCAACTGGTGCTTCTAACTACGCCTACCCCAGTGTACCTGACCTAAGCCTAATACTTGGGAGGGAGTAAGTAAGTAGCAGTTTAAGTTAAGTTGGTTTTGCCAAGGTTTGCTTCAAGAATTCTCTCTAAGGGTTTAGTCAACACCATACCTCTGGAATAGAATGTTGGAGGTCTTGTATCTCTTTTCAGGGCTCGATATCCCTGTCACTCACAAGAGTAGGCTGGAAACGCCGGAGCTGGATTTTCTCGGCAAGAGAAAAGACAGCGTCTTTCTCAGCGCGTCAAGGAGGAGGAGGGGCAGCGTCCTTTGGCTGCTTGCTTCTGCTGGGCTCTGCAAGGGACAGCTGTTCTGCTCCTGTATTCACCACACCTTCATTATCGGCATCGCGCTTGCTTAAGGCAACGTTGGTAATATTTATACCTGAAAGGTGCTTGGTTTGACGTAAGTTTTTGGACATTTGACGTCAATAAAGATGTCACTAGGTAGTGATCGTCCTTTCAGTGCTCATTAGAGTTCTATTACTAATCAAAACATAGCAAGCGGGGCTTTCCCAGGTTGCTGAGTTTTATCTTGTTGAAGAACTCGGAGTGTAATCTAGGAATCTAAGATAGTGGCTTCTGATGTGTCATCTACTGTAATGAGCTGCAGAGGCGAGTTTCAGAAATATGGCTGAAATATGGCTATGATAGTTTATGCCATTATAGGGGTATGAATGGATTATAGCCGTAGAGGGGCATAAGGTCACAGTATTGATTGGGGTCCTAGATTAGAACGCGACATTCCCATTACCCTCCTCTGGCTGTGAGTTGTCGTTATCCCAAGCTGCTTGTGGGTTACCATTCGAGCAGAGCCCCACTGGGCTCGGGCTTGAAGTTAAAGCATTGAAAATCACTTCTACTGTACTTTTGAAAAAGGTAGCAACTTTATTGTAGAGTAAGGCATCAGCTTTAAAGTTACTTGCTGGTGGCGGGTTGCTTAGCTTAACCACTGTGGAGAATAACTCTTTTAAAGTATTCCTAGCCGAGTTAATCTTTTCTATACAAAACTTCCATTTAGTTATGTTCAAAAATGTATTGTACTGTAATAGTTCTGCCTTATAGGAGTCTTTATCCTCTAAGTGATAGTTCAACCTTAATTTCCTCTCTAACATTCTGCACGATTGTTTTTCCATTCTAAGATCTTCATTGAACCGCGTTTCAGATGGAACAGTTCTATTGTTATTTCCTTGTTTAGCTGAAGCTAGACTGTTAATGGAATCACTAATCCATGTTTCATCAGTTGCTTGATCCGAATTGTGAGATATTGGTAAGCTAGATTCAAGCATAGTCTTCGCGAGTAGACCTTCCGAAATCAAGTGCCAGGGTCGATAGTTAGTGTTCGGTCAGCTTATGTCCTCTGCCAGACTGTTGCCAACTAGGTTCAGATGAAACATCACTGCTTTAAGGTCTGACCTGGTTAACGGTAGAGAAGGGGAGACCTGAATAAAGGACAATCTGAAAAAATTCCATCTAGGGTATGGCCACCAGAATGCCTGGAACCCCCAACTAGTTGTGATAAGCCTAAAAGAGAAAAGAAGGCTGTGAGAGCATTGGTATCTGGATCCTCCTTATTTTCTAGGTGAAAATTGAAACCACCAAGAATCGTGATTGTAGGTCTCATTGAGGACAGTGCGCTAAAAGAATAGGAACCAATGCCTGACATAGAAGATTGGATCAATGGCCCCAAAGCTGACATATGGAAGGCATAGAGATGAGCTATTAGTCATATCGCACCACACTTTGTGGAAGCTAGATTTAGATAGCAATGGTGGCATCCATGTTGTATAATTTGACATTGTGATAATTCAATGATGATGGAAATTGTAGACAAAGGTATAGCCATTGCTTGAGCTTAGATAACAGTACTGATAGACAGTTTGTACTTTTTCAGCAAGCTGCTGGTACCGCAACACATAGCAAGGCCTGTGCAAGAGAGTACATTTCTATGTTACTGCATTCTGCCTGCTTGCCTTAGCAGCAGGCCCTGTAGGCCTCAGAAGTATATACAGACATACATAAAATGTCGACCGCTCTGATTGGTCAGTGTGTTTTGCTTTGACTTGGGCATAATGTAACTGTTAAACTGTTCAAATCTAGAGACAAGAGACTTGTCACATTCACGTTAGGTCGATTCCAGATCTATTAATGTGCATCATTGTACTGTAAATTTCGGATCAGGATGTATTTCTCCACCTCCTACTGGAATATGATGACACGGCCCCTCTCCTGTTACGTATGAGATATTGTAAAAAGATCTTGTGGTTTGCAACTATATATTCTTGTATTCTACTTCTGTATATTCGAGCATTCAGGATCCCCAACTGATGCTCTCATGCATGTAATAAATCTCTTTATTTCATTCAGGTGTTTTAACAGAGTTCCTTCCTGAGTTCTAAAGGTTTTGGCAGTTTCTACAATTCCACTAACACGCATCGCTGGCCGATGGCACATAGCTTGTGGATCTCATTGGCGACAATGCGGTAAAAAGATGGGAACTGATATCTGTCATTAAAGATTGGATCCATGGCACCATAGCTGATCTGAGAAAGACACATACATGGGCTACCAAATAAATACAAAAAGAAAACAGTTGTGCCGCACACTTTTGAGTTCCTAATAGTGTTGTGCTCTCTTCAAGGGGCATCCATACTAAACACCCCTATATTGAAACTCTCGCAATTATTAGTAGAAGCAACACTATCTTAATTTATTAGTTAGTCAGAATCATATGTTACATTACTGGAGTCCCGTTTCATTGTATGTCTATAAATCCATGAAAACAGAACACGATATATCAGGGAGAGAGAAACCCCAAAAATGATGCAATGTCTTGATTTTTCCATCTGTAGAGTTTTTTCTTTTAATAGCCATTTCATATAATAGACACACAAATACAGCCAACGCGTTTCGTCCTACCTTAAAGGGACTTCTTCAGGGTTGTTACAAAACATATACCAAAGGCAAACATATCACATATACTTTGTGAGAAGTTGGCCTGGTATATAATGCTCACTAATTCTAGTGATCACTTTGTACCATGCCAAGCAACCCTTATGATGATGGTTGTAATTCAACCTTGTAGACCAGTTATCCTAGTGGTAACGTGGACAAAGCAGTCTTAGGCTAAACTCTGAAAGGCATGTGAAGCCAGCTGTTATACCATACACAACCCCCTTGAATACCAAATGAAAGGGACACCACACAGATATATATTGAAAATATATATTGATTTATTAACTATTAAAATCCCCTGGACTCTTTATGAGCACAGAAGCACAAGCGTTAAATCACAAGACAGTTTAAAATACACAAAAGTTGCACAATATGGATGAGCCCTAGGGGCCACCTAAACCATATACTAAGAAAGTGGTATAAGAGATACCAATAGGAAAGTGAAGAGGCCTAGGGCCTTGGGAATCGCTGTAGCTATTCGAGACTGGCAATGACTAAGTCGGGAAAGGCCCACGGGACTCGGGTGCAGTGTTCAAAGTGCACGCACTTTTCAATACAAAGTCTATGGTGCGTAAAAAGCACAAAGTTAGAAAGTTAGGAACCTTCCGAGTGACCTACGGAGCTGAAACTTAAAACACAGGCCCTTGGGATGTGTACCAGTGCAGGAGCACCGGCGGAGCTGAGTTACCTCACCCACAGGAAGCGGGTGCACAGGGTCGAAGTCGTGTCGGGTTTCGTCACGCTGGTCGATGGTGCTTGGAGCTGAAGATGCTGCAGGCGGCTCGATGAGAAGAGTTCCGGTGGATCCAAGGGTGGATCTGAAGATGTGAAGACCTGAAAGCAGAGGGGACAATGTTCAAAGTCACTAGCCAGTGACTACCGTGGAACCAGATTGGAACCAGGCGATGTCGGGTGCAAACAGGCGTTGTCGGGTAGCTTCTTTCTGCAGCCACGTGGATACCCGGGGTCGAGGACGTCCAGGAGTCGGTCACGAGCTGTCCCACGTAGGCTTCTCACTGTTGGCGGTGTCGGCGACCTGATCGGAGCAAACAGGCCTTGGCAAATGCAAGCCACGCAGAAGTTGAAAGATGCTGTTCATTCGGACCAGCAAGGTCAGAGCGGGTGCTCCTTTTTACAGGAGCTTGGGTAGGTCTGGAGCAACCAGACCTGCTGTGTAAATCTTCGGTTTCGTCGCCAAGATAGCCACTGATCACGTGGCTAGTGGCCGGGATGGCGCGTCGAGTGGCACAATGCAAAAGGGCCCCACGCAGATCGTGGAGATGCTGGAGGGCTGATCTTCGGTGCAAGGGCTGCTCGGTGGTGGGGGTTCTCAGTTCCCAAAGCACAACGTCGAGGATGCCTCAGAAGCTGCGCAGTCAGCTTTTCGAGTGTCTTTCAAGAGGTCCGGTCCCACGTCACTCGGTGCCTCCACGGGTCCCTTCTTCGCAGGGACTGTGGATCGGGCTCTGAGAGGTCTGGGAGTCTGGTTCTTGTTGGGCTCTGGGCTCGGTCTCCGGCGGGAGGCGGTGGCAAAGCAGACGTCGAGTTGCTGGTTGGTACCTGTGTTCACAGGGTGGCCACTCCTAGGCCACAAGGGAGATTCTCTTCAGTCTTCTGTGCAGCAGAATGTCGAAGTCCAGTCTTCTTCTTGTTTAAAGTTGATTTCAGGATGATCTGCTGTGCAATGGCACTGCTCCCTCTCTTATTCCCAATCTGAGGGGTGGATCACCTACTAGGTCCCTCCTCTGGGAGGAACCAGGAAGGGGGGCGGCTACACCCCCTTTCCTTTGTCCAGCCCCTCGCCAGGACTGGGGCTGGAAGGCCCCAGAACCGGTTTGGACTGGCCTATGCACGGGGACACCTTGTGTGCCCCGGGCATGTCTGATTCTATTCAGCCCTGTCCTACCCAATACACAAAATCCTGTCTGGGGTGGTGCTCGCACCTCCCAAGGCAGGAAACCCTTTGTCCAGGCCACCATCTGCCGAGTTTCGGTCAGCAGCAGGAGGCCAGACTCGTGTCTGTGGTGGCAGCATCCATTTTGTGATGCTGGGGCTCTGTTTAACTTTAACCGGGGTTAAGGCTACACACATGTCGTGTCCCTCTAGAAGGGTGGAATGCTATCCCCGTCACCAGAATTGGCGAGGGGATAGTATTCCAATTCGTATGACACCTTACTCGACATGTTTTGATAAAGCCAAACCAAAGATAGCAAATAACCGCGAGGATTATAATGCACTTAAGAGTATATGGTATGGCAATATCCCGGAACAGCTTAGGGAGTGGTTCCCGACAGCTGCAGACAGGCTCAGCTCATGCTAGAGCACCATCTCACATATTTCCAAGCACTCTGCCTCCAGGATTGATGAGGCCTTCCATAGGAGTGGCTGATAGGAACATATGTGTCCAGTTTAGGGTTAGGCACAGACATACTGTACCTAAGTAAGAGGTGGTTACACCGACTTACCCCAGCTGAGTGATCAGCCAGTTGTGTCAAATATGGAGGCCAGGCCAGGGGTGGCATAATACATGCTGCAGCCCCTGGTAGGCCTTGGATACACCTATGCCCTGGGCACCTAGGGTGCACTAATACAGGGGCTCATAAGGTGAACCAGCTCCAATTCGTAATGCACCTAAAGTGCATTGGCATTAATTTAGAGAGAGAACAGCAGGCTGTGGGTCTGATTAGCAGGCCCACAGCCACATTAAGTCAGAAACCAGTGAAGCAAAAAGCAAAAATTTGGGGTGACCATAGGATAGCAGACCCTACTCTCCTACATACTTCACAAAACATTATCACACATATGTACAATCTCATATATACAGTCTTAAAAACAGAACTCAATATATATCAACAGACAAATGATATGTAATCAAACAGTAAAATAATATGAGATGACTTGTGACAATGCGTAAACACATTCTACACATGAAACATTGACTAATTGATGTCTTAAGACAGTAATATTGCACATACACCTAAAACAAAAGCAAATGCATAATAAACAAGAAAAAATAAAAACAAATGTCAAGATGATTGTCAGTGCCCTTCTATTAAATCTTATATGGTGTTCTATCTCCCCTTCATCACCCACACTAAATTACGTAAGTCACTTGATTGACTACTCACAAATGGGATTAAATAATTATCCCTCAATTAATGCTTGGACAAGTAACTTGAAATGTACCCACTGAAATATAAATGCAGGATAACGTAGCTGTTTTCTAGTGCAAGGCCAAGTCCAAGACCATGTCTCAAAAATACAGGACTCCTGGTCCAATTTGAAAAGATCTTTATCGCTCGATAAGAAGAATTCATCTGTATGAAGGAAAACACAAAAATCATTGACCCCTTCAAAAGAAAGCTATTTAAGTCTCATCATGTCCTGAGACCAAGACCACAAAGCACAAATTGCCACAAAGGAAGGCCGTCCGAAAAAAGGGAGACTTCTTATATGTCTTAAGGCAATGTTTGGCTCACAGATGTCAGTGTCAGTCAAGGCCATGGTTGCCAATTCTTTAAATATGACAGTCTGGACAAATAAACCAACAGTAGAATAGCTGCATAAAAAGACAACTTCGCATACACATTCTTCTAATTTAGCAAGTAGATAAATGTCAAAAACAATATAAAGCACTGAGATGTACGATTAATTACAAAATACAAAGCAATCACCAATATCATTGATAGGAGAGTGAAAATATAGTACATATCAAGATGGCACGGTTATTGGTCAAAACCAGACAAATTTAACTCAAAACACAAAATAATTTTTGCACAGAGTTTTAAACACAAGAAGCATCTTCCACAATTTGCAATATATGAACATAAACAAGATCTACTTATCTACCTATCTATAGGTAGGGGATGTTCCAAAAAGAGAACGCTGAATCATCTTGCCATACCATAGAGGTTGAATAAAACTGGGATCACCATAAGTTCCGGCATATTCAGCAGGATCAAAACCTGGAAAGCATCTAAACAACACAGGACGATCACAAGATTATCAGTGCGTGTTGTCAGACGTATATTCAGTTTCAAAGAAAGCCTAAATGTTTGCCATCTTGGAACAGCTCTAAAACCACTGAACTGTAGTCATCCCATAATAGAGGTCAATTAAAACAGAAACCACAGTCAAAGTGAAAAATAGGAAAATACATCAATCGGCCTTATACGGACAAAATCTGTTGTTTAGAGAGGAAGAATAAGAAGATAGAGTTGATTGTGTCACTGCTCCTTTGGAGAGCACTACTTATGGAAGTAACCTAATCTCACCGCATTCTGGTCTATGGTGGACAAAGTACCGGTCATATTGAAGGGGCATCAAAGGCAAAGCCTATTCAATAATCTACTCTTTGAGCTGTCAATGAATGTAGGGTATGCAAATAGAGGAGAACATAAGCATACAGATGTTAAACCAAGCTAACAATTTTCTCAATTAAATGAACCTTATGTTACTGTAAACTCTACAGGTTAGTGTAGCTCTCTGACTGAAAAAGTTATATAATGCTGACCTAAGGAAGACATAGACATGAGCTATGAGACATATTGCACCACATTCCACTGACATGCATCACTGGCCTATGGCGCATGGCTTGTGGATCCTATTAGAGACAATGTGGTAAAAAAATGAGAACTGGCATCTGTCATTTAAGATTGGATCTCTGGCACCATAGTTGATCTGAGAAAGACATAGACTTGAGCAATTAGACATACTACATTACACACCACTAAAGCGCATCATTGGCCGATGGCATGTGGCATGTGGATCTCATTAGGGACAGTGCTGTAAAGTATGTGTGCTGATGCCTGCCATTGAAGATAGGATGCACGGCGCCATAGCTGACCTGAGGAAGACATAGACAAGAGCTATTAGACATATAGAACCCCACTCCACTAAAGTGCATCACTGGTCAATAGTGCGTGTGTTATACCCTACTTAGTTGCAATTGCATGTATTCCTGCCCTGCTGCCTCTAGCTGCTCAGCCAGAGTGTGAGATGGTCATGGAATGTTGGTGTGCCTGTGATGCGTGGAATGCCTGGGTGTCTGAGTGGATGAATGTTGGCAGTTAGAGATGGGCTGAGCAGCTAGGCAGGCTGCTCCTGGTGGGGGTGGTACCAGACCAGTGCTGGCTGGACTCAAGACTGATGACAAAATAAAAAGACTTGGAAAATACATCCTGGCTCCTGGTGTCTACCTTTACAGGACACAACATATGTTGGCGACAAACGGACTTGGACCCTAAATAATCTTGGTACAGCACAGAAACAAAAGGGACTACAAAGAAACTACAAGAGAAACAAAGAGATTCCCCAAGCAACTACATCTACAAAGAAAGTATTTCCAGGCAAGCCAGCGCCAACCCCACCAGTTTCCTCACCAACTGGCAGCCCCACCGACCAGTGTTATCACCAAATGACACCACAACCTGGGAATACTACAGCCACCTAAAGGACTACAGTGAGTTGGAGGAGTGGTTAAACTACAGCCACATCTCGTGGTCCAGCCACATCATACTCTAATGGATTTATAAAGCTACAGTGAGTTGGAAGAGTAGTTGCACTACAGCCACTTCTGGTTTTCCAACCACTAGGTTACCTACAAACGGGTTTGGTGAGTTGGATGGGTAGCTTCACTACAGCCAGTTGTTGGTGTTCCAGCCACATCTCTCTACAGAGTCTACAGTGTTTTTAAGAAAAAGGCACAATTTGGGATTCTTTGTAATAAAGATGTTTGAACAAACAGCGTGCAATGGCTGCACAGATGGAGAATTTTTGGTGCATAATTGACATTCGCAGTGATTTAAAGTGCCTCCAAGACCACAGTGACTTCATAAAATGATACATGTCTGTTATCCTGCCGCATCGCGCAATGAGATCAACTAGGAATGGATGATTAGTAACCACAGCACATTAAAGCAGTCTTCATGCTTTCTGCAGCAGTGCACATTCACATTAAAGCAGTCTATGGTAACAATTTCGGGAGGGTGGACCACTCATTAGGAACAAGGGGGATGGAACACTTGCTCCCATTTACCCCCTTGGAAGTCACCAACAGATTTGAAGTCTTCTCAGTCCTTGAAGATTGCAAATGACGGTTGGGGTCCCCTATTAATATATCGTCGTCCCTGAGGACTAATAGTACAAAAGCGATTTCAAGTCACCACCAACAAATCCTGCCAACTGCTAGTGAATCTGCAGGGCTGGGGATTGTGGGAGGCAATGCTGTTACCATCACTCGGGGATGTGAAGCACTCCACTTAGACAACCTAACTTCTCTTAGGTCGCGGGGCCAAGTAAATACTTTACTTGAAAGTCCATCTGCCCACATCTTAACATCTACTGACCCGTCTGACCCGAACCCAATATCCCTTGCCCCATCTAACCCGGAAACAATACCACTGCAAGGGCTTGTGATCCCTGCAGTGATTAGTGTACACGAGAAAACTGGGGGATCGGGCTCTAAAACTCTACCCGAAACTTTGAAGGTCCTGTCCTGGAATGTGGCGGTTATCGCCAACAAACTATATACAGATGACTGGGACTCCATAGTAGGCAACAGTGATGTTTGTCTCTTTCAAGAGACTTGGGCCAGGGAACCCCTCTCTAGAACGGGTTATGCAGTTTTTGAAATTAAAGCTAGCTGGAGTGGTAAAGGGAGGCCTTCAGGCGTTTTAGCGGTGTGGGTAGCCAGTCACATTGGATGTAATGCGGAGAATGTAGTTACGTTCTCGCAGGACATACAGTTTGTCTTACTTAAGTGGCCCAATGCTTTTAAGATGGCAATTATTAATGTGTACTCCCACCCAGTTGGTGCAAACATGGAATCACCCACACTAGATGAACTTTCGTCCTTTTTGGGCCAACTCCCTAAAGACTGCAAGATAGTGATGGGTGGAGATTTTAATTGTCACTTTGAACCCTTGGAAGGTCTGAGGAGGGTGCCCTCACTGCAGAAGATGACTTTTGGGGCGTTCCACCATGCCAATCCCCCCACCCCAAATCTTGGTCTCCTCTTGCGGTGCAAATTATGTCCTTGACACTAAACTTTGCGTTAAGGGCTTGTAATGGTCACACAACTTCAGACACCCTGTCAATATGTAGCTTCAATAGGAAGGATCACAAATCGCAGCTGGACTACATCTTTGTAGACATCAGCTTGTGGTCCAAGGTCCAGGATTTTAGAGTAGTTGCAAGAACGGACAGCGATCACAATGCACTTCTATTAGACATGGTGTACCCTGTAGTTGTTGCGGGATCGCAGCCCGTTGAGCCTAGTGAGGATTTAGGGAACCTGGTTCTCAGTTCCAACAGGCGTAGGGTAAAATGGGAGAAACTGGCAAATTCACAAGAGAGTATCAGGAAAATCTATGAACTAGCACTCCCCAGGCTAAAGGACTTGGACGATTTCATCAATCAGCCTAGACCCCAAGACTTCAACAAGAGATTAGCCCAAATTCATGAAGAGTTAGTGGGAGCCTTAGGGGAGGTCATTTACCCAGTGGTAGTGCCGCGGAAGAAAAAGATTCAAACTTCAACCTGGTATAACTCTGCCTGCAAAAAGATTAAGACAGAACTAATAGCAACAATTAAAGCAGGTTCTGATAGGGGCAAGGTTGCTGAGCTTAGGCGGGAATACAGGGAAACCATGGCACTGGCAAGGTCGTAATGGGATTGGAACAGATGGCAGGACCTCTCTCTAGCATTAGAAAAGAGGGACTCTAGAAGATTTTGGTCCTTGGTAAACATTGGCACAGGTGAACCCAAAGCTGCAGTGGAGCCAAACATTGCAGCTTCTGTCTGGGAAGCCCACTTTGGCAAATTATAGGAAGATACCTTTGAATTTGCCAATGATGTGTGTGCTGATGTTTTATCCAATACTGATGAAGGATTGGAATTTAGCCTTGGGGAAGTGGTCAGTGTAATAGCGAGACTGGCGACGGGGAAAGCCCCGGGACTCGATAGACTGCCCGGAGACCTTTTTAGGTTCCACCCAGAGATCTGGGGCCCGTACCTCCTCATTCTTTTTAATTCCATCGCGGGAGGCATGGAGATCCCCTGTACTTGGCTGGGGGCGGAGATTGTACCTATCTTCAAGAAGGGCTGTCCTCTTCTCCCAGCCAACTACAGGCCGATCAGCCTCATAAAAGTCCCTCAAAAACCTTTCTCTCGACTCCTCTTGGACCATCTTTTAGACTGGATGGAGGATAAAGAAATTCTGAGCCCCCTCCAGGCTGGCTTCAGGAAAAATACGTTCACCATGGACCAGATTTTCCGCCTCGTTCTCCTCTATTGGAAAACTGTGAGGATCGAGGGAGGGAGGCTGTATATGGTGTTCGTGGACCTGAGGTCAGCATTTGATTTGGTCCCTCGAAAGAAACTTTGGGAGGTTCTAAAAGAGCTGGGTGTCCCTATCCATCTTTTACGGGCTATAATTAGGCTTCACAACAGTAACTTTGCTCAGGTCAGGTGTGGGAGGGATGGAGTATTGTCAAAAAGGTTTCCAGTCCTTAGGGGGGTAAGGCAGGGTTGCGTCTTGGCACCAATTCTATTCTGCCTTTATGTTAATAGTGTCATATCCCACCTTGATAATGTGGGGGACAACGACGCTCCCGCTTTGATAAATGAGTTTGTCATCATGCATGCTTTTTGTCATGGAAACATGTGAGTGGTCAAACTGTAAATAAGGAATGTTTGCCTGAAGCATAATTTTTTGTATAAAAAGGGATGGCTTGCTTTGTAAAGTTGAGCAGTCTCCTGAGAACATACACCGTGTTGTACTTCTAGGACCTCTGTTACTGGCTGCAGTCAATAAATGTGTTCTTTGACGCCACCAAGAAGTATCCTGTGTCTCTGTATTCTAAAACAGGTGAACCCGAAGACTTTGGGCGTGCCCCTGGTGCCGCTGGGTTTAAATCCCGGTTCTTCAGTTGGCACTACCAACGTGGGGCGACTTCAGCTGTACCGGTCCAAGCCCGAGGATCGTGAGGAGCTTCGTGAGGAAACTCTGGAGGAGGGCCCCCACTTCAGTGACCCCTGCATGTCGAAAACGTGGACCAAAGGTCTTTTCCACAAGGTTTCCCACTTTCCAGACGGCTACGAGAAATTAAACAAGCTAAAAGAGATAAAAGAGAAAAGGATGTATCAATAATGCAAGCTGCAAGGCAGTTTAAAGAAAACGAAGAAGATAAAGCAATTGAGGTGTCAGATAGGCAACATAATATGGCTATTGATATATGTTATCCAGCTTTGCTATCTGCTCTTGAGAATTCAACGAAGGACCCTGAGAAGGATCCTTTGATGTCACATTTGTTGAGATTACCACCCTCTTATACACAGAGTGCTACAGCACCTCCGCAACCTCCAGTTGCACAACCTCTTGTTGCTGTTCAGCCACCGGCTCCTCTTCAGCCGGTTCTTCTTCCTACGGCGCTGCCTCCTCTGGGGCCGCCGACTTTGCTATCAGTTTTGC
This sequence comes from Lissotriton vulgaris, assembly GCF_964263255.1. Lineage (NCBI taxonomy): Eukaryota > Metazoa > Chordata > Amphibia > Caudata > Salamandridae > Lissotriton > Lissotriton vulgaris. Next base: position 88,165 of record NW_028252325.1, on the reverse strand, counting down.
CTGGACTTTCTTTGCCTCACTCTCCTTTACCTTTGACTTCTGCTACTTTGCCTCAAAATACTTTGTCTCCTGTCCTTATGACAGCTTCTCCTTCTGCTCGACAGCGAATGACTGAAACTGTTACTGGTCTTTTGTCTCCTTTCTTTGGGTCATTGAGTATGACCCCTGTTTCTGCACGTAAACAACTGCGTAGTCAGTTACCTAGTCCCGAAGAGCGGGCAGTGTTGGATCTCTTGGCTCGCAGATGGGTTTCGAATGTTTTGAGGTATAATTTAGAGTCAGTTATAGATGTTTTCCAGCAGTGGGAAGCACACAAGCAAAGATATGTGTTTGATGAAATGTGTACTTTCCTCCGTGAGGAATGGGAAGATAATGATTTGGGTTCAATCCACGTGGAGTTGCTAAATGTACAGTCCGAGTTTGCGAAAGGGACGATAGTGGGTCCCGGAGTTGAGAAAGTAGTTGCGATGGTGCTTGCGTTTAGGAGCGATTCTCCTTCTCAGCGCTTGTTTGAGCTTGATCCTGCAGTTAGGAGGAAAGTGAGACAATATCCGATGAGAGAGGTTCCCCCAGTTTGGAGAGAAGGAGATGCAGCCGCTAATCCACCTATTCTGCCACATTTTCAGAGGGTATGGGTACATGTTCCGTGGAAGAGAGCTGAGGTTTTGGCTCTTAAACAGTCTTTACCTGATCCCCGTAAGAATCCAGCTGGCTATTACAAGAAATTGTCCCAGACAGTTGGTGCATGCATCATGAATATAGCCGACATAGATATGCTGTTGGGTAACGTAGTTCCTCAACCTTCGTGGGCTAAGATTCGTCATGAGGATCATGCGATAGAATTAGGCGACTCATGGGCCAATATTACTGCTGCAGATGCTAGACAAGTTGGTGGTTCTAAACCTGAGCCTTTAGTGGCAAATTTACCTGGCAGAATTATAGATCTTATGAAAACTGAGATGCCACCATTGCGAGTAAATTGGGACAAGTTGGCAGCATGTAAGCAGAAGAATGACAAAAGCGTGTCTGATTTCTTCACTAGGTTTGAAGAAACATTTGTAGATCAGAGTGGTCAGGATATGAGTACAGAAGGTGGCCAAAGATTGTTCGTGGATAAGTTTGTCTTTAACTTACTCCCTGAACTCTGTAATAAGTTGAAAGATTCTGAGAGTTCTTGGGCTGTTTCTTCGTCCGCCCAGATACTAGCGACTGCTCAGTACTACAATAATTGGGATAAGGACGAGAAAGAGAGAGTAGAGAAAAAGACAAAAGATTTAAAGACTAAGGTTCTTTTACAGCAGGCGTATCCGCCCCGCTCGACTCCGCAGGAGTCACAGCAACGTCCACAGTTTCAGCAACCGCCACAGTTTCAGAGAATATTACAAAAACCTGAGTATTTTACTCCAAGGCCTCCGTTAGGTTTAAATCAGTGTGCGTATTGTAGAGAGGAAGGTTATTACAAGAATGAGTGTCCTGCTTTGCGCCAACGTGCGAGTGGTATGTTGGTTCCGCGAGGTCGTCGTCGTTTCCAGCAAGTGTCTAGGGGTAGAGGACGTGGTGCGTTTCCTCAGAACGAATGTTTTTTTCCCCCACAGAATTCAATGAATTATTTTGATCAACAGAATGTACAGACTCGTAGATCTCCAGAGTATTACCCTGATGATTACCATGTTAAGAGTGAGTATTGATTATAATGATTACTAGGACAGCCAAGGACAAAGAGAGGGAGTAGTGTCAGTTCCAGTAGATCAGAGTGGACCTTATGTTGCAGTAGTTACATCGGGTGTGGTAGAGCCTTTTCTTTTGGATACTGGTGCAGTTGTGGTAAATATTTGATTTACTGTCCTAATTTCTATGCAGGTAAGTACTTAATCAATAATAACTCAATCGGAAAGAAAGAGGCAGAGTCCGTGGTGTTAGAGTTCTTATGGGTTTTATTCCTTAAAAAGGAATGGTCATGACCTGGATATCATGTTCCTGCAACCACAGGGGTTCAGGAAGGGATAGAGCAATATTTTATTGACAATACATAGCTTATATACTTGACTTGCATTATAGAAACCAATACAGTAGGCGTAACAGCTGAGAGAAACAAGATAACAGCATCCACGTGATAGTGATACGTAATTAGAAGGCGTGAACTGGGCGTGCACATGGAGGTGTGTACTAGAAACGTCACAGATAGGTGTCACAGTGGGTGGCAACAAAGCAGAATTTTGTAATGTCAGCAGAAATATGAAGCATGGATGCGCGCGCAGCTGCATGACGTATGATTGACGTGAAACAGTCGGGTGCAGGGGACTTGACATTTACACTGGCGGAAAGAGACAGAAGTCTGGCATGTCAGATTAACTCGTACTTCTATCATATCTGATATCTGATGTTTGGGAACCATACTATCTAGAGGGAAAGGTCTCTGGGGCAGAAGCTATTCTATACTGACTGTGAGTGCGTGTATAAGCGCCTAAGTGTCTACATGAGATGCGAGGGGCATGGGCCTTCCATGGTAACAGAGACTATGAATTACTTGCACGGAGACAGTGAGGCCGGGCCCTTTGCTCTGCAGCTGGGGGGATGTTTACTTAAACTAGTAGGCAGGAATGCAGTTTCGAGGAGCGGAACAGATAATTCGAAGGTTGAATACAGTCTTGGCAGGCAGCAGGCTGAGCTAAGCGCCATGAGCCGCACAGGGAGTAAGGCAGAGGTCACGAGTACAGAGACAGCCTGGGCTGAGACTTTCAGAGTCAGAAAGCAGAGGAAAAAAGGCTCGATGGCAGAATTCAGGGCCTAGTTTGCCAGAGCTGAAAAACGTGTGGAGTACACCATAAAAAGACGTTGGCAAGGTATACTTGGAAACGGAATATTCAACCCATTCAGGGTGGGTCTGAAAGAGGACATGTTAACGTTGGACGCAAATGTATTTGCGTCTTCATAGCTGGCACAGGAGGGAAGTTACATGCACTTTAAGCTGGTACATGGAGACGGTGGGGTACACGCTAGGGAACATTACTTGACCATAAAATTTATATTTCCTCATTCCCTCCTTGTTCCCTACGGACCCTTCATGATATATCGATCCTCATGAATCGATCAGTCTGTTCTTGTAACATCATTTGCTCATCTTTCTTTCTTTCATGTTTTGAGAAAAAACTGGAATGTTCAATGCACGATGTGGCACACAGTCCACATATCGCTGGCCCACACTGTAGGCACAGGCAACAACTGAATACTATGACGAGGGCAATGCCTAGGAAGGATAGGATCTTCCATCCCCAAGCGGTTAACGTTGTCCAGAACCAACCGGACCAAGTCCAGGTGCCTGGATTCTGATGTATCAGATTTGCAATTTTATGAAGACGTGTAATAGTTTGATATACTGTTGGCGCGTTTTCTGGGATGAAAACACAGCAACTTGACCCGATGACCTTACAAGCTCCGCCTCTGTCTGCCAAGATGACGTCAATAACAAGACGATTCTGAAGGACAACAACCCGCATGGCGGACTGCTCCTCTGTTAAGTTACCCAGGGCGGAGGCAGTTTCATTCACTACTGCTTCAAGTGTTCTAGTTAATCTGCGGATTAGTTTACTATTTTGGACGGGGCCTGTGAAGAAAAAGAATCCTTTATTGAAATCTGTGTACTGCTCCCATGCCGTTTCAGTATAGTCGACAATCGGGAGATCTCTTCGGAGTCTATTCTTTACTAGATTTGTATTTCTGTGATAATCAGGAGGAGCTAGAAAAACAGGTGGCAGAAGGAATGCAATGTAAAAGGTACCATCCCAATCTGGAGGTAAGCGTATGTATGCGGTATGGCCACAAACAAAATAGGAATGACGAGTAGCTCTAAAAGAAGATTTGCCTTGGTCACTGAATTCGACCACAGTAGTACATTTGCTATGACCTAAGTGTACTGAACCCTTCTTACTGACACATAATTCACCAGTGACTGGTAATACTGACATAGCGGGGAGAACTGGAGCAGCTTCGGATTCAACAGTAAGAATCATAAGGTTAATTGTATAACTACCTAATCCATATACTTCATTTTCTAGATCAGTTCCTATTCTAATGGGAAGTCCCTTCTTGTCAGGATAGCAGGCATTAAGCAGAACTAAGTTCAAGTTTCCCCAAACCCAGCTCCCTTTAAAAACAGCAATATCAGGATCTACGGAATTAATTATTCTAAACCAGGCACCACAGGAGCCATTGTGTGTGAACGGGTACGGAAAGAGGGGCAGAACTCCCTTGTATTTCTGGTAGGGAGGGAGTCGGCCACATATCCAGCAGTTTGTAGCGTTGTGAGTCTGATGGGAGTGATGTAACATACTAATGAATGTGTTGTTGCGCAGCGCAAGTCTGTAAGAAAGTTCGTGGGGAGGTAATTCACTAAAGGAGTGTTCAGCAGTGTCATTATAAGCAGATTGTTCACGCTTGAAAATAGGATAGTATATAGAAAGCAATATACTAGCAACAATAATCAGAAGGCTTAGAAAAAACATAATCAATAATGTCACTATACAGTGACTACGGAGTGATTTACAATATGTACGTTTCTTGAGTTGTCTCTCTCTCTCTCTATCTCGATCTAGGGGATACATGTCAGAAACTATTTAACCGATTCACCTAGGGGAGGACTTAAACAATTAAACTGTCTGACTTGCTAGATCGGAGTTTCAGTCTGTACTCCTCTTGGGGAGTTTTCTCTTGTTTCAGGACTTTAAAGTCACTAGGTTCGATACAGTCTTTGGAAGGGGTGAACGAGTCTTTTCCTGGCATTAGTTCATTGCATTTTTTTATATGGCTTGTGTGGATCCACCCCTTTCTCCCTTCGATTTTGATAGCGGTCCTTGTTGTGAGAAGGACGGTCTTCGGCTCTTTCCAGCGGGGCTCCAGCGGACTTTTCCTGTCGAAGTTCCTAATTAGGACCAGATCTCCTGGACGGACATCATGCGGCTTTACATCTGTGTTGTCAGGAAAGGCTGCGGCAACCTGTGAACGACATGATTGGAGTGCAGACATCAAGGAGGCAAGGTAATCTGTCAGCATATTACAATCAACATCGGTAATTTTCTTAGGTATGGGCGTCCCCCACATATTCGGTGGTCTGCCAAAGACCACTTCATACGGGGACAGTCCTGATCGCGAGTGGGCGACCATCCTCATGTAGAACAGCGCAACTGGCAGGGCGACTATCCAGTCGACCCCTTTTTCTTTACAAACTTTAGCAAGACGGGTCTTTAATGTCTGGTTATGCCTCTCTACAAGGCCTGCGGCTTCGGGATGTCGGACACAATGGAATCTCCACTGATATCCTAGCAGAAGGGAAACCTGCTTCATTAATTCGGATGAGAATGGCTGTCCGTTATCTGAGTACACGACACGAGGCAAGCCGTATCGTGGGAAGAATTCACGAACCAGCTGCCTGGCAGTGGTCGGAGCAGTGTAATCTGGGACTGGATATGCTTCGGTCCAACGGGAAAGTGCACAAACAACTACGAGGACATATTTGAATCCTCGACAACGGTCCATCTGGATGTAATCCATCTGGAGGACTTCAAAAGGGTGATCGGGAGGATGAAATCCCCCTTGCTCTACAGGGACGCTTTTACCTGGATTGAACTGACAACAGATCATGCAAATACGCACTTTCTGTTTTGCTGCTGCTCGTAAGTGTTTGTTATACCAGAGATTCTGTAAACTGTCTAACATCGCTTTCTCTCCTAGATGTGCTGGACTATGTGCTGTATTGATTATAACTTGAACCATAGAGTCGGGGAGAAACCATGTAGATTTTCCCTTCGTCATCCATCCTTGATCTGTCTGGATCCCTCCTAGTTCGGTCCATTTCTTTATTTCATCTGCAGTAGCATGTGTCTGAATATCGATTACATCTAGGGCGGGATCCCTAACTGTCATACAATGTGTCGGTACTATTGTCTTTGTCACGTCAGTTATCTGGGTGTGAGTCAGTGCTGTATGTTTTGCTGTCTGGTCTGCCAGGTCGTTACCCTGGGAAACAGAATCTGTAACTTTAGTATGTGCTTTACACTTCATGACGGATATGCCTGAAGGCAGATGTATTGCTTCTAACAGTGCTTGAATGAGGGGACCGTGTTGGATCTTGGCACCGTGAGAGGTCAAGAAACCTTGTTCTTGCCACAACATTCCGAAGTCGTGTACGACTCCGAACGCATAACGGGAATCTGTGTATATGTTAACATTTCTGTTCTTGGCTAGTATACAGGCTCGGGTCAGAGCAATAAGCTCTGCCGCTTGAGCAGACAGTGTATCAATACGATATGTTTCTTTGACTACAGTTTCAGTGGTCACTGCATATGCGGCCACTAATTCTCCTGTACTTGTTCTCATACATGAACCATCCACATAAAGTGTCAGGTCTGGATTTGTCAATGGAACATCTGTTAAGTCTCGTCGGGGCTTTGTTACTGCATTAATGATCTCTATACAATCATGCGGGGCTGGATCTGTCATTATTTAAGGTAATAATGTAGCGAGGTTCAGAATGCTGCAGCGTCTGATTTCTATGTGTGGCTGGAATAGTGTTAATTCATAACCTGTCAGTCGTGCTATAGTCAAGTGTTGAGTCTGAGTTCTGTTTAAAAGAACCTCTACAGAATGTGGAACTTGTACGGTTAATTGATGTCCTAAAACAATTGAGTCACTCTGTCTGATTGCTAGTGCTGTTGCTGCTACTGACTTTAAGCACGCAGGGAGTGCCTGGGCTACTGAATCCAATGTACTTGAAAAATAAGCGCAAGGCTTATGTGAACCTGCTTGATCTTGAGTGAGGACAGACAACGCCGTACCATCACGTTCTGTAACAAAAAGTGTAAAAGGTTTCCTGTAACATGGTGTCGCTAAAACTGGTGCTTGACATAAAGCTTTCTTTAATTCTTCAAAGGCTTGTGTATGTTCCTGAGTCCACGGAAGGGCAGTCGAAGTTGCTGCCTCCTGTGTTGTCAACTGAATGAGTGGTTTAGCTAGAAATGCATACTGAGGAATCCATTGTCTACAGTACGAGGTGAGGCCTATAAAGGCCCGCACTTCCTTTTGTGTCTGGGGTTGTGGCATATTTATAATTAACTGGATGCGATCAGGAGTGAGCTGTCTCCCCACTTTGGACAGCAAGTGACCCAAGTACACCACTTGCTGAACACAGAATTGTAGCTTCGAAGGAGACACCTTGTGTCCCTTGTCGGCCAGAAAGTGTAAAACTGTCAGTGATGCTTGTTCACATTCGGGTTCACTTCGTGCGGTGATCAACAGATCATCGACGTATTGCAGTAAGGCGGTGTTAACTGGCATTTGAATACAATCTAGTTGTCTTTTCAGTGCTTGACTATAGATGCTGGGGCTTTCTGTGAATCCTTGAGGTGCGCGTGAAAATTTGAAACTTCGTCCATTTAAACTGAATCCGAAAAGATATTGGCTCTCTGGATCAATAGGCACACTAAAGAAGGCGTTCTTGAGGTCAATTACAGTAAAGAACGTTGCTTCTGAATCAATAGCAGTCAATAGGGAAGAGATGTCGGGAACCACAGGGTACTGTGGAACGATGCATTTATTCAGTTCTCGTAAATCAATCACCAGCCGATATACTGGCGGTGCATTGGGATCAGTACGTTTAAGAATCGGAATGATAGGTGAATTACAGATATTGGAGTCGGTCTCTACGACCACTCCTTGGGCAATGAGCTCTTCAATGATTTTCAGTAAAGCCACTACAGCATCAGGCGGTAACTTGTATTGTCTGATTCTTGGTAAAACAACACCTGGTTTCAGTGTAACACGGTATGGGGTAATGTGCATGCAGCCTACATCGGTTGGGCCTTGTGCCCACAAGTGATCTGGTACATTTTTCAATCTGATATCAAACTCTCGTAATACATAGTGACCCTTGAAATCTCGCAGAAAGAGTCTAACTCCTTCCGGAGAACAACATATCACTGCTCCTAGAGCCTTCAATGTCTTTATTCCTAACAGATTTTCTGGACATGATTTTGTAAGTAATAGGTCTGTAACACGTGATAATGGACCCACAGCCAGGGGAACTGGTTCTGATACCTCATTTACAATAGGTTGTCCTGAAAAACCAAGGGAAACATTCTGTGAGCCTGAGAGGGGTGCCCCTGGAACTTCATCATGGCTGATTGTTGTGCGGCTTGCCCCTGTGTCAATTGAAAACTTTCTGTCTTTTCCCAATACTTGACTGTGTACATAAGGACCCTCTTGATCTACAGGAATCTCAATAAGAGGCAAGCCAACTTCCCTCTCCAGGCTGTTTCATGTGTATCGTGGATAATCGGGGTAAGCAGATTGGGCATACTGGTACATCTGTTGTGAAACTTGCTGAGTCGCGGCAATGGGCTGTGGCTGTGGTACCGCTACCGTCTGTGCTGTATGAGATGAAACATGAGTAGGCTGTGTATTCTGTGAAGTCTGTTGCTGGACCTGGTCTTGTCTAGGTGGATGCGGTCTTTCCTTAGTTTTGCCTGTTGCTATATTATGTTTCAGGACTGGGCATTCATGTACGTAGTGACCTGGCTGCTTGCAATAGTTGCATGTCCCTTTAACGGGAGCTGCGGCGTGACCTGTCTGGGTCATACCCTTTCTCTGGCTGTCGGCTGGAACTGATTGGGCTACTAACATTTTCATTTTCGTGTCTTTCATGCGTTTCTGTTCATGATCCTGTTCTTCTCTAATTCTGTTCTGATGGTATTGTAACATTTGTAACATCTGTGATGGCGTATTTGCTTGCCATGTACTCTCAACCTTGTATACACGGTTTTTAACTGCTAACAGGGAATTCTCAACTAACTTTGATACAAAAAGATGCGGGTACGACTCGCTACTTGGTTTAAGACCACTATTAATAATGAAACATTTCTCAAATCTTGAATAAAAATCACTAGTATCTTCATCTTGCTTCTGTTTACAGGCCGAAATTGCGTCCCAATCTTCCTTTCTAGTTGTCAGTAATCTTGGCAGAACCTGTACTATTAAACCTGGTAATGCTTTAGTTTTCTCCCCAAGGCCTAGCCCTGGGGTACGCTTTTCTTCCTCGTCTTCTATTTCTGCCCATACAATCTTTTTGTCTCCTACCTCCCATTCTTTTTCCTTGAGTTTCTCGTAAATGCCTGTGGGCAGCAGTACCTTTAACATTTTCATGATGTCTTCATATGTGTAATCTCCCATCAGCAACATATCTTTAAGTTCTCTGTGAAAACCTGCAGGGTCTTTATCATGACAGGGTACTAGTTTCTTCATTTCCAATAGTTCTAACTTGGTCAGAGGCGTGTGTACATACACACGTTTCAGGTTATTATCGGTTCCCATAACTGGATGCACTTCCCGTAAGGGGTTCTGACTTTCAATGCCATGCAGACGCTCCATATGATACATTTTTCTTTCTGGGGGCGGAGCGGGAACATATTCTGTACTTAAGAAAGTGTTATATCTATGTCGTTGTTCTAGAATTATTTGTAATAACTTGGTACTTAGACCTCTCCATCTGTCCATGAGTAATGCTTCTAATGTATCGTGTAAGGGACCTGGATCAGAATGTTGGTTTCTGTATAACGTGAGGAGGTGCTGAATCATGTATACACCTGCTAATTTCTGTTCGTCTGGGGAGAGGTTCAGAAATGTCTGCGCTACTGTGTCATCATTATATATGTTCGGATTGTCAGCCCATAGTACTGCTGACCGGGCTAGTTCTTGTTCATCCATAGAATTGAGAACATGGTACCCCATTCGTTCTCGAAGCCTTTTATCAGTCTCTTGGAACTGATGTTCCGGAGAATTCGGTTTTGTTATGCCAGAGAGAAAAACTCTCTTGCTTTCTGGACGAATGCCTTTCCTAAGGTAAGTTCCCTTACCTACATACGCTATCGTGTCTGTAGTCTTTTCTCGTTCTTCAGGTTCTTCCTCCTCCTCGGAGGAAGCTTTTTCTTTCTCTTTTTCGTGTATTTCTATCACTGCTTTTCTTATTCTCTTGTACATACTGGCTATGCAACCCCCTTTATCATGTTTTCCTTCGGATATATTTTGACCCCACTTGTTGAGTGCCTCTATTTCATCCTGCTCTGTCTCAGGCCTGTCTCGTTCTCTTATTAGACAATTTATGAAAAAACGTAATATATATGCTTGAGTGTCAACTTTCTGATGTGCCATGGCCTCTTTAATACTTTCAGGGTCTTCCCCAGTCTGGACAAAATGGTATATTCTATCTAAGTGCTCTTTCATCCCTGAGAATAATATTAGGTAATCTGTAGCTTGTCGCAATCGTAGTGATGCTATCAACATCCTATCGTCTTTACCGGGTACTGGATCGTATCTGCAAACTGGAAGCGGTTCTTTGAGCATGTCGAGACGGGGTGATTGGAACGTGAAAGGGTTCTGTATGTCCCTAAGGTGTAATCTGTGTGTTGCTGGTGGGGTCCGGGAACCCCCGGTCGCACCTCCTGAGGCGGAAGCTTGGACATTATCTCTCTGTGGAGTCTGTATGTGTACTTGAACTTGTCTTTTAGTAGGATCAGATTTCGGTATATCAATCTTAGGTGCGGGAAGTGGTGGAGGTGCAGGAACGGAGGACTGTCGAACAGGGAAACCTTGTTGCGGTAATGGCGGGATAGGGTCTGGAGGCGGGTTGCCACCTCCGTCACCGTCGGTAGGCGGGACGCGGACAGGCAGATTGGTGTAAGCGGGTACTCCATCCTCTAGATAGGAATTCAGGAATATGTCTTTAGTAGTTCTGTGATTTACTTTAGTTGGGACCAATGGTGGTGGCAGATTTTTCGGTATTCCTGAAGTGACCTCAGGCGAACCCTCGGCCACTAAATACATGCCATTTACGAGATTATTTCGTGCACGGTCTATTTGCTCTGATTTTACTCGGATCCCTTCAGTAACTAATTCGTTTTCTTGGGCCTTATCTGATTCTTTAAGTCTGTCTTCTCTACGGAGTGCTTTTTCAGCACGCTTATGTGATTCTTTATGCCAAAATTCTATGGCGTCCTTCTGAGATTGTCTGGCTTTCTTTTTCCATAGCGCTTCTTCTACCTTCATGATGCACTCGGCATCCCATGTTCCGGTAACAGGCCATCTATGTCTTTTGTCTAGATGCTTAGTATAATCGGCCCATAAATCTAGATACAATATGGCATCTAAGCCATGCTTGTGGTACATAAAATTTCCAGGAGTGTCCCTAGGGGGGATAGGAATTTCTTCCTCTAGTATCCCTTTCCTAGTTCCTATCTGCTTTAACTTGTTGAAAAACGGCATCTTGTTTACTTAATACTGAATGCTCAATCCTTGCTACTTAATACTGAATACAGCTAATTACACAAGAACACAATAATGCACAAAAAAAAACAGTCACACTCATACCACGACATTGATCACATGGAAAACATTTGAAACATATATGACTATCCCCTCTATCGGATGTGCTGCTAAACAGCACAGATACACTGCTAAGAACAGTGCTAAGACTTGAAATAACTGATATACTGCTAAACAGTACAGATACACTGTCTAAAACAGTGCAGACCGCGTTTGTGTACCCAAACCCGTCTTGATACGTCCCAGCAATGGTACTCACCGGGAAGCACGGAAACAGAAGGCCTCGGAAAACTCGACTGGACCGGACTGGACTCGACTCGACTCGACACGTGGATACTTCGGGAAACTGGTGGGCCTCTTGACACCTCGGACCTTGCTTCTTTCGGCTAGGCTCTGGTCGGGATCCTCCGCACTTCTCACCGCCTCGTCTGGGTGCTGATCGCAGTCTTCGTCACCTCCGTGGGCCAGAGGGAGATACAGGAAATCCTGCCGGTACGCGTAGTTTCCGTCTAACTGATGGCAGGGGACAGAGCTTGCAACGCACCAACCGGCGCGTGGGGTGGGGGAGGGGTTCCTGTTCGGGCGCCAAAATAATGTGGTAAATATTTGATTTACCGTCCTAATTTCTATGCAGGTAAGTACTTAATCAATAATAACTCAATCGGAAAGAAAGAGGCAGAGTCCGTGGTGTTAGAGTTCTTAGGGGTTTTATTCCTTAAAAAGGAATGGTCATGACCTGGATATCATGTTCCTGCAACCACAGGGGTTCAGGAAGGGATAGAGCAATATTTTATTGACAATACATAGCTTATATACTTGACTTGCATTATAGAAACCAATACAGTAGGCGTAACAGCTGAGAGAAACAAGATAACAGCATCCACGTGATAGTGATACGTAATTAGAAGGCGTGAACTGGGCGTGCACATGGAGGTGTGTACTAGAAACGTCACAGATAGGTGTCACAGTGGGTGGCAACAAAGCAGAATTTTGTAATGTCAGCAGAAATATGAAGCATGGATGCGCGCGCAGCTGCATGACGTATGATTGACGTGAAACAGTCGGGTGCAGGGGACTTGACATTTACACTGGCGGAAAGAGACAGAAGTCTGGCATGTCAGATTAACTCGTACTTCTATCATATCTGATATCTGATGTTTGGGAACCATACTATCTAGAGGGAAAGGTCTCTGGGGCAGAAGCTATTCTATACTGACTGTGAGTGCGTGTATAAGCGCCTAAGTGTCTACATGAGATGCAAGGGGCATGGGCCTTCCATGGTAACAGAGACTATGAATTACTTTCACGGAGACAGTGAGGCCGGGCCCTTTGCTCTGCAGCTGGGGGGATGTTTACTTAAACTAGTAGGCAGGAATGCAGTTTCGAGGAGCGGAACAGATAATTCGAAGGTTGAATACAGTCTTGGCAGGCAGCAGGCTGAGCTAAGCGCCATGAGCCGCACAGGGAGTAAGGCAGAGGTCACGAGTACAGAGACAGCCTGGGCTGAGACTTTCAGAGTCAGAAAGCAGAGGAAAAAAGGCTCGATGGCAGAATTCAGGGCCTAGTTTGCCAGAGCTGAAAAACGTGTGGAGTACACCATAAAAAGACGTTGGCAAGGTATACTTGGAAACGGAATATTCAACCCATTCAGGGTGGGTCTGAAAGAGGACATGTTAACGTTGGACGCAAATGTATTTGCGTCTTCATAGCTGGCACAGGAGGGAAGTTACATGCACTTTAAGCTGGTACATGGAGACGGTGGGGTACACGCTAGGGAACATTACTTGACCATAAAATTTATATTTCCTCACAGTGAAGAGTTCTATCATGCACTCTAAACTCCCTGGCGCACCTTTTCTGGCTTAACGAATGTTTCAGTAGGATTCTCTGGCCCCCCAGTTCGTAATCCAGTTTCTAGTCCCTTGTCTCTTTCTATTGGACCTTGTGAATTGGAAGCACCCCTCATTCTGACGACAGGTTGTGGTGAGCATTATTTGGGTCTGGATTTGTTAGAGATTGCATGCGAGATTGTATTGTTCTCCTTCGGGAGTACATCTTACATTGGGTAAGAACGTGATCTCTCCGATGTATCTGTCTAAAGATCGGCTTCCATTGGAATTGGGTTCTCTCCCTGATACTCTTTGGGCTACTGGTCCTAATGACGTGGGTCTTTTGGAGATTCCACCATATGTTGTGACACTCAAATCGAATGTTAAATTGCCACATATTCCCCAATATCGTATTTCTAGTGATGGTGAAAGAGCACTTTTGGCAATTATCTATGATTTAATTGAGAAAGGTGTGATTGAAGAAACAAGAGGTAATGGGTGTAACAGTCCTGTTTTCCCTGTTCTGAAGCGCACAGACTTGTCACAGCCACCTGTGTATCGCTTTGTGATCGACCTTCGAGAGGTTAATAAGATTGTCGTGCCACAGTTTCCTGTTGTTCCGGACATTACTGCTTTGTTGACTTTGATTCCTGCTTCAGCAGCCTGGTTTTAAGTTATAGACTTAAAGAATGCTTTTTTTAGCATTCCGATTGCCGAAGAGAGTAGAGACATTTTTGGCTTCTCTTTAGGAGGACGAAGCTTCCGATTTAAGCGCGCTCCTCAAGGGTACTGCGAAAGTCCCTCTATCTATAGTCAGGCTTCGAAAACTCAGCTTGATACTCTTGTATTGCCTGCTGGTGCTGCTCTTATTCAGTATGTGGATGAGCTGTTAGTTGCCGCTGATGATGAGGAAACTTGTAAAGAAGCTTCTCTTTCTTTGTTGTGACATTTGTCTGACTTGCATCATAAAGCTTCACCTTCGAAGTTGCAGTATTGTCGCCAAAAAGTGACCTATTTAGGTCAACTCTTGTCGAAAGAGGGAAGAAGGTTGACCCCAGAACGAATTTGAGCGATTGCTCAAATGACTGTGCCAAGCACACAGCAAGAAGTGCGTGCTTTCTTGGGTATCACATCGTACTGTAGACAATGGATCCCGAATTTTTCTTTGTTGGCGAAGCCTTTGTTGGCTTTGCCCTGTAAGGATACACCGAATCCTCTTCCTTGGTCTGACGATTGTCAGAAAAGTTTTTCCGAATTGCGTGAAGCATTGTGTTCGGCTCCGGTGTTGGGTACTCCTGACTACAGTAAGCCTTTTACACTCTATGTTCATGAGAGAGAGGGTTGCGCATTGTCAGTTTTGACGCAACAGTTCGGCGATAAACGGCGTCCATGTGCGTATTTTTCGTCGACTTTGGATCCGGTAGCTAGAGCGTTGCCGAGTTGCTTGAGAGCTACAGCGGCAGCGGCTGTTTCTATCCAACAGTCTGCTGGTTTGGTGATGGATAATCAGCTGGTTGTGATGGTTCCACATGCAGTGGATACTTTATTGAATAGAACAAAGACTCAGCATCTCACTAGTGCGAGGTTGTCGGGTTATGAGTTGACGCTTTTAGCCAGTCATGTGCACATAAAGCGGTGCAATGTATTGAATCCTGCAACATTGTTGCCGATTTCTGTAGATACAGATGGTCAGGATCAGCATGATTGCTTTCTTAGGACAGAAGAGGAAATGAAGGGTAGAGTAGATCTGAGAGACACTCCTCTTGCTTCCGAATGGTTAGGTGACTGCAGCATATGCGGTGACGACATTGAGTACGATTGTGGAAACTGCACGCATTAGTCACAATTCTGCGCAAGCAGCGGAATTGATTGCATTAACAAGATCATGTGTTTTGTCTGAGGGAAAGAGAGTGAATGTGTATACCGATAGTCAGTATGCGTTTGGTGTAACACACAGTTTTGGATGCTTGTGGAAAGAGAGAGGACTTCTTATGCCGTATGGGACTAAGATCCAGCATGGGCAATTGGTGAATGAGCTTCTTGAGTCGCTTACGTTGCCGAAGCAAGTTGCGATTTTGAAGTGTAGTGCTCACCGGAAGGTTACAGATGATGTTGGCCGTGGTAATGCGTTTGCAGATGAAGTTGCGAAAGAAACAGCAAGGAATGTGTTGGGTTGAATGTATATTGCAGGCCCTGCAAGATGGATTGGTGCAGTTGGAATGTGTGAGGATATGATCGAGAGTGTGAAATCGATTCAAGCTGAAGCTACTGAGAGTGAGAAGAATGTGTGGAGAGAAACTACGGGAAGATTGGATCCGGATGGTTGTTGGGTTGAGTTGTCTGAACACCAAAGATGGTTGTTGCCTGATGCGTATGTGCTTGCAGTGGTTACGATGGCACATGAAATGTCTCACATTAGTGCAAAAGGGATTTGCAAGTTGTTGGCTCCAGTGTGGGAGAATGGTGGGATTCTTTAATGTGCGGAGAATGTGGTTAAGAATTGTATGGTTTGTTTGATGCATAATCCTGGCAAGGGAACCCCAACTCCAGCTGGTCACTTTGCGCCTCCGACGTATCCGTTTGAGGTTTTGCAATTGGATTTTATCCACATGGAAAGGTGTAACAATTTGAAATACATCCTTGTAGCTGTCTGTGCCTTTTCTAGATGGGTAGAGGCATATCCCTTAAAAGATAATACTGCCCTGTCCACAGCTAAAGTCTTGCTCAAGGAGTACTTCCCTAGATTTGGTTTGCCACGGATGGTGTGGAGTGATAACAGAAGTGAGTTTGTGGGGAAGATCATGAAGAGAGTGTGTGAGGGTTTGGGCATAAGACAAAAATGTCATGCTGCTAATCATCCCCAATCAGCTGGTTTAGTGGAATGCTGTAATGGCACCCTAAAGCTGAAGCTGGCTAAGATTCAGGTCAGTTCTGGTCTCCAATGGCCCGATGCTTTGCCGTTGGCACTTTTGTCAATTAGAACCACAGTGCATTCACGAATTGGACTCAGTCCGTATGAGATAGTTTTTGGTCGCCCGGCAAATGTGTGGGGACTGCCGAGACCAACAAAGTTCAGTGACATTGAGTATCCTGTGTTGGTGGATTATCTGTATGACCTGACGGCTAAATTGAGTGTCTAACATCAACAGGTTCATGATAGCCTCCCACCCGCGTCTGTGGACCCAGGTCATACCATCAATCCAGGTGACTGGTGTTAACGCGCAATTTTCAATGGACCAAGAATGATCAGCCCCGTTGGACATGCCCTCGTCAAGTGCTTTCGTCCACGAGAACATCTGTGAAGGTCTTCGGTAAAAGAAACTGGATCCACGGCGTACACTGTAAGAGGGTACCTTTACCTCTGCCATACGACCAGTGGGTCCAAAAAGGAATTGGTGATTCAGAAACAGAGCGTGTGCCAAGGTTTATGCCTTTTAATGATGCACACTTGATATGGACGAGGTCTGAGAAAGAGGATGATGATGTCTTGCAAGCAGCTGTGCCGTCATCTTTGAGACTGGACACCACTGAGCTGGAAACTTTGTTCAGAGATCATACAGTACCTGGCAAAGATCGTTATAACTTGAGACCGAGAAAAATGGACAAATAAATAAATAATCTTTCCTTTTTTCTTTTGATAACTGCACTCTCTCAGCCAAGAAACTCTTTTGACCTATTTTTGTTTTTCGAACCGCCATCCTGGTTCAGCTGTAGGGTCGCGGTGTAAAGACTTGGGAGTGCAAGCCAAGACACAAGGCTGACGTTCTGGTTGGTCCTAGGGCGTTCCCTGGACTGACAGACGCATTCCTTAGTCGAAGAAAACCAACCGCTGCGAACAGCAAGGTTAGAGGATGGAGTTTTTTGAGTTTGAGAGAGCTGTTGAGAATATGAACTTGAAAATGAAAATGCCTAGTATAATGCATAGCAAATTTTTCCTGATCACATGTATTCTGATGTGTCTTAGTATGACATTAGCTTTGGTGGGTGGGATTGTTTTTGCTACCCAATTGACTTCTGCACCCACTTCCCAACCTATGTCTTTTCCTACTACTGTTTCTTTGCTTTCTTATCACCCTTTTCCTGAACATGAGCAGGTTAGAAGATCAGAATTCGTAAACAATTCTTTTGTACAGCTCCTGCATCAACACCAGTTGGTAGTGAACACCACTAATTGTTGGGTGTGTGGTCTTATGCCACATACTACGGATAGGGGTATTCCCTATCTGGTTCTGCCGTTTAGTCAGAATGGGTCTTTATGGGCTTTCCAGACAATGTTCATTTATGCCATTGAATTCTATCCCCGGGGTTCCACGAGAGATAACTCAAGTAATAAAGCCTTGGTGAAGGGAATTACGAATATGAGTAGAGATATTAATACGTATAGGACCAATCCCAAGGATGAGTTGTTAGCTTATGTTGGTTGGAACGCAACCAGATATAGTATTAGTCTGAGTGAGAAGCAGAGACGAAAGAGATCACCTCCGATTTGGATCGTAACCTCCCGAGGTCATTTTTGTCTGCAAGGTAATGACAAGAATACGAAAGCTCAGTTAGGGAAGAGTGTTTGTACTCAGACGTACGTTTTTGCGTCTCAGACTTCCCCGCCCTTTTTGGCAGGTAAGGGTACGTATTTTATTTGCTACAACAGAGCATATACATGGTTGCCCCCTGATTTTTCGGGAACATGCTATGTTGGATATCTGTTGCCGCCTACGTATACTGCTGCTGCAGATTACCACAAGACGAGAGTTGTTAGAGGTGTCTTCGATCAGGAAGATACCGCTGGACAAGAAGTGGGAGACTTCCTTAAGGGTTTCCTACCGTTTTGGGGGTCTATGGTTAACAGTAGAAATCTGAGGCAATTGACAAGAGTGGTTGAGTCCACTGTAAACAAAACTGCCGGTGCCCTTAGTAATTTGACAGCTGAGCTTCAAGCGGATCGCCTTATGACATTACAGAATCCTATGGTTTTAGATGTCATACTTGCGGATCGAGGTGGAGTATGTAAAGTGATCCAATCAAGTTGCTGTGTTTTCATTCCAGATAATGCTCCGACAGTGTACCAGGCCATTTCCAGGTTACATAAGATCTCCAAGTCAATACATGTGGACGAAGGAGATTGGTCGTTAACTGGATGGTTTTGGGAACTGTTATCCGCGTGGGGATGGAAGATTCTGACAGTCATCGGTGTGGCTTTAGTGATTCTTTTCTCGTGTTGTCTTTGTGTACAGTGTGGTCCCGCCATATGTGGCCTTTATGCTGCTACGTGTGTAAGGAGACCGCCTGTCTCAAGAGAAGTACAAAGAGCTAGGATGATGCTTCAACAACACCTTGATGACCTGATGAATATTGCCATCGATTCAGATATAGACTGAGTGATTGCCTATGTAAGGGCAAAAGGAGGGTCTGAAGTTCCGTGAATTCTGAACCTAGGTCATAAAGGTCGTGGTTCTGTTACGATTTTGGTAACAGCGAACCGTAAACAGTGAGTTCAGCAAGTATGAGTGTTTTCGTCATGTTACACCGATGGATTCCCTGTGTATTTAAAGATTTCGTTCTGTACCCTCGGGTTCCATTTTGTGCATGGCAGCCATTTTGTGGTTGCCCTCACATAGGCCGATGACTGTGGCCAAACGAGTTATTAGGACACGTACCCCTTAGCTTGAGTTTGTGCTGACTTCTGTTTGACCAGAGTGAACTGACCCTGTTGTCTGAAGCTGATCTTACCAAACCAGTTCTTGCCCTTTAGCTGATCAAGATAAAGGATCCGAGCACAGGACATCGTAAAGTTTTACCACACACAAACATGCCTTATCCTACTTCTATCTGTTTCTGTTTCTTTCTTTATGGTCTATTTATGCTGTGGGTTGTGGTCCTTTTTATTATGGGTTTGTCCGGCTTGTCTAAAGAAGAATGTTTATCTTGGGTTTGTTTGATGATTATTTATGGGCTGGACAAACTGAAAAATGGGTTTGTCATCATGCAATGCTTTTTGTCATGGAAACATGTGAGTGGTCAAACTGTAAATAAGGAATGTTTGCCTGAAGCACAATTTTTTGTATAAAAAGGGATGGCTTGCTTTGTAAAGTTGAGCAGTCTCCTGAGAACATACACTGTGTTGACTTCTAGGACTTCCATTACTGGCTGCAGCCAATAAATTTGATCTTTGACGCCACCAAGAAGTATCCTGTGTCTCTGTATTCTAAGACAGGTGAACCTGAAGACTTTGGGCGTGCCCCTGGTGCCGCTGGGTTTAAATCCCGGTTCTTCAAACCACAGTTACAGAGACTTACCGAGATCAATCTTTCAAGTTCCAAACGATAGGCGTTCTGAGGCAACCGCTGCTCACACGCTGTGTTTGGGGTTACATGCATGGATGTAGAAAAAGGACTACTTCATTTGCAGTCACCCGGGGAAGCCCAACCACGAATGATAATTAATTCTAATCGTATGCAGCGATCGGGGGCCTGAAAATTAAATGTGAAGTCGGTAGCATTGTTTTTAGAGTGCATGAAAAACGGCAATAATAATATTAATGTAATCACTCGAAATTTCAGCTCTGCCATGTTGGAATGGGAGCTAATAAGTTTGTACCTAGAACTACAAAGGATATTTATAATCCAGTCTAGCGTGTTAACTGGAAAGTAAGTCAAACTTATTTCTAAGGGAAAACATCACGTGTATTCATAAGTTCCCTTCGAGTCTCGTGTACCAACATCATCTATGGGGTTACAATTGTGGATGTTAGTAAGCCAGTTTAATTACACATATTATACAATCAAAGCCAGTTTCATTGCACATTAGTTACAATCAAAGCGTAGTTGAGTTATACATTGTGGAGAAGTGTGGCTCAATGGTTAGAGCGGCAGGCCCTGATGCAGAGGTCTAGCCCGGGACCAGGGTTCAATTCCCCGCCTCGGCGGGTCTTGGGCTCAAAATTCCACAGACCTGATAATTCTCGCCTCGGTGCCTATTCCAATCATGGAGTCCCACTCTGCAACTCTGGGCAATAGCTTGCTTAATTTCCACAACGGCCCCCACAACGCTAAGGATGCCTGGCCTCCACCTTGGGGGTGCCCAGGAGTGGACGCCTCACAGGGAAAGCCAGGATGGGTTCCACAGCGGTATTCGTATAAGCGCCTTGAGACCCTTGCGGGTGAGTAGTGCGCTATACAAGTATCAATTTACATTTGATACCTTCAAAACATCAAAGAATGAAATAGTAAGTATTGTGTCACATACAAAAGTTAATTGGATCAGCAAACAGTGCTATATATAACCATAATCCATAAATGTATATACATAGCCCTAAAATTAATGCGTGTGATGGCATATTAGGCACATTATTTTATGTCAAATTACTCAAAATACCACGGGGTACTGGACAATAAGTTTGAATTCAATCAAGTAACGCTACATCGATCTCAATCCATATATAACGCAGTACATATTTAAGTTATTCAAACAGTGACTCAGGAGGGCGGTGAATGATTAAACAGCACCCATTATTGATCATGTACTCCCTCATTAGACCATTAGTAACTATGCCTGAGGGTCATACATACCATACCTATAATTTTTCAGACCACGTATGAAGTATAACAATGAACATGTAACCTATAGGGGCTAATTCCCTAGATTCTCAAGTTTTAAGGAGAGCCACCTGCCTGTTGATTTCCTCCTGTTTGTTAAGTCCTTTGTTTACTGTATTCAGAGAATATATCCATTTGCATTCTCTTAGGTTTAACACATTGCCAAAGTCACCTCCCAGTGAATGAATTTCCACATTCTCTATCACCCACCATCGAAGACTATCACAGTCATGTCCAAAAGTGGTGAAATGTTCAACCAATGGTGCGCCTGGTGTTCTACTTCGAATGCGACTACGATGTTGCAGGATTCAGCATTTCACTCTTTTTGTAGTCTGTCCTACATACATGAAGCCACAGGGGCATAGGATAGCATAGATCACCCCTGTGGTATTTCAGTTACTGTGGTGCATCAAGGTGTATGTTTTGTTGTTATAGGTGAATGGAGTTCACTCAGTTGTTAGGGGACATGCCCGGCATGTGCCACATGTAGTATGTCCCTTGATCGGGGGTAGTCCCCAGAGTGTGGATCTCAATGCGGACAATGTGGTAATATGATGGGACCTGATGTCCATCATTGCAGGTTGGATCCACGGCACCATAGCTGACCTAAGCATGACATAGACATGAACTATTACATGGAGGGCTGAATGTTTCAAGTCAAGGTGTTTGCTGCAGTTTGTGAAGATGCAACAAATCCCTTTAGGTCCAACATGCTTTCTCACTCCAGGAACAGAAGTCTATTACTACTTCACAGTGACATATATCAAACATGTTCATACCATTTGCATTACTTGATACCTAGAAAACAGATGAGTATTTATCTATCCCAATCACATCTTTGAATGAGTTCCTTTTTAAATCGACATATCTGCTTCACAGTTTAATACATCACATGCATTAGATTTTACATTTTCTTTTAGATCTGCCCAATGTTGTGATGTAGTGTTGTTTCTCTAACTAGAAACTCTTCCCTATTCCCTGCGGCATTCTCATGCTTTGCTGACTCTGTGGGGTTTATTTACTAAGATTTTGTTCCATGTTTGCGTTCCCAAAAATAAACATTTCCAAAAAAAGACACAAATCAACGCAAAATATGGGGTGCTAGGTGGCTCAGGAGCAAAATTGCCACACAAGTGTGAGGCTCCTGCAGCTTGGTCCACTAATCCACTCAAATATCCTGCCTTGGAGGTCCATGGATATAACCTGATATGCCCAGCAGTTCAGCAAGATCTGGAGCCCATGTGGTGTGAGTGCAGAGCTATTTGGACTCCCCTCTCTGCGACATCAGCACCCATGCCAGCTGGGCGGTGCGCCAGCCTGTCATCCTAGGAGCCATCTTGGGTAGCACGAGGTATGCAACTGCCACAGTGCCCATGTGGTGGCTAGGCCGCACACCTGCACATCCGAGCCTTTCCTAATAGCAGAAGGTGAGTGACCAAAATCTCATACTGCCACTTATACCTATCACCCACTACGATCTCAGCCCACGAGCTTCGGAACTCCACCGCTCTGAATTTGAATTTTAGTTTGTATAGCACGTATATCACACGTAGGTCTCATAGCGCTTGCAGAAATATAGTGAGGAGACAGAGGGATGGGCAGGCCTAAAAGAGCCAGGTTTTTAAATTTCTACGGAGTGTGTTGTCATTGGAATTTGTTCTAATCTTCAGGGGTAAAGTGTTCAAAGTTTCTGGGGCTATTTTAGAAAAACATCTATCACCATTTCTAACCGTACGGACTTTCGGGACAGTTAGGAGGTGCTTGTGTGAGGAGCAGAGGGATCTAGCCGGGCAGTAGTCAGAGAGTTTTTTTCCAAATATTTAGGTCCTTGGCCATTGATAGTTTTGTGAACTAGGCAACATACTTTAAATTTGATGTGTTTTTTATGGGAAGCCAGTGCAGCTTTCTAAGACACGGGCCGATGAGGTGCGGGGGGGTCGAGAACCAGTCTGGCAGCTGTATTTTGCAGGGTCTGAAGTTTTGTCAAAAGACTGTCATTGATGGCGGCAAGTAGTGCATTGCCGTAATCTAGACAACTTATAATTAAGCCCTGGATTAAAGGCATGGGGTATGATAGAGGGATCCACTTAAAGATCTTTCTAAGGCTGCGCATCAGTCCAAAGCTGGTATGTACTACTTTGTTGACATGATCAGCCATGGACAATTTATTATCAATGGTGACTCCCAAATTCCGGACTGAGTTCTTTGGGGCAGGGCAGGGGCCTAATGTTGGTGACCACCATTCATCTGACCAGTGTTTGTGTGTGTTTCCAAACAGCATTATCTTGGTCTTTCCAGCGTTAAGCATCAGGTAGTTGTTGGTCATCCATTCCTTTCTAGAGGTCATGCAGTGTTGGAATCTAGTTTTAGTGTCCGTAAGGTTCCGACCTAGGGTGATTAACAGCAGGATGTCATCAGCGTAGGGCACTGTTTCAAAGGCATGAGCTCTGATTACCTTGGCCAGTGGAGATAGGTATAAATTGAAAAGTGTAGGGCTCAATATTGATCCCTGGGGGACTCCCTTATCGTTTTCCACATGTGTTGAGGAAAAAGACCCAGTTGGACCCTAGACCGCCTTCTGGTCAGGTAGCTTTGGATCCAAATTAGGGCTGGGCCCTCGACACCAATCTCTACTAGGCATTCTAGAAGAATGCTGTGTGAGATGGTGTTGAAAGCCGCCGATAGGTCAAGCAGGATCAGGATGGCAGATTGTCTTGCATCGAGGTTTAGTCAAATATTATCCACTATCTCGAGCAAGGCAGTCTCAGTACTGTGGAATGCTCTGAATCCTGACTGCGATGGATCCAGTAGCTTGTTATCTTCCAGATGTTTAACTTATTGTTTATTTATTAAGGATTCCATGACCTTCCAAAAGAGTGGTAGGAGGGAGATCGGGCGGTAATTTAGGGGCTGTTTTGGGTCAGCGTTGTTCTTTTTTAATATTGGTCTAATTATGGCCTCTTTCAGTGGGCGGGAACCCTAGAATGGGACAGTGATAGGTTGAGGATTGTGGCCAAATCTGGGATCAAAAGTGGTGCAATTTTGGCTAGGATTTGGGATGAGGCGGGGTCAGCTGGGAACCCTGATTTGATTTTATTGATTGTAGTGGTCACTCCCTCCTCTGAAAATGTGTGAAATTCTTTGAGAACATTGTGAGGGGGGTTGTTCTCTAGGAATCTGATCAGATATCATTTTTGTTACAGGTAGCATGGTTGGTTTGGGAAAGAGTTTATGAATATCATTTATTTTGTCCTTGAAGAACGTAGAGAGAACATTGACCCTTTCCTGAGACTCAATGAATGGGGGTTGGCAGGATGATGGGTTTGTGAAATCTTTTACTATTGTATACAGATCTCTATGCGAGTTTGCTGCCTGGCTAATCCTATTCCCGAGGTAGGCTTTTTTTGCAGAAGCTATCTCGTTCATGTAGACTTTATGTTAGATTTTATACTGATGTTTATCTATTATGTTTTTGGTTTTTCACCATAGTCGTTCGGCTACTCTGGCAGCCAGTTTGGCTGTTTTTAGATTGGAGGTGAACCAGGGAGAGAGTTTATTGGGGCATTTAGTTGCCTGCTTCGAGGCAATGGTATCTAAGGAGGCGGTGATGGTGTGGTCTAAATCGGCCGCTGCCTTTTTGGGATGGGTAGACTGAGTGATTAGGGGGGGACAAAGTAAGTAGAAAACGAGTCTGGGTTGATCTTGTTCCAGGATCGACTCATTTTCACTTCCTTTCTACGGTGGGGTTGAGTGAAGTTTACGGAAATGCTGAACCTGATTTTGAGATGATCTGACCATATAACGGGAAACAACTCGTTAATCTGCACTTTTTCAGAATTAGTAAATATGAGGTCTAGGGTGTGACCCGCATTGTGTGTGGGGTCGGTCTCTCACATTGTTAGCCCTAACGAGTTAATACTAGTAAACAGATCGTTGGTATGAGGGTCTAGTCCAAGCTCAGCATGATGGTTAAAGTCCCCTAATATGAGGAAATTGCCGCAAACCAAAACATGTGGAGCTATGATCTCCATAAGCCATGTGGTAAAGTTAGTTTTATTGCCAGGGGGTCTGTACATGAGGGCTCCTTTCCATGACTCCTTATTCTTCAGGTCTATGGAAAAAATAAGTATTTCGCCCCAGTTAGCTATGCAGGTGTTGATAATATGAAGCTTCATGTCTGACTTATGGACGATTGCTGTGCTTCCACCTCTCTTCCCAGTCCTATCCAGTCTGTAGATGTTGTAGCCCGAGGGAAGAGCAACAGCTATGTCAGGGATGGATGAATCTTGGAGCCATGTCTCAGTGACAAAGAAAAGGTCAGGTTTTTCTGAATCTAACAATGCCCAGTTTTCAAGTGAGTGGTTGGGAAGCGAACGGGCATTGCCATATAGACAGTTTATCTGTTTAGATGATTGTAGAGGGTACTTATTATTCCTACTTTTACCGTTCTTGGGCAGCTTCATCTTTAGGCTGTTCAGTGGTAAGAGGGCTTCAGTAGCGGAGCTATCTACCTGTGGGAGCGGAATGATCTCCTGGGGGGGTGGAAGGCTGGGTTCAAGGAGGAGTTCCAAACTAGTGTATCTCAGGGTGGTCATGTGTGATCGGAGAAGCTAGATTCGAATGGATAAGGGGGCTGGCGCCTGGCAACGGTCAGGCGCGGACGGACGTAGATGGGCCTGCCTTTGGCGCGCCTTCGGTTTTCTGCCGGCGTGCAGCTGCCTGCGTCCGCTCGGCACACTTGTTTAAGTCAAAGAGTGAGCGGGACCACAAGCAGCAGTGTGTAGAGTGCTGGCCGGCGTTTCCAACCGGAAGTGAGTCTGTTTGGTGACCTGTTGCCTGAAGTATGCCGCCCCTCGCCACCATGAATGCAGACGAGCGCCGAGTAGCGCTACCATTTGGCACAGGCACAGGCGCATCCACCATGTCTGTGTAAAACCACTGGCTGCTACTGCAACCAATTCGAAGCACCTATCATCTAGCACGATATCTGCAATACCGGTAAAGACCCCAGCCTGGTGCGCACCACATACCACTTTTCACTACTCCTTGCACTGCAGAAATACGTGCCGCCAGCAGGAATACAAAGGAGGGGGGACGGAGAACAGATCACTTTCCTTGCTCAGCCGCAGGCCCACATTCACATGCAGCACGATAATCTGTGTATTCTGACAGTATCCTGGGTGTAAAGCACTGTGCAACCATTGGGGGCATGCATGCAGAGCCTAGGCCACTACCCCACTCGACCGTGGCCAGTGGCCCCACTGCAAACGATGAGGGAGAATTTGCAGACTGCACCGCAGTGCGCACCTGCTAATGCCTTATGGCCATTCTCCCTGGAATCTGCGTCCTGAAGGCATCAATAGTCCCCAACCAAGCACGCTGTGTAGAGACTGCCAAGTATCCACGACCTCATTGACTGTTAGCGTGCTGACCCAGCCTCAGGGTTGGTGGGCCTCTCACGCCTGTGCAGCGCATAGACTTGTTCTCTACATCTCAGAGAGTCCAATGCACCGCTATGATTGCAACAACAAAGAATGGTACGCCCAAACTAATTTGCCACACAACAACTTCTACTAGCACAACATAAGTGGCAACTTATGCTCCTTCTTTCCTTGCTAACCAGTGCATCGTCACAATATATCATGCTGTGCAGTGGGCCTGCACACACTGAAAACCCCCCAGTCCTCCCCTGTACACGCACCACTGAACCCCTTGCTCAAAGATGTAAGACTAATTCCTCCCCAGACTGGTATGCCACGGTGTAAGCACGCACAAGTTTTTGAGCCCTGCATCAGCAACCAACCACACAAGCGAACATGAAGTCTCCACCTCACTTACACCGCTACACCAGTTGGGGCTGTGTTTCCCGATTCCACCCTCAGTGGCACAACTCTTGTTCATCTAAGCTGACCAGAAATAACTCAGAGGATACATTCACTACTTGGCCTTGACGAAAAGAAGCTGATCATTGTAAAGCCCATGCGACTGGCGATATCACAGCTGCTGTGGAATCATACAAGGCAGATACAAAACAAACCCAGCTAACCTTTGAAGTTGAAAAGGGAGGCCATACGCAGCAAGATGACCCTGAACAGGCAAATGAAGCACAGGGGTCAGCACCATCACAGGATGAAGAAATGAAAACCTTCCTCCTTGAAATGTGCCAAAGCTTTACTTCAATCACAGAGCAAATGGATGCCATGAACACAAGGATGGATGCCATTGTTCACAAGCTAGATGGCCATGATGAACGTATCAAAGAAACCGAATGCTGCATCTCGGATGCGGAAGATACCACGTCACACATTCAGACACAAGTGGCACAAATGGATGAACTACTCAAACTGATTGCTGCAAGAAACTAAGACCTTGAAGAGTGCAGTAGGAGGAACAACATCAGAGTCATAGGTATTCCAGAGAGCACCAACACTGGGAAGATGGAGGAAGTTATCAAGAGACTACTGCGAGAAACAATTGGCGCATCATTTTTTTCTTCCCAATTCATTGTGGAAAGAGCGTACCGTTCTCTTGGTGCCAGACCTCCTCCAGGTAGCACGTCGCGCCCTAGCATCGCAAGGCTGCTAAATTACTGTGACCGCGATGTAGCCCTCAAAACAACACATGAAAAGCGGCAACTCACATTAGAAGGTAACGCATTCACCCTGTACCCTGATTTCACGGTAACCGTTCAAGAAGAACGATGCAAGTTTCTACCTGCCAATCAAAAACTTTGCCAGGCGCAAATCGACTACGCTCTCATATACCCTGCCCGCTTGCGGGTAACTTACCAGGGCAAGCAATACTACTTAACTAATCTACAACAAGTTGAAGGCTTTCTGAAGCATATCAAACGTCATAACAACTCTCGATCCTCACATGAACCATCATCAAGACCGCCCTCCCCGGCTGAAGAATAATTGGAACTGTATGTGGGATATCAATGCACTCTAGAACTGCTGGGAACCTATACCCCTGCTGCGACAAATGTACATCGATGTACAGAAACGATGGTTGGGGATGTTTGACACTACAAGCCAGATAAGTGACTTCCTAGAGCCGGTGGACACTTGGCACCGAGCACCCCCACCCTCGATGAGTTTTTGCTCTCTGACAACTCGCACCTCTGAGGGTGGGATGTAACCGTGCATGAGCCTCGGAGTTCCCCCTGAGGGCGTTCCCCTGTATTTACTGTAGATATGTATGCACATTGTTTCTGTTGTGTTGGGGACATGGGTGGAGGGAGGGAATGTTCATTCTGACATGATTGGGATACTACAGTGGGTGGGAATGGGACTGTTTTCGAAGTTTGACACAGCATACACAAGAGGATACGAAAGGCAGAGGCATTACAGTTCTTTTCTTCATTTTGCAGAAACAGTACAAACACTGCTCTACACATTATTTAACACTTTGCTGCATGACAAGTCCAGTGCCTAATCCGAACTTACATATCCTCATGTGGAACGTCAGAGGACTAGGCGACCCAAGGAAACATCTATAGATTCTAGCATAGCTCGACCGACACCACATCCAAATCGCACTGCTCCAAGAGACCCACTTAAATCCTAGGCACGGTAATACTTTGGAACATGAATGGGCAGACCATAGAATATTCTCCAGCTACTCCTCCTATTCAATTCAATTTTTATTTATTATGATTTGGAATTAAGCAGAATTACACATACAAATACATCTTAAACGCGCGTTTCATTCCACAAAAATTACCAACATAAATTCATATTGTCATTACATGTAAGTAACCGGATATTCCTAACAGGAGCAGTAGGTTAGTGGTATACCCGTGCAAGAGGGCAAAAACTTTAAGTAATCATGTTGACATACATGAATTCATACAGATTTATAATCAATCGATATCCTAAAACATTCGGTATTAAAACTTATTAATAAACAAGTATAAAATTCGCTAAACAGTACTAGATCGTGAACACAAGAACCATGTAAAAAAGGTAATTTACCTATTCGCTAAACTGTACTGTATAACCAGCAGCTCAATAACGGTACAAAGTAGTTCAATACCATAAACTTGCTTCTTTTAGTATAAAATCTACAATAGATTAGCAGCAAACAATGGTATAGTGAGGTACTTGGGATCATAGAGGATAAGAAACCAGAAGTGTATAATGGTGCCCATACTTAATTCCAAAACTAATCAATCAGACAATAATCGGGTAATACATAATAGTATAGCAGCAAAACGATTTTGGTAAAGTGCTTGAGATCCAATAATTAGTAACTAGCAGCAAAAACGGTTTATAAAGTGCATATGCTTAATTGTAAACATGATAAAAAAGTGCAAGTGCTATGTCCAAACGTGTTGTTAAGATCTTTACGCCTTCAATATATGTTTAAAAATTGTTTGGAAAAGCACTTCAAATTTCTACAACACTTGCACTATACACCTGTCAAAATGTATAGATATCAGCTGAAAGACTCAGATAGATGCGATAGATGTGGCTCAAAGGGGGCCGACTTCCTCCATCTAGCTTGGGACTGTCCTCCTATACATGACTATTGGAGTTAGGTTTTCGTGGCTTTAGAGGCAATGCCAACACTTACCTTGCCACTCACACCTTTTGTGGCTTTATTGGGCTACACTGAATTAATAGACAAACCATATTGTCGCTAATTTACAACAGCTCTATTAATGGCCAAGCGCTACATTCCATGCAGATGGGGCAGAGGGAGAGAACCCAAATTTAAATTTAAGGATTGGCTTACTGATTTGATAAATTGTCAAGAGCGGATTAATAACTATCGGGACCGGCTTCCCCCGACATCACGACCCAAGGATATTTGGGACCCCTTAAAAAATTATCTTTTCACGCATCCACTAGGTACCCCCGCCGCAAGTATGGAAATACAGGAGCTATAGGTATATCAACCCGAGGCGCTCCAGGGTGATCGTACTATGTACTTTAGACCACTAAATAGCCTTCTCCGTATCATTGCAACAGTCGTGTTGTACAATGCCTATGTTCTGATATTTGGTTGTTGATACTAAACAATATAGTATATTGAAAATACTAAATTGAATACTGAACAATACTATATTGTGATGCACTTCTCACCAAAATTCTCAGCTCATGCACTAAAGTTACGAGACAGTGTTATACAAATTGTTAGTTCCACTATGTACCATCAACTGCCTATGCCTGGACTGTGTCAATCCATATGTTTGTATATCTGTGTATGTATAAATAATGGTGCTCTCATTGTTGTACTTTCTATTTGAAAATCAATAAACACATTTAAAAAAAAAAATCAACACCATTTTTTTTTAATAATATGCTTATCTGCTGAAAGCTTGTTTTACGCTGGAAAATCACTTGAAAGTAGTGCAAAGCGGCACATAGGTGATGCTGGGCATTCCATTGCTACCATTCCGTTGCAAAACTCTATTTACTAAAAATGTAGACAGGATTTTGCATCAAAAAATAGTGTCACTTCAACCAGGCTCTATCAGGGAAAAATGCTTTTATTGCTCACTTCTTTTCCACCTTTGCGTGCATGCTGCACCGCACAGTACACATATAAGGTGGGAAAAGTTTTAAAGTTAGTCTAAGCATTGTGGGGCATATTTATAAGCCCCTCGTGCTGCCATAGCATCACTTTTTGTGGATGCCTAGCAGGTCAAGCAGGTCCAGTTCCCTGTCAGGATGTCCCCCCAGCAGTGGATCAGCAGCTGCTGGGTGCGCATGAGGTCGGTGGTGCGGTGCACACAGTGCTGCACTCACCCCCAGAGAACCTGGTGCTCCTGCATGGCGCGATCCTTCTTGGGTCTGCTGCCTACTTTGAGGGAAGGTGGTAATGCACACAAAAGATGAGCACAGACACTTCTGCCTCACCACAAAAGGTGTCTATGCACTCTAAAGCCATTGGTGTTGCCCAGGTGATGCAGCTTGCTTCTTCCATTTGGGACTAGACTGGGAGGGAATCAAACTGGGATAGGAGGGGAAACAGGAGGACAGAGAGTACAGGTCAGGAAAGGAAAACAAAAACAAAGTACAAAAAGTCACCAAAAACTCACGCAGAAAGGTAAATACACACAGAGAAAATCCGTAAGTAATAAATAAAGAAAACAAAGAAAAGAAAAGGAAAGAAAGAAAGAAAGAAAAGGTGTGATTATTAGGAAAAATGCTCAGATGGGGTGGATTGGTTGGGATGGAGCAGTACAGCATCCGGAGAAAATAGCAGTATAAGGCTATTTAAAATATAATGGCATTGGGCATGTGTTTCGCATTGTGTTGGTCATTCTGATTTTCAGTGAGGGACATGCTAGCGGCAGTAAATCTCTGTACAACATGCATTATCTGTTCACTTGTGGAACCCCAAAGAATCTCACAGAGTTTTATGTAACTTCATGGAATGCCTCTAAGTGAAATGCAGTGAGTTCCTCCCAGGTCCATATTAGATATGAAGGTTGAGAGTGGTCTGGAAAGTGACCACACTTCTTTTTTTCTCTCCCTTGATCAATTAAGTAACCTAAAAACCCTACACTTTAATGTTGCACATAGTAGTCTCCTGGCAGTGAACAGCCATGTAAACTCAAGTCGGAGAATGTTCAATCTGGTCGCACTATTTCACTGATCAAAAATTGCATGGATACTATTATTCTCAGCAGGAATGATCAGTAAAGAGTTTAACCAACACACACTGACTTGACTGAAGCTCTTGTGAAGCACAAAGCCCTGCTCATACCAAAGCCAGCTCCGGCAAAGAAATTACATCATTGTCTAAGACACCGCTGGTTCAACAGTAAGTAAAGGCTTGCAAACACCACTTTAACTACAGCAATTAAAGGTTCTACTTGAGAGGAAATTAAAACTGCACAGCACAGATTTAAAAGTATATTGAGTAGATCAAGAGATGGGTGGGAATATGCTGGATAGCTGGAATAACTTGCAACAACTAGAACAAGCATTTGCAATGCAATAGGACTCGCATTTACGCGAGTTTAAGCTATTGGGATTGTAAATGACAATACGTTTCATTTATGTTTCAAAACCCAAAACATAAATAAAAGGCATTGT
The DNA here is from genome assembly GCF_964263255.1 of Lissotriton vulgaris. NCBI lineage: Eukaryota > Metazoa > Chordata > Amphibia > Caudata > Salamandridae > Lissotriton > Lissotriton vulgaris. The sequence goes on along the minus strand of NW_028252325.1, from coordinate 56,326 downwards.
CATTTACAATGCCAGTAGCTCAAACTCGTGTAAATGCGAGACCTTTTGCATAGCAAATGCTTGTTCATAAAAGCTGTCCGAACTGTGAAAAAAGCTCATCCGTACACCTCAAAGTGTGCTAGTGTCCAAACATCAATGAAGGTGAGTGCCGGCAACCAGCTATGTTATCAGGCTCCAGTGAATATAAACTCTACGAGCATCTCCTTACTCCCACCAATTGCACAAATCACCAGGTGGCAGAAACCCAGATGAAGCATGAGAGGAAATGTGTGAGATTCAAAGAGAGGTAACAGAGAAGGCCTGTGGGGGAGGAATACAAAACAGATAAAACATGAGACGACAAAGCAAATGAAATATGTGAAGAGAAAACACTCAATAGGGCATGCGTGGGTAGATGAGGGAGCATAGAGACAGAAGTAATAGGAAGTCTGCAAGGAGAGAGTATATAACCAGACTGGCAAGTGAGAGGAGTGAAATGAAGAAATGTCTAAGGGAGGATAAAGAAAGGTTTGTGATGAGGATTGAGATGTGGAAGTGATTGATGCGAGATGCGAGAGCAAGTAAGATGTTGAGGGGTGCATATGAAACCACAGGGCAGGGAGCTACCTGTGAGGAGAGGATGGGGTGGTGCGAAGTTGAATGGGGGCTTGCAAGGCACATTAAAACTGCGAGGGGCAATAAGGCGTATGACGTTTGTGAAGGGATGATGTTACGGTGGGGCAATCTGGAGGAAGCAAAGAAGTAGTGAATCAGGTGTCGGGGAGTTTGAAGCATGGGAACAGGGACTGGAGAGGAGAGAAGAGAGGAACCCAGGGGTGACATTAAGGCACCCTGAGCCTGCGAGAAGAGGAAGTTAGGATGAGGAGGGTGTATTTGGATGGAGGGCCAGAGGAATTGTGTGATAAAGAGAGTGCAAATGAAGTGTGTGAGGAGAAGAGAAAGCCTGCGAGGGAGAGAGCCTGTGAAGAGAGAGAAAAAGGGTCGGGAAGCACAGGCGAGGTGTGGGGGAGGCGGCGCTCACACTGCACCACAGGAAGCACTGGGGTGGCGTTGGGAGCAGCAGTGGATCTGAATTTTCTCGTGGCTGCTCTGACTCTCAGCAGATTTCCCTGCTGCACAGAGAGTGCTGAGAATAAAGCTTTGGCTGAGAGGTCCAAGATTATAACAATGTGTGGGAGGACTGAGAGAAGTTGGCGCAGGAGGTCAAGCTGCGGCTGCTGAGTAAGAGGTCTGGGGCAGGAGAAGACAAGGGGGGTGCTGCTAGGCATGGGCTAGGGGACTAAACTGTCAAATTGACTGTGGACGCATGTAGAGAACACCAGCATGCACTCTTTAGAGTGCATTTGGAAATTCAAATAAGCACAAGCGTGTGCGGCAGCAGGGGTAGGGGAGAGAGGAGGGGGCATGCGCGATTCCCTCACGGGAGTGAGCAGCCAGGCACGCTAATTGATAACATATGGCACCAGCTGCTCGCTCCCACAAGTGAATCACCAGACGTGCACACATTGCCATTGGAAGCAATTCAACGCGTGCACGTTTTTGCAGGGAAAGCTGTGCCGATTACGAAAGGTCTCTTTCCTAGGCAGCTCATGCGCACTGCGTAGGCGAGACCTAAAAAGGAAGCAGAGTGTCTTCTACCAGATTTGTGCCTCAAGGAAGAACTGTAGCTATATAAGATCACATTGTTTATATCATAGAGGCTGTATGGTACTTTCACGGTTCATTATTATATTCCGCTCCAGAGGATGATTCTATCTGCTTGATTCACATAATCGAGAACAAGCGTCTTGAGCCCCTCACATTAAAGGAGTTGTTACATTAATTTCTTGAGCAAGCAACCCTGAGTGGAGCACCAGAGCCTGCTTAATGGTTAGAATGTGACATTGTTCCTCTTTTCTAGAAAAATGGCAGAAGTAGTCTGGCAAATTGTCAACCGATTAGCCTCCTTGAAAACATATGAAAAATGTTTGTATGTGCACTATTGTCTAGACTCGAGAATCGGTGGACGGCAAACAGATCCTTTCCTATAGCCAAGGTGGCTTTAGAAAAATATTAGCCCCGTAGGATATTCTTTTAGATTTGTACTTCTATTAGTAAAATATGTAGTATTAAGAACACTGCTTGTGAATCTTCACTGCATCTCTGCTATAAATATAGTGAGGTGAAGTTCAGTGACAACGTAATGTTTTAAACTATAAAAAAAACATTGAAATTTACCAGTTAATGTTATCTCTAGTAACTGTAATTTATGTCGTAAGGTACCTTGAACCCGGTGTACAACCTTTACAACGCAACTTTTACAACGACCTACCATTACAACGGAACTTTTACAACGCAAAAACTTTTACAACGCATGTATTTACAACGCATTTTTTTACAACGCCGGTACCTTTTCAACGCATACCATTACAACGTAAGTATTGGTAAGTATATAATTATATTTTAAATGTTATATGTTTGGGGTAAAGGGGTATTTTTAGGGTTCAGGGTCAGTTTTCAGTTTTTCGGTAAAGGGGTATTTTTAGGGTTCAGGGTCAGTTTTCAGTTTTTGGGTAAATGGGTATTTTTAGGGTTCAGGGTCAGTTTTTAGTTTTTGGGTAAAGGAGTATTTTTAGGGTTCAGGGTCAGTTTTTAGTTTTTGGGTAAAAGGGTATTTTTAGGGTTCAGGGTCAGTTTTTAGTTTTTAGGTAAAGGGGTATTTTTAGGGTTCAGGGTCAGTTTTTAGTTTTTGGGTAAAGGGGTATTTTTAGGGTTCAGGGTCAGTTTTTAGTTTTTGGGTAATGGGGTATTTTTAGGGTTCAGGGTCAGTTTTTAGTTTTTGGGTAAAGGGGTATTTTTAGGGTTCAGGGTCAGTTTTTAGTTTTTGGGTAATGGGGTATTTTTAGGGTTCAGGGTCAGTTTTTAGTTTTTGGGTAATGGGGTATTTTTAGGGTTCAGGGTCAGTTTTTAGTTTTTGGGTAATGGGGTATTTTTAGGGTTCAGGGTCAGTTTTTAGTTTTTGGGTAAAGGGGTATTTTTGGGGTTGAGGGTCAGTTTTAGGTTTTTGGGGTACAGGGGTACAGGGTAAAAATAAATTAAAATTAAATTAATTAAATGAAATTAAATTAAATTACATTAAATTATATTTTTTTCAATTAATTTACGATTATAAAATTAATATATACTTACCAATACTTACGTTGTAATGGTATGCGTTGTAAAGGTACCTGCGTTGTAAAAAAATGAGTTGTAAATACATGCGTTGTAAAAGTTTTTGCGTTGTAAAAGTTCCGTTGTAATGGTAGGTCGTTGTAAATGTATGCGTTGTAACGTCATACATCCCTTGAACCCTCACCATGCATAACTAAATACTTTGCATATTACATCACTCATGACATGTTCTATAAGATCATTGATTATATTAATGCAACTTTTAAATCACATCACTAATGACAATACTGAGCATGGCAGGGGTGCGAGGTATAGTTACCTTAGAGTATGAGTTATTGCTACTAGAGATAACTATAACTGGTGAATTTCAGTATTTTGTTTTAAATGTAAAACATTAATATTGTCACTGAGATATCCACCTAACTGAAACCTCAGTGTTTGTTTTTCATGTAAAATAAAATATTATCATACCGAACTATAATGTCATTTTAACCATAGTTTTTTCAGTGAATACACACACACACAAATATATGCACATGTATATATATAATGAATTATTTGTTTTATACCGAACTAAACCATAATTCATACATATAAAACCACACATTTAAATGTCTTTTTCCTTTATAAACCAAACAAGCTGGAGGTGTGCTACTTATAATAATTTGAAGGTGGTGGATAAATTACAGAGAGGTGACTTTCATTTGATACAGGTGGAGTTTTGCCTCCCCTGCTAGATGAGCCCCTGTGTACAGTAATTGACAACTCATCGGATGGAATCACTAGGCATTCCCAGGAGGACACCGTGGCTTCTTGCCCCAGCTTGAGCAAAGCTACCCTAGGGCACAACAACGATGCTAGGGGCCCTAATGCCGCCCTTCAACAGCAGACCCGAACAGCTCTCCGGCTCCTAAAAAGTCGCAGAGCGTGAACGAGAAAGTAGACACTTTAAAGAATGGTGCCGGTGTAGTCAATGTAGACACTAAGGGTACTGAAGAGTTTTGGGACCTTTTAAAAAAAATATAGCAATTGTCTGACTTTTGCACTGAAATCACCAAAGTTCTGACAGAATCTAATGTTACATTGGGAGTTGTTAAAAAAGCCTTGGTCTCCCTCAAGAAGGTCTCTCACACAGCTGCCCTGAAACCACAAGCAGCACCACCCATAAACTCCCTTCCTGGGGTCCTTCCCACTGCTCAGACCCCCGCAGTGCTGTCCAGTGCCTCAGAGTCCTTGGAACAGGGCTCTGTTCCCACAACTCGACCAGCACCTGCTCCTTATAGTAGCCAGGTTCAGAATCATCAATGGCTCCCTGACTGCACCAAGCAGCACATGTAGATAGTTTACCTGCTCTAACAGTAATGGCTTGCCAGCTTTAGACCTCCTTGCAGCCTGTTGTCCTTAAGTAGTGGTCCTGGCAGGGGTACCAGGCCTCAGTACCCTCAGAGATGAGTCTACCATTAAACTATTTAAGAAGGCGTCTCATTAGTTGACCAAGCACTCTAGGTTTAACAGTTGACAGTGACTGCATGGTAATCAGGCTTAGAATTCCCAAATAGGCCCGTAAGATCTTACACCATACCTTACACCATACCTCTCATTCATCTTTATTGGATTCAGTTATAAAGCCATTGCCATTTTTTTTATAGACCCTTCACTAGTCATACGCTTGCAATTACATGTCCTAACTTTTATTTGGCTTTTATTTACTCAGGGGTCCCTCTCTAGGGGTAACTTACATATATGAAACAGCAGTGCATTGCCTTTGCAATGACTTTGCTACACACAGTGCTGGTAATGTCGAAATGGAGCATATTGCACTGTTCATGCAGTCTGCAATGGCAGGCCTGCTGTCAGTAGTTTACTTGGATAACTCGGGTTAGCACAAACAGTGCTGTAAGCCATTGGGATCCCTTTACCACCCATGTCCTGGGCACCACAGGTATTATACTAGGGACTTATAAGGGGGGTTGGGGTTACCAGTGTAAACATAAAAGTATTGGGAGAGAGCACAGGCTCTGGGGTTTGACCAGCAGGCTCCAGTGCACGGTCAAAGTCATAACCATCAGCATTTGCAAGGGGGGTGGGGAGGATCATTCAAAAAGTGCACTTTCCTTCAGAGGAGGAAGACGAAGATTTTGTGGTGACCCTGCAGAGAGACCATTTTCAAACACAATCCCACTCTAGCTTAAAGTCAGGGTAGACTAATCAATACCTTGATGAACTTCCTTGTTATGAGACAGAATGTGGAGAATGGCTCACTACAACAGGGACAGTTGCCAGCTCTATGAAACTCTGACCTCAGGTGGATCCCTCCGTCTATACTCTCGGCAGCCACTGAGCTGACAGGCACTGTGAGAAACTTGAACTGACTGCAGTCTCAACTCCAGGGCTCTCAATTGTGGCATGTTATAAACACTGCTTAAAACATAACACGATTCAGAGCGTTGGCGTTAAGAATAAGTTCACCTCTGGTTTCCAACAGTTCCTGTTCCCAAATAACTGTGCCTGCTACAATTTAATCATCACAAGCTAACCTACTATAGGATGCCTTTAGCATTCTTAACCTAACCTTCTATATGACCCCCTATACATTCTCAACCTAATCTTCTAAATGACACCCTATACGTTCTTAACCTAACCATCGGAATGACCCCGTTAACATTCTAAAGCTAATCTTCTATATGATCCCTTAACATTCTTAACACAACCTTCTTTATGACCCCAAAAAGCGGGAGGGAGCACAATGCCTCACACCCAGCACTCAGTTTGCTCCAGCGCATCATGGTAAATGCAGTGACTGATAACACTTACAGTGGCACAGAAACTGGAGAAGTCTTTGGGCAGCATTTCCAGCAACCCCAAAAGAATGTGTTGTTCTCTACAAAAGAAGGACAACTGTCCTCAAACACATGCCTGGAGATACAATTTGTCTCCCTCTAAATCTTTATTGGCTGGCTCTTCCCTCATCCTCGCCTACATCTCATACTGCTGAGAAATTACCTATATCATTATCACCTCTTATAGTATGAGTTAATAGATTTACACCTCTGGCTTCTCCACCCCTCGATCTGGAACCTCCAAAGATATAATTGAACTGTGTGGGGTTAATAGTTCTGCCCTCTCTCTAAATTCTTTTCACAGACTCAATAATTTGTGATTCAAATATGTATTGGGGTACAGAAGGTAGCAAAGCACTCAAAATGATCTGCAGCCTCTAGACTGAGGTCTCTGACCTAAAGTCTCAACTAGCGATACTAACCCTGCAACTCGAAGAGTTCAGATTGGCAGCGGGATTACCATTCTCCAAAACCTCCCAACATGCCTCAAGTTCCACTTATATAACACTTATTAATGAAAAAACGGCACAAGAAACCAAATGGTCCGAAATTGCCCCACACCTCCTGCAAGCTGTGTCATCACCAGATAGTGTGACCAACAACCACATTCAAACTCAACCCTCCTGCAGACCTTGAGAGAAAGTGTTCAGTCCAGCTAGCTGCCAAATTTGAAAATCTAGACTGGAGAAAGGAACTTTGTGGCTATCAGATACTTGCCTTTCAAGAGACATGGGCACTGAACCCGGCACTGTATCAGATAGAGGGTTATAAGTGCTTTGCAGTCCCAGCACAGGAAAGCAGAGCAGGGAGAGCGAAAGGAGGATTATCTATCTATGTTGACTTAACCATAGAAGGGAAATGGTCAGTGCCATCATGGACGTCGTACACCCTTCAGGCAGTAACACTCCAAAGCAGAGGACAGAAATTAGAACTTTTTAATATCTATAATCCAGGGCCCTCACAAGGGGAGAATGCTGCCGTATTGGAGCTAAATGATAGATTAAGGGAAGAGGTCGAGCAGAGAAAAGAAGTGGAGAGCCCAATTATACTATTGATGGGTGATTTTAACCCCCACCTTTGCCCAAATCTTCCCACTACATCAACAGATTGGGACGCTTGTCCTCTAAAAAAAGGGCCGCATTTTGAGCACACTCAGGTAGGCACAACACTATCTACAGTAATAGATACTTACTCATTAGTACACACTATGGATATGGTAGCACAAGGGAGGGGGGGTACGCATGTCCCTACATTCAAGGGTAGAGGCTGTTCATCAACAATCGATTATATACTTATATCAGCTTTTGCGACACCCCGAATTACAAAGGTTATAACAAAGTGGAGCCCCTTCAGTGACCACAATCCACTAGTGGTAGAATTAAGGTACATCACTTACAGGAGAAAGATCAAAAAAAGGGATGGCAGATTGCAACCGGTAGACCAGGGGAGGCAACTTAAATGGACAAAAATAAATCCCCAGGAATTCTACAAAGCCCTAATTCAAAAAGGGGGAAAATATGTAGAAGAATGCCTGAACCCCCAAATAGAAGGCTCAGAGGTAGTAGCAGCGTTTGAATCCCTAACAAAACTAGCAGATAAACTACTGGAAGCGAAAGGTCCTGCTAAGACATCAATGAATCACCCACGTTGGTTTGACACCAATTGTTCTAAAGCATTGAGGAATCTAAAAAAAGCCCTCAAATGCAAACCAAGGAACATCGCAATAGTAGCCAACTATAGACAAATCTATAAGTCTAGTTTGAGGGAAAGGAAATCAGCACTGCAGGCACAAGTGTGGGCGGATTTAAGAGAGGCAGGTGAAAACAGGGATTACTCTGAATTCTGGAGAATTGTGAATAGCCTGTGTTTCCAGGACAACACAGCACCAACCATTACCTCTAGTATCCTTCCAGACCAATGGGTTACTCACTTTGAGGGCCTGTATAATAACACTAACACGGGTGTGCAGGAGGGAGATTGGGAAGGAGACAGGAGTGTAGAAGCAATTTTCACTGTGGAAGAGCTAAAAACGGCGATCCAAGGTCTCACCCCCAATAAAGCACCAGGACCTGATGGAACACCCCCAGATCTGTATAGAAGCAATATAGATCTCTGGGCACCAATTTTAACAATGGTCCTTAATGCAGCCATTAGGTCTCGCCTACCACGTCCTTGGTCCACCGCACTGATTGTGCCTATTTTTAAGAAAGGGAGCAGAGAAGATCCTAAATGCTATAGGCCGATTTCTCTAATCGATGTCTCTGCGAAAATATTAGGGCGGGTGATTTTGTATCGATTATTGGACTGGACGGAGGAACATCATACCATAGCGGATACCCAGTATGGCTTCAGAATGGGCAGATCTACTAGTGATCAGTGTTTGAACCTGTATTTGTTAACGGCCAAATACACCAAAACTAGTAGTGGCACGGTTTTTATGGGGTTTATGGACTTGGCTGCCGCTTTTGACAATGTTAACAGAAGCAAACTATGGGCCATGATGTATAATATGGGAATGGAGGTGGAGCTCATAAACATCTTAAAAGAGCTCCACTGGAACACTACGGCCAGGGTGCGTTTCAGCACAAAGGGGGGGCGAACTGAGCCTTTCCCCTGTTCAGGAGGCGTAAGGCAAGGATGCATCCTTGCGCCTTTTTTCTTTTCATTATATATCAATGGTCTAGAAAAAAATCTCACTTCCCTTGCCCTGTGTGGTAAATAAAATATTACCCTGTCGGAATTTCTATACTTAGACAATGGGTCATGCGTATAATGAGAGGCAGAGTCCGTGGTGTCCGATTCAAAAGGGCTTTATTTCAGTAACTCGAGTTAAGGGAGAATCGGGTTCCGTCACCACTAAGGTTCAGGAAGGATCGTCATCTGAACTTTATTCACGGAGTACAATATTTATACTTTAAACATACATTACATTGCATAGAGAAGGCGGAGCAAGTGAAGGAGAAAGATAAGAGCACATGGGCGTGTAAAAGGGCGTGTGAGAAGGCGTACACGGGGGCGTTCACTTGAGGAGTCATAGGTGTGTCATAGGTGGGTGGATACATGGAGGGGGTCTGCATGGGCAGCTGGAACCTTTACCCTACTTGTGTGCGTAACTTGGTCGTGACGTGCAATTGACGTGTAACTGGGGGAAGCAGGGGGGAGCTGACTTTCGCTCTAGTAGAGAGGCCTTGAGTGTCAGGGCGACCTGCACGACTGGTATTATCTGATATCTTGAGTTTGGAGGATGTATTATCTGAAGTAAAGGTCGCTCGAGCATGGGTTGCTCATCACTAAGAGCCAGTGTGTGCATATATTTCTTCGTGCATTGCGTGGGGGCCATGGGCTTTCTATGGATGCGAGCTCTGTAAATCACTTGAATGGAGACAGAAAGGCTAGGCCCTATCTTCTGCAGGCGGTTATGTTTGCCTTCTTCACTAAGCAGGAATGTGTTTCTGTGGAGCAAAAGCAGATAACTGTAAGCATAATACTGTCTTGGCAGGCCGGGCTGGGCACCTCTCGGCTGAGCAGGAAGTATGCGAGAGGTCAGGGATACATAGCTAAGCTAAACCGCAGCTTTCAGAGTGTCTGGGAGGCATGGAGCCTGAATTCGGGTCCTGGCTCGGCTGAGCCACAAAACGGGTTCATCTCGACTTTTAAACATGCACCATGCAAATACATTGGCAACATAGGCCTCAGTGCAGAATTAACGTTTCTTTCATGGAAGGTTTGGTAACTGACATTCTAATGTTGGACAGAAATGCAGAGGCATTATTATTACTGGCATGAGAGGAAAAGTGCATGAGTGACATGAACATACACTAAACGTGGGGTACATGCAGGGGACACATTGGTCATATACAATTTCTATTTCCTCATTTCCTCCTTGTCCCCTACTGTGCCCTTCAGGACACATCTATATTCATGAGACCGTATATCTGATCATACAGCATCATTTGTTCGTCTTTTTTCTTTGGTATATGTGGATGGGGTATACAGGCAGTGGCACACAAGCCGCAAATCGCCGGGCCACATTGCAGACTGAGACAGCAGCTAAATATCATAAGTAGTATCATTCCTGGGAAAGACAACACTTTCCATCCCCATGCTGATATTACACTCCAGAGCCAACCGGACCAAGTCCATGTGCCTGGGTTTTGATGTATCTCGTGAGCTATCTTGTGGAGTCTTGTTATTGCTGCATACGCGGATGGCGCGTTATTAGGAATAAACACGCAACAACTGGAGCCGATCACTCTACAAGCCCTGCCCCTATCTGCCAGGATGACGTCAAGAACAAGACGATTCTGAAGAACAACAAGTCGCATGGCAGACTGCTCCTCGGTCAAGTTCGCCAGGGCAGATGCAGTTTCATTTACAACTGCTTCGAGAGTTCTCGTTAACCTGCGTATGAGTTTACTGTTTTGGACGGGACCTATGAAGAAAAAGAATCCTCTATTGAAATCTGTATATTGCTCCCAAGCTGTCTCAGTCTGATCAATCACTGGGGAATCGGTCTCCCTCCTGTTTCTAACATGCACTAGTCGTGAATCTCGATGATAATGGGATGGGGCTAGAAAGACAGGTGGCAGCAGGAACGCTATATAACATGTCTCACCCCAGTCTAAGGGCAGACGTACATAGGCTGTCTGACCGCAAATGAAATAGGAATGGCGGGAAGCTTTGAAAGTAGACTTTCCTTTATCATTGAACTCGACTACAGTATTACATTCACTGTGTCCTAAATGTACTGATCCTTTCTTTCTAACGCACAATTCACCCTTTACTGGTAGGACTGATATGAACGGTGGACCTGTATTTTGCTCCAGCTGAACATTCAGAATCATAAAGTTAAGGGAAGCATTTCCTTGTGCGTACACTTCATTTTCTAGATCGGTCCCTTTCCTTTGGGGAAGACCGTCTTCGTCTGGAAAACATGCCTCATTCATTACTTTATTCAAATCTCCCCATATCCAATCGCCCTGGGAAACTGTGGACTTTCTGTCTAGTGATGAGATTAAAGCAAACCATGCTCCGCACGAACCATTGTGCGAGAACGGAAAAGGAAAAAGGGGCAGAACTCCCTTCGTTTTCTGATAAGGTGGGAGTCGGCCACATACCCAGCAATCTGTTACATTGCTGGTCTGATGAGAATGGTGCAACATCCGAATAAAAGTATTGTTGCGCAGGGCTAGTCGATATGACAGTTCATGGGGTGGCAGATCACTGAATGTGTGCTCTGTGGTGCTATTAAAGGAAGAGTGTATATGTGAGGCGATAGGAGGAAAGAAAACATGTAGTGCCTAGCTGATACATATAATCGTTATACTTAGAAGAAACATAAAAATCAAAGTTACTATACATCTACTGCGTAATATCTTGCAATATTTCTCTCTCATCTTGCTCTTTTTGATATTCTGGTCTACGATCTTATACATGTTAGGAACCTGTCTCACCGATTCACCACCTAGTGGACTTAAACAATTAAACGCTGTCTGACTTACTAGATCGTAATTTGGACCTATAGTCCTGTTGCGGGGTCTTTTCTAGCAAAGGGGGCTTACAGTCCGTACTATCGGGGCAGTCTTTGGTTTTGATCAAAGTTCCGGAATCTCCAAAGAATTTCTTACAGTGCTGGGTGTGAAGCCAGCCTTTGCGTCCCTCGATCTTGACGGCAGTCCTCGTGGTAAGCAGAACTAGTTTCGTTTTTTTCCAGCGCGGCTCAAGGGGGCTTGATCGATCAAAGTTCCGAATGTAGACTAGGTCACCAGGGATGATGGTATGCTCTTTGACTTGGGTGTTGTCGGGGAAAGCGGCGGCAACCTGTGAACGACAAGAGAGTAGTGCAGACATCAAGGAAGCCAGGTAATCTGTCAGCATATTACTGTCAACATCAGTTATTTTCTTAGGCATAGGCGTACCCCACATATTCGGTGGTCTACCAAAAACCACTTCATACAGAGATAGGCCTGTTCTGGAATGAGCTACCATACGCATGTAAAAGAGGGCAACCGGCATGGCTACCATCCAATCCACGCCTTTTTCGGCACAGACTTTCGCTAATTTCGTCTTAAGTGTCTGATTGTGGCGCTCGACAAGTCCAGCTGCTTCTGGGTGTCGTACACAATGAAACTTCCACTGGTATCCTAACAGAAGGGACACTTGTTTCATTACCTCAGAGGAAAATGGCTGACCGTTGTCTGAGTACACGACACGGGGCAATCCGTACCGTGGGAAAAACTCTTGTACCAATTGCCTGGCGGTGGTCACAGCAGTATAATCTGGGACTGGGTACGCTTCTGTCCATCTAGATAGTGCACATACAACTACTAGGACGTACTTATAACCTCTTCATCTGTCCATCTGGATATAATCCATCTGGAGGACTTCAAAAGGATGGTCAGGAGGATGAAATCCACCTTGTTCCACCGGAATACCTTTGCCTGGATTGAACTGGCAACAGATCATACAGGTACGTACTTTCTGTTTCGCTGCTGCACGCAGGTGCTTGTTGAACCAGATATTCTGTAGACTGTCTAGCATTGCCTTTTCTCCTAAGTGTGCTGGACTATGTGCTGTGTTTATGATGACTTGTACCATAGAGGCTGGGAGAAACCATGTAGCTTTGCCTTTCGTCATCCAACCCTGGTCAGTCTGGACCCCTCCTTGTTCAGTCCATTTCTTTATTTCATCTGGAGTGGCATGTGTCTGTATGTCGAGTACATCTTGTGAAGGATCCCTGACTGTCATGCTTTTAGTCAGTAATGGTACCTCTGTCTTTGTCGTGTCTGTTGGTGTCTGGGCTGTAAGTTTAGCTGTTCGGTCTGCCAGGTCGTTACCCCAGGAAATGGTGTCTGTAACTTTCGTGTGTGCTTTGCATTTCATGATAGCTATTGCTGCAGGCAAATGTATTGCTTCTAACAGAGCCTGAATAAGGGGACCGTGCTGAATTTTAGCCCCATGAGCGGTCAGGAAACCTCTCTCCCTCCATAACACTCCGAAGTCATGAACAACCCCGAAAGCATACTGTGAGTCTGTATATATGTTTACTTTCAAGTTCTTGGCTTGTATGCAGGCTTGTGTCAGAGCGATAAGCTCTGCTGCTTGTGCTGACAGTGTGTCTATTCTTTGTGTCTCTATGACTTCAGTATCAGTGGTCACGGCATATGCGGCCACTAGCTCTCCTATGCTTGTTCTCATGCATGAACCATCTACATAGAGTGTCAGGTCAGGGTCGGGCAGGGCAATGTCTGTCAGGTCTTGTCTTGGTTTCGTCACTATATATATTACTTCCACACAGTCATGTGGTGCAGTGTCTACTGTGCTTGAGGGCAAGAGTGTAGCAGGGTTGAGAATATTGCATCGTCTAATCTCTATGTGTGGCTGAAATAACGTCAGTTCATATCCTGTCAGTCTCGCTATAGTCAAGTGCTGTGTCTGTGTCCTATTCAAGAGAACCTCCACTGCATGTGGTACCTGGACTGTCAGGGGGTGTCCTAACACTATGGAGTCACTCTGTCTTATAGCTAGGGCTGTTGCTGCAACTGATTTCAGGCACGCAGGCAGAGCCTGGGCCACTGGATCCATTGTACTAGAAAAATAAGCACAAGGCTTGTGTTTTCCGGCTTGATCTTGTGTAAGAACAGACAATGCTGTTACATCTCGTTCAGTGACAAAAAGCGTAAAAGGTTTGCTGTAACAAGGAGTCGCTAAAACTGGTGCTTGACATAAGGCTTTTTTCAGTTCTTCAAATGCCAGGGTATGTTCTTGTGTCCAAGGGAGGACAGTCGAAGACGCTGCCTCCTGTGTTGTCAACTGTATGAGTGGCTTGGCTAGATAGGCATACTGGGGAATCCATTGTCTGCAGTATGAAGTGAGGCCAATGAAGGCCCGTACTTCCTTTTGTGTCTTGGGCTGTGAAAGGCTAGCAATTAACTGAATACGTTCTTGTGTCAGCTGTCTACCCCTCTTGGACAGCAAGTGTCCAAGGTACACCACTTGCTGTACACAGAATTGCAACTTCGAAGGGGACACTTTGTGCCCCTTTTCTGCCAAGAAGTGTAAAACTGTCAGTGATGCATGTTCGCAGTCTGGTTCTGATCGTGCTGTGATTAGGATGTCGTCTACATACTGGAGCAGTGCAGTGTTAGCAGGCATGTGAATACTGTCCAGTTGTCTTTTTAATGCTTGGCTGTAAATGCTAGGACTCTCTGTAAAACCTTGGGGAGGTCTCGTAAATTTAAAGCTGCGTCCATTTAAACTGAATCCGAAAAGGTATTGGCTATCTGGATAAATTGGGACACTGAAAAAGGCGTTCTTTAGGTCAATTACAGTAAAGAACGTCGCCTCGGAATCAATTGCAGTCAGTAATGAAGAAATGTCTGGGACCACTGGGTATTGAGGAACTACACACTTGTTCAGTTCTCGAAGGTCAACCACTAGTCTGTAAACTGGTGGTGCATTAGGGTCTGTTCGTTTAAGAATAGGGATGACAGGTGAATTACATATATTCGAGTCAGTCTCTACTACCACCCCTTGTGCAATGAGTTTGTCAACAATTTTCAGTAAGGCTACTACGGCATCAGGTGGTAACTTGTATTGTCGGATTCGTGGTAGTACTACTCCTGTTTTGAGTGTGACACGGTGTGGTGTAATGTGCATGTAACCTACGTCAGTCGGACCTTGTGCCCATAAGTGCTGTGGTACATTCCGGAGTCTGTGGTCAAAATCTTTCAACACATAATGTCCTTTAAAATCACGCAAGAATAGTCGTACTCCCTCCGGAGAACACCATATAACTGCTCCTAGTTCTTTCAATGTCTTTATACCAAGCAAATTCTCTGGACATGACTTAGTAAGTAACAAGTCTGTGGTACGTGACAATGGACCGACCCCTAGGGAAACTGGTTTCGACACTTCGTTGACAATAGGCTTTCCTGAAAATCCCAGGGAAACATTCTGTGAGCCTGAAAGGGGTGCCCCTGGAACCTCGTCATGGCTGATGGTAGTTCTGCTCGCCCCTGTGTCAATCAGAAATTTTCTGTCTTTTCCCAATACACGACTATGTACATAGGGACCCTCTTGATGTACAGGAACCTAAATAAGGGGCAAGCCAACTTCCCTCTCTAGGCTGTTTCATGAGAACTGTTGGTATTCTGGATAGTCCGACTGTGTGTACTGGTACATTTGTTGCGTGGCAGGTGGTGGTGGGGGTGGAAGATTTGCTACTGTCTGTTGCGTGTTCTGTGGGGTGCTATTCTGTCTAGGAGGATGTGGTCGCTCTTTTGTCTTGCCTGTAGCTATATTGTGTTTTAGGACGGCACAATCTTTTACAAAATGACCTGGCTGTTTGCAATAATTACAGTTCCCATTAACAAGTGTCGTGCCCTTTTTATTCGCATTAGCTGGTACCGATTGTGCAACCAGCACTTTCATTTTCGTATCTTTCATGCGTCTCTTTTCATGATCCTGTTCCTCTCTAATTCGGTTCTGGTGGTATTGTAGCCTTTGCAACATTTGGGAAGGGCTATTCGCTTGCCAGGTACTCTCAACCTTCAGTACTCTATTCTTGATCGGGGGTAAGGAATTCTCTACTAATTTGCTCACAAAAAGATGTGGATATGACTCGCTACTGGGCTTAAGACCACTATTAATAGAAAAACATTTCTCGAATCTAGAATAAAAATCACTTGTGTCCTCGTCTTGTTTCTGTTTACAGGCTGAAATAGCATCCCAATCTTCCTTTTTAGTAATCAATAGTCTCGGCAAAACCTGTATCAGGAGTTCAGGTAGTGCTTTAGCTTTGTCCCCAAGACCAACACCAGGGTGTCGGCCTTTATCCTCTGCTTCCAATTCTGCCCAACTTAACTTTTTCTCTCCCACCTCCCAGTCTTTTTCCTTAAGCTTTTCATAAATACCAGCAGGCAACAGTACTTTCAATAATTTTATAATGTCAGCATACGTGTAATCCCCTATGCGGAGAATGTCTTTTAATTCTTGGTGAAACCCCCCCGGGTCTTTATCATGGCAGGGCAACATCTTTTTCATTTCCAGTATTTCTAATTTCGTTAAGGGTGTGTAAACAAACACTCGTTGAAGCTCACCCGCTGTATTTTTGACGGGATGTACCTCTCGTAGGGGGTTCTGTCTGTCTATGTGTAAGTTCTTTCTGTCGTGGTGTGGGGCGAGAATCATGCATGTGGTCAGAGAAGTCAAGTACTTATGTCGTTGATCCAGAATGACATTAATTAATTCAGTACCTAGGTCTGTCCATCTTTCTAGAAGTATATAATCCAGTAATTTATACAAGGGACCGGGATCAGAATATTGATTCTCGTACAACGTTATCAAATGTTGAACCATGTAAATACCAGCCAAACGCTGTTCGTTCGGCGGAAGGCTCAAGAAAGTTTGGGCCACTATATCACTGCTATATATGTTAGAATTGGACACCCATTGGACGGCTGACCGGACTAATTCCTGTTCGTGTGGGGTGTGTGGTATCTCGCTCTCTACCCGTCGTTTCAGTGCTTTTTCAGTAGCTTGGAAAAGATTTTCAAGGGAATATCTTTCTTTTATAGAATGTCCTTGTTTGCGGTAGTCGAGACATTTGGGCCTGTCAAACTGTCGTGCTTTGCCTACGTAATTTATTTTGTCCATTTCCTCAGTTTCGTGCTCAACATCTTCCAGTGGTGACTCATATTTCCCGTCAGACTCTTTCCTGTGTATTTCTAAGATCTCTTTTCGTATTTTCTTGTACATACATTCTGTCTGTCCCTGTTTATCATGCCGACCGGCAGCTATGTTGTCACTCCAATCAGTCAGACCTTTCTTTACTTCAATGTCTGGTTGGTCTTGTTCCCTGATCAGACAGTTAATCAAAAAACGTAAAATCATGCTTTTATCCTCCACCTTTCTTTGTTCCATGGCCTCCTCTATACAGACGGGTCCCTCCCCCGTTCTAATAAAATGATATATTTTATCTAGGTGTTCCTTCATGCCTGGTAATGTGATCAGATAGTCGGCAGCATGTCTTAATCTTAGTGAATACACAAGCATTGCACCCTCGCCTGGTACTGGATCGTATATACAACGTGTATGCTTAAATGGTGTTGATGTCATTTGTGGCGTTCGTGGTAGCCCTAACCCTAGCAGTGTTCGTGTCGTTGTCGGTGTTCGTGGCGTTGTCGGTGGCCCCCCTCCCACTGCCCCTTGACCTACGTCGTCTTTCACGGCCTGCGGAAGCTGCATCTGTAGAAGCTGATCCTGTGATGGGGGCCGAGGGAAACCGTGGGGAGGAGGGAATTCTGCGTTTACATAGTCCGGTGCGGGCTCTTCTAGATAGGAGGAAATAAAAGCCTCAGAGGCTGTCGGCTTCTGTCTACGTACTCTAAAGGGTACAGGTGGTGGTGTATGCGACCTACTTCTTTTTTCTGAGGGGGCCACTTTAGCTAGTTCTTCTGTAAGGACGGGATAAATACCCGCAACAAGGGCATTTCTTTCTCTATCAGCTTGTTCTGCCTTGACCCGTTCCCCCTCATCCCGCAGTTCTTTTTCTCTGGCTTTTTCCGCTGCTTGTTTACTTCTCTCTGCTTGGTGGAATTCTTTTTTTGCTTTCCTATGCGCTTCTTTATGCCATAACTCAATGGCATCTTTCTGGGACGGTCTTACTTTCCTTTTCCATAGCGCTTCCTCTGCTTTCATAATGCATTCAGAATCCCATGTTCCTGAAGCAGGCCATCTGTACTTCTCCTCTAAATCCTTCGTGTAATCTACCCACAAGTCTAAAAACAATATGGCATCTAGCCCGTGTTTCTGGTACATAAAATAACCAGGTGTGTCTCTAGGCGGGACGGGAACTGACTCTTCGAGTATCCCTTTCCTGGTCCCTATCTGACGTAATTTCGAAAACAGTGGCATATTGGAACGAACTTAACAAACAATGGAATATACACAAAAATAGACTGAAAACAACCATTCACACTACAACACTAAAACATCAAAAACAGATACATTTTAACTGATACATGGGGGAGAACATGAACTTGAAAACCGTTAACTTTATGCACTGGAATACAGTACAACCATACCGGTCTCATAAAGAGACACGTCTTTACCGTGTCCACCGAAATGAACGCGTCTTTACCGTGCCTGTGTGACCAGACACGTCTTTACCGAGCTCAAATAAATGAACCCGTTTTGAAACGTTATTCTTTATGCATTCCCAATAACGGTACTCACCGGGAAGCAGAACTTGAAGGCCTCGGAAACTCGATACTGCGTGACTGCGGTGCTGCGCATGCGCCTCGGAACAGGTGGGCCTCTGGATACCTCGGACCTTGCTCTCTCACGGCTTGGGCTCTAGTTGGGATGATCCGCAATCCTCACCGCCTCATGTGGATGCCTGGTCGCAGTCCGTCTCCTCCGTGGGCCTGAGGGAGTAAGCAGGAAGTCCCGCTGTCGTGTACACTTTGAAGTCCGTCACGGCTGTAGAAGGGGGCAAGGGCTGGACCTACATTACCGGCGCGTGGGGAAGGGGACTTGTGCCTATTCGGGCGCCAGATTATGCGGTAAATAAAATATTACCCTGTCGGAATTTCTATACTTAGACAATGGGTCATGCGTATAATGAGAGGCAGAGTCCGTGGTGTCCGATTCAAAAGGGCTTTATTTCAGTAACTCGAGTTAAGGGAGAATCGGGTTCCGTCACCACTAAGGTTCAGGAAGGATCGTCATCTGAACTTTATTCACAGAGTACAATATTTATACTTTAAACATACATTACATTGCATAGAGAAGGCGGAGCAAGCGAAGGAGAAAGATAAGAGCACATGGGCGTGCAAAAGGGCGTGTGAGAAGGCGTACACGGGGGCGTTCACTTGAGGAGTCATAGGTGTGTCATAGGTGGGTGGATACATGGAGGGGGTCTGCATGGGCAGCTGGAACCTTTACCCTACTTATGTGCGTAACTTGGTCGTGACGTGCAATTGACGTGTAACTGGGGGAAGCTGACTTTCGATCTAGTAGAGAGGCCTTGAGTGTCAGGGCGACCTGCACGACTGGTATTATCTGATATCTTGAGTTTGGAGGATGTATTATCTGAAGTAAAGGTCGCTCGAGCAAAGGTTGCTCATCACTAAGAGCCAGTGTGTGCATATATTTCTTCGTGCATTGCGTGGGGGCCATGGGCTTTCTATGGATGCGAGCTCTGTAAATCACTTGAACGGAGACAGAAAGGCTGGGCCCTATCTTCTGCAGGCGGTTATGTTTACCTTCTTCACTAAGCAGGAATGTGTTTCTGTGGAGCAAAAGCAGATAACTGTAAGCATAATACTGTCTTGGCAGGCCGGGCTGGGCACCTCTCGGCTGAGCAGGAAGTATGCGAGAGGTCAGGGATACATAGCTAAGCTAAACTGCAGCTTTCAGAGTGTCTGGGAGGCATGGAGTCTGAATTCGGGTCCTGGCTCGGCTGAGCCACAAAACCGGTTCATCTCGACTTTTAAACGTGCACCATGCAAATACATTGGCAACATATGCCTCAGTGCAGAATTAACGTTTCTTTCAATGAAGGTTTGGTAACTGACATTCTAATGTTGGACGGAAATGCAGAGGCATTATTATTACTGGCATGAGAGGAAAAGTGCATGAGTGACATGAACATACACTAAACGTGGGGTACATGCAGGGGACACATTGGTCATATAAAATTTCTATTTCCTCACCTGGACTGCCCGAGAGTAGGGTCGCGTCAGATCCAAGTACTATTATATGCGGACGACGCGGTCCTCTTGGTCCGTACACCGAACAGCCTACAACATCTGGTGAATGGCTTTGTGAAGTTTATGGCCGACCTGGATCTGTCGGTAAATTTAAAAAAATCATTTGTTATGGTGGCCGGCAAGAAACCAGTCAAGAAGCCTGTGTTTAAAATAGGGACACACACGTTGGAAACAGTTAAGACCTTCCCCTATCTGGGCCTCTTGCTGGACGGTGATATGCATTTTAAACCATTGGTGGAGGAACATTGCTCCAAACTGGTGTCTTCTAATGGGGCAAATCTAAGTTTTGCGCACAGACTGGGTCGCTGGTGCCCGGAACAAATAATGACCCTGTACAGATCAGTTACTATGCCAAAGGCACTATATGGTGCAGAGGTGTGGGGATTCAGGGACGTGAAAAAGCTGCAATTCGAAGAAGACAAGTTTCTTCCTAGAATTCTTAAAACCCCACCTTCCACCGCCGCTGATATTGCCCATTCAGAACTGGGGACCCAATATATCTCGGATCAAGTGAAGATTAGGCCAATTATGGCATGGATCAGAATATGGACTAACCCAGAGGCTGAACTGAGCAGGGAACTCGTCAAAGACTGCTTGCAAAGGGACAATGTAATGCAAATCCCCTGGTTAAGATATGTTAAAAATACTCTGATAAATATTGACCAGTCTCATGTGTTTTTTGACCTGTCACAAATTACGAACAATTGTAAATTTACTATTAGGAAATTGCTTCTAGAAAAGTTTGAAACATCCAGAGCAAATGCGGCAAAAGCCAAGACGTCAGTAATTGCATATAGGTTAGTAGCCAATGGGCTGGGCATGGAGCCTTATTTGTTCCTGATGCATAACCAACAGGCGAGATTTTTAATGTGTCGTTTTAGGCTCAATCTTTTACCTAATATTTTAACCTATCCATCTGGTTTTACCACAACGATTGAGCAGAAGGGTGCCTGTGGCTGCGACAATAGGTCTCCACAGGACACCCTTCACTTTGTACTTTTATGTTCATTTTATCAACTCCCTAGGAGCCGATTCCTGGTCCACATCCTTAGAAAACAGAAATTGCGTCATGCGAAAGTAGCCCTGCTATACTTACAGAAAGCAAATGATATGTATACCCTGTGTGCCATCTCAAGTTTTTTAAAAGTAATGGTTAGACTGAGAAACACAAGAACTTGATCTAACTGTGAACTTGAACTCCGGTCTACCCTTTTATATGTCCTGCTGCTGGTGCTTAATTTTATCCAATTGTTTTTAAATACTACTGTAAAGTTCAGAAATGTAATTTAATGATACTGTAGGGGTAAATGTATTGTTATAATGTATTGTTACTATGTATTTTTATGATAATTTTTAATTGTCGAAATAAAAACTAACTGAACTGAACTGAGCTGTTCAGTCCAGCCAGGATGAGAAACTGGTAACAACAATGATTGACTGACTGGCCGAGCCACCTATAACTACTGGAGACAATTGTAGAGACCACTGCTTTGAGGTGTACCGGCCGGGCGGTGAAGTGGGGAGGGGGAGGGGCAGGGTGGGGGGTAGTAATGTATGAATTCCGGACCTTTACAGGCTAAGTAAACATATAAATGAATAAAACGATTTTCATTGCGCGCACTGCATCGCATTTGGTGATGCAGTGCGCGCAACGAAATTTGTTTTATTTATTAATATGTTTACTTACCTGTTAGGGTCTGGAATCCATACATTACTACCCCCCACCCTGCTCCTCCCCCTCCCCACATCACCGCCCGGCTGGTACTCCCACTACCGTCCGCGGCAGCCCCATCTGTACCTGTCCACTCTGACCCTGTGCTCATTGCCCCTGATCCCATTCCCTGTATTTCTCCCTTTTTTAATGTGCTTTCAAGGAATATTGCAGGAATCAAGGGTAAGCTGGGTGACCTGTCTTGGGCAAACTTTATTGAACACATTGATCTATGTTTCTTCCAAGAAACTTAGCCTATTGATCCACCTCTTGGATCAGGTTACACAACCTACCCAATACCAGCCTGTAGCAATGGTAAGGACCATCCATCTGGCAGCGTTCTTATTTGGGCCAAGTTAACTATTAATACTAAAATACGCCGCTTGCTATAACATCATTTGATATTATAGGTATATCCCTCACTGGTTCTGATGCTTGGACCTCTCGCCTGTATTATGTATAGAATAGGATGGCCAGGGGAGGGGCAAGAGGTGATGTGGGACCTTGCACTTCACAGGGCCGCCTTCGATTCCCATGACAGTGTAATTTTTTAGGGTGACTTTAACGCGATATTGGAGCCTTGGGATTTTGGCAATCAAACCACTATAAATGAAGAGGATATAATTTAATGCCATCTAACGATAGGTGCAGGATTGGATGGGGACGAATAGATCAGGGCTAGTGCGCAGGAGATTGCATGAACCTGTCCCTTAAAGAAGCCATGGATAAGTGAGACATACTAAATCTATCTCAGACCAGGGATCTCTTTTGGTTCTATAAAATAACTGAAATAAAAAAGTATTTTTTTGATACCTTAGACAAATGCTTTAGAGGTAAATCTAGGCCTAATTGGGTTCACTTCAAACCAAAATGCTTATGGCATAACAAAGCCTGTAGTTGGAAACAAATTAACTCCAACAGGGCTTATCCACTGGCGATACATCATTGATAAAACTCAAAAGAAATGAGTATAAGTTGATTCAAGCAAAAGAAGCCAGATATTGGGAATCCAAATTGTTGGAAGATATTTATGAGGCAGTTGTGGCAAAAGATACCAAAAGATTTTGGGAAACTGGTAGCTAATGGAAATTAGTTCTCTTGGGGCTTACAACAGACACAATCTCCCCGGTGGTATGGCATGCCCATTTCACAGAGCTCTACAGGTCACAACAGAGACTTCCTGCTGCTGAAGTTGCCCAGCACCATGGCTCAATCCCCCACATCACGGACCCTCTAGTGATAGAGCTGAGGGATTATTTTTAGGCAATCAAAGTTATTAAACCTGATAAAGCAGCTTGGCCTAATGACACCCCTGGTGATCATTATTTGGCTGACATCTGTGCCTGGGCTCTTTATTTAAATTAATTCTTGTAGGGGGCAAGTACTCTGCCAGCTGGAAGGTCTCCCAGATCGTGCCCAACTACAAGAAGAGTCAACAGGATTCCCCTCTAAACTATAGGACTATCAGTTGTTTAAATGTGGCCCAAAAGTGTTTGCCGGACAACTACTCAAACAGCTGGACTTCTGCATTGAAAATCACCAGGCTCTCTCACAACTGCATTTAAACATAAAAAGGGAAAACCCAATAGTACTGGGACCTGGGTGATAGGTAGTACAATATAGAATGGTCCCAGTAATGTTAGGACTAACTAGACTGTTATACAATATAACATAATTCAACAAAAATAACAATAGTCCATAAAATTTGAATGGCGAATGTTATTTAATCACACTGCCGCATAGGGAAATTGTATTTTACACCTGTCATAATATATACGCAATGGTACCCAACAGGACAAGGATGAAAAAAGAAAGGGGTAAGTGAATTTGGTGAGGATATGGCTATTCGCTAGGGAGTGTGATGCTTCAGAGTGAACATTATGAGTTCCAGTTCACTGTTTGATGGCCATGTGACTACAGCAAGCCGAGTGAGGTAAGGGGTAATTTGGACATTCCAGTCCTGGTGACTGTGCATGATTTTTTTGTAGAGTGCCCTCCTTCTTCCATATTTCTCTTTCCAAACAACATCTTGTCACTAAGGATGTTATTCTTTATTTGGATTCTCCAGTTTTCCAGGTCCATGCATGAGACGTTTATGCAGTCCAGGCTTTTCTTGGCATTCTGAGTCTTGTAATTCTGCTTACCCATTTATTAATCAAGATCTATAAAGTATCTAATAAACATTTACAGAAGTGAGACGAAGAGCCTCAGAGAGGCACGTTAGATGCAGCATTAAAAGGTGTTTGCCACCAAGTGTTCCAGCTTGTAACAGAGCTCTGTAACAAGCTGGAATAGGTAGTAGTAAAGCAACGGTCATTATGTTCCTCCTAATGTTTGCTGTGCAAGATGTGCCCCCTGCCATAGCTTTACTGTACCTTTGAGAGCATGTGTTGCCCTTTAACAACGGCTCAGATCCAATCATGTTACACCACAGAAATGGATGCTGGAAGGGCTGGAACTCATGCTTGGGGAAACTGGCTCTCTGGCCTTCTTCCCTCCAAGAAAGCTCCACAAAGATGCAGCGATCATAATGTGAAAACTAGCCTCATGGCTGAGTTATAGAGTGATAGTATATGGAACCCAGTATTACACTTTGTGGAGCCCTTGTCAGCACCACACATCACTCCAAGGCCCACAGGCTTTATGATTGCATTTGTAAGTTTTATTTTCCTGGTTGTTGCTAGAAGCAAAGCGAGATTGATCGGCTCTACCAATGCTTGTTATGAGGGTAAAGCCCTTGTCATTGAAGTAAATCTACTACCATGGGTGTGAGGTGATTGGGGATCGAACATTACAGGAAGGGAATAGCCTGTATGTTTGTGCACGCACACAAACTTGAACATTTGTCAGTGGGTAATCAGGAACTCATCTCTGACACATTCCCATCCTTGAAATTTTTACAGGTTCAGTGGTTGACTTATGTCAAAGGCAGAAGTAAATATATTTCCAGAGTGATTGTTAGAGATTGGGTTTTTGGTTGGAAGAGTATTCACCCTGTCTATGCACAATTCCAGTCAGGGTAAGTCAGATACACATTTTAAGCTTGGCACAGAGCAGTCAGGCTTAACTTATGGGGCAATATGTTAAGTATTTGAGCAATACAATAACAGTAAAACAATGAAAACACCACAAAAAGATGCCACACAGGTTCAGAAAAATAGATTATGAATTTATAAATAAAACAAGACGAAAACGACAAAAATCCATTAAGTAGAAGTCGAGATATGATTTTTTTAAAGATTACATGCAAAAATAAGGCTTGGAAGCAAATAGCCACTGTAGAGTTAATGGGTTGCGCTGGACAGGGACAAAGTCAAGAATCAGGCCAACCGCAAAGGAGCACAGGCCCGCTACAGGACCCACGCAGGACATGCAGAGCAAAAGAACCTCAGTCCTTGGTTGCAAACATGAGATGTGGAATGCAGTAAAGGAAGGAAGGAGTCAGTATCAGTCCCACATTCAAGGAGATGCACTGATTTTTTCCACACGTTGAAGGCGATGCCCTGGTTTCTGAAGATGAGCGTAGGTTTCACAATGCTCAGTTTGCGATGCACCGGGTTTCTCCACGCTTGTCGAAGCGTTGCGTTTATTGTCCTTCCGTGGTGATGGTGATGCAGTGGTCTCTGCACTGCATCTCTAGCCGATGCTGTGGGTTTTTCCACTCTTGTCGAAGGGATGCATTGATCCTTTTACTGTGGTGGTGATTCTGGTGATGCTCTTTGGGCCCTCACTGCAATGCACTGGATTCTATTCCCGATCAGCAGTGATGCCTCAATTCTGCTCATTGCACTGGTTTCACTGGAGCAATCACCTGTCGTCACAACCAATGACCCAGACAAAAGAGCATGGTTAAAGAATTTGGTCTCCCTGAGTCTTTGAATAACAGGAGGTTAGTCAGCTAGACCTTGGAGACAGTCTGGGACAGTCAGAGGGAGCAAGCAGGCAACCTAGAGCACAGGAGGCAGCAGTCTAGGCTTCTCAGTAGTAATACATGAGTATGGGAGTTTGTCACTACCAGTACATGCATTACTTAAAAGCACATGTCAGTCCTTTTAGTTTACATAGCACCATGCCGTATGGTCTACCTTGGTCCAACCATAGGAGTGACCTAAATGTAATAAGAGGGAAGTTTAAGATTTGACAAGGGGTTTTAAATACCAAGTTTAATTGGCACTGTATTAGGGAAAATGACAGTTAAATTATTTGTGCCAATTGTGGATACATCAAACAAACCATGTATAAGCAGAGAAGTGGGGGCCAACTAGCCCTCCAGCTACCTCCAGTAAGTGCCACGGAGCTGTGTTGCAGAGTGTTGTAAAAAGGGGCGTTGCCTATGAACATCTCTCTGCAACACAGCCTCCTGACGCATACTGGAGGTACCTGGTGGGCTAGTTGGCCCCCAGGGGACCTCAGGATTCAAGGGCAATTAATCCTGCAACTTAAAACGGGCCCCAGGGCGTGTTTGCACACATGTCACTTCAGGCCCAGCCCCCTTCCTTTACCATTGTACAAATATTCCTCTAAAATCAGCCGAACTACGTATTCCAATTTACTCACCTGTTATCAGGAGAGAACCCAGTGTGGCATCTTTTAGCCCAGCACTGACCCTGAAAAGTAATTCTAAGCTTACTTACAGTAACTTGTATTTCCTTCCATAGGAATCCATTGTGTGATTTTCAGCAGAAAAGTTTCTTAATGTTGAATTTTGAAACGTTCAAATATTCCTCTAAAATAAGCTGAACTACGAATTCCGATTTACTCACCTGTTATCAGGAGTGACCTCAGTGCTGCTTCTTTTAGCACAGCACTGACCCTGAAAAGTAATTCTAACCATACTTACCAGTAACTTGTATTTCCTTCCTTAGGAATCCATTGTCTGGTTTTCACCAGAAAAGTTTCTAAGTGTCTATTTTCACAAACTACAAATATTCCGAAAAAATCACCTGTATGACGCATTCTTTCAACTGTTTACAGGAGATGCACCAGTGCTGGATCCAGGATACTCCACTGAGTAAGAAAAAGTAACGATAACACTACTTACCTGCTAATTGAATTTCCTTCCTTAGGGTAACATTGAGTGGTTTCACTTGGAAATTCTTCTAAGTGTGGAGTTTTGGAACTTTAAAAAATTCCTCTAAAATCAGCCGAACTACGAATTCCGATTTACTCACCTGTTATCAAGAGAGACCTCAGTGCTGCATCTTTCAGTCCACTACTGATCCTGAAAAGTAATTGTAGCCATGCTTACAGTAACTTGAATTTCCTTCAATAGGCTAACATTGACAGGTTTCACTTTGGAAATTCTTCTGAATGAGGAGTTTTGGAACTTTAAAAAATTCCTCTAGAATCAGCCGAACTACGAATTCCAATTTACTCACCTTTTATCAAGAGAGACCTCAGTGCTGCATCTTTCAGCCCCCTACGGATCCTGAAAAGTAATTGTAACCATACTTACAGTAACTTGAATTTCCTTCCATAGGCTAACATTGACTGGTTTCACTTGGAAATTCTTCTAAGTGTGGAGTTTTGGAACTTTAAAAAATTCCTCTAAAACTAACCAAACTACGAATTCCGATTTACTCACCTGTTATCGGGAGAGACCTCAGTGCTGCATTTTTCAGCCCAGTACTGATCCTGAAAAGTAATTTTAACCGTACTTACCACTAACTTGAATTTCCTTCCATAGGATTTCATTGCCTGCTATATAAAATATATATAAATTAAAAAAATATAAAATAAAAATAAAAAACATTACAATTTCAATATTTTTAAACACATTGAAATATCTAAAAATAAATAGTTTAAAACAATGTAGTAAATCTGTATAAAAAAATATAACAATTAATACATTTAAAAATTACATTTACCAAAAATTTGAAATTCACTGAAAAAACCATAGATTTCAGCCACGTTATAGTTAGGAAATAGCATTTAAAAAACCTTAGAAATTCACTGAAAAAACCATAGGTTTCACACATGTTATAGTTAGCTGGACATTTCACTCATACAAAACCATTGAAATTCCCCCTTTATAGTTAGTTCAGCTAACTATAACTTGCACACCCGCAATGCACTGCTGATGATGTCACATAGAAGTACGTGAGCGAATGAAGCGTGAGCAAGCCTTGATTAAAAAAGAACAATGCAAGAGTATTCATGCGAGTTTTTTTGGTGGGAGAACATGGCGGCCGTGAGCTACTCCTTTGTTTCTAAGGGGTAACGAGGGTCTAAAATGATAGTTTAAATCTTGAAGTGGGGGAATAGCGTTTTAAAATTTACTGAAGTCATTGCTACCTGTCTATTAAATCTACTAAACACTGAGTTCTTCTACCTGGCATGTGTATAGAGTCGCTCTTGGATCTCCCCCCTGCTTCAGCATTGCTCTCGTGCTGAGGCGGGGTAGGGGACTCACTACACGCGGTCTGCTCACTTGGAGTGCTTCCTGGAGAGCGGAAGGCAGAGGCAGAACTGGATACTCCGCGGATGCCGGTGTAGCCACGCTGGAAGTAGAGACGTTTGCAGCAACGGAGGAAGAGGCGGTTGAGGCGGCAGACGCTGAGGTAGCAATAAGAAGCCCCGCTGTAACAACAAGGCCGGAAGGAAAGTCCTTAGGCGAGGTACCAGGGCTCCGGGGCATCCTCAAGCTCGGTAAGCCTTCCCCCCTATATTCACAGCGCAATTTAAACCAGAAGGGGGATTCTTCAGTAGATATATCTACTTTTGTATCTGTATCTACTTCTGTAAAGTGGTCCTCTTTGTTTTTGCCATCCCCTTTGAGAGCGCTGGGTCATCTAAAGTCTGGGGAAGTAAGGGTGCAAAGAGAGGGAGGAAAGGTGGGAAAGGGGTGGTAGGAAAAAACTCTGATTCGCAAGCACGGACATTTCAAGAGAACATTGAAGACGATGAAGTTTTTTAAAAAACACCAGTAGATAATGTCCACTCAGCTTTAGACTTTGAAGGAGACAATGAAGGATATCCCCCAAACCGAGAATATAAAAAGAAAGGCACCAGAAAATTAGAGAAAAGGGGTTTCCCAGCAGATGCAAAAGTACAAATTACCCCCTCTTTGAGATCTTATTTTAAGGTTCTCCCGCAAGTGCTGGAAGTGGGGAAACAGGGGGAGAAGCAGAGAGTGTTGAGAGAAGATTTGGAATCCTTTGGGCTAATAAAAATTTCTGCACCTTCACCTATGGAGTTGAGTCTCGCCCTACCCCCATCAGTAACTATCCCCTCATGTTCCGAGCTGAACCCTGGACTAGACCCTTCGTTTGGGGCTGATTCCTTATCGGGGTTGCCTTCAGATTCTTCTGGGTTTGATCTACGGTTAATTGAGTCACAAGCCATCCACATTGTTTCAATAGAAAATTCTATAATTTTGGCCAGCACCGAAGTCAACCAGTTAACATTGGTAAATATGGAGGGGACAGCAAAAGATAGCAGGGAGCTGGACATGAGGGCGGAAAGAGCACTAGAGGTTTGTGGGGGCACGTTGGGGCCAGTTGTACCTTCAGGTGACCCTGGTCCCTCAGGGATCTCCTTGGAAACCCTCGTTTTTTCAATAGCTTTGGACATTAAAAAGGGATTTGCGGTTTCAGAGGCAAATCGGGGGAAATATGACTCGTCTGTGAATCATTGGAAAAAAAACTCGACAATTGAAGTTCAAGAACGACTGCTTTGAAGAGTGAGGTTGGAACTATTAAAGACGGCCTGGGTAAAGTCAGATCGGATATTTCCATGCTTAAAAAGGGGGAAGCTGCACTTCGGGACAGAGTGGAATTATTGGAAAATAACTCCAGGCGTAACAATTTGTGACTCCTAAATATACCAGAAGGGAAAGAGGGGAAGGATCTTAAATCTTATATTACCTCCCTCATTAAGGATACAAAATAGATCAATGCCACAGAAGATGATCTAAAAAGAGATATTCAGAGAATTCCCCGAGATCCCTTCAGAAGACAGCCCAATAGGACAAAGCCTAGGAAGATCTTAGTTAATTTCCTGACTTTTTCCCTTAAGGAAAAAAATATTGACAGCAGCCCTTAAACTGAAATCTCTGAAATCAAGAGACTCCTCCTTTTCCTTTGAAATCAGATCTGACCTCTATTGTATCACTTTAGATAGACAGTGGGAGCTGGGGAAAAGAATGGATGACTTTAGGAAGCTAGCGGCAACAGTCCAATTAAAGTTCCCTGCACAACTAAAAATCATGTTTAATAATAAAATGTATCTTGTCAAAAGATTGCAAGACGCGGATGAGCTTCTAGTGACCCTAAAACCCTGATTTCACTCCAGTTTTTTTGCTTACTACACAGATAATGCTTTCCTTAGTAGACAATTAGAATTGCAGTTAAAGTTAACAGGGGGTACTTGAAAAATTTGGGGTTGGAGCTAGTAGTATGTTCTAAGCAAACTGGTGTTAAGAGAGGGGTTGCAATACTGATGAAGCGAGGTTTGGGTGTCTGTATAAAATCTTCAGCAGATAAATGGGGCCGCTGGGCTATCACTGAACTCAGGATCAATCAGTGTAGATTTACACTCTGTAATGTGTATGTCCCTAAGCTGGATGATGCGGAACTTCTTAACTACCTGAATACAGAGTTAGCACAATGGGTACAACCACTGATAATGTGCGGTGATTTTAATATACATATGGACGCTGGGTTTGACATGAGAAGCTCTAACATATACATAGGTAGAAAGAAGATGGTGTATACTTCGTTAAGGGGGTTAATTTTTGAGCATGGCTTATATGATGTGTGGAATTCACTCTATTCTGACAATCCTGGATTTACTTTTTTTTCTGCACCACACTCCAAATTTGTTAGATTAGATTATTTTTTTGTAGCATCTGCACTGTTAGGGAAAGTTAATGTTGAGATTCAGCCAAAACTGGTTTCGGATCATAATCCTGTAATATTAGAACTGGTTTTCGGTTATGAAATGAAGGAAAGGAGTTAAATATGGTCTTTTGAGAGAAAACTGTTACTTGACGAAGAATGCTGTCAACACATGATGAAGATAATTCAGGGATTCTTTAAATTTAAAGGGTCAGCAGAACAGACAGTAGTTTGGGATACCTTTAAATCTGTCGTTAGAGGTGAAACACTTAGTTTCACTAGCTCCAAACGTATAAGGGTCTGGGCTAAACATAAGAAGGATTTTGACGCGGTCATACTGACGGAGCATATACTTGCTGAGACAGTGAGGTTGGGTGTAGATTCCACGATAGCCCAAAGAGATCTAACTATAAAAAGGGCTAGTGCGTATGCCAATATTGTTGATCAAATAGCGGAAAAGGCTGCCCAGCATAAAGAAGACGTTTACAAATTTAGTGAACAACCAGGTAGAATGCTGGCTAAAAGATTAAGGGATAAAGCGGTGTTTAATGATATTGATAACATCATTGATTTAAATGGTGTCCTGCAAGAAACTAAGGAGGGCATACTAGAAGCTTTCAAAGGATTTTATCAATCTTTGTATAGCTGCCCTAGGTCAGAATCCGGATCAGTGGACGAGCGTGAATATTTAAAGGATTTGGTACCGAATGGTTTGCAGGATGCGCAAAAAATGATATTATCGGCACCAATGGTTTGGGAGGAAATCGAGGTGGCCTTATAAGGATTAGCCCAGGGAAAAGCTATGGGTCCCGATATCATCCCGCTTAAATGTTACTGAAAATGTAAGCATGTGCTAAAAACTGAATTGTTAGAATTTTGTCAACGAGCTTTTTGTGGCAATGCTCCTGACTCTTGGTCTCAGGCAACAATTGTTATCTTTAAGAAGAAAGGGAAGAAAGATACCGAAATGGGGTCTTATAGACCCATTTCACTTCTAAACTCTGACAGCAAGATATACTCAAAGGTGCTTGCAAATAGATTGAATGATTTAATGCCCGGCTTGGTTTCGTTAAAACAACAGGGTTTTATTCAGCATAGAGATACCACAGATCATATCAAAAGGATCATACCCATGCTGGACTGGTCGCAGGGTACTAATTCTCCAGTAGGCGTGGCCCTGTTGGATGCTGAAAAAGCATTCGACAGGGTCTCGTGGAGATTTGTATGGTCAGTCCTAACATGGAAGGGGTTCCCCTTGGAATTTATTAGAGCTATACAGACCTTGTATAGTAAGCCATTGGCTGCTATTCGTATTTTGGTTAGGCTGTCAGGTAATATTGCAATAGCAAGGGGGACGAGGCAAGGCTGTCCCTGTTCCCCCTTGCTATTTGCTCTTTACATCGAGCCCTTTATAAACACTTTGGAGAAAAATCCTGCAATAAAACCGGTCGAAATTAATATTGTGGTGTATAAAGTGTTTGTATATGCAGATGACATTGCTGTGGTTACTTCCGATATTAGTAATGCTCTGCCTGGGATCATTGACGCTGCGGATGCATTTGGCTGCTTTTCGGGTTATACATTAAATATCTGTAAAACCCAACTGATTCATTCAGAGGCTGGCCGACCAGCTGATCTTAACTTTGAAACTGAAGCAACCTATCTCGGTATTAAAATATCATCTAAAATTGAGGATATTATCCCCTTGAATTTGGACCCAATAATTGCTTCTTTAAGCAAGACATTGGACAGGCTTAATAATCTTCATCTTTCTCTCTATGGGCGTACTAATGTGTTAAAAATGCTTATTCTCCCTACATTTTTGTATTTATTTTGGGCTATTTCCCTGCTTATCTCAGTCTCCTTCTTTTCCCGTATCGGGAGAATGTGTGCAAGGTTCTTATGGAGTTTTTCCCGGTCAAGGAGAGCTCTCAAGTGGTGTATGCTACCTAGTTCGAGGGGAGGCTGGGGAGTACCTAACTTCTGTGTATACCATTGAACAGCCATATTACAGCACATGGGGGTTTTAGTTTTGCAAGATGACCCAACAGATGAATTTGCTGTGCCTTCTATTTATGAGATGGTATTGGGCCCAGAAGCAAGACAATGTCTAAATCGAGTAATTGAACACAGCTACTATAAGAAAAGAAAATTTAAAGTTTTTATTACCGCTTATGAAATATGGAAAAAAACTAGAAAGAAATTTGGTATAGGGTCTAATTTGAATTTTTATACTCCATTAAAGCATTGTCTTTTACTTCCAGGAATATTTAGAGACCAGGTTATGGATAGGTGGCAAAGTGTTGGAATTAATCAGATTGGAGATTTGTTTTCAGGGAACCAGATATTGTCTTTTGAGTTGCTACAGCAAGAATATAACCTACCCCGAAGTGACTTCTTTAAATATCTTCAAATTTGCAGTGTTTATGACCTAAAAATAACTCAAAAGACGATCTTATTGAAAAAATAGGTGTTATTGAAGCTATTAAATTAAGATAAAAAATAGGTCCTTTATATCAGATGTTTTCTGAAAGATGCGAAGATGATCTTGCGATTTGTGAGGCAAAATGGCAAAATAAATTGGAGATAGAACGAATTAATTTAGAGAAAATTATTGGGTTAGCCATAGAAGTATTATATAGCGGCCCTCTAAAAAGCCAACACTTTATGTCCATTTTTGACTTATACTATACACCTAGAAAATTTGCTAAGTGGAAATCCACAAGGGGTAACCAGTGTAATCGATGTGGGTTATATGCTGTGGATGCAGCGCATATGTTTTTTTCTTGCCCCAAACTTTCACAGTTTAACAAGGAAGTAGAGTATTTTCTGACACATAACCTGGGTATTCGAACACACTTATCGGCTGAACTAGTGATTTTTGGTTGGCAAGAAAACTCGGCTAGCCCCAGGGCGAGACCCGATTTGAATGTCCATTTTCCGCCGATGTATTACATCTCAATGGCTGGATACTGAACCACCATCTTTTATTAATTGCAATCCAGTTTATTGTCTATTTATCACCTTGAGATCTCAGTGTATAAAACAAAGGGTGTTAGAAAGAAAATGCAAGGCTTGAAATTGTGGTCTCCTATTGTCAAATGGTTATGATGGATTTTTTTCAATTTTGACTGTTATTTTTTAATGCACGATGATTTCTAGAATTATGAATTTTTGACTGTAAATGATATTTAAGTGTAAAATATTTGGGTAAAAGCGGAATATGTATCATGATTGCCCATATGTCATTGCTTTCTGCCTTGTCTGTATGCTTACATAAAAGCTTAATTAAAATGTTTAAAAAAAAAATTGCAGTCAGAATTGTAGTTAGAGGTAGCAGCTTAACGATATAGTATTAGAGTAAGCAAAACTACATTTTGGAGCAGTTTAGAGTATGCTAGTGGACAGGCAGAACCTGGGCTACTCCAGGTAAATGGAGGTTGGGTTCTCCAGGGAGGGTGGAGGGGGAGGTTGGGTGGGGGTAGTACATGGGTGAGGGGGCAGAAGGGAAAAAATAATCAAAAAAATAATTTGACTCATAATCTAGATGAAGTTCAAATTGTATCGTCATTGGCTTGGTATCGGAACAGGGTAAACTGGAATATACTGAAATCCCAGGGTTACAGCTTCAATCTTCATCCGCCATGAAAATTCTACAGTGCCTATCCTGGAACGTGAACGGTCTGTGAGTTAAAGGTAGGAGGGAAAGAATCCTACAATATTTAAAAGACGCACCTGCACAGATAATTATTCTTAAAGAGACCCACCTGGTTAGAAAAAGAAATGAGTGACATTTGTGGAAAGCTTAGGTGGGTGGAACACTATAGCTGCGCATGTCAGACAGCTAATATTAGGGGTGTGGCTTTCTTAATAAAAAAACAAGCAAATGCGATGTGAGAACTGATTTAAGTGGCAGGTGGGTGATAGCAAAGATCTTGGTAGAGAATGTCCCTATTACAATTGTTGGATATTATGGTCCTAATCAGGATGATCCATCAACGCTAAAAACCATCTTTTTAAATCTCTTGGAGTTACCTGATTTAACTGTCCTAGCAGGGGATTTCAATATTGTTTTAAATCCGAGATTGGGTAAATCTTCAAATAGTAGAGCTACAATCCCCTCTAAATCAAGGGTCTTTTTAAAAACGACGATGAAGCAATATGTTATTTGTGATATATGGAGAGAGAGATTGGGTACACAGTTGGGTGTATCTTTCTATAACAAATAATACAGACATAAGTCACGAATAGATTATTTCCTGATTAGTAACGATTTAAGGGACCACACAAAGAATATTGGGTATTTAACCCCTCACTTGTCTGACCATGCTGCGGTCTGGATTAACTTAAATTTAGCTGGTAGAGTACAACAAAGGGTGTGAACGTTTGATCGCACACTTCTCCTTGATGCTGCTGCTACTGGATATTTGATCCAGGAGGTGGAAGCATTTTTGGACATCAATATGGGATCAACAGATATAATGGTAGTATGGGATGCACTGAATTCTTTTTTGAGAGGTCTGATTACAAATAAAACTGTCCATAAAAATAGACAATACAGGCAGGAGATTGCATCTGTAGAGTCCCAAATGAAGCTGTTGGAGGAAAGAATTAATCAGGCAACTGAGCAAGAGCAAGATCTCCAAGGGACACTAATGTCAGAATTAGAGGTGTTAAAGACCCGGGTGGCAAATACAATTCAAACAAGAATTTCCAACAGGTGGGAGTTGAGCAAGCTTGCTCACTTTGAATACGGGGAAGGTGCTGGAAAGCTATTAGCTTGGAAAGCTAAAATAGACAGAGTCAGGAATCAAATTAAACAAATAGAGGACGAAGGCTCTAAAGTATTAATAAGTGAGGAGGAGGAGATGGGAGAGATCTTCCACGCTTATTTTAAAGGGCTATATAAAGATGAAAGGGACTCAGACATAACATCTATCCAAGGCTGGTTAAATTCCATTGAACTACCTTCATTGGGCATAATACATCGTGAAAGCCTGGAGGTAGAAATATTGCACCAAGAGGTTAGGAATGCTCTTCAGGATTGTAAAAAGGGCAAAGCTGCAGGGCCATATGGCCTCCCTGCGGAACTATACAAGGAATTGAGCGAGGCAGTTATCCCTGTTTTGGTTGAGGTATTTAACATAATCTTGTTAGAAGGAGCTCAGCCTCCAGCTACCTGGGGGGAAGCAAACATTATCCTAATCCTTAAACCAGGTAAACCCTCTACAAAATGTAGTTCATACAGGCCAATATCCTTGTTAAATTCCAATTACAAGATTTTCTCCAAAATATTGGCAGATAGACTAGGGAGCATAGCAGGTGAGATTTTGCATACTGACCAGAAGGGATTTATTACGGGTAGGAACCTTTTTGATCTCACCCACGATTTTATTGGTGCGATAGATCTTGCATCCACTTTTTCTCTCCCCCTGGCAGCAATGACATTGGATGCAACCAAAGCTTTTGACAGGGTGGATTGAAAATTTCTTGGGGCGGTTTTGGAAAAGTTGAAATTTAGGCCAAAATGTTGATGCACCATCCGCCTTATATATAGCGAGCCATCCGCCAGGCTGGTGGTAAACGGTAGAACAATCAGACCATTCAAAATTGAAAGGAGAACGAGACCGGGCTGCCCCCTCTCCCCTCTCCTTTTTGATCTTTATATAGAGCCGTTTGCTCAGTGCCTTAGGGAGGAGCCTGTTATTACACCATTTAAGAGCAGCTCATGGGAGAGGAAGGAAGCCCTGTATGCCAATGATATTCTTATTTTGGCATCAGGTCTGGATTCCTCTTTCCCACAAGTGATTGAATTAGCTAGGGAGTTCGGCCGGGTCTCTGGTTATGAGGTTAATGAAAACAAAACCGAGATAATGACATGGAATTTGCCAGTGTCCCGATACCAAACCAAAAAAGTGTTGCGTTACTTAGGTGTAAAGATCGTTCCAGAGATAGACCGAATACCAAAAGTTAATTTTATTAATATTTTAAAGGAATCTCAAACTCTCATGAAATCTTGGATACATCTACCACTGTCCATCATGGGCAGAGTAAATCTTATTAAGATGTCTATCTTGCCAAAGATAACGTTCCTGTTTAATACCATCCCTTTGAACTTCGAGAAAGCACTGATCGATAAATTTCAGAAATCCATTAACTCCTTTGTTTGGGCATCAAAAGCTTCTAGAATATCATTGACGAAGCTAAGACGTAGGAGGGAGAAAGGAGGTATGTCTCTTCCTGATATTCAATATTATGCTCAGGCCTTTCAGTTATCGTATTCTAGAATGTTGCTAAAATGCCCAGACTCTTCAGGGAGAGGCAAAATGTTTTCGGCAATGTTGGATCAATTGGGGCTTCCTCGAGAAGGCTTTATGTTTAAGTATGGGTACAAAAAATGTTTTAAGAAGCTCAGACTGAAAGTCCTAAGCGGTATGGCTTAAAATTGGGCTAAGATTAAACAACTAATAGGTCTCGAATACTACTCAAGGCTTGCCCCCATGTGGGACAGCCCAGGAACTCCCAGTTGCCTAAAGTATCAGTTGGCAGCCCCTTTGAAAACATTGGGAGTAGCCGTATGGGGGGACCTTGTGGAAGATGGATCTCTCTTGCCGTGGGCCACGTTAAATGACAAGATGGAGGGTGGTATGTCTAGGTTCAAGTATCTGCAACTACAGCTGGTCTTAAAACTTGAAGGTTCCACTAGGCTGAGGGAACCCCCTGGAAGACCATCTGGTTAATAAACCAGTAATGAAGATGGAAATTTCTTTTTTCGTTTGGGCTCTCGAAGAGTCCATTGACTGCGAATTCAAGCTGGCCGAGCAGTTATGGGGGGAAGCTATTCCGGAAACTGATTGGGAGGACTTGTGGCAGACTTCTTATAATATCCTCTTTTCAGTAGTAAAGCCAGCTTGGTTGAGTAGGAACCACTAATTTACAACACATAGGGCTTACTTCTCCCCGGCGAGGCTCTCTAAAATGTCCAAAGGCCCACCGGCAAAATGTAAAAACGTAATATGGAAAGCGCTTCGGATGTACACATGTTTTGGGCCTGTCCATCTCTTGTTAAATTCTGGAGAGGAGTCGGAGACTCTTTAACATCAATTTTGAGCTATACAATGCAAATTTCTCTGGAATCCATCATTTTTGGTATATGGAGCGATATCACCGGCCCGGATAGAGACTTTCCATTTTTTGTAATTCTTCTAGATAGACGGTAAATATGTAAGAGATGGGCTGAATCAACACCTCCCACACATCCGGAGTGGCTATCTTCTTTATATAAAATATATCAAACAGATTTGGCTTGATTAAAAAACTCTAAGAAGAGAACCATCTGGAACAAGCTGCTAAATTGGACCTCAGTCTGAGGGGCTTTTTTTTTTGTAGTTTTTGTCCTATGATTAAGCCTTAAGGAAACTCTCAGACTGTGTCTAAGCTAAGGATGGCCATCAATACCAGTCTCGAGTTATCCCTGAAGAGAGTGCAACCACCCTCCCCTGGAACAACAGGAGGGCAGCAACTAGAAGGAAGTGGGTATGCTTACACGCATTGTTCAGGATTTGATTAAAGTGGGTGTTGTGGAAGAAGTTCCTTACAAAGTTTGCAATAGTCCGATTCTTCCTATTTTGAAAAAAGTTACTGACACCAGGATTTATAGATTCATCATTGATTTAAGAGAAGTCAACAAGATTGTAGTACCGCAGTACCCTGTGGTTTCTGACATAACAACATTAGTTACCCTGGTCCCTCCAACAGCAACTACATTTTCTGTAATTGATTTGAAGAATGCTTTCTTCTCGATTCCTATTCATCCTGATAGCCGATATTTGTTCGGTTTTACTCTGAATAATCAATCATACAGATTTTGTAGAGCTCTTCAAGGGTACACTGAGAGTCCGAGTATTTATAGTCAAGCCTTAAAATGACAACTCGATTCCTTTACTTTGTCTGAAGGAGTGGCTCTCATACAATATGTCGATGACATCTTGTTGGCAGATGATATGCCTGAGCAGTGTAAAAAATGTACTTTGTCTTTGCTTTCTTTTCTTGCTACACACCATCATAAAGTATCATGAAAGAAATTGTAATATTGTAGGCCGAAGGTAACTTACTTAGGTCACCTTCTGTCTAAGGAGGGCCGTGCATTGACACCAGATCGCATTCAAGCAATTTTAGACACCCCAGTACCTTCCACACAGAAAGATGTCCGTGCGTTCATTGGTTTGACCTCGGTTTGTAGGCAATGGATATTGGGCTTTTCACACATTGTTAAACCCCTGCTAGCGCTTTTGACCGAAAACACTCCGATCCCCCTTCCATGGACAGATGAATGTCAAAATGCTTTTCGTCAGTTAAGACAAGCGCTTTGCTCTGCACCATTGTTAGGTACACCAGATAATATGAAAACCTCTACACTGTACACGAGAAAGATGGATGTGCATTGTCAGTTTTAGTACAGACACATGGTGATAAGCAGCACCCTTGTGCATATTTTTCTGCAGTCAGAGTAAAAGGATAGTTTTGTCACAGAAACTGTTGGTGCTAGTACCTCATGCAGTAGATGCCCTTTTGAATCGGACTAAGACACACCACTTAACTAGTGCTCGTTTGACAGGATACGAATTGACACTGTTAGCACCTCATATTACCTTGAAGAGGTGCGTAACACTGAACCCAGCCACTTTGTTGCCATATCCTGCGACTCAGTCTCAGTCAAAGGAGCCTCACAATTGTATATTCCTTACTGAGGAACAGACAAAGGGTTGCATCGATTTGCAAGATACTCCCCTTCCAGATGTAGATGGGGAACTGTGGGTTGATGGGTCCTCTTTGAAGTTACCAAATGGTACCACTTCAGCTGCTTATGCAATCACCACGCTTGAGACAGTAGTGGAAACAGCTCGCATACCTCAGAAGTCGGCTCAAGCAGCTGAACTAATAGCTTTGACATGAGTATGTGAACTTAGCACTGACTTGTGTGTGAACATTTACACGGATAGCCACTATGCTTTTGGAGTGGTTCATGATTTTGGCCTACTCTGCAGATAATGCACGGATTTTGGCCTACTCTGCAGATAATGCACGGATAATTAGTACATAATCTCTTGACTGCACTTACATACCCAAAGAAAGTTGCTATTATGAAGGGTAGTGCACACAAGAAAATCATTGACAAAATAGGACAAGGCAATGCCTTTGCAGATCGCGTAGCTCATGAAACTGCAATGCAGCGAAACACTACTTCCATGTACGTAGTGAAGTCTCAAGCTGAGCGTTGGCATGATGCTAGAGAGGATGTATTGCATATACAGAGATCTGCCTCTGTGGAAGAGCTTGATAAATGGTCTAAAGAAGGAATGTTAGACAATGAGGGTTGTTGGCGTAACAAAGAAATGAATAAGAGGAAATTGCCTGCAGCCTATTTACAACCTATGGTTCAAATGGCACAGGGGCTGGCACATGTTGGAGCTCTAGCAATAACTAAATTGCTTACACAAGTTTGGGAGCATCCTGAATTTGCCAGCACAGCTAAAAGAATGGTACAGTCCTGTTTGATCAGTTGGCAGTATAATCCTGGAAAAGGGACACGGACTCCTACTGGAGGGTTTGCTACACCAACCGCACCTTTTGAAGTCTTGCAGATGGATTACATCCACTTGAACACTGCAATTATCTAAAATATGTCCTAGTGGTGGTATGGGCCTTCAGTAAATGGATAGAGACATACCCTACAAAGGATAATACTGCTCTCACCACAGCAAAGGTGCTTCTAAAGGAGTTTTTCCCTAGATATGGTGTTTGTAAGCTTTTGTGGAGTGACAACGGGCCTCGTTTTATTGGGCAAGTTGTTGAGCATGTCCTAAAAGGGTTAGGGATCAAACAGAAATTTCATACAGTCTTCCACCCGCAATCAGCAGGATTAGTGAAAAGTTACAATGCTACTTTAAAATTGAAGTTGGCGAAAATACTGACTTCCACGTCTTTAAAGTGGCCAGATGCATTACCCTTGGCATTGTTGTCCATAAGATCGGTGCCACATTCACGATCTGGTCTCACTCCATACGAAGGGGTCTTTGGGAGACCGATGAATATTTGGGAAGTTCCTAAGCCACGCCCCATACATGATGTTCCTTGTGTTCTGATGAATGATTATTTAGCACAGTTAACCAACAGTTTGATCTCTATTCATCAACAGGTTCGAGAAGCGCTTCCTGACAGATTTACAGGTTTGGCCCACAAACTCTGTCCTGGTGACTATGTGATGGTCAAGGTCTTCGATAGATTGAACAGCCTGGAACCCAGGTGGCAAGGTCCGGAGCAAATGCTCCTTGCAAAAAGGACAGCAGTTCGAGTGACGAACAAGAAGAACTGGGTCCATAGCAAACACTGTAAGCATGTGTCGCCTGCCTTGGTGGAAACTGCTGTGCAGACCGACCATCGAGAGATTCTGAAGACGGAGAAAGGTCAAGCTATCTCACCTGACGAATCTGCGGAAGTCTTCCCAGACCACACAATTCCTGGAGCATTGCAATACCACTTGAGACTAAGGAAAGAATCTGCAGTGTTGAAAAAGACTGGTTGAGCTACCGCCCTGGCTTAGTGAAACGGAGAACCGATGTGGCAAGGGGGGGTATCAGTCCTTCGTTAGTGTAGTGACACCTGTCTTGGCCCGTGCTGAAGAAATAAGCGGCTGCCCAAGGGATAAGAGCTCCAACGATTGTTTTCAACGAGTTATTGGGAAGATCAATTATCGCTGTTGCTGAAATGAATAACAAAATAATCATTTGTGCTGTAGGGTTTGTTGTTGCTCTGGTGGTTATGGAAATAATCACCTGGTTTGTTGAGAAAGTGGCTCCTGCTCGACAGTCTTGTTGCCACTACTCCAGCTTCAATGGAACATCACTATTTTACACTTCCCTACCATGAGCAGAAATATTGACAATCCTACCTAAATAATACATTCATCCAGATGTTGCATCATACACACAATGCCACAAATACTACCAACTGTTGGGTGTGTGGGATTATACCTGCACACCAAAAAAAAAGGAGGAACACCTTTTATTGCTCTACC
Organism: Lissotriton vulgaris; assembly: GCF_964263255.1. Classification (NCBI taxonomy): domain Eukaryota; kingdom Metazoa; phylum Chordata; class Amphibia; order Caudata; family Salamandridae; genus Lissotriton; species Lissotriton vulgaris. The sequence goes on along the minus strand of NW_028252325.1, from coordinate 14,936 downwards.
GTTTTCCCATAATGGTTCATTGTGAGAAGTTGGCCTGATATATGATGCTTCCAATTCTGGAACCACCTTGTATCAGTCCAAGCAACCCTTATGTTGATTGGTTGTAAGTCAACCTTATGGACCAGTTATCCTAGTGGTAACGTGGACAAAGCAGTCTTAGGCTAAACTCTGAAAGGCATGTGAAGCCAGCTGTATTACCATACACAACCCCCTTGAATACCAAATGAAAGGACACCACACAGATATATATTGAAAATATATATAGATTTATTAACTACAAATATCCCCTGGACTCTTTATGAGCGCAGAAGCACAAGCGTTAAACACAAGACAATTTAAAATACACAAAAGTTGCACAATATGGATGAGCCCTAGGGGCCACCTAAATCATATACTAAGAAAGTGGTATAAGAGATACCAATCTGAAAGGAAACAGGCCTAGGACCCTGGGAATCGCTGGAGCTGATCAGGACTAGCAGTGACTAAGTCAGGAAAGGCCCGCGGGACTCGGGTGCAGTGTTTAAAGTGCACGCACTCACCAATGCAAAGTCTATGGTGCGTAAAAGTTAGAAAGTTAGTTAGTTCGGAACCTTCCGAGTGACCTAGAAAGCTGAAACTTGAGACATAGGCCCTAGAGGTGTGTACCATTGTAGAAACACCGGTGTTGCTGATTTACCTCACCCACAGGAAGCGGGTGCACAGGGTCGAAGTAGTGTCGGGTTTCGTCACGCTGGTCGATGGTGCTTGGAGCTGGAGATGCTGCAGGCGGCTCTATGTGAAGAGTTCCGGTGGATCCAAGGGTGGATCTGAAGATGTGAAGACCTGAAAGCAGAGGGGACAATGTTCAAAGTCACTAGCCAGTGACTACCGTGGAACCAGATTGGAACCAGGCGATGTCGGGTGCAAACAGGCATTGGGGTGTAGCTTCTCTCTGCAGCCACGTAAACACCGGGGGTCAAGGACATCCGGGAGTCGGTCACGAGCTGTCCCACGCAGGCTTCTCACTGTTGGCGGTATCGGCAACTTGATCGGAGCAAACAGGCCTTGGCTAATGCAAGCCACGCAGTAGTTGAAAAAGGATTATCACTCGGACCAGCAAGGTCAGAACGGGTGCTCCTTTTTACAGGAGCGAGGGCAAGTCTGGATCAACTAGACCCGCAGTGTTGTTTGTCGGTTTAGTCACCAAGATGGCCGCTGACCACGTGGCTACTGGCCGGGATGGCGCATCAAGTGGCACAATGCAAAAAGGCCCTACGCAGATCGTGGAGATGCTGGGGGGCTGATCTTCGGTGCAAGGGCTGCTCGGTGGTGGGGGTTCTCAGTCCCCAAAGCACAACATCGAGGATGCCTCTGATGCTGCGCAGTCAGCTCTTCGGGTGTCTTCCAAGATGTCCGGTCCCACGTCTCTCGGTGCCTCCACGGGTCCCTTCTTTGCAGGGACTGTGGATCCGGCTGTGAGAAGTCTGGGAGTCTGGGTCTTGTCAGGCTCTTTGCTCGGGCTCCGGCGGGAGGCGGCGGCAAAGCAGACGTCGATTCGCTGGTTGGTACCTGCTTTCACAGGGTGGCCACTCCTAGGCGACAAGGGAGATTCTCTTCAGTCTTCTGTGCAGCAGAATGTCGAAGTCCAGTCGTCTTCTTCGTGCAAAGTTGATTTCAGGATGATCTGCTGTGCAATGGCACTGCTCCCACTCTTATTCCCAATCTGAGGGGTGGATCACCTACTAGGTCCCTCCTCTGGGTGGAACCAGGAAGGGGGGCGGTTACACCCCCTTTCCTTTGTCCAGCTCCTCGCCAGGCCTGGGTCTGGAAAGTCCCAGGACCGGTTTGGACTGGCTTATGCACGGGAACACCTTGTGTGCCCCGGGCATGTCTCAATCTATTCAGCCCTGTCCTACCCAATACACAAAACCCTGTCTGGGGTGGTGCTCGCACCTCCCAAGGCAGGAAACCTTTTGTCCAAGCCTCCCTCGCTGGAAGGACTCCCAGCAGCAGGAGGTCAGACTTGTGTCTGTGGTGGCAGCATCCATTTTGTGATGCTGAGGCTCTGGTTAACTTTAACCGGGGTTAAGGCTACACACATGTCGTGTCCCTCTAGAAGGGTGGAATGCTATTCCCGTCGACAGAACTGTCGAGGGGATAGTATTCCAAATCTTATGACACCTTACTCGACATGTTTTGATAAAGCCAAACCAAAGTTAGCATATAACCGCGAGGATTATAATGCACTTAAGAGTATATGTTATGGCAATATCCCGGAACAGCTAAGGGAGTGGTTCCTGACAGCTGCAGACAGGATCAGCTCATGCTAGAGCACCATCTCACATATTTCCAAGCACTCTGCCTCCAGGATTGAAGAGGCGTTCCATAGGAGTGGCTGATAGAAACATATGTGTTCAGTAAAGGTTAGATATAGGGATACTATATCTAAGCAAGAGGTGATTACACCAACTTACCCCAGCTGAGTGATCAGCCAGTTGTGTCAAAATATGGAGGCCAGGCCAGGGGTGGCACAATACATGCTGCAGCCCCTGGTAGGCCTTGGATACACCTATGCCCTGGGGTACACTGTTACAGGGGCCAATAAGGTGAACCAGTTCCAATTCGTAATGCACCTAGGGTGCATTGGCTGTAATTTAGAGAGAGACCAGCAGGCTGTGGGTCTTATTAGCAGGCCCACAGCCACATTAAGTCATAAACCAGTGAAGCAAAAAGCAAAAATTTGGGGTGACCATAGGATAGCAGACCCTACTATCCTACATTCATGTCAAGCTTGGTATGCCCTTTTGTTTGCTTTTGGAAAACCCTCAGTAGGTGGAATCATCTTTCGGTTGAATAAAGTATGCTACCAAGATGCAGATGGTTATCCTCAAGCTAAAGGGACTAAATGGGAATGGGAAGAGTACCAACCGGACAATATTTCAACACCATATGTCTTCACGAATATGAGGACTATCAAAGACAATGGACCTTTGTGCCAACTTCTTTCTATTGGTCTGTGCAGTCTGTGCAGAGAAGGGAGAACCCTTAGCACTGGTAGGCCTTGCTGAGGCTCACCACCACACAAGCCCCGATGACTGCCATCCCCCGGGGTTCTTAAAATTTGGTGGGGGGGTTTCAGGCCCCCCTAGCCTTGGGGAACGCCACCCCAGGGCTTCTGGTAATTTTTTGGGGGGCTCTCAGGCCCCCGGCCCAGGGGACCGCCACCCCGGGGCTTTACAAAATGAATGGTGCGGGGCTCTTGGCCCTCCCGCGGCCCCGGGGACCACCACCCCTAGGGCTTTATTTTTTTTTTCAATTCCCTGTGTGGGGGGCTCACGGCCCTCCCGCCGCTCTGGGGAACACCATCCCCGAGGGCTTTATTTTTTTTAATTCCCTGTGTGGGGGGCTCAAGCCCCTCCACATGCCCGGGAACCGCCACCTCCCCAGGGCACTAAATATTCAAATTGGAGGGTCCGTGAGGGACCCCCAAGCCCCGAGGACCACCCCATTGCAAACTGCTTTGCTATATGAAAGAGAGAGCGGGAAACCTGCTCTCCCTCCCAAAAAGCAAAGCAGATTGCATTTCCGCAGCTGCTAGCTGCTCCCCAAGTGGAAAAGCAAAGCCGGCTCCTGCAGGATGCGGGGAGCCGGCTGAGACCCCACGTCAGCGATGTCATTTGAGATGTCATCAGTGATGTCACTGACCATGTCATGAATGATGTAATATGTGACATCATTTATTTATTTATTGAATTTATATATGGCGCACAGCTACCTGGAGGTTTCCCGGCGCCACATCATCAGCAGTGGATTGTGGGCGCACAAGTTATAGTTAGCAGAACTAACTATGACTGAGGAATTTCAGTGGTTTTGTACGAGTAATTTGTCTATACCACCCCTAAAACCTATGGTTTTTTCAGTGAACTTCTAAGGTGTTTTTAATCCCTCCCATGCTCATGACGAGCTCAGCTCGTCATGAGCCAAGGTTGCTGTGTGCTCATGATGAGCTGAGCACGTCATAACGGCTCCAACGCTCGCACACGGGGCTAATTCCCCCGCTGTGCTGAACCTTCCACACACGGTGACTGTGTGCTCATGATGAGCTGAGCTCGTCATGAGCACCGGGGCGCTGTGCGCGCCCCCCCGGTCCCCTGCACAGCGGGGGAATTATTCCCATGGCCAAGGGGTTAAATGCTAATTCCTAACTCTAACATGTCTGAAACCTATGTTTTTTTCAGCTGTTCACACCGGCCAGATGACAGGAAGCTGCGGTGGAACTGCAGACCAAGACTTATTGGTGAGACACTGTCATGCTAACAGGCGTCTCCTTTCTGCACTTGGAAGGCGAACAGCAGAAAGAAGGGGACAGGAGAGAACACGAGGACGATCTGCAAAGCGCTTTCCCATTTGCGCTGGATTCTTTTGGACGCAGCATTATGGGACTGGTAGTCCCTGGAATCAGCGCGAACATTAGTAATCTGGAGCAGGTGTTGCTCCCCGCCACTGGGAGGGAGGAGCCAGAACAATAAAAACTCTAATGGGAAGCGCCCATTCAGACGGAGGCATCTTAAGAAAGCAAAAAGCTGAAACCGGTCATGCCCAATCAATCTGAAATAAACATGCCTGCTGAAGCCCCAAAGTGTCCTCTGTTTATTCTTTTGGAGGGAAAATGATTTGAAATAAACATGCCTGCCGAGCCCCAATTCTTTTCAATCACTGCGCTTTATTTCATTTCAAAGAGATACAAAAGGGGATGATGGACGGAGCGTTTGAGCAAATCAAACACTCACCCCCAGTCAACTGATCTGGGTTTTCTACTTAACCATTCTTTAGCTCACTCCGCCACCCCGGTTCAGACATGGCCATGTGCAAATCAGTCTGACCCAGTGCCTCATAGGAACAGTCCAGCCCGAACTGCCAAGCCATGTCTTCTCCAGACCGGAGACAAGCATCCTGGGACCGGCCGGACCGGAAACAAACATCCTGGGACCGGTTTCGGGTTCATAACCCTCATCAGCCAGGCTATCTTGAATCAAGTGTCAAAATGAGCAAGGGACTCACGTCTGAGCTTACCCTGCTAACTTAGGGCGAACAAAGAGATACAAAAGGGGATGATGGATGGAACGTTTGAGCAAATCAAACGCTCACCCCCAGTCAACTGATCTGGGTTTAATCCATCACCATTTTTTAGCTCTTCACGCCACCCCAGTTCAGACATGGCCATGTGCAAATCAGTCTGACCCTGTGCCTCATGGGAACAGTCCAGCCCGACCTGCCATACCATGTCTTCCCTGGACCGGAAACAAGCATCCTGGGACCGGTTTCGAGTTTATAACCCTCATCAGCCAGGCTATCTTGAATCCAGTGGCAAAGTAAGCAAGGGACTCACGTCTGAGCATACCCTGCCAATTTAGGGCGAACAAAGAGATACTAAATGGGATGATGGACGGACCAATCGAGCAAATCAAACACTCATCCCCAGTCATCTGATCTGGGTTTAATCCATCACCATTCTGTAGCTCACTCCGCCACCCCAGTTCAGATATGGCCATATGCAAATCAGTCTGACCCTGAGCCTTATGGGAACAGTCCAGCCCGAACTGCAAAGCCATGTCTTCCTTGTACTGGAAACAAGCATCCAGGGACCGGTTTCTGGTTCATAACCCTCATCAGCCAGGCTATCTTGAATCCAGTGGCAAAGTGAGCAAGGGACTCACTTCTGAGCATACCCTGCGAACTTAGGGCAAAAAAAGAGATACAAAAGGGGATGATGGATAGAGCGTTTGAGCAAATCAAACACTCAGCCCCAGTCAACTGATATGGGTTTAATCCATCACCATTCTTTAGCTCACTCCGCCACCCAAGTTCAGACATAGCCATGTGCAAATCAGTCTGACCCTGTGCCTCATGGGAAAGTGCAGCCCGAACTGCCAAGCCATGTATTCCCTGGACCGGAAACAAACATCCTGGGACCGGTTTCAGGTTCATAACCCTCATCAGCCAGGCTATCTTGAATCCAGTGGCAAAGTGAGCAAGGGACTCACGTCTGAGCATACCCTGCCAACTTAGGGTGAACAAAGAGATACAAAAGGGGATGATGGACGAAGCGTTTGAGCAAATCAAACACTCACTCCCAGTCAACTGATCTGGGTTTAATCCATCACCATTCTTTAGCTGACTATGCCACCCCAGTTCAGACATTGCCACATGCAAGTCAGTCTGACCCTGTGCCTCATGGGAACAGTCCAGCCCGAACTGCCAAGCCATGTCTTCCGCGGACCGGAAATGAGCATCCTGGGACTGGTTTCGGGTTCATAACCCTCATAAGCCAGGCTATCTTGAATCCAGTGGCAAAGTGAGCAAGGGACTCAAGTCAGAGCACACCCTGCCAACTTAGGGGGAACAAAGAGATACAAAAGGGGATGTTGGACGGAGCGTTTGAGCAAATTAAACACTCACCGCCAGTCAACTGATCTGGGTTTAATCCATCACCATTCTTTAGCTCACTCTGCCACCCCAGTTCAGACATGGCCATATGAAAATCAGTCTGACCCTGTGCCTCATGGAAACAGTCCAGCACGAACTGCCAAGCCATGTCTTCGGCGGACCGGAAACAAGCATCCTGGGACCGGTTTCGGGTTCATAACCCTCATCAGCCAGGGCATCTTGAATCCAGTGGCAAAGTGAGCAAGGGACTCACGTCTGAGCATACCCTGCCAACTTAGGGCGAACAAAGAGATACTAAATGGGATGATGGACGGACCAATCGAGCAAATCAAACACTCATCCCCAGTCATCTGATCTGGGTTTAATCCATCACCATTCTTTAGCTCACTCCGCCACCCCAGTTCAGACATGGCCATAAGCAAATCAGTCTGACCCTGTGCCTCATAGGAACAATCCAGCCCGAGCTGACAAGCCATATCTTCCCAAGACTGGAAACAAGCATCCTGGGACCGGTTTCGGGTTCATAACCCTCATCAGCCAGGCTATCTTGAATCCAGTTGCAAAGTGAGCAAGGGACTCACGTCTGAGCATACCCTGCCAACTTAGGGCGAACAAAGAGATACAAAAGGGGATGATGGACGGAGCATTTGAGCAAATCAAACACTCTCCTCAAGTCAACAGATCTGTGTTTAATCCATCACCATTCTTTAGCTCACTCCGCCACCCCATTTCAGACATGGCCATATGCAAATCAATCTGACCCTGTGCCTCATGGGAACAGTCCAGCCCGAACTGCCAAGCCATGTCTTCCCCGGACCGGAAACAAACATCCTGGGACCGGTTTCAGATTCATAACCCTCATCAGCCAGGCTATCTTGAATCCAGTGGCAAAGTGAACAAGGGACTCACGTCTGAGCATACCCTGCCAACTTAGGGCGAACAAAGAGATACAAAAGGGGATGATGGACGGAGCGTTTGAGCAAATCAAACACTCCAAGTCAAATGATCTGGGTTTAATCCATCACCATTCTTTAGCTCACTCTGCCACCCCAGTTCAGACATGGCCATATGAAAATCAGTCTGACCCTGTGCCTCATGGAAACAGTCCAGCACGAACTGCCAAGCCATGTCTTCGGCGGACCGGAAACAAGCATCCTGGGACCAGTTTCGGGTTCATAACCCTCATCAGCCAGGCTATCTTGAATCCAGTGGCAAAGTGAGCAAGGGACTCACGTCTGAGCATACCCTGCCAACTTAGGGCGAACAAAGAGATACAAAAGGGGATGATGGACGGAGCATTTGAGCAAATCAAACACTCACCCCCAGTCAACTGATCTGGGTTTAATCCATCACCATTCTTTAGCTCACTCCGCTGTAGGAGAGTAGGGTCTGCTATCCTATGGTCACCCCAAATTTTTGCTTTTTGCTTCACTGGTTTCTGACTTAATGTGGCTGTGGGCCTGCTAATCAGACCCACAGCCTGCTGTTCTCTCTCTAAATTACTGCCAATGCACTTTAGGTGCATTACGAATTGGAACTGGTTCACCTTATGAGCCCCTGTATTAGTGCACCCTAGGTGCCCAGGGCATAGGTGTATCCAAGGCCTACCAGGGGCTGCAGCATGTATTGTGCCACCCCTGGCCTGGCCTCCATATTTGACACAACTGGCTGATCACTCAGCTGGGGTAAGTTGGTGTAATCACCTCTTACTTAGGTACAGTATGTCTGTGCCTAACCCTAAAACTGGACACATATGTTCCTATCAGCCACTCCTATGGAAGGCCTCATCAATCCTGGAGGCAGAGTGCTTGGAAATATGTGAGATGGTGCTCTAGCATGAGCTGAGCCTGTCTGCAGCTGTCGGGAACCACTCCCTAAGCTGTTCCGGGATATTGCCATACCATATACTCTTAAGTGCATTATAATCCTCGCGGTTAAATGCTATCTTTGGTTTGGCTTTATCAAAACATGTCGAGTAAGGTGTCATACGAATTGGAATACTATCCCCTCGCCAATTCTGGCGACGGGGATAGCATTCCACCCTTCTAGAGGGACACGACATGTGTGTAGCCTTAACCCCGGTTAAAGTTAAACAGAGCCTCAGCTTCACAAAATGGACGCTGCCACCACAGACACAAGTCTGGCCTCCTGCTGCTGACCGAAACTCGGCAGATGGTGGCCTGGACAAAGGGTTTCCTGCCTTGGGAGGTGCGAGCACCACCCCAGACAGGATTTTGTGTATTGGGTAGGACAGGGCTGAATAGAATCAGACATGCCCGGGGCACACAAGGTGTCCCCGTGCATAGGCCAGTCCAAACCGGTTCTGGGGCCTTCCAGCCCCAGTCCTGGCGCGGAGCTGGACAAAGGAAAGGGGGTGTAACCGCCCCCCTTCCTGGTTCCTCCCAGAGGAGGGACCTAGTAGGTGATCCACCCCCAGTTTGGGAATAAGAGGGGGAGCAGTGCCATTGCACAGCAGATCATCCTGAAATCAACTTTAAACAAGAAGAAGACTGGACTTCGACATTCTGCTGCACAGAAGACTGAAGAGAATCTCCCTTGTGGCCTAGGAGTGGCCACCCTGTGAACACAGGTACCAACCAGCAACTCAACGTCTGCTTTGCCGCCGCCTCCCGCCGGAGACCGAGCCCAGAGCCCGACAAGAACCAGACTCCCAGACCTCTCAGAGCCCGATCCACAGTCCCTGCAAAGAGGGGACCCGTGGAGGCACCGAGTGACGTGGGACCGGACCTCTTGAAAGACACTCGAAAAGCTGACTGCGCAGCTTCTGAGGCATCCTCGACGTTGTGCTTTGGGGACCGAGAACCCCCACCACCGAGCAGCCCTTGCACCGAAGATCAGCCCTCCAGCATCTCCACGATCTGCGTGGGGCCCTTTTGCATTGTGCCACTCGACGCGCCATCCCGGCCACTAGCCACGTGGTCAGCGGCCATCTTGGCGACGAACCCGAAGATTTACACAGCAGGTCTGGTTGCTCCAGACCTACCCAAGCTCCTGTGAAAAGGAGAACCCGCTCTGACCTTGCTGGTCTGAGTGAACAGCATCTTTCAACTTCTGCGTGACTTGCATTTGCCAAGGCCTGTTTGCTCCGATCAGGTCGCCGACACCGCCAACAGCGAGAAGCCTACGTGGGACAGCTCGTGACCGACTCCTGGACGTCCTCGACCCCGGGTATCCACGTGGCTGCAGAAAGAAGCTACCCGACAACGCCTGTTTGCACCCGACATCGCCTGGTTCCAATCTGGTTCCACGGTAGTCACTGGCTAGTGACTTTGAACATTGTCCCCTCTGCTTTCAGGTCTTCACATCTTCAGATCCACCCTTGGATCCACCGGAACTCTTCTCATCGAGCCGCCTGCAGCATCTTCAGCTCCAAGCACCATCGACCAGCGTGACGAAACCCGACACAACTTCGACCCTGTGCACCCGCTTCCTGTGGGTGAGGTAACTCAGCTCCGCCGGTGCTCCTGCACTGGTACACATCCCAAGGGCCTGTGTTTTAAGTTTCAGCTCCGTAGGTCACTCGGAAGGTTCCTAACTTTCTAACTTTGTGCTTTTTACGCACCATAGACTTTGCATTGAGAAGTGCGTGCACTTTGAACACTGCACCCGAGTCCCGTGGGCCTTTCCCGACTTAGTCATTGCAAGTCTCGAATAGCTCCAGCGATTCCCAAGGCCCTAGGCCTCTTCACTTTCCTCCTGGTATCTCTTATACCACTTTCTTAGTATATGGTTTAGGTGGCCCCTAGGGCTCATCCATATTGTGCAACTTTTGTGTATTTTAAACTGTCTTGTGATTTAACGCTTGTGCTTCTGTGCTCATAAAGAGTCCAGGGGATTTTATAGTTAATAAATCAATATATATTTTCAATATATATCTGTGTGGTGTCCCTTTCATTTGGTATTCAAGGGGGTTGTGTATGGTATAACAGCTGGCCTCACATGCCTTTCAGAGTTTAGCCTAAGACTGCTTTGTCCACGTTACCACTAGGATAACTGGTCTACAAGGTTGAATTACAACCATCATCATAAGGGTTGCTTGGCATGGTACAAAGTGATCACTAAGAATTAGTGAGCATTATATACCAGGCCAACTTCTCACATTGGTGAGCAGCGGATTGGGATCTGAGCTTGCTGTTGTTTTACCATTACAATCTTTGAGATTATCATTTGAAAGATCATACAGGTACCTGCTAGGTACATATAAAACAAGACTAGTATACTTAAGTTCTACTGAACTTAGTTGTTGTAGAGCAAAGGGAGTAGCACACCCTAGCTACAACTACTAGATAGGTTTAGTAGGTAAACACCAGTGTAGGTAGATTGCAACACATCCACCCACACTAGAGCAATGTCTGGAACAGAGGGGTCCAGTAGACTTACTCCTGTTGAGAGTGACCCTCCAAGGGCACCATCCCAGTTTGCTATTTTTCCCTTTAAGGAATTAAGACAGCTTTGTGTCTTAAGGGGTCTGAAGACAGGGCCTTCCCCTACTACAGACCACCTAAGAGAGCTCTTGGATCAGTCTGAGGCTCTAAAGACCTCTAAAGCAAACCCCACAGGGGATGCTGAAGGAGGCCATCCTTCAGAGGATGACACTGTAGACCCCCCTGCCCCTATCATCCTGGTAGATGAGGAAGCCTCCACCACTGGAGCTCCTCAGGTAGATGTAGAGGAAGAAGAAGAGGAGGAGGAGGTGGAAAGCAATGAGTCAGATGATGACAGAGATAGTCAGGTGCTGGTCAGTAGACTGAACCAGGCTAACTTAAGTCAACTTGGGAATGAATCAGGTAACAACCCATTCAGACCCCCAGGTGGACTTAACCAGGAGCCTAGGAGGAGAAGGATTCACTCAGGTGACTCTGACAACTCCTATGCTTCTAGAGGTTCTCATGGTCACTCCAGAAGGAGGATGACTAGCCCTCAGAGAAGGGAACATGAGACCAAATTGAGAGAATCTCAAATTAGAGAGGCTGAATTGAGAGTCCAGAGACAAGAGTTAGAGATTGCCCTGGCCCAAGAGAAACTTGCTAGAGCAAGACAGCCTAGAGAGAGTGGGGTAATAGAACCCACTGGTGGCAGCAATATCCACAAGGATAAAGACAGGTCTTTTGATAATAGAAACCTGAGTAAGATTGTGCCCCCCTACAAAGCTGGGGATGATATCCATAAATGGATTACTGCAATGGAGAGAGCCTGCAGAGTACAGCAGATCCCTCAGGAGCAGTGGGCAGCAATCTTGTGGCTCTCCTTTGAAGGTAGAGGCCGAGACAGACTCCTCACAGTTAGTGATGGGGATTCTAGAAACTACCTGGTCCTGAAGAGTGCTCTGATTGATGGGTTAGGCTTAACCACTGAACAGTACAGGTTAATGTTCAGAGATACCCAGAAGACACAGACTCAGGACTGGTCTGAATTTGTTGAGTGTGCCACTAAGGCTCTGGAGGGATGGTTGCTGGGAAGCAAGGTTACAGACTAGGAAGGATTGTATAATTTGCTGATGAGAGAACAAATTTTAAATAATTGTCAGAACCAGCAGTTGCATCAACATTTGGTTGACTCAGATTTGACCTCTCCCCAAGAATTGGGAAAGAGGGCAGATAAATGGGTAAGAACCAGAGTTAAGCAAAAGAACCAGAACCAGAACCAGGGTGGTGACCAGAAGAAAACAGACCAGAAGGGTGGGGAGCAGAAAGCTAAAGACCAGAAGTCTTCAACAGGGCCCCAAACTGAGACAGAGGGTGGGTCCCAAACTTCCAAGAAGAAGAAGAAAGAAGGTCAGAAGAAACCCTGGTGTAAAACTTGTAAGAACACCTCTCACTGGACAAGTGAGTGTAAAAAGGGTGGAGCCCCCAGCACTGCAGCCCCTAAGGCACCTGCACCCACTAGTACAGTTAGCAGTGTTGGTCCTCAAGCCAAGGGATTAGTGGGAATCACTTTGGGAACTGAAGGAGATTCTGACCTAGTCAGAACCCTTACACAGGCTGTTCTGGTTTGTGAAGGGGGCATAGATTTGACCCCTGACATAAGTCCCAGTAACCTGGGCAAATACAGACAGACACCTTTGATTAACAACAAAGTGGCTCAAGCTTACAGGGACACATGTGCCAGTGTCACTATGGTGACACCTAACTTTGTGGACCCTGGACAATACATGCCAGGCGATGATTACCTGGTGACCAATGCCAGTAATGTCACTACTACACATAGTGTGGCACTTGTTAACTTTTCCTGGGGAGGGGTAACTGGCCTAAAGAAAGTTGTGGTTAGTGCTGATCTCCCAGTAGAATGTTTGTTGGGCAATGACCTGGAGAACTCTCTATGGTCAGAAGTTGAGTACAGGACTCATGCAGAGATGTTAGGGATATCATCACATGTCCTTGCTGTGACCAGGTCACAGGCCAAAAAGTGCCTCTCTGAACCTCAGGTCTTGGATCCTGGAACAATGGACCAAGTACCTCCCAAGAAGAAGAACAGGAGGGTTAAGGCTGCGCCTTCCCAACTGCCTACAAGTGAGGATCAGGCTTCACAGGAAACTGATCTTGAGACCCCTGAAGGAACTGTCCCTGAAGAACTTGAACCTGATCAGGTTGAGTTTCTGGGGACAGGGGGACCTTCTAGGGCAGACTTGGGGCAGGCTCAGTTAACCTGTCCTTCTCTTGAACCCCTCAGACAGCAGGCTGCTGCTGAGGCTGCTGGGAATGCTCAAGGTGCCCATAAAGTATATTGGGACGATGGACTCCTTTATTCAGAGGCTAGAGACCCCAAGCCTGGTGCTACCAGGAGGTTGGTTATACCTCTGCAATTTAGGGGCTTCCTACTCACCTTGGCCCATGATATTCCTTTAGCAGGACACCTAGGCCAGAACAAGACTTGGGACAGGCTTGTCCCTCACTTTCACTGGCCTCACATGTCTGAAGACACCAAGGAGTTTTGTCGCTCCTGTGAAACCTGCCAAGCCAGTGGTAAAGCAGGTGGAACAACAAAGGCCCCCCCGATACCACTACCTGTGGTGGGGGTTCCCTTTGAGAGAGTGGGGATTGATATTGTTGGTCCAATGGATCCCCCTACAGCATCTGGGCACAGATTCATACTGGTGGTAGTGGATCATGCCACCAGGTACCCAGAGGCAATTCCCCTTAGGACCACAACAGCTCCTGTTGTGGCCAGGGCCTTACTTGGGGTTTTCTCCAGAGTGGGGTTTCCTAAGGAGGTAATATCAGATAGAGGTGCCAACTTCATGTCTGGATATTTGACAGCTATGTGGAAGGATGTGGTGTAAACTACAAGTTCACCACTCCTTATCACCCACAATGCAATGGGCTTGTTGAGAGATTCAACAAGACCCTAAAGGGCATGATTAAAGGATTACCTGAAAAGCTCAGGCGAAGATGGGACATCCTTCTGCCCTGCCTTTTGTTCGCTTACAGAGAGGTCCCTCAAAAGGGGGTTGGCTTCAGCCCCTTTGAATTGTTGTTTGGGCACCCTGTAAGAGGACCCCTGTGTCTTGTGAAGGAAGGATGGGAGTTACCTCTCAAAAAGCCTAAACAGGACATAGTGGACTATGTACTTGGTCTCCGCACCAGGATGGCAGAGTACATGGAAAAGGCATCCAAAAACCTTGAGGCTAGCCAAGAATTACAAAAAGCTTGGCATGACCAAAAGGCTGTCCTTGTTGAATTTCAGCCTGGACAGAAGGTATGGGTGTTGGAGCCAGTGGCCCCAGCAGCACTCCAAGACAAATGGTCTGGACCCCATACAATTCTGGAAAAGAAGGGAGAGGTCACCTACTTGGTGGACCTAGGAACTCCCAGGAGCCCCCACAGGGTGCTCCATGTGAACAGATTGAAGGCATATGTCAGCAGGGCAGACATGGGCTTGCTCATGGCTACAGATGAGGGACAGGAGGAAGAGAGTGACCCTCTCCCAGACCTGCTCACTCAGAACCCTGAGGATGGCTCAGTTGATGGTGTGGCCTTAGGTGGCAGCCTCACTGAACATCAGCAACATGACTGCAGACAAGTTCTACAGGCATACAGGCATATGTTCTCCTTGACACCCAGTCAGACTAACTGGTGTACACATGTGGTGGACACTGGTGACAGTCTTCCTGTAAAGAGCAAAATTTACAGGCAACCTGACCACGTCAGGGACTGTATAAAGACTGAGGTGCAAAAGATGCTGGAGTTAGGTGTCATTGAGCCTTCAGAGAGCCCCTGGGCTAGCCCAGTGGTTCTGGTCCCCAAACCTCACACCAAAGATGGCAAGAGAGAGATGAGGTTCTGTGTGGATTACAGAGGACTCAATGCTGTCACCAGGACAGATGCACACCCTATTCCAAGGGCAGATGAGCTCATTGACAAGTTGGCTTCTGCCAAATATTTGAGCACATTTGACTTGACAGCTGGCTACTGGCAAATCAGGTTAGCTGAGGAGTCTAAAGCCAAGACAGCATTTTCTACCCCTAGTGGGCATTATCAGTTTGTGGTGAT